>NC_060140.1:679422669-680622669 GCF_021461385.2 Schistocerca piceifrons
TCCACATCTCACGAAGGTACAGGGTAGCATCTCAGTGGCCGGCGAGGAATGTGCAGGCACAGGCTCTGGCGTTACCTGTCAATACCGTAGGAGGGTCCAGCGGCTGGTGTGTCGCTACAGCCCAGTGTGGCTGTGGACGTCTGTCGGAGCCTCAGTGCTCTCATTTAATGAGAAATCTGCACACTCCCGTTGTCAGTTGTCTAGATAGGGTGTAGGCATTAGACCCAATAGCGACACGAAGGACACACCAAAAGGCGGTCCCAGCATATAGCCGGTAAGGCGGTACTTGGTTTCCTCAAGAGCGATGGTACAGGCGCCATGCTCCCAAGCTGAACAGCTCATAATAGGCAGATAGGTTCTAGATTCACGGAAGGTGGGCATGGTACTCACCTTCGGTCATCGTTGTGACCGCAGGAACGCAGCTCACAGAGCTGAAGCTCTCTCCACAGCCAGACAAGTGTACTCCAAGGTGATGGTCACTTTAGACACTTCGTCGTATTCATGAGGACATCTTGCAGCTAGTAGAAATTACCTCCCATCGGTATCATTGCTGTAGGTGGAGTGGCCTAGCGCTCACAATGGGTGGAAGGGAGGCAAAGGTTTTATAGCATTAAATGATGTGATTCTTTACCCCCGCCCCGCTCCGGCCCGCCCCTCGTACTGACGACCAAATGTGCTCCCGTTTTCTGAGTCTGTCAGCGCTCTCGGCTGGCCTAATCATCAACTTCAGAGCTTCAGGACGTTTTTTTATAACATTTGCAGCATAAAACGCACTCTTGGGTTATCCTCGGTGAAGATGGCACAAGTAGCCCCGTTGCAAAAGAGCGTTGTCTGCTCTGATATGTGCTGAATCAAGTGTGCCTGACCTTTCTCTCGTACGCTATGGGGCCATAAGCTCCCTGTTTCTTTGTACTTCAGTTCTACCGAGTGTTGACATTGGTTATGCCACTGTTAAGTACTCGACGGACACGTTCCACTTAGTGTTGTCCCTGCCGGTTCTCACAAAATTTTATTCCTACACTTATTTATTATTCTGGTGTGTTACAACAATTTAATCTCACAGTAGCAGTGAAAGTTTTAATGACATGGCTGTAGTATATGACAGCCAACCCTTATTTCCATAAAGTGACAGTGCGTGCCTAGTCTAAGCTTGATAGGCACATTGGCCCGTTCACGAGTGGAGACACAGTTTACTTCCGCCTTCATTACACAGGTGGCTGTTAGGAGAGATTTCCTGTGGTCAAGATTTTTGAGATTGTTTCTCTTACAAAAAAGATAAAAAAGAAACTATTAGGCAATCCATGAAGGTGGTGCAAACTACAGCAACATTATTACACTGGTGGCCGCTAAAATTACAGCACTAGTAAGGGTAGCAAGTAACGAAATTTTGCTTAGGGTGCGCAATCCGTGTAGTAAGAAGACTAAATGATTTAATGTTTAGGTGATTTGGGGGTATAAAGTATGGAGATTCAGTGCACAGAATCGCCACTTCTGACAGCAGCAATGGCTGTAGTCCACTCGCCATATAGTCGAATTGACATGGGGGCCGCGCCTACTCATCACCATAGATTTCGTCCAAATTTCTTGTGTGTGCAAAGCTCAGCCAGAAATGGCAGGGACAAGAGTGGGAGCTCAGATGGCCAAGCGTTTAGAAAAAAAGCATTTCTGGCGCCGGTTGTGCGAGGCATGAGCCACTTATGTTAGCGTAGTTTCAAGGCAGCGGTCGGCGCTGCGGAAAAGATACAGAACGATAGCATGCGCGTTATTGATTCGAGTCCCTATATGGAAACTATTTTTTATTTTCAGTTCTTTATGTTACTTATATTGCAAATAAACCGAAATAATCTCCATATATTGTATGTTTTAACATTTTCGTAAAAGGCATGAAAAGGTAAGGCAATGGAAAACGTGGGATTGCAAATTAATGTCCAGGAAGGGATTGTAACGGCGTATACCAGAACTTTGTGTATAAAATTAGACAGTGTATTATTCTAGAGTCGATGATTTACATGTAAAAAAGAGGAACTTACACTTGGTGTAGCTATCGGAGGCTGCGCGAAGGTCAAAATGAGACTAACCGAGGACCTGTACGTTTTAATTACAATCTCTTCTTGGAAAGTTATTTACAGTCATAATGGACGCTGGTAGAACAGTCCTTTTTTGGAAGTTACATGCAATCCCAAATTTTCTTTTTCATGCATTTTACAAAACTATTAATAAATAAATATCTTGAGCATTAGTTCGGTTGATATGCAGTGTAAGTAATGCGAAAAAAATTAAGCGTCCGCGTAGGGAGTCGACCCCATCGGCCTCGAATTATCGTTCTGTACTTTTTCCAGCGCACCATCCGATACCTTGAAACTACGGTAACCTAAATGCCTCATGTCTCCCCGAGCCGCGCTAAAAAAATGTATTTTTTCCGCCTAAACGCTTGGACATTTGCAGTTCGCACTTCTGTAGCTACCATATCTGGCCACGCTCTGCATATACCATAAATTTGGAGAAGATCGGTTATGACGAGCAGGCTCGACCGCTCGTGAACGTGGATGACAGATACAAGTACGTCATTACGTATTGTATCAATTTTGCTAGAGTTCGTAGTCTAAATAATTTTTGGTAGTACCTGATGACTGATAAAATAAAATACAAAAATTACGTTTAAGTGAAAGTAATGTCTGGGAAACCTCTCACTATGATGCAGGTTTGGAAATACAATGAGATGCATAACCAAGGAATGAGCGTTGAACGTCTCAACTGGCTTCAGACACACACGCAAGTACTGCACCTCTCTAGCATTTTCAAAGTTGACTATGACACAACGAGAGAGAGAGAGAGAGAGAGAGAGAGAGAGAGAGAGAGAGAGAGAGAGAGAGAGAGAGAAAATATATAGAATCGGGTTAATGAAATAAGACTGGGGATTAATTTATCTAAGTGACCGACCGAAAAGAGTAATTTTTTGGTGCAATGGACATTAAAATATGGCATGCAAAGGCGATAATCATATATTATACGTCTGTATTCCTTTACTCTGGAAGACATATTAGAGGAGTTCCTCAGATTTACTTTTATAGTTTCTGTAATGGAGCATGGGAGAGATAAAGGCTGGCAAAGATACAAACTCCCCCGCAGAGCGTCTTTGGATTATTACGATTGCTACAGCAGAGATTATTGCTGTCGCTAGCTTCTGAGAATCAGCTGAAGTGATAGTACTCGTACAAGTTTATCAAAAGTAGTGCCTGGCGAGTGATGGCGTTCCGCTCTTTCGGCAACCCACGACCAAATGTTTCCAGTTGGTGAGAGATCTGCAGAACGTGCTGGTTATGGCAACAAACACCCTCTGTATTATAGTTCAGGACAGCATGGCCAACACGTGGTCTCAATTTACCCTGATGAAATATAAAGTCGCAGAGACCTCAAAGATAAGGCACAGCCACTGGTCATAACATGTCAGAAATTACTCGTTTTGAGAACCAGAGGTGGTCGTGATTTGTACCCAATGGCACACTATACCATAACACCAGGTGCTGCTCCTGTGTGACGATGATGACTGCAATCTGGCAACGTTCAATCTCATCGGAGCCTCCACGTACCAAGCGTATCGCCGTTCTGTTCGCTGAATGGGGACTCGTCTGAAAAGACGAACTGATCCCGAGCGCCGATTTAAGGCCCTAGCGACACATGTCGCTAGCGGCGCAAAGCCGAGAGGCACCTGTAGCGCAAATTTTATACACACGTAGTGTCATGACAAGTCGGGAGAAACCACAAAGCGTCGCCACGCTGACAGCGTATGTTGCTGCAGACGATGTCGCTGTGTCGGCACGAGTTCTCGTCTTGCCGTAATAAAGCCTATTCCCCGATTGGATACGTTACGCGGCTGTACGGTCTTGCACGACTGAGCGAACAATATTTTTGTAATATAAATATAACATAAAGTCATGCAGGAGACAGGAGACTTGTTATTGTTACTGTTATTATTATTATTATTATTATTATTATTATAATCAGTAATGCCCGCTAAAGGCAAAGGTCCCCAGTTCGAGTCTCGGTCCGGCACACAGTTTTAATCTGCCAGGAAGTTTCATATCAGCGCACACTCCGCTGTAGAGTGAAAATTTCATTCTAGAATCAGTAATGATGTTTGTAACAAAATATTGAAATTTGCTACTGAATCTATGGAAACCACATAAATGCTTAAGACAATAACAAACAGTAGTTCAGCATTCAGGTAGACTGTGTAACAATGGTAAGACAAACGTCAGGCGAGGAATAACTTCATCGCTCACATAACACGTTTCGAAATTTATCCATCACATATCCAGAAGTGATTACTGCACGTAGATATGCCGTTTCAAGCTGTACGTGAAACAAACATTTGGAGACAGAAGAATGCAGAACTACTGATTAATATTTCCGCCATCTCTACGTGTGGGCCGCTGAGATCCTGCAGTACGCTGACTATGGCATTCCTGAACGTGTCTGTTCCATATTCGCATCACAGCTATGGCATTTTGAGTGGCAATATTGTGGAACAATAAACCGTACTCTTCGATTAGGCCCCTGTCAAATTCCGAGAGTGCTGGTAGTTTCTCCTTCTTACATGAAGGATAACACGATCTCGCAAACGACCAACGCTTTAATGCGAAATCTGAACCAGAAGCCTTTTGCGTAGTATTTCCGTATGTATGGAATGTAGATGTCCTAACTCCTACCTGCTACCTGCTTTGTACAGCTGAGGCGAAATGCTACTCATCAAAGGACATCGTTCATTTGACGCCAATTTTACATTTGTAGTACGTCGTCTTCATGGAGCTGAAATTTTAATGACCAGTAGAATACACTATATGTGAAGTGTTGCTAGAGGAGGCCGAAATGCACGCTTTTAAAGCTCACGCAGTCTGGCGTGAGGTCTGTAACAAGGTAAAGTAATTATCCTATAAAGAAAATAACGTAGTTCTTGAAATACTTAACTTTAATCTATAATTGGTGTACATCGCTCTTGACTGTACATGCTACACAATAAACTGGTAATGGCGCCTTGCTAGGTCGTAGCAAATGACGTAGCTGAAGGCTATGCTAACTATCGTCTCGGCAAATGAGAACGTATTTGTCAGTGTAGCTTCGCTAGCAAAGTCGGCTGTACAACTGGGGCGAGTGCTAGGACGGCTCTTTAGACCTGCCGTGTGGTGGCGCTCGGTCTGCAATCACTGACAGTGGCGACACGCGGGTCCGACGTATACTAACGGACCGCGGCCGATTTAAAGGCTACCACCTAGCAAGTGTGGTGTCTGGCGGTGACACCACAATATGACCAAAAGCATTCGGACACCCCTACCTAATCAAAGCGAAATCAACCACTAGATGTCACAGGAGGCGGACCCGTCTGTATAAAAGCAGGGAGGGAGGGAGTGATGTGTTGCCAGTAGAGAAACCGTAACAGCAGAATTTGTCTGTCAACAAAGCTGAGTAACTTCGAACATGGAATTGGATGTCACCTGAGTAAAACATCTGTCAACGACATTCCAATCGTTCTAAATCTGCCCGAGTCAACAGTTGACGTGGTGATGTGTGGTGCTGGGTTGAAACGCGAAGAAATAACCACCTCTAAACCAAGACCAGGCAGACTTCATGTAATATTGGACGTGGAAATCAACGGAAGGAATCACTATGCGTTCCAAAGTGCTGCAAGCAGCCTATCTATTACAATGACAGTGCGTGAGTTAAAAACGGTGAGGAGCAGCTTCTCGTAAGCCACACGTTTCTGTAGTCAATGCTAAGCGTCGATTGAGGAGGGTAAACAGAAACACCACTGGACAGCGGATTACAGGAAACCAGTGATTTTGAGTAATGAGTTACGCAACATCCCGTGGAAATCCAAAGGAAGCATTGGGGTGTGTGAAATGCATGGAGAAAGTTACCTGCCATCGTGTGTGTAACTTCATCTGCACACATAATACGCAAGCCACCGCACGGTGCATCGCAGACGATACCTTGAACTCTTACTAGTAATTTCCTTTCCTGTTCCATTCGCAAACAGAACGAGGGCGAAGCAAGATTGTCTACTAGGGGCGTTTCAAAAGTCCGTGCAAAAATAAAAACAACTTATGTGTTTGGGGTAAACCTTTTTCGACATAGTCTCCTTTTAGACTTATACACTTCATCCAACGCTGTTCTAATTTGTTGATCCCTCCCGAATAATTGGAATTGTCCAAGTCTGCAAAATAGCTATTAGTTCTTGCAATCGTTTCAATAAAGTCTTTGTCCCGCCAGCCATTTCTTCAAATTGGGGAACAAATAGTAGTCTGAGGAAGCCAAGTCTGGAGAATAGGGGGATGTGAAACAAGTTGGAATCCTGTTTCCATTAATTTTGCGACCACAACTGCTGAGGTGTGTGCTGGTGCATTGTCATGATGGAAAATGACCTTTTTGCTGCCCAATCGCCGGCGTTCTTCTTGCAGCTCGGTTTTCAAACAGTCCAATAACGATGAATAATATGCACCTGTAATAGTTTTACCCTTATCCGGATAGTCGATGAGGATTACCCTTGCGAATCCCAAAAGACAGTCGCCTTGACCTTTCCGGCCGAAGGAATAGGCTTCGCCTTTTTTGGTGCAGATTCTCCCTTGGTAACCCATTGTTTAGATTGTTGTTTGGTCTCAGGAGTATAGTAATGTATCCATGTATCATCCACAATGACGAAACGACACTTAGTCCTGTGGATTCTTGCTGAACAGCTGCAAACCATCCTTGCAACACTTCACACGATTCCGTTTTTGGTCAAGCGTGAGCAATCGCGGAACCCATCTTGCTGATAGCTTTCTCATGTCCAAATGTTTATGCAAAATATTATGTACCCATTCATTCGAGATGCCCACAGCACTAGCAATTTCACGCACCTTAGCTTTTCTGTCATCCATCACCATATCATGGATTTTATCAATGATTTCTGGAGTCATAACCTCTACAGGGCGTCCAGAACGTTCAGCATTACTTCTGCCCATATAACCACTCCGGAAATTTTGAAACCACTCATAAACTGTTCTATTAGAAGGTGCAGAGTCACCGTAATGTTTATCAAGCTTCTCTTTAGTCTCCTGATGCGTTTTGCCTTTCATAAAGTAATGTTTAATCAGCACACGAAATTATTTTTCGTCCATTTTTTCACACTCACTCGACTTCCTTGATTCACACGAATGCCAAACACAAAGAAATAGACCAAAATGGCTGGAACTTGGTGTGCGTTCTTTCCGAAGATGCTACTAACGAAACAAGACCTCGATACGCGCCGGTGGTGCTATTTCTCGGACTTTGCACGGGCTTTTCCATCGCCCCTCGCACAAGCGTCCGTAGGAGCCCTAGTTTCTCTCAGTGGTATCGTACAGAGATCGTGTTGCCACACGAAAGTTACCAACGCGAATCGGTACCACAGACTAGCGAGAGCTCCCTGCTATCGGAACGACGTATAGGAGACTCTGCTAAAGACCACGCCTCCTCTCTGAACATACAAAGGGCGTTCAAAAAGTTTTGCACCGTCGTCTCTAACTTACTTGTTGCAGAAGGAGAATGAAATTTTTTGTCAACAGACTTGTAACATTTAGCTATACATTGAGCCTACTCAGTGTAGCCTCCGTCAGCTGTGACGCTTCTGGCCCAACGTTGTTTCCATGATGCAAATGCACTTTGGTAAAATTCTAGGGATTGACTTTTACACCATCGCTTGAAACAGGAAATAAGGTCTTTTCTCACTTTCAAATGTTTTGCCGCGCAGGTGGGCCTTCAGACGGCCAAAGAGGTAAAAATCAGACGGAGCCAAGTCCGGACTGTTGGGAGGATGAGGAACAATTTTCCTGATTTTTCACCTGCGTCATAAGGGCTGTATGGGGTTTGACATTGTCATGGTGTAGTCTGATGAACTGAGTCTGAAACTGTGGTTTGAGGATCTTGATGGCAAGTCGCAGCTTGTCCAATGACAAACACTAACGGTCCCGGTTAATTGTGGAGCCAGGTTCCAAAAAGTCAATGAAAACGTCACCACACTGATTCCAGAAGGAGGAGGCCATCACCTTTCGGCCTGCTGTTCGTGAAAGTCGTGGTTTCTTCTTCCGAGGGGAATCCTTATGACGCCATTCCATGGAATGGGTTTTGCTCTCAGGTTCGGACAAAAACAACCATGTTTCATCCTGGATAATGACGATGTCAAAACACTGTTTCCACTCTTCAGTAAAGGTCTTCCTCGCACACATTGTTCCTCATCGTTTTATTTCTCTTGTCAATCTAGGCATCCAACGTGCACAGATTTTTCTGTACCCTAGTGCCTGAACCAGTGATACCATATTACCCAATGACAAACGAGTCATTTCAGCAAGCTGTCGTGCCATCACACATCTGTCATTTTGGATGATTTGATCAATGGTCTCCTTATTCTCTTCACTCACTGCCGTCGATGGTCTTCGGCGTCGTGGATTGTCCAGTAGAGAGAAATCACCTTCTTTAAACCTCTGCAACCACCGCTGGACACTGCTGCGATCCCCTATGTCGTCCCCATAAACAGGGAGCAACTTCTGTGAATCGATGTGGCAGAGCCATCGCCGGTTTTGAAGAGGAACTCCATCACCGACCGTTGTCGCAACCTGACATCTACTTCACGGTCCATTATGGCTCACCTGTAAATAAAAGAAAATACTTTTATATACCAACTTATAGCTAAATGTTCCAAGTATGTTCACAAAAAATTTCATCCTCCTCTTGCAAAAAAAATAGAGACAACTGTGCAAAACCTTTTGAACGTCTTTTGTAGAAGCGCCCTCACGCTGTCAGTGTAGTGTCGAGCAGGCATAAGCTCAGCCCCAGTTCATGACCTCATGTGAAAGAGTCGACATCACAATATAGGACCAATTTAATAATTAAAGTTTCTGGTGGACTTAATCATTTAAATGTGGAAAACTGTACGCCAAGAGAACAGTTGTTAACCTGCGCATCAAGTGATGCTTTAATAATCAGTAACAGTTTAAACTCCTCAAGCAGTCCTGTGCTAAAAGTGAGTCAAAGTTCAGCAAATATTTTATGCATTTATGTAATAAAGTGAGCTAATATTTCATCTGTTGTGGTTGAAAATGAACCATCCCCCGGAGCACTCAAAGGACCCATAGTTGTGGCTGGACGAAAGTAGTGCCACTGCACACAAAAGTCTCATCTTATCTTCGTGATCCTTAAGAGTAATGTACCTTGCGGCAATAAGTCGTTCTGCACTCGGCCTCAAGTACTGGTTCTCTAAATTTCCTCAACAGTATCTTGCGAAAAGAACGTGGTCCTCTTCGAGAGATTCCCTTTTGTGTACACGAAGTATCTCCGCCATACTTCCGTCTCGACGGAACCTACTGGTAACTGATCTAGCAGAAAGCCTCTGAACTGCTTCAATGTCTTCCTTTACTCAGACCTTGTGGGATCCCAAACACTCGAGCAGCACTCAAGAACGGGTCGCACTAGTGTTCTATACACCGTCTGCTTTATAGATGAGCTACGCTTTCCTAAAATTCTCCCAATAAAACGCAGTCGCCCTACTACCAATCCGAAGTGCTCGTTCCATTTTATATCGCCTGGCAACGTTACTCCAAGAAATTTTATCGAAATGACTCTGTCAAGCGGCACACTACTGATGCTGTGTTCTAACATTACAAGATTGTTTTACCTACTCATCCGCAATGACTTAGATTTTCCTAGATTTAGAACAAGTGTTCTTTGATTGAAACATTAGAAATAGTATTCAAATCGTGTAGTATCCCCATACAGTCACGCAAGGGCGACAATTTCCCCGTACATCACAGCGTCGTCAACAAACAGCAGTAAGCTGCTACTTACCCTATCCGTCAGATCATATACGTATGTAGGGAGTCACTGGAGAGTATACAGGGATATGACAGCAACTATCATTCGAAGCATAAAGGTCTATTAAACATGAGCTCTAAAATGCATACATCAAGAGCCATCAGCTCTTCTTCAGTAGAAGAGATGTTTTACAGTGATGAAGATGAAAAAGTGCTGATCGCTCTTAAGGTATGCGTTTTAGAGCCCATGTTTACTAGACTTTTTTGCTTCGGATGATTGTTCTTATCATATTCCTGAATATTGACCATTTCTCCTGGGACACCCTGTATAGAGATTAAGGGCGATCCGATCACACTTTCCTGGGGGATCTCTGACGATACCTTTGTTTCTGAAGAATAATCGCCGTCGAGGACAACGTACTGGATTCTATTACTTAAGAGGTCTTCGAGCCACTAACATATCTGTGAACCTAACCTCTATGGCCTTACCTTCGGCAACAGTATGCAGTGGGGCACCGTGTCAAACACTTGCCGGAAATCTAGGAATGTGTAATCTTCCCGTTGTCTTTCATGTATGGTTTGCAGAATATAATGTGAGGAAGGACGCAAGCTGAATTTCGCACGTGCACTGCTCTCTGAATCCGTGCTGATTTGTGGACAGAAGCTTTTCTGTCTAAAGGAAAGTTATTGCACTAAAACTCGTGTCTTCACGAGTTCTGCAGCAGACCGCCGTTAAGGATATTGCTATGTAATTATGCGCGTTCATTCTTGTACCTTTCTTATATGCAGGAGTCACCTGCGCTTTATTCCAGTCGCTTAGGCGGGTGCCTGCAGTAGTTTACGGACAAGGCGGTGTTACGGTATGAGATGTTCTTTCCGGTTAGGCTATGGTCTCCCTATTACACTTACGCAAACATTAAATGCGGCAGGATATGGAAACCTTTTATAGTATTGTGTACTGCGTACAGTAGAGGAACAGATCAAAGATAGTGATTGTAACCACCCCCTGACAATGCTATCATAAAGCAGTATCTTGGGGGCAGGAGTTTCCGGTCAATAACATTCTTGAAATGAGCTGGCCTGCCCAGAGCCCCGACTTGAACCCAGTGGAAAACATTTCGGATGAGTCAGAACTTCGACTTCGCTCCTGACCTCACTACCTTCTCTGGTTTCTGCTCTTCAGGAAGAATGAGCCGCCATTCCTCCACAGACATGCAGACACCTCACTGAAAGTGCCTCAAGCTGAATTCAAGCCGTGGTAAAAGCGAAGGGTGGACGCACCCCATATTAACGTCCACTAATAAGTTTTCAGATCCTTTTTATCAGATAGTATGCACAGCTGATAGTTGAGAATTCGACGCAAATAATCCGTGACTAACATTACTTTGTTGCACTCTGCGTCTCGGTGCACAGTAAGGCTAGTGTCTTTGAAAGTTTGCCACACACTGAACAGCATAGACGGACCCTGGTGTCGGTAATGGCTCTGATGAATACTGTTAGGAGAAGCGGCGGCGGTGTGAGTGTAGAACCGAGACTGCGCGCGGGCGAGCCTCAGAAGAGAGGAATGGTCCGCTGCGAGGGGCGCCGCGGATTGCTGCAGTGATACAGGAAGCGCCCATTTGGCGTGCAGCGGCGGGCGCGCCGCGTACAAGACGGCTGCCAGCGTTCGTGTTGGCGGCCACCAGCTGGGCTGGCCGGCATCTCGCCAGTCACTGTGAGAGGCCCTGCATCCGGTCTGTTTTGTCTCTCACTTCCCCGTCCCGCCAAAGAGTACAAACAACTAGGCGAGCGTTGCATTAAATCTCCCCGTAGCACTTGTCTCATTAATTGACTCTGAAAATACACTGCCGTAAAAACAGTACACCTGAAAAGACGACGTCGGTTCTGATCCGATGACGGCATATGCCACCTGGGGGTGGTAGAGTACAGGTAATGGTTTCAACGTCGTCCGCCAACAGGTAGCTTAGTGGCATAGCTACCAGAACGCCACCTGTGTCTACCCTGTAATATGGAATGCTCACAGTCAGGAGCATCAGTGTGGTGCAAACGGGTGGAAGAAGCAGGGAAACGTTCCACAGAGATGCACTCGTGGTTCCTAGACGCAACAGAACTTGTTTAAAAGGGGTCAAATTACAGCCTTTAGTGTGACGAGACGGCCTTTTCGAAAATTGCCGCACAAGTTGAAGGTGCTTCATCAGTTGTGAAACAGTGCTAGTATCAAGTGGACATTCTTATCCACGAAGACGAGGTTCTGGACGTCCACGCAGCACAGAGCCCCACCAGTATCTCAAGTACGGATAGTGTTGAGGATCAGTGGTCATAGTTCAAAACCATCGTACAATTTGCATTAGATGAGTAAGTGGCAAGCAAGATCGTAAGAGATGGAAAAGAACCACCGTGGTACAACAACCGAGTTAGAAAACTGCTACGGAAACAAAGGGAACTTCACAGCAAACATAAACATCGCCAAAGCCTTGCAGACAAACAAAAATTACGCGAAGCGAAATGTAGTGTGAGGAGGGCTATGCTAGACGTGTTCAACGAATTCGAAAGGAAAGTTCTATGTACTGACTTGGCAAAAAATCCTAAGAAATTTTGGTCTTAAGTCAAAGCGGTAGGTGGATCAAAACACAAAGTCCACACACTCTGTGACCAAAATGGTACTGAAACAGAGGATGATAGACTAAAGACCGAAATACTAAATGTCTTTTTCCAAAGCTGTTTCACAGAGGAAGACTGCACTGTAGTTCCTTCTCTAGATTGTCGCACAGATGACAAAATGGTGGATATCGAAATAGATGACAGAGGGATAGAAAAACAATTAAAATCGCTCAAAAGTGGAAAGGCCGCTGGACCTGACGGGATACCAGTTCGATTTTACACAGAGTATGCGAAGGAACTTGCCGCCGCCCCCCCCCCCCCCCCCCCTCACTTGCAGCGGTGTACCGTAGGTCTCTAGAAGAGCGTAGCGTTCCAATGGATTCGAAAAGGGCACAAGTAATCCCCGTTTTCAAGAAGGGACGTCAAACAGATGTGCAGAACTATAGACCTATATCTCTAACGTCTATCAGTTGTAGAATTTTGGAACACATATTATGTTCGAGTATAATGACTTTTCTGGAGACTAGAAATCTGCTCTGTAGGAATCAGCATGGGTTTCGAAAAAGACGATCGTGTGAAACCCAGCTCCCGCTATTCGTCCACGAGACTCAGAGGGCCATAGACACGCGTTCCCAGGTAGATGCCGTGTTTCTTGACTTCCGCAAGGCGTTCGATACAGTTCCCCACAGTCGTTTAATGAACAAAGTAAGAGCATATGGACGATCAGACCAATTGTGTGACTGGATTGAAGAGTTCCTAGATAATAGACCTCAGCATGTCATTCTCAATGGAGAGAAGTCTTCCAAAGTAAGAGTGATTCCTGGTTTGCCGCAGGGGCGTGTCGTAGGACCGTTGCTATTCCCTGAGCCTTTTGCGGATGATGCTGTAGTATATCGAGAAGTTGTAACAATGGAAAATTGTATTGAAATGCAGGAGGATCTGCAACAAATTGACGCAAGGCGCAGGGAATGGCAATTGAATCTTAATGTAGACAAGTGTAATGTGCTGAGAATACATAGAAAGAAAGCTCCTTTATCATTTTGCTTCACTATAGCATGTCAGAAACTGGAAGCAGTTAAATCCATAAGTTATCTGGGAGTAGGCATTAGGAATGACTTAAAGTGGAAAGACTGAAAGTGGAAAGACTGAAAGTGGAAAGACTGAAAGTGGAAAGACTGAAAGTGGAAAGACTGAAAGTGGAAAGACTGAAAGTGGAAAGACTGAAAGTGGAAAGACTGAAAGTGGAAAGACTGAAAGTGGAAAGACTGAAAGTGGAAAGACTGAAAGTGGAAAGACTGAAAGTGGAAAGACTGAAAGTGGAAAGACTGAAAGTGGAAAGACTGAAAGTGGAAAGACTGAAAGTGGAAAGACTGAAAGTGGAAAGACTGAAAGTGGAAAGACTGAAAGTGGAAAGACTGAAAGTGGAAAGACTGAAAGTGGAAAGACTGAAAGTGGAAAGACTGAAAGTGGAAAGACTTGGACTGAAAGTGGAAAGACTTGGACTGAAAGTGGAAAGACTTGGACTGAAAGTGGAAAGACTTGGACTGAAAGTGGAAAGACTTGGACTGAAAGTGGAAAGACTTGGACTGAAAGTGGAAAGACTTGGACTGAAAGTGGAAAGACTTGGACTGAAAGTGGAAAGACTTGGACTGAAAGTGGAAAGACTTGGACTGAAAGTGGAAAGACTTGGACTGAAAGTGGAAAGACTTGGACTGAAAGTGGAAAGACTTGGACTGAAAGTGGAAAGACTTGGACTCAAAATGGAAAGACCATATAAAATTAATCATCGGTAAAGCAATGCCGGACTGAGATTCATTGGAAGAATCCTAAGGAAACGCAGTCCGAAAACAAAGGAAGTTGGTTACAGTACACTTGTTCGCCCACAGCTTGAATACTGCTCACCAGTGTGGGATCTGTACCAGATAGCGTTGATAGAGGAGATAGAGAAGATCCAACGGAGAGCAGTGCACTTCGTTACAGGATCATTTAGTAATCGCGAAAGCGTTACGACGATGATAGATAAACTCCAGTGGAAGACTCTGCAAGAGATACGCTCAGTAGCTCGGTACGGACTTTTGTTGAAGTTTCGAGAACATACCTTCACCGAGGAGTCAAGCAGTATATTGCCCCCTCCTACGTATATCTCGCTAAGAGACCACTTTCTTTCCACGAACAATACGAGACTGGAATAAAAGGGAGAACCGATAGAAGTATTCAAGGTACCCTCCGCTTCACACCGTCAGGTGGCTTGCGGAGTAAGGATGTAGATGTAGCACCGTCGTACTGTAACGGCAGCAGTGGAAAATCGTACAACTACCACACCACACCACAGATAAGAGGGCTTGTGTGTGTAGACGTGTCAACACGGACTGTTGTGAACGAATCATTAGCAGTGGCACTACGGGTACGCACACACCTGTGGCGCGTCTTTCGCTCACACCACAGCATCGATGTGCGTGGGTCAACTGGTGCCCTCAGAGGATCACTTGGAATATTCTATGGAGCATCGTCATTTTCGGCAATGAAAGCAGATTCTGTTTGCAAGTAAGTGCTAGTCGTTTGCGCGTACGACGTAGACCCGGTGAGTGCCGTCTTACGGGGTGCATTCGCCCAAGACACTGGCTCCACCCCAGTCGTTATTGTATGGGATGCGACAAACTACAACTCTCGTTTCTGGAGGAGATGCTAATCAGCGCTTGGTACGTGCAGAATGTTATACCTGATTTCTTTTTGCCGTTCTTGCAGCTGGAAGGTGATGTGTTGTTCCAACAGGATAATGCTTGCCCACACGCCGCACGTGAAACTCAACGTGCTCAGCAAGACGTGCAGCAACTTCCCTGGCCAGAAGGATCTCCAAACTTGTCTCCAATCGATCACGTGTTGGATATGGTGGGACAGGAATGACTCGTGCAACTCGTCAGTCAACAAATTTTACAAAACTACGTGAACAGATAGCGCAGGCGTGACATTAGATATCCCAAGACAGAATTCGCCATCTGTACGATCGACTGAATGTCAGACAGCGCCTGAATTGCCGCCCGTGGAGAACACGCAAAGTACAAAAATGGTTGTTTCACCATTGGTCGATACCTGGTACCTCAGAACAGCTCATACTGTTGTTCTGTAAATGTATTCATTTCGTATTCTCCATATGCACTTTCGCAACAATAAATCTTCAGTCAATTTGAAATCTTTAAAAGGTTGTGCCGTTTTTTCTGGCAGTTACATGCTTCTGACCATTCTTTATTAGGAGTGCAACTGACAATCGAGGTAGTTTCCGAATCTCACACACATGTAAACGATGAGGTGTTGACCGCTGCCATTAGAGACTACATTGGCGCCAATGATGAAACGTCACTTGCAGCGTCTTTATTTCCATCATGATCCATAATATGGGACACTCTTGTGCGTGCTGTCCGGAAGTCTAATCCCCCCATTTCCGACCAAGGTTTATGGTCCATTTTCCTTGGTTATCAGCATATTTCTCTGTAACTTGACCACATTTCTTATTATAAAGGTTTATTCCATAGTGACTATATCAGTGTGTTGCATGGCATTCTGTTGCAGTAGCGCACGCAAAAATCTTTGTTGCCCACTTACATCAGTGGAAAGATATTTCGGATCTCAAGAGCTATCCTTACTTTCCTCAGTCACCAGTCGTTCACTCCTTACAATCGAGCTTATCGAGTGTCGGACCAGATTTGCGATTGGATCCAAGACTTCCTTACGAATAGAATTGAAAAAGGCGCTCTTAACGAAGCAAAATAGGCAGATGTGAAGGTAGGATCCGGAGTATTCCACGGAAATGTGATAGGACCGTTATTGTTTACAATGTATATAAAGATACGGTAAAAAGCGTCGGAAGCACTGTAAGACTGTTTGCAGATGATGCGGGTGTCTGTAAGAAAATAGCAAGGCCAGAAGACAGTATCGTTTTTCATACTGACTTGCGGAGGATTAATGGGTGGTACAGGCTCAGGCAGTTGACTCTGAACGTGAATAAGTGTAACACATTGCTCACACACACAGGAAAAGAAATCCATTACAGTTCAACTACACTATCCATGACAAACTACTGGAAAACCATGCAGAGCGACTTTAAGTGGGATGACGACATAAAACAAATAGTAGGAAAAGCAGATCACAGTCTAAGATTCATAGGAAGAATTTTAAGGAAATGTAACCCATCCACGAAGGAAATGGTTTATAAGGCGCTTGTCCGACCGCGTCTTGAATGTTGTTCCTCAATATGGGATGCTTACCAGGTAGAACTGACAGAAGAGGTAGAGACGAGCCAATGAAGAGCGGCACGTTTCGTCACGGGATCGTTTAGTCGGCGCTAGAGCGTTGCTGAGATGAGATGCTCGACAAACTCCAGTGGCGGGCGTTGTACATGACAGAGAGGTTTTCTATTGAAACTTGGGAGAACACTTTCAGAGAAGAGTCGGAAAACACATTACTTTCCCCACTTACATCTCTCAAAATGATCACGACGAGAAAATTCAAGAATTAGAGCTATATAGACGCTTAAAGACCATCATTCTTCCCGTGCGCAATTAGAGAGTGGAACAGGATGGGGGGAATCGGTTAGTGGTAGAAGTACCCTCTTCCACACAGCGTTATGTGATTTGCCGAATATTATAGACAGGATGGGGCAACCAGACGTAGCTGGGACGAGTGGATACAACCGCACCTGAATGTATGCGTATAACCACACCCTGTGGCGCGCAGCCCACATATACGCCCTCCACGTGGTCCACACTGGGTTAGAGTGTAGTAAGGGCAGTGTAAGTGTGAGTAGAGCGATGCAAAGGGGACGAAAGCGCTCACGGTGGAGCAGCGGGTGTTCGTTACGTAACAACAAATTCGTGGAAACGATGTAGTCAGTTGGTTGCTGGGAAATGTAATAGTGTCAAAATGCCAGCGAAGAGTGCCATGCAACGCGTATTCCAGTAATGACGTCGACAGGATCTGTTTTGAAGAAGTCAAAAAATATTCCGAAACGTTCTCACACACCAGAAAATGTGGCTGCAGTTCACCAGAAAACGTTCCTGAGTCCTACTAAATCAACCCGACGCCTGTCGCAAGAGACAGGTTTATCACGCCGCTTATGCGGACGAATAGTCCATCTGGACCTGGACATGCATCCCTACCGGGTGTCTCTCTGTTCGTGCATTAAAACCAGCAGATGCTCCTCAGCGCCTCCAACCTTGTGAGTGGCTGTTCGCTGACATAACAATTAGTGGCTTGGAAATGGATCTGTTCTTTATGACCGATGAAGCCTGGTTCCACTTGAGAGGTTCCGTCAACTCAAAGAATCACAGGCTCTGGGCAGCGGAGAATCCGCATAACTTCCGTGAAACACGATTGCATGATCAAAAGGGTGGGGTTTGGTGTGCAGTGTCTGTACTCCATATTATTGGTACCATTCTCTTTCATCAGACGTTGACTTCGGCGCGTTACATTGCCAACATTTTGAAGCTATTTGTGGCAGCATTAACGGAAGAGGAAAAGACCTACAGTTACTTCCAACAGGATGGAGCAACTGTCCATACGGCTGGCCAGACCTTGAAGCACATTTACGCGATCTTCTCGCCTGACAAGAACTGGTAGCAGAGGTCAGTCTGGTTGCAGCTCTAGCTGTTCGCCCAGGTCACCTGATCTGCCAGTGTGCGATAACTTTGCGTGGGGAGCCCTCAAGTCTAAGGTGTATCGCAACAACGCTCATATTCTGTATGAACTGCAGCAGACTTGCTGACCAGCGTTTAAAAGTGCCACGAAATGAGTGGTGGTCACTTTCAACATCTGCTATGGTCACGCTACTACTGTATTTACTTTCTTCCCCTGTGTTTCTTTGTATCCTGGAACTCTGTTCTCCAGGTCACTTTTATTTGCCTCACCCTGTAGATACATGTTGCACTCCATTTACTGGTCACGCATCTTGGGCCAAAAATAGCTCAACTCTATTGTTCTTCTATAGGGTTTAAATTTTATCGCAATTGGACTATGGGTGTCAAGTGTGTGATTCAGCGGCCCCATCAGTATTGTAACTGTTACACCCAGCTTATGTGGGGTAAGGCTTGCCTTAGGGGCTTTCTGAACAAGCTCAGTACACAGTCTTCTGGCGGAGTGTGGGATCTTACCCTTGCCATTGCGGTGTCACCAAACACTACTCAGCTGTACCTCCATTGGCCGCCAGTTTCCTAACCACACAAAATAGTATCTTGTCCCTTCCCAGGAGTTCCGACCCCTTGACTCTCAACTTACCCGGGCATTAAAAACCGGAACTAAACTATGATCCTCTCCAGAGATCTTTCTCTTCCTACAGTTGACAGTATCCACTGGATCAACTCACGCACTCCTCGCTGTTGCGCATCAGACCACAGATGCGGCTACATCTCTTCCACACCATTAAAACTGCCGTTTCGCACTTTGTCCATCAACATATCTTTCTTATCAGAGAGGACCAAGGCGCCGAAATCACTTGTACCGATGGTTCTAAAGATATCATAACGACAGTGTATGCTTCCACGTGTATCAATAGCTAGGAACTACATTATCTGTATATCTTCTCAGCAGAACTGTTTCCAGAGTCCTCCATTTGATCGAGGAGAAAGATCACTATCAATATCTGATATGCAGTGACTTAATCAGAAGTGTACAAGCACTTAATCGATGCTACCCTCTGATTCCGATATTATCCACTACTCAAGGTCTTTTTTTTTAATCGCCGGCCGGAGTGGCCAAGCGGTTCTAGGCGCAACAGTCTGGAACCGCGCTACCGCTACGGTCGCAGGTTCGAATCCTGCCTCGGGCATGGATGTGTGTGATGTCCTTAGGTTAGTTAGGTTTAAGTAGTTCTGAGTTCTAGGGGACTGATGACCTCAGAAGTTAAGTCCCATAGTGCTCAGAGCCATTTGATTCTTTTTCATCTCAGCCAAACTGACCACCCAGTTGTCGTCCTGTATACCCCGAGTCAAATGGGGGTCTCGGAAAACAAATGATTGATCGCCTTGACAGGAAACTCACCTCACTACCAATTCGGGCAGCGCGGAGCCAAGCCCTGACGTTATGAACACATCCGTGACAATCAGACTGTCGCACCTGAAACAGGAAATGGTGAGTTACCCCTCCTTATAAGAAACTGCTCATGTCAGCAAGGAGACCACTCCTGCATGAAGCTGCTCCTGCCATTTATCTGGAACTGAGCTGAGGTGGACACTCTCATCTGAGCCAAGCCTTCACGAGACCCGCCACCCCTGACACCCTCGGCCCCCCCCCCCCTCTCTCCTGGGGAGGTTTGGTACCTTGCTGCCAGCTTAGTGAACTTCCTTCTTCGTACAGTACTCCAATGTATGCAAGTAGTACCTTATGGAAGCCTAATCCTTGATACAAAGCTCGGTGAAAGAACAGTTTTTCTCTAAGGTAGAGGAGCTTAGAAAGGTGTGAGGGGGGGGGGGGGGGGGGTGCGTGTGAGAGGTGACGGGTGCACATTTTAGAAGTTCACCATGGGCGCCGTTCCCATAGTTATCCCACTGTTGTCAGTACATTCATTTCATTCCGATTGTCCTCAGCTGGAGACGTCCATAGCTGGTGAGTAGTGTGTCTTCTTTAGCAAAGAGGGTTCTTTCATATCTTCGTTTCAAAAAATTGTGACTACCGAGTGTAAATACGGGCTATGTCATGTGACAGTCAAATACGAGTGAACTCACACGTTCCAGCCGGTAAGCAAACATAAGCTGCTATTTCATTATTTGTACTGCTGCTGTCCTGTATCGTTGCGTGGGTGATTTGCGTGTTACCTGGAGCTGTTGTCGGATTGCAGTGCTTTGCTTGCGGCATTGTCGTTACGGATTCGTTGTCCTCGATATTCCGTGGACATCATAATCTGAAGTTACCTGCAATCTTGTTTTCCGACGGGGCAGCAAAACACATTACTGGCGTGCTACATGGGCATGCCTAACAACAGTCCTTTGCATAACGGCACTGACAGCATTAATTAAGATGCTTAAAAAGTGGCCACTGGCCGACTCGACATTCTCTCTGGTCCAGCGTAATATTACGCCACAAACTTAGCACGGGGAACAGCACGTATAGGTTACACGGATAGCACACAACCCTGTTTCGTGGGAGTAAAAATGACACAGAAATCTTGTGGTCGACTCAGAAAACAAGAAATGAGTTACTATCATGATTGAAGCAGAGAGCAAACTGATCACCCAGAAGATGGTAGCGAGTGTCGAGGGGGGGGGGGGGGGGGGGGGGAGGAGGAATGAGCAACGTTGTATCTTCTGGGGCTATTCTGGTACTTGCGGAAGTCGGCTAACGTCGGCTAAACTGCCTGTGCATGAGCAACCAAGAATGTGGTCGTCGAAAATTGGACCGCTCTCTAAAGCAAAATAGGTGGAAAATGTGTGGCCCAAGTAATTGTGGGGTGTAGCGATAGGAAAGCCACAAATGTTTCGCACCACGTAGTTCATCACACATTGTTTCAAATCAGGCTCTTCACTAGAAGACCTCTATGAATGCTTTTGTTGAGCCAACAGCATCGATAGTTAGACTCCTGATGACATGGGATCTTAATGGTTCTGGCATGAATCACATGAGTACTGTTCTGCCAGAATCTCATCGATAGTGTCTCCTGGCATGTGCATAGCTAGATCTACACAAGTTGGGGATATTTCAACGAAACCTGCCTGGTATGTGGGTGTTCGGTAAGGCACCACAAATGCTCTATACTGAGTCTGTAGGCTATTATTACTCATCTCCTAGATCATTTCATTGACGGCGTCTTCCTCACTGCATATGGTATTTTCCAACAGGACATACGTTCATACCACAAAGCTAGAGTTGCTATACATATGTCGATGCTCCTGAATTCACAGTTTTCCACATACCGCCACCTTAGAGGCGAACACAAATTGTGTTTCCATGAAATACTTCTGGGTTGCTGACCGCGTCGTATAAGATGAACCACTGTTTCGGCCACTATTGCAAGAGCATTCATCAAATGTGTCATATACTATTAGATAATTATCACTCAGACTATAGTACAATGATAAGTCTCTATACCGCTGTTACGCCGTGACAGACGCGCCACAAAACGCATTGTGTGACGATGTCCGGAGTGGAAAGGATTGTAATGTACATGTCAGTAGTACATGCTTTGCCCAATCAGAAAGAAGCTGCTTTCGTGACATGGCTCCGGTTCCACTTTATCTGTAGGCGGTTAAGAGGAGTCGGTGCGTTGTGAGACTCTGGCACAGTGTTCATGGACGCCCCTAGTGAGGTAAACGACGTGAACGGTGTCAGCCCTCAGGCCAGCTACCGCTGGCAGCGAAGATGATAGAAACATGTAGCAGTAATCGCGGCTGGTCGTGTCAGGCCGATTACTTGTCAGTTCACCTTGGAACGTTTCTTTCATACGTCCTCGGAGTTCCAATGTACGAAATCTGAGCGATGTGCTACAAACTAGGCAAATTTCGCGATGTTACACAGGCGTACACAAGGGGGAGAGTGATGGCTTTTGGCCCTCTTCCTCTCCCCACACCTCCCGCCCCCCTACTCCTCCTCCTCCTCCTCCTCCTCCTCTTCCTCTTCCTCCTCCTCTCACCTCCCGCCCTCCTACTCTTCCTCCTCCTCCTCCTCCTCCTCTCACCTCCTGCCCTCCTCCTCTTCCTCCTCCTCCTCCTCCTCCTCCCCCCGCCCCTCGCAAAATTTTCTACGGGCGCCCGCGGCGAATGTCCTTCTCTGCAGATCTAATGGGAAACGTTCATTGGCTGACCCAGATTAATTCTCTACCATGTAAAAGGCGTATAAGGTCATACAATATACCGACGGAAAAGAAATCGAAACACCCACGAGTTGCGTGACATAAAATAAAGTTGGTAGGCGTCTTTCTACATCTGAAAGATGGTATCTATTAAAATTTCACGCCATTCGCGTAAGAGAGGCGCTAACAGCGCCACTAAAGTGCAAATCTGGTTTGCTTTAAATACACGCTGTAACTGTCTTGAGCGTTGGTTACCTCTGAGATTGGACGTGATGAGTTGATGTTAGTCAAGACTGCTTTTAAGGTGACTAAGATTCCATCCTGTCGCAACTTGTTTCCAAAAATAGGGGTGTTAACTGTTACAAACACATACATTCTAAAAGCCATATTGCTTGTGAAAAGACTACACCCAAACACTTATTCAGATTTCCACCAGTACAATACTAGAAATAAAGAAAGATTTTACATTGGCAGCCACAGAACAGCACTTTACGAAAAGGGGCCTCAGTACGCAGGTATAAAATTAGCTAATGCACTGCCTAGTGCAGTCATGGCTCTTCCTACAATTAAACTGAAAGATCAGCTTCAGAAATTTTTAGTAAAACACCTTTTCTACACATTAGAAGAGTACCATACTTACATGAAGAACAACAAATGCTTTGTGCAATTATGTGAATAGAAATCAGTAAACATATTGCAATTTTGTTGTAAATTAATGACGTATTCAGAAGAATGTGTCTCGTGTATTGCACAAATAACTTTAATCATTATTGTTTCCCTGTACACGTGCAGTGTACCATTCCATGTTGAATAAAGCTATTATTATTATTTCTTTCTTTTCTCAGACGTTATGTCTGGTTAAAAATGGAAGGTGACGCGGACCTTGATCAAGCGTGACTTCCTTTTAACTGTACTGTATATGTTACATTGCATTTAGGAATTTTCGGGTAATTGAACAAGTGTCAATAATTACAGATTTCTGTAGTTGTATATATAAGTTTGGATGTAGCTGTATTGCATTGATGTACTGGTGGATATTGTGTGGTATGACTCTTGTACTTGATAGTATAATTGGTATAATGTCAACTTTATCCTGATGCCACATGTCCTTGACTTCCTCAGCCAGTTGGATGTATTTTTCAATTTTTTCTCCTGTTTTCTTTTGTATATTTGTTGTATTGGGTATGGATATTTCGATTAGTTGTGTTAATTTCTTCTTTTTATTGGTGAGTATGATGTCAGGTTTGTTATGTGGTGTTTTTTTATCTGTTATAATGGTTCTGTTCCAGTATAATTTGTATTAATCATTCTCCAGTTTATTTTGTGGTACATACTTGTATGTGGGAACGTGTTATAAGGCAAGCTGTTGATGTATTATTTTTGCTACATTGTCATGTCTTCTGGAGTATTCTGTATTTGCTAGTATTGTACATCCACTTGTTATGTGATCTACTGTTTCTATTTGTTGTTTGCAAAGTCTGCATTTATCTGTTGTGGTATTGAGATCTTTAATAACATGCTTGCTGTAATATCTGGTGTTTATTGTTTGATCCTGTATTGCAATCATGAATACTTCCGTCTCACTGTATATATTGCCTTTTCTTAGCCATGTGTTGGATGTGTCTTGATCGATGTGTGGCTGTGTTAGATAATATGGGTGCTTGCCATGTAGGGTTTTCTTTTTCCAATTTACTTTCTTCGTATCTGTTGATGTTATGTGATCTAAAGGGTTGTAGAAGTGGTTATGAAATTGCAGTGGTGTAGCCGATGTATTTATATGAGTGATTGCTTTGTGTATTTTGGTAGTTTCTGCTCGTTCTATAAAGAATTTTCTTAAATTGTCTACCTGTCCATAATGTAAGTTTTTGATGTTGATAAATCCCCTTCCTCCTTCCTTTCTGCTTAATGTGAATCTTTCAGTTGCTGAATGTATGTGATGTATTCTATATTTGTGGCATTGTGATCATGTAAGTGTATTGAGTGCTTCTAGGTCTGTGTTACTCCATTTCACTACTCCAAATCAGTAGGTCAATATTGGTATAGCATAAGTATTTATAGCTTTTGTCTTGTTTCTTGCTGTCAATTCTGTTTTCAGTATTTTTGTTAGTCTTTGTCTATATTTTTCTTTTAGTTCTTCTTTAATATTTGTATTATCTATTCCTATTTCTTGTCTGTATCCTAGATATTTATAGGCATCTGTTTTTTCCATCGCTTCTATGCAGTCGCTGTGGTTATCCAATATGTAATCTTCTTGTTTAGTGTGTTTTCCCTTGACTATGCTATTTTTCTTACATTTGGCTGTTCCAAAAGCCATATTTATATCATTGCTGAATACTTCTGTTATCTTTAGTAATTGGTTGAATTGTTGATTTGTTGCTGCCAGTAGTTTTAGATCATCCATGTATAGCAGACGTGTGATTTTGTGTGGGTATGTTCGAGTAATATTGTATCCATAATTTGTATTATTTAGCATGTTGGATAGTGGGTCCAGAGCAAGGCAGAACCAGAAAGAACTTAATGAGTCTCCTTGGTATATTCCATGCTTAATCTGTATTGGCTGTGATGTGATATTATTTGAATTTATTTGGATATTAAGTGTGGTTTTCCAATTTTTCATTACTATGTTTATGAACTGTATCAATTTAGGATCTACTTTGTATATTTCCAATATTTGTAGTAACCATGAGTGGGGTACACTATCAAAAGCTTTTTGGTAATCAATGTACGCATAGTGTAGCGACCTTTGTTTGGTTTTAGCTTGATATGTCACCTCTGCATCTATTATCAGTTGCTCTTTACATCCTCGTGCTCCTTTGCAACAGCCTTTTTGTTCTTCATTTATAATTTTGTTCTGTGTTGTATGTGTCATTAATTTCTGTGTAATGACTGAAGTTAATATTTTGTATATTGTTGGTAGGCATGTTATGGGGCGATATTTAGCTGGGTTTGCTGTGTCTGCTTGATCTTTAGGTTTCATTCCCTGTGTAAGTGTATCAGGGAATGTGTATGGGTGTGCAATGTAACTGTTAAATAATTTAGTTAGATGTGAATGGGTTGAGGTGAATTTCTTTAGCCAGAAATTTGCTATTTTATCTTTTCCAGAGGCTTTCCAATTGTGAGTAGAATTAATTGCTTGGGTGACTTCATGTTGCAAAATTATCACTTCAGGCATTTGTGGTATCATCTTGTATGTATCTGTTTCTGCTTGTATGCACCGTGCATGCCTGTTATGTTGTACTGGGTTTGACCATATGTTGCTCCAGAAGTGTTCAATGTCTGTTATGTTTGGTGGATTGTCTATTTTAATGTGTGTGTTATCTGTTGTCTGGTAAAATTTCTTTTGGTTTGTGTTGAATGTTTGGTTTTGTTTCCTTCTATTTTCACTTTTTTTATCTTCTAAGTCGTTTGGCCAATGCTTTTAATTTCTGCTTCTTTTCATCTAATTGCTCTATCGCTTCTTGTTGTGAGATTTTACCTAACCTTTTTCGTTTTTTTTCTGACATTTCATTTCTTATAAATTGTGTTAGCTGTCCAATGTCTCTTCTCAGTTTTTCTATTCTGATCTGTAGCCTGTGTTGCCATGCTGGTTTTGTGGGTTTCTTCTGTGTGTTGGTTGGTTCTGATCTCTGCCTAGTGTGTATATTTAGTGTAGTGAGTGCTCCTTTATAAACCAGTAGTTGTAACTCTTCCATAGTTGTGTTTTCATTTATTTTGTTGTGTATGATTGTGTTGATAGTTTTTATTGTTGTTTCGACTTGTGGGTTATTTGACGGTCTATGCAAGAATGGTCTAATGTCTGTATTTGTGTCTTTGTATTCTATATATGTCAGCTGAAATTTTTCTTCTATATCTAACATGTGTGTCACTTCGTGTTCTATTTGTACTTGTTCTGGTGGCTGTCTTAAGATTTCGTTTTCCTCTGATTGTTTAATTGATGCGTGTTGTTCTTTGTTTGTTTGCTCTGGGATGTTTGAGTCCATTACTGTATTTTCTTCTTCTGATTGCACATTATTTTGTTCCAGTATTTGTTGTACTTGTTGTTTGATGTTTTCTAATTCTGACTGGGGTATCCTGTTATTTTTAATTACTGCACGGATCTGATCAGCTAGTCGTTGTTCTGTTAAAAATTTTAATTCTGGGTATCTGGTAATAAATGTTGTGTATACTTGTGATCTGTATCCAGTTGTGTTGGTTCCTAGGTTTGTTGCTTGGTAATAACAGAACATGAGGTGTCGATTAACTTCATCTGACCATCTCATCCTCTGTCTTCGTTTTCCTTCTAGGGTGGTTGCAGGAAGCATATGCTGCAAAACACCTGTATTTGGATTTGAATCATTTTCCAGTTGGCTAGCAGTGTCGTTACCATTGTGGGCGGGCATAGGGTTCAAGCGTCGTCCCCGACCATGACGGAGCTTGTCCGAGGCTTCTTTAGTTCTGTCCTGAACCAACAAATCACACTAAAAGGGGGGTTAGCCCTATTAGTGGTTTGTTCTTTTCGTCGCCTTTCACGACTGGCAGAACATACCGGATGCCTATTCTTTTCCCGGGCCTCCACGGGAATTATTATTATTATTATTATTATTATCATCATCATCATCATCATCATCATGGTAGAGCTCACTGAGTTTGATCGAGGTCGTGTAATAGGGTTACGAGAAGCTCGGTACTTCTTCTACGATACTGCAGAAAGACTTGGCAGGAATGTTGCTACTGCGCGCGGTTGCTGGCAGTAGTGGTCACGGGAATGTACTGTCGCAGGAAATCGGACTCTGGGAGGCCACGTGGCACATCAGAGAAGGAAGACAATCGTGTTCGGCATATGGTTCTGGTGCATCGTACTGCAGCAATCTGAGCAGCTGTTGGCGTCAAAGTGACACAACGAACTGTTACAAATAGTTTACTTAAAGGACAGCTCCTAGCCAGACGGCGTATAGCATTCATTCCACTGATAACAAACCACCGCCGTTTGCGACTTCAGTGTGACAAGCGAGAGCTCATTGGAGGGCAGGGTGGATTTCTGTTGTTTTTTGTGATGAAAACTGGTTGTGCTTCGGTGCCAGTGGTAGCCCTGTGTCGGTTAGGATGTCTACATCTCCATGATTACTCTACAATTCACATTTAAGTGCTTGGCAGAGGGTTCATCGAACCACAATCATACTATCTCTCTACCATTCCACTCTCGAACAGCGCGCGGGAAAAACGAACAACTAAACCTTTCTGTTCGAGCTCTGATTTCTCTTATATTATTTTGATGATCATTCCTACCTATGTAGGTTGGGCTCAACAAAATATTTTCGCATGCGGAAGAGAAAGTTGGTGACTGAAATTTCGTATATAGATCTCGCCGCGACGAAAAACGTCTTTGCTGTAATGACTTCCATCCCAACTCGCGTATCATATCTGCCACACACTCTCCCCAATTACGTGATAATACAAAACGAGCTACCCTTTTTTTTGCATCCTTTCGATGTCCTCCGTCAATCCCACTTGGTGAGGATCCCACACCGCGCAGCAATATTCTAACAGAGGACGAACGAGTGTCGTGTAAGCTGTCTCTTTAGTGGACTTGTTGCATCTTCCAAGTGTCCTGCCAATGAAACGCAACCTTTGGCTCGCCTTCCCCACAATATTATCTATGTGGTCTTTCCAACTGAAGTTGTTCGTAATTTTGACACCCAGGTACTTAGCTGAATTGACAGCCTTGATAATTGTACTATTTATCGAGTAATCGAATTCCAACGGATTTCTTTTGGGTTTGGATGACGACAGTTGAGGGCCTACAGCCAATCTGTTTCTGTGTTAGACACACTGGAATTTCTTATGATAGCAAGAGCACTCTTGTGGTTATCCCACGCACTCTGATTGCAAACAATCTGGGGATTCGGTCTGTTGTGCTACCTTACATTACCCTGTGATCTTGCAATGTTTATAACTTACATGGGTTAAGTAGAAAAAGTATTCCCGATATTTCATTACTCTAGAAACGTTAATTATTTCCAGGTTCTGCGTTTTTTTTTCCATCAGTCTATTTACCAGTAATTAACAGGCCAAGTAATGAGCCTGGCGAGTGGAAGGCTGCCTTCGCTTGTGATCAAGTGCATCTGGTTAAAAATTATCCAACTTTATTTACAAGACAGTGCTTGCAATCAGTGGCGGCCGGTTATCACGTGCTAATGTGCTGCAACACACTGTAAATATCGCAATAAAAGTATGCCATCTCTCTTCGAATGCGAGCCAGAAGTCGCACTAAAATTACGCCATGTCTCTTGAAATGCTAGCTGGAAACTGCACTAAAATTACGCCATGTCACTTGAAATGCTAGCTGGAAACTGCACTAAAATTACTCCATCCTCTTCGAATGGGTGGTGGTAGGCAAATAACATGGATGGAATGGTGTTTTATAGCACTCTCTAGACCATAACTAAGAAATCAGTGTCGAGTGCTGAAATTATAGTCAGCCGCATTACGATCAACTCAGACAAGCGTTGCAGCTGTTTTCGACTGCTCATGCTCTCATGTGATGTCGTCTCCAATGGCACTACTATTGCTTTATTGCTCCCAGCGCCAGGTCAGTATTTTTCATTGAAGCTGTGTATAGCATATTGTGCAAGGATAGTGTATGAGTATTTTTAGAGGAACTCTTGTAACGGTTCTGTGGCAGGGTTGTTTACTGCATGGAGTGGTAATTCGTTGACTTGGCGTTCGATTCCTGCTGTTATCAATATTTTTCATTTTAGTTCTAAAAATGTTAAATGATTGATTATAAAATATAAATATGTTTAAACAGGTCAGTTTATATATGTAAAATTGATATATTCAATTTAGTTACGATTACTAACATTGTAAGTGAAAGGGATATAGAAAATCACATTACAACACACACAAGATTTTGCATGAGCCGCCACTACTTCGTTATAATTGTAACATTTGGAAGTGCTTGCAATTTAAAAGAAAACATTAACAGTTACGAAGTCTGTATAGTTGAAAACTGACTTCATAAAAATTAATAAATCAAACTCTGTCTTCAAATAGATGGGCTTCAATATCAGCAGCCTAGTTTCAAAATTAGCAATAACTGGAGTGACGACAAAATTAACTGGCAACAGAGAGTATCGGAAAAATAACATACCCAGATATTAAAGGAAAACGTGGAAGTCAATTACCAAAGTATTGTGCTAATGACCTAAAGTTTCTGTGGCTTTATACAACCACCGTACCACAATAACTTTATAAGCAACGCGCCGAGCGTACTGTCCGGGCCAGGAGCCGCCCCATACGATCTGCACTACGGTCCCATGCAGGACACACAGCATGCCCTCGTCCTCTGCCGCGTCATTGACGCTTATTCGGCCCAGACAGAGAGAGCCGTCCACCGCCACATTGCTGCTGTTCCCATCAGAAACATACCGCTTATTTTGCAGCGCGCCGCTGCCCACTCAAGAGACAGGCAGCGCCCTTTTCCAGCTCGCAAGCGCCTCCTGACTGGAGAAGTTGCAAAGCGCACATTTTTAAAATCGGAGGACCGCGACTAATAGAGAGCGTGCTGAAAAACGGCACGACATTGCTACACTTCTAAAATAATTCTAAATAAGAATAGACTATCTCGCTTTGACCTGCAAGACAGGCTTAAACTTCTAACTACTACAAAGTCAATGATTAAAAGTCCCACAGCTATCTTCCTGCTTTCAGAAAGATTCCAGATACTCGACCACTGGACGATGCTACATTCCCATTTCTGCGCATATACAGACTGTAGCATAGTCAAGATTTTAAAACGCCACACTTGATGCAGTCAGTTGATCGTTGACATCACTAATCACTCGCGAATGTGAGTGGCTCCTGATTTGCATCCAAGAGCATGAAGTGCACTCACAAGAAGTAGTCGATTTTGGCCAGAAAGTCGCTCGTGTAAAACAGGCTTAATACTCAAACTTCCTGGCAGATTAAAATAGTGAGCCGGATCGAGGCTCGAACTTTGGACCTTTGCCTTTTCGAAGAAGTGCTCTACCAGCCTCATCTGCGGTAATAGCGGAAGTAAAGAGCTATGTAGACGGGTCGTGGGTCGTGCTTGGGTAGCTCAGTTGGCAGAACAGTTGCCTGCGAAAGGGAGAGGTCCCGAGTCGAATCTTGGTCAGACTCACAGCTTTAATCAGTCAAAAAATTTAATACCAGTGCACACACTGTTGCGGAGTGAAAATTCATTCAGGCTTAATAGTGCACTTATTGTGCTGTAGATGGATTGCAGAGCGTTGATGTGCTGCTGTAAACGGAGCTCGGTACTGTGGGCATCATGGTGTAGACTGAGTGCTGAGCACTGGTGCGCCTCTGTAAACGATGCTCAATTCAATGGAAATCGTGGTGTAGATTGAGCGCTGAGTATTGGTGCACTGCGGTAAACAAAGCTTAATATTGTGGGAAATGTGGTGTAGATGGAGTGGTGAGCATTAGAGTACCGCTGTAAACGAAGTTTAATACTGCGTGTACCGTACTGTATACGGAGTGCTGAGCATTGGTGTGCCACTGTGAACGAAGCTTAATATTGTGGGTATCGTGGTTAGATGGAGGGCTGAGAATTGGTATGCCACCCTAAGTAAAGCTTAATACTGTGGGTGTCACGGTGTAGATGGAGCGCCGAGCATTGATGTGCTACTCTAAATGAAACTTGATAATATGTCGTGGTGTTGATGGAGCGCTGAGCGTCAGTGTGCCACTGTTGCAGGCAGGCATGTGGACGGCGTTGCGGGCGCTGTCGCGGCAGAAGACGCTGAGCGCGGAGGCGGTGTCCTCCAGCCAGCTGTCGCGCTGCCTGTCCGTGCTGGACCTGACGCTGCTCGGCGTGGGTTCGACGCTGGGGCTGGGCGTCTACGTGCTGGCCGGCGCCGTGGCGCGCGATGAGGCGGGGCCCGCCGTCACCATCTCCTTCCTGGTCGCCGCCATTGCCTCCGCCTTTGCAGGTACCGCACAATTCTACATACACATTCCGCAAAGAGTTGTCAACTGCACAGAAGGAAGTACTTTCCATTGTACCTTGTTTTACGGATTCTTCCCATACCATTCGTGTCTGGAGTACTGGAAGCTTGACTGCCTAAATGCGCCTCTGCACATGTACGATGGGCGTTTGAAAAGTCCGCGCAAAGTCCGAGAGATGGCACCAGAGGTGCGTATCGAGGTCACATTTAGTTAGTAGCATCTTTGCAAAGAACTCCCAAGTTTCAGCCATATTGATCTATTTCTTTGTGTTTCGAATTCGTGTGAATCCCCGGAAGTTGAGTGATTGTCAAGAAATGGACGAAAAAGAATTTCGTGTGGTGATTAAACATTAATTTCTGAAAGAAAAAACGGCTCAGGAGACTAAAGAGAAGCTTGATAAACATTACGGTGACTCTGCACCTTAGATTAGAACAGTTTGAGTGGTTTCAAAATTTTCGGAGTCGCCATATGGCTGCAAGTGATGCTGAACCTTCTGGACGCCGTGTGGAGGTTACGACTCCAGAAATCATTGATAAAGTCCAAGATATGGTGACGGATGACAGAAAAGCTAAGGCGCGTGAGATTGCTAGTTGTGTGGGCAACTCGAATGAACGGGTACGTAACATTTTGCATAAACATTTGGACATGATAAAGCTATCCGTAAGATGGGTTCCGCGATTTCTCACGCTTGACCATAGACTGAATCGTGCGAAACGTTGCAAGGATGGTTTGCAGCTGTTCAGGAAGAATCCACAGGACTTCAAGCATCATTTCGCCACTATGGATGAAACATGGATACATTACTATACTCCTGAGACCAAACAACAATCTAAACAATGGGTTACCAAGGGAGAATCTGCACCAAAAAAGGCGAAGACCAGAAAGGTTATGGGGACTGTCTTTTGGGATTCGCAAGGGATAATCCTCATCGACTATCTGGAAAAGGGTAAAACTATTACAGGTGCATATTATTCATCGTTATTGGACCGTTTGAAAGCCGAGCTGCAAGAAAAACGCCGGCGATTGGACGGCGATTGGAGAGCAAAAAAGTCCTTTTCCATCACGACAATGGACTGGCACACACTTCAGCAGTTTTAATCGCAAAATTATTGGAAATAGGATACCAACTCATTTCACATCCCCCTATTCTCCAGACTTGGCTTCCTCAGACTACTATTTGTTCTCTAATTTGAAGAAATGGCTGGTGGGACAAAGACTTTATTGAAACGATTGCAGGAACTAACAGCTATTTTGCAGACTTCGACAATTCCTATTATTCGGAAGGGATCAATAAATTAGAACAGCGTTGGACGAAGTGTATAAGTTTAAAAGGCGACTATGTCGAAAAATAAAAAAGGTTTACCTCAAACACGTAAGTAGTTTTTATTTTTGCACGGACTTTTTAAACACCCCTCGTAATTAATGTAACTTTATATAAGTCTTTGTAAGCTTGCGGGAGATTACTTGCACTACCTCTGCACAACGCTTATCTGGTGAATATGGCTGACTGTTTGTCAGCTGAAATATCGTGGCAAGAAGTTTATATAATCCGGCTGAAAGCTCGAAACTTCATAGAATACCCATTACGCCGAGAAAATTTCAAGAATCACTATTGCTGTTTCGATAGAACGGCTTTACGAATAAAGCACTGTTCACCTTGCCCAGAGCCACATTGACTGTCTGTAACTGTACTGCGTACTGATGCTTGTGTTTGAACCGTACATCGCTGTACCAGTACTGACCCCCAACGGCAAGTTGTGATGCTAACACTACTGGCAACGCAAATCTTGCAGCACACACTCTGAACATCATTCCTATAAAGTTAGGTACCCATACTGTATACAGTTTCCCGTCTACGCTTGATGAAGTGGCGGAAGTTTAATTATAACCACTCTGTAGATTCTTCAGTTACTACTGTTTCTTGAAACTTCGTGAGTAGGTCTCTGCAGGATAATTGGCGCCTATCTTCGGGCCGTGGGTTAAACAAACCTGTGATAACTCGTGCTGCTTTTCTCTGAATGTGTTCAATCCCCCGATCAGCGCTACACACTGTGCGCTACTCTGGGATAGGTTTCGCAAGTATTTTGAAAGCGGTGTCCTTTGGTGACTAACTACATTTTCCTAGCACACTACTAATGGACCAAAGATGACCTGCTGCTATACCTAGTGTCATGTCTCAACTCATTGCTGTCTGTTCTTATTACATGAGCAGCTGCCATACAGCTTCCCATTCTATGATCCAGGCATCAGCTACATCTCGAAATTAATCTTTGCCTCTCGTCTAATCACTGCGATCATCATTGAACTACTAATAGAACCAAAGGACACGTAAGAAGTTATAGAGAGAGACACAGATGTGTTGAAAACGCCCTCTACTAAAGAGACATTACAAGCTCGTTCAGTTATTCGTAATGTGATAGCGTTGAAGTCAATGCCAAATTGTGTTAAAAATTTTCAACATTACGGGTTGCTGGATCAGTTGGAGCGGAAATTACTGCTCGGTAAGCAACAGAAAATTGCATGAGAGAGAGAGAGAGAGAGAGAGAGAGAGAGAGAGAGAGAGAGAGAGAGAGAGAGGGGGGGGGGAGGGGGGAGAGCGAGGGGGGAGTATCTCTCAAATGATATGACTGTAGCAGATCTCTTAGCAACATCTCAATGGCTGTGTAGATGACTTGGTGGTTATAGTCTGGTCGTACTTTCAAGCTGGCATCGTAATGTTTAATAATAGTGTTCCTGGATTACTGAGCTACAAGATCGTTGAATTGAATTGTTGCTCGCTGAAAGCTGCAACCTTTACGAGCTTCTGAAGCCTCAGCACTCAAGAACTACTTTTTAGGATCAACCTAAGTGTATCTTTTGCAGAAGTTTTGGTAGAAGCCCTGGAGAACGTTAACTTGCCAAACATGCCTTCACATGTAAGTGTTAAAATTCCTACAAAGACTACTTTTAACGCGAATCACCAAATTTGTATTGATGAGAGTCGGTAAACTTCAGCTTCCGAGGAGCCAGATGTTACGTCCTCGCTGCTAATGATAAATGAGCGGAAAGGTAGCAGAGGGGATCTGTCGCCTTAGAAATCTGCACAGGCAAGCGGAAGATTATTTGAACAAGCGCACTTTAAATAAATGTATTGTACTCAACTAGCGGGTGAAGAAATGCTGCACTGTCGACAACCTGAGGCAGCCGCGGCTAGCTGTTAACAGAGGCCCGACATTGTCTAAGTCCACTGTCTGTTTGCTGGTAGAGCTAATTATCAACAACTCGGTGTTACGTTAGGCCGCGGAGGTAATCTCGACTAGAAACAAGGTGCACGATGCCCGCGTTTTATAACGTCGTCATGGCGATCTTCATTGACGGCGATGTTCAAAGCGCCGGTCGCTGCGCCCACAGGAATATGCGTCGCACCGATTCCGGCAGTATCGATAAGCTGCGATACAATATTGGCGATAATTAGTAAATTTATGATGTAATTATATATTGACACACCAAAATCAGGGAAAAATGCATCCATATGTATCATCACCATTACCTATTTGTACTCTATCAGCAGCCCTCACAGAACACACAAAACTGATACGCCAATTTGCAAACTGAATTTTTAGCTTCAAATGAATTTTTTTTTAATTTATGTAATTATAAAGTTTTATATCCAATCACTGGAGACTGTGGCACCACACTAGAACTGGAAATATAAGGAGCAGTCAAATGTAAAATATACAGATGGAAAAAAACTATTACGAAATTTATTTGCTGATTGTGAATTCTTTGACATGGTCTGTATCGAGTATAGATGTACCACGTACTAGCGACACATGGCAGTTTGTGCCGGGCCGGAACTCGGCAGCAAATTTCCCGCTTATCGTGAGTGGTCGCCTTAACCACTTTGGCCATCCATTCACGCTTCCTGGACCAATCCAGACTTCCATATGCCTTGTCTGAAAAAAGATACATTGTAAACTATTGAGAGCCTAGATGGACTAAACGACGATGATAACGTTGAAATCTCCCTATTAGGGAAAATAACTAGTGTTGTGAGCATTAGGCGCTGTAGACAGTGTGGCTTACGGAGGTTTGGTGCGGTCCGGGAAGCATGTAGTCACAGCCGAAAAGGTTAGGGTGGCCGATCCCGGTAAGCAGGAAATCTGGGTTCGGGTCCCGGTCTGGAACAAATTTCCGTGTTAACAGGTAATATATCTATACCTGATACAGATGATGTCAAAGAATTCGCAAAAGGCGAATAAATTTAGTAGTAACTAATGTGCCCGCGGATCTTCATGAGTGTCTGTTCCTTCGGACATGGATGTGTCCCTGAGGGGACAGACGTAGTAAAATAAGGGAAACAAGTAGGTAAACTGTTAGATAAGTGAGTAAGTTGTAAGTAATAGCAAGAGCTGTTTACACATTCAGCCCCCTATGAGTCAAGAGGGTAAATTCCTTCATGCGAAACTATTCACGGTTGCCTACAGAACCGCGGTTGTACCGAGCCACGCACCTCTTAGTCTGAAGCAACTCGACGGCCACGAATGTCTTTCTTCAGGGCTCCAAAGATATGGAAATCACACTGAAGATACCAAGAATGTGTGCATATGGATTCACTCGTCTCACAGTGGTATAAATGGATTGACGGTCATGGGGGTTATTTTCTAAATAATAAACAGTTTATGATCATCTTGTGAATGTTGCAGCTCTTCTTATTTCCGTGCTTGCTAAGAAAATTGGAGAGGATTTCCGCCTTATGCAAGGCACCAGTAGCTTCATCTGAGAAAGAAAATAAATAAACAAACAAACCCATTTCAGATAGCACAAAAAGTGATCAAACAAGTTTGGGCGAAATCAAAACTAAAAAGGGGTCTTGATAAGGCGAAATTCCATTCCAATAAACAGTTTACCTAATTGCTTTCGATCTCATTCGTTTTCATTTGACTGTACATTGTATACAGTCCAGTCATATTAATGTGACCACCACCCATGTTCGACGTTAACGTGCAATAACCAGTCGTAGTTGGCAGGTGGCAGCACTGGCAGTGGAGCGTGTATAAAGCGTGACAGGGGACACGGAAAACAGTGCAATCGTTGCCAATATACTGAAATGGAGTGATTTACCTGACGTTCGAAAGTGTATGACCATTAGCCATTTCGGAAATGCTTCCATCTTTGCCCCGAAAGCCAAGTTTGTAAATTGTCCGCATGCCACTGTGATTAAAGTATACCATAATGCACCCTCAATCTGCGCTGTTGCCAAATTTATTCAAGATGGTGGAACTAAGATGCCTGTCATAGATGTGTCACAGTGACGACATGGCGGGAATTTCAAGTTTTGGCGGGAAAATAGGTCAACTGGGCTACCTCCATTAACCTAACCCCCCTTCCCTTCCCACCCCACTTACCTCCCACTCTCCTCTCTCTCATGTGGAAATTGGTGGGAAAAGACTGTCTGTGATAGGCTACCATATATGATGGAAATAAGTCTTTATTTTGTATGCATTGTTTGTTTAAACAATTTGAGCTGTCACAAACAGTAGCTCCATCCAGTGTGTTCACAATGATGTCCAGTGTCTAACTGACCTTGCTCACAACACCGCCACCAGAGGGCGCTATCGGCCCTCCCCCTCTCTCCTTCCGTGATGTAATCCAAGAAAGCGGGCTAGGGAAAAAATTACGGGAAGGGGCTCAGTTTATGTCCAGCTGTAGGACTGGGAGGATGGACGTACTTGCTTACTACGTTCAGTAGATGAGATGTCTGTGCTGGAGAAGTAGTAGTTTTAAAAGGTATATTAGTTGTAACTATGCAGCTGAGGACTGTGTTGATAGCAGTGACATTTGATGAAGACGAACACGCTTAATGAAATAATGAATAAGCAGCAGGGTTGGACAAAGTTACACTTGACAACTCATACTGATAAATGCTTGCCGTAGCTATAGAGCATTCGATAAAAGTCCAGTCAGTCTTCCGAAGCGCAAGAGGCGAGACGTTCACCCCAGTCTCTTCCGCGTCCGCTGGAAGAGAGGCTACGCTCCAGTTTCACGGCACTGCCACGCGGGAGCCACAGGAGCGGTCGCGTACTTACTCCTTTCCATCCCTGGCACGCTAATATCCTTTATCGCTGAACACGAACTGCTTCGGAACTTACTACATCTGGTGTTTAAGCAATGTGCGGAATATTGGAACATACACAACTTGAACATATTACAGGAACTAAATGCACCCCTGCACAATTCGTGTTGTTGTTGTGTGTGTGTGTGTGTGTGTGTGTGTGTGTGTTTTTAAGACAATCACACGTTTCATTCCGAGGAATACCATCACTGCCACCCTTGAACACGGACTCTAAAAAAGAGATCGCGATACGCTTTTGAAACGATCCCAGAGACACTTTGCGCGCTTTTGCGAGAAATACACTTGTCTTTGAGCAATTTCTGCTTCAGGAGTTAGCGAATCCGACTGAATAAGTCTCTAAATATACTTTCAAAAAAGATCGCTCTACAGTAGTTTGCGTCAATTTTGCGGTGTATACCGCCACACACGAACATGCACCCTAAAAGATCGCTGCACACTGGTGAAACCTTCCTGAGACGCTTCACACGTTTTTGTGGGAAACATCCCGAAACCGGTATTAGCTGCAAATCTCATTTTGCTCCATCAGTTTCCGAAACGGTAAGTGGGCTTAGTTTATATTAGCTTCTGCTGGAGTCAGGGACGTTATTTTTCTCACTTCTTGAAGCACACACTGGTGTAAAGCACGACGGGAAAATCAGAACAAGTACACAAACAAAATTCGAAGCACTGTCCTACAGACGAGAAAAATGGCTGGACTTTTTTCGGGGAATTTTCGACATCTTACAGCTGCTGGTCTGGAGATGCTCTAAAGCCACAATGGCGGGTGAGGGGCAGCATCTTGCCTGACGTAACCAGAGGAGGATGGTCTGCTTGGACGTGTGTCTGAACATTGAACAAAGAAGACATCAAGTGACTCTCAGACGTCACAGAACTTCCCATTGATACATTGCCCCCCATCTTGTTCGAAGCAGTCTGTAGAGGCTCCTGTGCCCCATACAAAGGATGTCTTGTGACATTCTGACGTCATGGAATTTATTGTGATTGGGGCATTCTGCTTGGTTCTTACTGAATTAACCAGCCAAACTGCTGCTGCTGCTGCTGCTGCTGCTGCTGCTGCTGCCGCCGCTGCCGCCGCCGCTGTGCAGTACTGTCCGTCGTTTTCTGAAGAAAGACAAATTACGAGACTTTCAGCAGCAATACTATTTTGTGGAGATAAAAAAAAATACAGCAGTCATGTTGCGCTGATAGTTAAACCCTGCAAAAGAGGTCTACAGAAAATGGAATGCGGAAACTATCGCCAAAGACACTTCCTCAATTACACTGCTCTGCTACTGTCGAGGAAAGTTTCAATTTTTCAGCGTAAAATCGATCTCCAAGCTGGCTGTATGACCACATACCACATCAGTGTAGTAAACACAATTCGTATCCTGCACCATACAAAATCATCACTTCTGCATCTTGCATATAGCTGTCGGGCACCAGACAGTCGTAATATACCGCTAAGACAGACAAAAGAAAGAAAGAAAAAAAAAGCAGCACCGGATACTTCCCGCGAGGTCGGTCGGTCATCAACTGCGGGCAACTGCGGGCAACGGTCACGAGTCAACTGCCCCCGCATACGATGCCCTGACGGGCGATGAGAGCACCCTCGCTGGACTACTGTCACTCTCCGAACGTATACAAAGGCTGGGCTGGTTCCCATCGGCACAAAGGCGCTGCTGATTCTGGCCCCTATCTGCTTGCTTGCGCGCTGCCATGCTTTCTACAGCCACTCCGTACTCGTGAGATTACAAGAACATGCATTTTCACATGGTTCGCCAGTTTATCATACCTTTTACGCGATAGTTCCCGATATCAAGCACATAGCAGTATCCTACCGATCGCCTGCACAGTATAGTTACACAGATAAAGAGTGCAAATGATTTCTCCAGAAACCTTAGCGAGGTGGAACGTGCTGCAAACCACTTAGTAACTAGAAACTTATCTCGTTTGCGAGAGCTTCTGTGAAAGCTCGAATAAATAGAGGAAACTGGTAGTTCTATTAGTATTTTTTTAACGAATACTGATGTCAGTGATATAAGATTCCAAATCATACTCGTACTTTGCAAAGTCAACTAAGGTGTTTCTCATGTCCAGAGAACCAACAAACGTTTCTTTCATCTGTCTTTCACCATCTAGATGCAAACACACACATCACGATCAATCTTCTCTCAACCAAATACAGACGAAAGTATCTCGAAACAGTTAACTGGACAATTGCATGAGAGGGAATAATTGACCAGTGCAAACACACGCCCGTATTGAATCTTCTCAAATTTCTACAGAGAACCCATGCGACCACGAGGGCTGTCAAACACATACTGAGTGTTAGTTCACAATTCAACTGCCTATAGGGCGACATGATTAGGCCAGCTGCATTCTAATTCTTGTACTCCAGCCCATCCACTTCGGACAGCTCCTGCCATAAGCCAGAAATGTCAGTCGTTCCAGGTACAGGCTACAGCCACCATGCACCTTGCACCCCAGGTAGAGACGTCCTAGGAAACCAGCCACATGTACACCGAAGAGCCAAGGAGACTGGTACACCTTTCTAATATCGTGCTGGGTCCCCACGAGCACGCATCAGTTCCGCGACACGACGTTGTATGATCTCGACTAATGTCTGTAGTAGTGCTGGAGGGAAATGACACCATGAATCCTGCAGGACTGTCCGTAAATCCGTAAGAGTATGAAGAGGTGGAGATCTCTCTCGAACAGCATGTTGCAAGGTATTCCAGATGTGCTCAACAGTGTTCGTGTCTAGGGAGTTTGGTGGCTAGTGGAAATGTTGAAACTCAGAAGGGTGTTCCTGGAGTCACTCTGTAGCAATTCTGGACGTGTGGAATGTCGCATTGTTCTGTTGAAATTGCCCAAGTGCCTCGGAATACAAAATGGACATGAGGGGATGCAGGTGATCAGACCGGATGCTTACATGTGTGTCATCTGTCAAGTCTTCTCTAGACTTATCACGGGTCCCACATCAATCCAGCTGCACATGCCCAACACCATCTTGAACAGTCCCCTGCTGACATGCAGGGTCCATGGATTCATGAGGTTGTCTCCATACCCATACATTTCCATCCGCTCGATACGATTTGAAACCAGGTTCATCCGACCAGGTAACATGTTTCCAGTCATCATCAGTGCAATGTCAGTGTTGACGGGTCCAGGCGAGACATAAAGCTTTGTGTCGTGCAGTCATTAAGGATACACGAGTCAGCCTTCAGCTCTGAAAGCCCATATCGATGATGTTTCATTGAATGGTTCGCACGCTGACACTTCTTGATGGCCCAGCGTTGAAATCGGCAGGAATTTGCGGAAGGGTTGCACTTTTGTCACGTTGAACGATTCTCTATAGCCGTCGTTGGTCCTGCTTTTGTAGGAGCTTTTTCCTGTCACAGCCATATCGGAGATTTGATGTTTTACCAGATTCCTGATATTGACGGCACATTCGTCAAATCGTCGTATGGGAGAGTCCCCACTTCATCACGACCTCGAAAATGCTGTGTCTCATCTCTCGTGCGCCGACTGTAACACCACGTTCAAACTCCCGTAAATCTTGATAACCGGTCATTGTAACAGGATAACCAATCTAACAACTGCGCCAAACACTCATTGTCTTATATAGTCGTTGCTGACCACGGCGCTATTTTCTGCCTATTTACATATCACCTTTCTGTGAAGTTTGTGGCTTTCAGTTCAGCATATTGTGGCTACGTGTGTCCTGCATACTGATAATAGGGCAACCCTTGGTCTCGCTGGAGATCTGCTCACCGTGCTCGCAGATACCGATACCAGTGTTAACAGAGTGGTGAAATTTTGTGAACTAACAGGCCTCATCCCTAAACTGGTGGGGAAGGGCGGCAGACTTTAGTAATAAACTGCTCTGCATGTGGGGACAGCCTTCATCCCCACCCATGAGACTTCATGTTGATTTTTCGTCAGGGCGCTGATGACCGTGATGTCGAGCGCCCCCTCAACCCAACTCATCATCATCGTGTATTGTTTCACGGAAAAATGCTTGTGAAGCCTTGATCAATGAGCTGCCTCATGACGCCTTAGTGTTCCACAGCGATGAGGCACATTTTCATTTGTATTGCTGTGTGAATAATCAAAATATGCTGTATTGGAGTGGCACGAACCCCCAAGAACTTCTTGAACAGCCCCTGCGTACAGAACGTGTGACAGTTTGGTGTGCGCTATCTAAAGTTGGCATTATTGACCATGGATTTTCGAAGAGAACGGTAAGGCAGTGATGGTCACTTCTGAGCATTATGTTCAGATGATTGAACAGATTTTTCTCCCAGAATTTGAAGAAATTGATGTGGTTGCTGTCTCTTTCCAACAAGATGGCGTCAAAACTCTCACGTCACGAACATCGATGACCATGTTGCGCGAACACTTCCCTGACTCACTCTTCTCTTTGAGGGGTGATCTCCAGTGGGAAGCACGCTCGCCAGATTTAGTGCCATGCGACTTTTTCTCATGGAGCTATCTCAAATCCTTCGTGTACACCAATCGTCCACAGACCCTGGCTGAGCTACGGAACAATTTCGTGTTGCTGTTGCCAACATCGACAGAGACATGTTGGAAAAAGTGGACCGAAACTTCCGATTTCGACTCACCAAATGCATTGAGCATAATGGAGGCCACCTTCATGGTATCATTTTCGAAGCTTAATGGAACAAACTTTACACGTTACTTTTTGTAGAGAAAAAAAGAATTAAATTGATGTCTATAACACACTCTGAGTTCTGATTTTTGTTTTGTTTTTAAGTAAGTTAGTTCCCACGCAACACCCTGTAAAAAAAAAAAAAAAAAAAAAAATCGCTAACTTCATCTGATAGAGAACTCGATATATTCATATCGAAAACAAATACAATCTGTGTCTGGCATCAAGCATATGTGGTGATCCTATTAAATATGTAGGTACTCATCCACTGGAGCAGATGACCAGTGATCGAAGTCACCTGCACAAACCAGTGTAAAATTTCATTGCCCGTACTGTAGGAGGACCATATCCTCCAGACTATCAGTCGCAAGAGATGGTGCCTGTTTTGTTGTTTGATACTTTATCTGCTGTACCATGGTCAAAAAGTGTGTGACTACAGCTTTGTACACCACCACACGTTTTGTTTTTCCTCCATGACTTCGAGGTCTGTGTCAGGTTCTAAATTGAAATTAACATGTTTTGATCCATTGGCTCTCACAGCAAACTGGACATCACAAGGTGTAAATCATGTTGCTGCTGCTTCCAAAACACACACACACACACACACACACACACACACACACACACACACACACACACACACAATGATTGAAGAAAGACAGTCACAACACAAGGAAACTGCAAGAGTTTTGTGGCACTGTGGAGCGTGTCCAAACAGCTGTCTGAAGCTGATTGATGACTCTTCTACATTTAAACTCATCCTTCACAGCGACAGGGTAGCAGATGTCTTGGTGCTCCGTTTCGACTGATTCCTCATACTGCAGTCGTGTACGCAATCACTGTTTTGGTGTTAGCCATCCCCAGAAGGTGTTGCCCCTCCACCAAGACTCTTTATCCATCTGCCGGCCGGAGTGGCCGTGCGGTTCTAGGCGCTACAGTCTGGAACCGAGCGACCGCTACGGTCGCAGGTTCGAATCCTGCCTCGGGCATTGATGTGTGTGGTGTCCTTAGGTTAGTTAGGTTTAATTAGTTCTAAGTTCTAGGCGACTGATGACCTCAGAAGTTAAGTCGCATAGTGCTCAGAGCCATTTGAACCATCTTTATCCATCTCAAACAAGAGATGTCAATCATTTTTTGGTAATAAATAGCATACTATTGGACGGATGGGATGGAAAAGACACAGTCGATGTACTGTAACAAACATCAAAGTTGATATTTCGATCAATTTTAGCAATTTTACCAGTTCTTCCATACTTTCAACACCAATCAATGACGCGCCAAAACGCTTCCCAATTTCTGTATCATCGTTAAAACCAACCCCCCCCTCTACTTTGCAAGCACCATATACTAGATTGCGAATGTACATAGGTAACTGTGCGGTGCGTCTGTTCATTACTAATTCTCGAACATATACACCAAAATATTGCAGACAGTGATGTACCTATTTCTAGCACTTCGATCATGGTGCGTAGTTTACGATTACGATTGCTCCTCTTTCCCTCTGCAGATGGTAGTCACAGAGCATTCGCGCAGTCTTAAGATAAAGTTAGAGACTGAAATATAACCTCACATTCTTTTTGACGAACCTTCTCTGCAACACTGTCACCGAATTAATCTGCAACTGACCAGAAGTAGACTGCTACATTCCACGTCTGGTTAAGGAACAAAGTGAGCATTCTGCACTAATCTTTCTTACTACGCCCATCCAAGTGCACAAGATCTTTCCAGACGTGCACACGTCGCGGAGGTTAGCACCTCTGTCGATGTATAGTAGATGTGGCAGATGTGGAAGTGTTGTGATGATACAACAGATGGTTATGAAGAAATAACGCGTGACTTTCATGAATTATGGAGCTTCAGATGAATGCAGTCCAAAGCGTTTTACATAAATCGACTACGCTATCAATTCTTTTTCAGTTGCCCTAGTGTCAGCGGTCAGCACCAAGAAGTTATTGGTAAGAGAGAACATAAACACATGCACTTTTACAGTACGCTGTTCTGCACTTAAAACATACTATAATGTTAGAGCTCAAAATGTTCAAATGTATGTGAAATCTTATGGGACTTAACTGCTAAGGTCATCAGTTCCTAAGCTTACACACTACTTAACCTAAATTATCCTAAGGACAAACACACACACCCATGCCCGAGGGAGGACTCGAACCTCCGCCGGGATCAGCCGTACTGTCCATAACTGCAGCGCCCTAGACCGCTCGGCTAAAATGTTAGAGCGGTGCGGTTTCCGACTATTAGTCGTGTGGAATGCAACGCTGTTAACATTCCAATGCAAGAAATATAGTTCCAACGCAAGTTTCTCTATGATAAACTATGATGATGACAAACTGTAAAATGAAAAAACTGCTTCCTTAAAACATCGATTCTTTGTGATACAAGCACAATATAGCTTTCCAGAGGTTTATAGTGTGCACTATCATGTCCTATCATGGTTCAGAAATTATGCTGTGCTCGCATTAGTCCTATAAAATGATAATAACGGAGAATGTCTCGTACAATGAAAGATACAAACACATAGCAGCAATGTTTGACATGTGAAATTACACAACATGCTGCCACTAACTCTGTAAGTAGGATATCTGTCAAGCAGATGTATACACGGAAATTGCAGTACCCCACAAACAGCGTTGTAACTTAGAATCACCGTAGTTATGATTCCGAAGATTCGATTTTAAGCCCAAGGGGGATGGAGTACGTCGCATAAATCTTCAATCGTTTAGAGGAAAGTGCCGAAACAGGATGGACGTGTATCATCATCATCATCATCATCATCATCATCATCATACATGAAGTCCGCAGCTCGTGGTCTAGTGGATAGCATTGCTGTCTCTGGAGCATGGTGTCCCGGGTTAGATTGCTGGCCGGGTTGGGGATTTTCTCTACCTGGGGACTGGGTGTTTGTGTTTTCCTCCTCCTCCTCCTCCTCCTCCTCATCATCATCATTCCTGATGGTGGCTAGAGTTGGCCTGGGTGGAAGGGTCGGCCGGGGTGGAAGGGTCAGGACTTTGTATGGGCGCTGACTGTGCAGTTGAGCCCCCCACAAATCAGTCGTCATCATACATAAAATGGAAGTCCTCTGATAACTGAGAGGTTTGCTCTTAACGATCGCAAGTGGATAGTGCTCTGTCACACACTTCTCTACGAGTCAAACACAGATTTTGCCACACAATTGATGCACCCTGAGAGACCAGCAGAAAAAAATGATTAAATGATCCGCAGCGGCATCTCCCTCCCTCTCTAGTTTTCATCATAAGTCTACCATTAAATCACACCTCGTTAAACTCCTTCTCAACCGATCACTCCATCCACTTTGTCTTTCTTTAACGCAGATGCAAGTGAATTTAGAGGCAGATGGCTCACCTCTTTCGAGGAAAGCACCAATGACAGCAGTTAACTCGTGTGTATTATTACCTCATAGACACGGAGTAGAATTTCGCCATACAGTAAATGTTTGTTAGCTGATACCGCACGGCTATGATTGGCAGAAAGTACAGAGAAGCACATGGTAAATACTGTTTTTTAGGATTTAAAACAGTCCTGCACAGGATCAAACACGCGAACCATTTTGTAGTCGTATATTACAGTTCCACAGCTCGTAATGCAACATGCCCAGAACCCAGAATCTCATTCACTCTCTCCCTGCATGTCTTGCTATGATCTGCGCTGCAAAAGAAGGTTATTCAGGCTTTTGAGAGATGGTGAGATTAATGTGGCCGGACTGTGTCTTCTGTTGTTGAGTTTCATGTGTCCACAAATCGTTCCAGACACGTAGTGTGTATTTGTACTAGATGATTGGCTTTAATTTTGATTCATTGACGTCCTAGCCGTAGGACAATACTTTTCTTTACGCCGTGAAGAACATCATCACCACCACCACCTTTAACATTTAAAGGTATTTAAACTAGACTACCAATCTTTGCACCACTTTGAAATCTTATCAAGATCTGAAAGGATATTTTTGCAGATTTTTTGAGGGGACAAATCCGCATTGAAACTTTAGTACTACGAGATGATGTTTCAGTAAGTTCACTCTTTGTGTAGTGCATGAAATGCAGTAGCTGGCTGTGGCGATTGATAGCCGTAGAATATATTTCAGTTATAAATCTGAAAATTATGCGCCATCTTCATAGAGACTGTAATCGACGTCAACAAAGAAAAGAAAAGAAAAGAAGAGAGTAGTGTATGCCCAGTTCTTGTGAAGTGTGAATGCGGTTTAGCCATGTTTACTCCAGCCGTGGTTTGAATACGTGTTGTGTGAAGAGCTCGCTGATGTGGTACGTAATGGGGTTTCAATAAACGTTATAGTTAGTAGAACGATCCTAAAATTTCTGAATGCCAGTAACCTGCCTGGAGCTTTCCTTTCTTTGCGTAGTACGAGCTTGTCTTCTGAGCTCTTGATATTCATACGATCGCTGCTGGATATGGATATGAAATTTCTAAGAATTATTGTGTTTAATTTGAGGCATACAAAATAACGGTGTTGAAACTTATGGCTGACGTCACGTAAGCCGTCGCCTCTATTTATATACTGCCATTAGTAGAAAGTGTTAGTGAGTATCAGTATTGTCTGGAGCGTTTACAGTCGTTCTGTCCAAGAGCGCCAATACGATAGTTTTCAGGGGAGGAAGGCTATACCTGAGGATATGGAGTATTTTTAATATTTTGGAAGACGAATGGCGACTTGTAATTAGCCATAAAAGGTTCCAGTTCCGAATACAGTCGAGAACCTACGTAATGCGACTTTTAAATTATTTGCTTGAAAGAAAAACTCCTGACAACACTACCCTTTTATTTTCCTTTCCCCAGAAGCTTGGGGGGGGGGGGGGGGGGGCGCGGAGTAGGGAGGGTGGGTGGAAGCGGAGGCTGCCGGATTCCCCCGTGCACCCGGGCATGGACGCCCTTGGTACACACAGCGTATCTCCAGCAAAAACGTAAGAGTGATAAGGCATAGTGTAGCAACAAAACGTGAATCGTAGTATTCCGATTACAGGCGACATCGCCATTAACAAAAAAAAAACACACTTTTGTAATATCGTGCTGTCTAATGTGAGATCTGGATGTTCGTTCGACCAACTAAATTTACAACAAGTGTGTGTGTGTGTGTGTGTGTGTGTGTGTGTGTGTGTGTGTGTGTTTTAATGTCAACAGGAGCTTCCAACTTGAGCAGTAAAAATATAATAGTTTACAAGTCCTTATTGCCTTGAAGTCAGTAAATTAACTTTTTCGTTCTCGGCAGATTTCGCAGTCCTGTCAAGTAAGTTTCAGTGTTATTGGTGTAGTCATTTTGCAAACGAAAGTGATTTCGTAAAACTCGGCTCTTGTAGCTTCATATTTTGTTGCTCGTTACGACATACCGCAGATAGGCCCACCTCAAACCGAAACGTCTGTGACGAAACGAATAGCCACACATCGTAATTGCGTGCAATGGCCTACCTGTCGAGTTAAATGACGAGATCGCAGGTGCAGAAGCGTCTGCATTCTTACTGGTAAATTTATACGTAATGTATACCGAACAGTAATGAGATCTGAGAACCCACTCATTCGACCTGAAACGGCCAGACTTCCACACGTCTCGGGTGTAAATTTCTTCGCTGTCGTCGTACGCTGCAGCCACTGCACTGCACAACTGGGAGACACGCCAGAAATAGTGTGTCACCAGGTCAAGGCAACTTGCGACATACAAATCTGCGAGCGTAACAGCTAGACAACTGCCTGCAAAAATAAAACACAGTGGAGTAAGCACGAAAATGACGTGAAACCTAACACGTTTGAAATAATGTATGATATTTAAAACTTTAGAAGTAGAGCAGCATAGTGAGAATTAAGCGACGCTTTCTAAATAGCCGTGCCAGGCGTAATGATAAAGGGCTACAGAGGAGCATTGAATGTGGTGTGTGGTTCTTAGACAGTGACAAACTAAGCGTGAAAGATTAGTATACTTGGTTTGTGAGTAGTGATGCTTTCGGAACGGGAGCGGATACTCGAACTTTATGGGTATTGGTTGTCGCACCATGAAATTTCATTTCACGTGCGTTGTAGTGGTGATTCAGTAACATGTCGGTGCAGATTGTGGGTGTAGACTCATCCGATTGGCAATACAGCACAAAATGCAATAACACAATGGGCTCAGACACACCTTGTGCATGGAGTGCAGTGACTCATGCTAGTCAAACATAACGAGTGATAACACATCGTTTATCTTGGTCAATTTCGGCTCTTGTTTCGTAAATTTCCTACAAATATGACATATAAATAAGCGTAATAAGATTAAGAAGGGTCTATGGCAGTTGACCACCGCCATTGCTTATTGTGTTCGCCCCCCGTAGCTGAATGGTCTGCGTGATGGAGTGTCAATCCTCTGTGGCCGGGTTCGATTTCTGGCTGGGTCGGGGAATTTTCTATGCCCAGGGACTGGTTGTTGTGCTGTCCTCATCATCATAATCCTCTCCTCCTCATTGACTGCAGGTCGCCGAAGTGGTGTCAGATTGAAAGACTGGCACCAGGCGAACGACCTGCCCGACGGGGGCCCTAGCCATACGATTAAATTGCTTATTGTACGCTTGGGCGTCTACTGAAGTTAATCCAAGGCATTTCGGGAATCTAAAAAGCTATATTTTTTTTATATATAACTGATTCGGCGAGTTTGAAACCTGTTCTGCCGGTTGTTGTGGCCGAGCGGTTCTAGGCGCTTCAGTCTGGAACCGTGCGACCGCTACGATCGCAGGTTCGAATCCTGCCTCGGGCATAGATGTGTGTGATGTCCTTAGGTTAGTTAGGTTTAAGTAGTTCTACGTTCTAGGGGACTGATGACCTCAGACGTTAACTCCCATAGTGCTCAGAGCCATTTGAACCATTTTGAAACCTGTTCTGCCCCAAGAACTGATATTAACAGGACGTATAAGAAATTTACGTTATCTCTATCGATTGACATTTATCCACTCAGTACTTCCAAGGTTGATAACTTTGATACTAAACGCTAAGCATGTTCAGTATATGTATACAAAATACAATTTTTTTCTAGTATTATTATTAATGTAGCTAGTCTACCTTTCCGATTCAACGATTTAAAATTATATTCTCATATGGCCGAATTCAAGATATCCAACGAGTTATGAAATAAATCCAGAGAATATTCACAAAAAATTAGTCGATATTCCAGAAGAGGGTTATTCGTAATTTCCTCCAGGGTTTGAGAAGGCGACTGCGCGAAACATAAGACATACAGATAAAAAACACATACCAGTGGTTGGAGCATCTCTCCAACTTTCGATTCCTAATACACGCCGTGACATTGTTGCATAGCACAGCACTGTACAACGGGTCACAAAAGTCACAGGGTACCTCCTAATACAGAGTCGGACCTCCTTTTGACTGGTGTAGACCAGCAACTCGACGTGGCATGGACTCAACAAGTCTTTGGAAGCCCCTGCAGAAATATTAAGTCATGCTGCTTCCTTAGCCGCGATTGGATTTCTTCGGGCGATATGGGTGGTCAAATCATTCGCCAGAATTGTAAAGCATATTCTTCAAAACAATCGAGTACAATTGTGCCCCAGTGACAAGGCGCATTGTATTCTATAAACATCCCATCGTTGTTTGGAAATATGAACCCCACGAATGGCTAAAAATAGCCTCCAAGTAGTGAAAAATAACCACCTCCAATCAGTGATCGGTTGAGTTCAAGATGAGCCAGTCCATTCCATGTCAACACAGCCCACACCACTATGGAGCCACAACCAGGTTGCACAGTGCGTTGTTGACAACTTAGGGCCATGGCTTCGTGTGGTCTGCACCGTACTCGAAACCTACCGTCAGTCGTACCAACCTGAACCGGAACGCATCTCACCAGACCACGGTTTTCCTGTCGTCTAGCGTCAAACCGAAATGGTCGCGAGCCCAGCAGGGGCGCTGCAGTTGATGTCGTACTCTTAGCAAAGGCAGTCACATAGGTTGTCTGCTGCCATAGCCCATTAACGCCACATTCCGCTGCACTGTCCTAACGGATACGTACATCACAAGTCCCACAGTTATTTCTGCTGTTATGTCACACAGTGTTTGTTTGTTAGCACTGACAACTCTATGCTGCTCTTGGTAGTTAAGTGAAGGCCGCCGGCCACTGCATTGTCGATGGTGAGGGGTAGTACCTGAAATTTGGTATTCTCGGCACACTATCGACACTGTGCATCTCACCCCAAGGGGGCGCCCCGCTCTTTAGCAGGTTCATGGTTGGCTAGCATGGGGCAGAATCTTTCACTTCTGTGCTGCATGCCTATCCTCTTGCTGTTCTTTTTCCCCTCCCTGGGGGAAAATCTCTGGGGCGTTTTTTGGAATGTGTTCCGCATTTTCAGTAGCTGACATCAAAACAGTCTCTCCACTGTTTTTAGTTTCTTTTTTTTCTTTCTTCGTCCACCTACTCCTATCCTTCCTCCACTTCAGCATTTGAGGTCTCTGTTTTTCTTCTTCCTCCCTGTGCGCTACTGAAGGCTGGCCCACACATCTGTTGCGTAACAAGTGACTGGGTAACGGGTAATTCCCAGCCCTGGGTAGACAGGTAGGGTTCGCACTTACCCCTTGGTACAGGCCTGAGCAGCTGCCTTCCTAAGTTGCTGATTGGCCCCTCTGTCAGGTGTTCAGGAGGTGAGCCTCCCTTATGGGGAGACCCCCCCCCCCCCCGCAGTTGGAAAGAGCGCACCATCAGAGATGCTGGCTTTCATAGGGTATTTTCTCGCAATGAGCCAATCAGCATCTTCACTCTCGTTTACGAAATGGCACTTTGCTTTTGGAGACTACTTCTGATTGTCAAGCACAACAACTGCTTGCCGCTTCGCTCCTCCACAGCTATCTTGTTCGTGTCGAGGCCCATCGAATGCTGAACTCTTCTCTTGGTGTTTTTTACACTAGGCTGAACGATGCTCTGACTGCGGCAGATATCCAAACGCACCTCTCCGATCAGGGTGTTATTGCAGTCCATTGGGTGATGATAAAGTTAGCTGCATCCTTAGTGCTGACACGCACTATTTATCTCACTTTTGATAGAGTGGAGCTTCCAACCAAGATCAAAGCAGGCTATGGAGTTATCACAGTCTGACTTTACACTGCGAACCCAATGCGCTGCTACCAGTGCCATCGTTTCAACCACACTCGAATGTCTTGCCAACACCCGGCCAAATGTGTAACCTATGGTAGAGATGCTCATGAGGGCGATTGTCCACCTCCTTCTCCCGGCTATTTCAACTGCAATGGGGACCAGGCTGCCTCCTCTCGCGATTGTCCCATGTATCTCGGTGAGTGGGCTGTCCAGGAGATCTGGGTAAAGAAAAATGTGCCTTACCCAGTCGCTCGCAAGTTATTGGCTCGTTACAAACCCTGCGTTCTCTCACTTGGCACTTACAGTAATGTTCTTGCTACATCTCGCTCTTTGAAAGACATGACCACGCAGACGTGTGACCTCAAATTCAGTTCTGCAGTTGTGAAATCGCCCACTGTAATAGTAGCATAGTCGTCTCCTTGTCCAGCTGTGCAACAAGCAACCAGACTTTCCTTAATGGGGAAGTCACTTGCTACACAACCGGCAGGCTGTAAAGGACAGAAGGAATACTTCCGCAAAGACTTCCTACGTCCTTCCAGCCAACAAACATTTGAGTCTTCCTCTGCCGACTGAAAAGGCTCCACGAAGTCAAAAAAAGTCAAACAGTCTTCTCCTTCGCTGACTCGGAGATCCTCTTCGACGGTGTCGCCACATGATACCTTCGCCCATCCGACCTTCGTGTTGCCAGTGCGCACCAACAACAGTTTTCCTGCCCTGAACTTCACAGATCGATAGAGAGAGAATGGCGACGCCTCTGTAGATCGCATGGAGCAGGATCCTCCAGCCTCTGCGCCCTGTAACAGTGTCTTTGAAGGCTGGCACTCGGCAGCCGCCGAAGTGACACCTTCATTTTTTCCCTCTTATATTGCCTCAAAATGACTCTTCTTCAATGGAGCGTTCATGGCCTTTGATCGAACAAAGCGGATTTATGGCTGCTTTTAGAATCGCAGCGTCCACTTGTTCTCTGCCTTCAGGAAACAAAATTGCGTCATCACGACCCCTTTGAGCTCTCGTATTTCTTCCCTTTCTGCTTTGACCTTCCCCACACCACCCTCCCCTGAGGACAGCATTCCATCTCATGGGGCGATAGTGCTGCTTATGCAGGATGATGACCATAGTCAGTCCATCTCCATGACTACCTGCCTTCAAACTGTTGCAGTTCGCATCTTCCTTCCTCACTTGACCCTTCCTCTTTCTACCCTTTACATCCATCATTCGATTTCACCAGCGCAGGTTTCCTCGAGCTTATTGGGTAACTATCTTACCTATTTCTGCTGCTCTGTGAATTTGGTGCACACAATCCCCTTTCGGGTTCTCCCAGAACCTGTCAGGGAGGAACCCTCTTGGCTTACCTTCTCAATCAACTTAACCTCCTCTGCCTTAACACAGGAGCATCCACGTTCCTTTGACTCCGAGCACATGTATTCCCATTTGGACCTGTCCTTCTGCACTGTCCTGCATGCTCATCGTCTCAAGTGGTCCATTCTCCCTGACAGTTACTTGAGCGGCCATTTCCCATGGGCTATCCGTTTGCTGACTCCTACCCCATCTACGTTCACACACAAATGGCAGCTTACTCCTCCCTGGCGGCCTTCGACGAACAGCATTTCCCCAGTTGTGACGGCCAGGAAGAATATCTTACAAATGTTATCCTTACCGCTGCAGAACATTCCATTCCTCTCACTTCCTCTTTACCATACCACGTCCCAGTCCCTTGGTGAATTGAGGCACGCCACGAAGCCATTCGCGTGCGGAGACGTACACTCTACATTTTTAATCGTCATCCTACAATGGCAAGCTGCATTCAACATAAACAGTTGCGTGCACAGCGTGTCGCTTTCTTCAGGATAACAAAAAAGCTAGCTGGATTTCATTCTCTAGTTCTTTAACACTTCCACTCCATTTTCCGTCGTGTGGGCCAACCTCCAACAGCTCTCTGGGACCAAGATCCATTCCCCAATTTCCGGCCTGACGGTAGCAGATGATTTAATAGTGGACACTATTGCTACCTCCAACACCTTGAGCCGCCATTTTCCGGAGATTTCGAACTCCTCCCACTATCACCCTGCCTTTCTCCAACGGAAACGAGCGGAGGCGGCTCAGGCGATATCCTTCTCTTCTCAGAATTGTATAACAATGCCTCCTTTACTATCAGGCAGCTAGATCATGCTCTCACTTCATCCCGATCCTCCACGCCCGGGTCACACGATGTTCACATTCAGATGTTGCAGCATCTTTCTTTTGCCGGCAAGCACTTTCTGCTTCACACGCAAAACTGCAACTGGACAGAGGGCACTTTTGTCAGATGCTGGCATGAAGCCACTTTCATATCCATACCTAAGCCCGGTAAGGACACACACATTCCTTCTAGCTACTGCCCCATTTCTCTCACCAGCTGTCTTTGCAAGGTGGTGGAATGTATGATTCGTGCTCAACTGATACAGTGGCCTGAGTCTCGCAATTTGCTAACCACTACACAGTGTGACTTTCGAGTGCACTGTTCTGCAGTTGACCATCTCGTCACTTTGTCCCCCACGTCATGAATGGTTTTCTGTGGAAATCCTAGACTGACCGTGTCTCTCGATTTGTAGAAAGCCTACATCATCTGCTGGAGGACTGGTATCCTCCATATTCTCTAAACATGGGGCTTCAGTGTCCGTATGCCCCCTTTCCTTCAGGCATTTTTAAAAGACCGAGTTTTCAAGGTACGTGTGGGTTCTGCCCTGTCAGACACCTTTATCCAGGAAAACGGCGTCCCTCAGGGCCCCGTCCTGAATCTCGTCCTCTTTGATATCGCCATTAACCTTGTAATGGCCTGTCTCCCACTGAGCATCTCCGGCTCCCTTTCCGTTGATGATTTTGCCACCTATTGCAGTCTTCCACGGACTTGTCTCATTGAGCAGCGTCTTTAGCGATGTTTCGATCGTCTTTACTCACGAAGCGTCGACAATGGCTTTCGTTTTTCCACTGACACAACCGTTTTTATGAATTTCTGGCGGTGCAAGCAATAGGTTTCTTCCACCGTCTTTACAGCTTAGGCTTGTTGCTCTTCCGTTCGTTGAAACTACGAAATTTCTGCGGCTCATGTTAGATAGGAAACTTTCTTGGTCCTCCCACATACCTTTTCCCGCAGCTCGCTGTATGCGGGTCCCCTAATATCCTATGTGCCCTCAATGGCACTTCATTGGGAGCAGATCGAATCAACCTCCTCCATTTGTACTGGTCCCTTGTCCATTCGAAACTCGACTATGGGTGTTTCGTTTATGCATCTGCACGTCCGTCCCTCTTACGTCGTCTCAATGCTATCTACCATTGTGGCATCCATTTGGCCACTGGCGCCTTTCACACCAGCCCAGTTGAGAGCCTGTATGCAGAAGCTGCCTAACTACGCTATCCTACTGCCGTGACTTTCTCCTCAGAAGGTATGCATGCCGTTTGTCTGCCATGCATGGCCACCCAAATTATGCCTCCTTCTTCAATGACTCCTTTGATCGTTAGTGCGGGGCGCATCCCTCTTCTCCGTTACCTCGTGGAGTTCGCTTTCGGCTCTTGCTCCGGCAGCTTAAATTCGAGCTACCTGCCACTTTCCTAATGGATGTGAACCCTTCATCACTTTGGCTTCATGTGGCAGCCCGTGTCCACCTTGGCCTTCATTCGCTACCTAAGGACACCACTATTCAAGTCTCGCTCTATCGCCTTCAGCTCCGCGACCTTCGCACAGAACTTCTCAATAGTACCTTTGTGTTCACTGGGGCTCTCGGACTGACTGTTGTCGGGTGTTCCTTCGTCATTGGCACCGACTTTTTTCGGAATCGGCTTCTGGAACACTGATCGGTATTTACAGCAAAGCTCGTCACCCTGTGTCAGGCACACAGTACATCAAGTGACATAGACTTTTCAATTGCGTCATCAGCTCTGGCTCTCTGTGACCTTCAAAGACTCTTCCATCTCTTAGTGCAAGAGGTCCAGGAAAGCTGTCACTAGCTCACTCTCGATAGAGCCACTGTGGTGTTTATGTGGGCTCCTGGTCACGTCGGTCTCACAGGAAGTGAGGCCTCTGACGCTGCTTCCAAGGTCACAGTCCTCATACCTCAGCCCGCTAGTACTTACACTCCCTCCAATGATCTCTGTGGTGCCGTCTGTCGGCAGGTGGTGTCACTCTGGTATCACCACTGGTCCTCTCTTCGTGAGAACAAGCTCCGGGCTAGTAAGCCTCTCCCAGCAGCTTGGACGACCTCCTCTCGGACCTCTCGCCCTGAGGAGATCATTTTAAGCTAGGTTGCGTATCGGGTACTGTCGCCATTTATTAAGTGGTACTCCCCCACCACCTTGTCCTCACTGCGCTCAAACTTTGAAGGTCCGCTATTTCATGATGGAATGCCCTTCTTTTTAACCACTTACGTTCTCTTTTGTGTCTGCCATCTGAGTTATCGTACGTTTTAGTGAACGACGCGAGGGTTGAGCGACGCCTTTTCCTATTTATCCTTTGTAGCAATATGGCGAAGGACATTTAATTTTTAGTTCAGGACCTTCGTTTCTCTATAGCGTGTTTCATAGACCTCTCTCCACGTCCCTGTTTTTTAACAGTCTTCTCTTCTGTCGATTGGTCGTGTAGTCATTTTTAGTTCTCCTCTTTGTCTTCATGTTGTACAGTTTTGACATGGGCGCGTATCAACCTAGTTGTTTTTGCGCCCTAAAACAAAACAAAACTGCAAACTTTGCATCGCGGAATATTGCAATCCCAAACGATTTCCGAAAAAGAATGTCACATGTGTCTAACTCCAACTAGCATTCCGCGTTCGAAGTCTGTTAAATGCCTGTCGTGCGGCCATAATCACATCGGGAACATTTTCACATGAATCACATAGACCACATAGATAATGTTGTGGGGAAGGCGAGCCAAAGGTTGCGTTTCATTGGCAGGGCACTTAGAAGATGCAACAAGTCCACTAAAGAGATAGCTTACACTACAGTCGTTCGTCCTCTGTTAGAATATTGCTGCGCGGTGTGGGATCCTCACCAGGTGGGATTGGCGGAAGACATCGAAAGGGTGCAAAAAATGGCAGCTCGTTTTGTATTATCACGTAATAGGGGAGAGAGTGTAGCAGATATGATACGCGAGTTGGGATGGAAGTCATTAAAGCAAAGACGTTTTTCGTTGCGGCGAGATCTATTTACGAAATTTGTCACCAACTTTCTCTTTCGAATGCGAAAATATTTTGTTGAGCCCAACCTACAGAGGTAGGAATGATCATCAAAATAAATCAGAGCTCGAACAGTTAGGTTTAGGTGTTCGTTTTTCCCGCTCGCTGTTTGGGAGTGGAATGGTAGAGAGATAGTATGATTGTGGTTCGATGAACCCTCTGCCAAGCAGTTAAATGTTAATTGCAGAGTAATCATGTAGATGTAGATGAATCACCTGAGTACAAAAGACAGCTCCGCCGCTACAGTGCCCTTTTATACCTTGTGTACGATACTATCGCCTTCTGTGTATGGGTATATCTGTCCTATAATTTGTCACCTCCGTGTATAGTAGTAAGCACGTCAGAACATGGGGTATACTGGAGTAATGCGTGGATGGGTTTTTTGTTTTTGTATTCGCTAAGTGTGTGTCATTTGTGACTGTTCAGCAGTTATTTCGTACCAAATGTCGTGTAAAAGCTCCAACAAACATAATAAGCAATGTTTTGCAGAACACATTCTGTGAGACTGGCTGATAATTAAGTGTGAACAAAGCAGGTGGGGAAATTCAACTCTGCGAGCTGACATTCCTGCCAGTCCCGACGAAACTGACTGAAGATGAGGACCGGGAACATCTTCTGTGGGTGAAAAACTAATCTCTTCGACTGCAAGCAGTGTAACTCGTGAGTGGAGTGCTTGGTGCCGGCACTCCTTGGCAATGCGTCTACCTCCTTGCCGACTGCCTTTAGGGCTCTCCTCCAAGTCGCTGATTGGACTAGCGCCTTCTCGCCATCACAACTACTGCCATCACGGTATGCGGGTTTGTGGAGGGCAAGAGTAAGCCCAACTATGCTCAACGTGAGCACCGAGCCTTTGGCAGACGTCCACAGTCACCCTAGGTTGGGGACACACTGACCGACCCTCCGGCCTGTGCGAGACTGCAGATTCACCAGGGTCTTTGTCTGCTGATTCCACGACTGGCGCCGACAGCCAGCCAGCTCATTCCTGTGATATGAATGCAGCATGGCTGTTACCAGGCCGCCCCATGGATGACATTGAATCACTGTAAAACCTCTGCAATAAATAGATGTTAATCTAATACTGTTTCGTTGACACCAGGGTGTGACACATGTCCTCACTACTGCCTCTCCGCTCAACCATCCTGAACCCGTAAGGTTTCTCATCCTGTGAACCCCTACAGCTCTATGAATGAATGCGTATGCCGCCGTGTTCCAGCTCCTGTATTTTGAGGTCTCAGTTCATGGAGTGGACATCTTTTCAACCTTCAAATTTCATAATTTTTTATCCTCACTTAGAGCATAAAGGGTTTTTTCCTGCAATTACCTTTTTTGACTCTGTAAAGAATAGCACATACCAGCTCTATGGCATGGCCATGTTCTTCAGAGTCTACTGCAATAGCTCAGTGTTATAAAACTGAATGTAGTCTCAGCAATCCTTCACGTGTCTTCTTTGCTCACAGACAAACAGTAAATTACTGTTGAGATTCCGTTTTGCAGCAAAGGGAGGGGCAGTCTTATGGAAACTGTGGACAGATGACGGGCGTCTACAACTGTTGCCATTTTCGTGTCGTGCTGGTGTCTGATTCGGCGCGCCATATGTTGGACGAAGCCCTTCCTGCAACTTGGTATGGATTGTACCAGGAAGCGACCGACAAAAGATTGAGGACTCGATTTCGGCACTGTTCTATACTGGTTCGCATCCAGCTTGACTGCAGGACAACACCGAAAACGCCACCACATCAATAGATGGGCACAATTTTCCGCGAACAGCATGACAATAAAAACGCAACCTAATTATACACAGATTGCTGTCAGAATATTTCCCATCGCACTCAGCAGTGTTAATCTGCAGTTTACTAGAGTCTCAAACAAATGTTGCTAAAAATTCGTGAGAATTCTGTTATGGATAAACAATCTGTACCCCAGATTCCAGGAGGGAGAAAGTATCTATCACAAATGTTGCTAAAAATTCGTGAGAATTCTGTTATGGATAAACAATCTGTACCCCAGATTCCAGGAGGGAGAAAGTATGTATCACCTCTTGCTCCCACTCCCCTCCTTCCTTGTGTACACTTTTTCTGGTGCGTCAAGAAACAGTAAGGGAAGTGGAAGAAAGATTTGAAACTGTAAAAATAGTTCAAGGAGAACAATTAGCACAAATGCTAATGTTCACAGACGATATAATAGCCCTCTCGGCCGAGTGCAAAGACGATCTACAATGTTTTTGAAGAAGTGGACAACATATATAGCACAGACTGTCTTACAGGTAAAAAGAGCAAAGACAAAGGTGGTGACAAGTAAAATGAAACTCAAATGAACAGTTAAGATCGAAACAGGAAATGTAGTGGAAGAAGTGAAAAATTTTCCTATCCAGGAATGAGCCTCATAAAGGATGACCAAAACAAGGAGGCTATCATATGCAGAAAACTTTCTTCAGTGAGTTCTAAAATGGAAAAAGTTAGAGAAAATGTGTGTCTAGAGTACACGGAGAGTAAGGCAACAATGCAGCTCTAATATATTATATACGCCAATTTGACACTCGGCATTGTAGCTGATGGGAGCGACTGCAAATGGGAAATGCCTTTAAGGTCGCTCCCATCAGCCGCCGCACTGAGTGCGGGGTTGCCATCCGCCCCGATATATTGGGACCGTCGCCATTATAGTCCTCCTTGTCCCTACATCCTGGCAAGACCTAATTTTGTTCTGACGTTGCGAAATACTGTTACGGGCTTGGTTAACGTACTCAAGTAACACCATCAGTTAGCGCAACATGTAAATGCACCCTCAGTTAGTTTTATGTCAACGTGTTTATGTTGACAATGTCGTCTCACAGATAAAGTAGCATGTTGCGTATCCTGCATTGACGAATCAAGCACCTTATAGATCTAGCGCCATCATTCGAGAAAATACCAGAATTCTCCAGTAGTAGGGGCTGGAACTATTTAAGCCATGCCATGTAGAAGAATCGAGCAGCTCTTATTTGAATAGCGGTCTGATACGACAATTCTTTCTAAACGTAGTGCGAACAACGAGTGCAAGTTAGTTATTTTTGAAGTGTTTACTGCGGTTATTACGAAATTGCTTAAGAACGGAAAGAGAAAGTATCGCTTTTCGGATGATTACACAGAAGAGACGTCTTTCGTCAAGAAAGGACGTATGGATCAGAAAGCGCAGTGTGAGGTTTGTAGCTGTTTCATTGCCAACTCACGGAGGTAAGGCAGCTGTGAGGCATCACATTTCCACGAAGAATCATACAAATAGATTCGCGGTAGCAATGTCATCAAAGTCTGTCTCTACATTCATAATTAAAGATACGCAGGAAGAATTGCTCATTGCTTGATTTCGAAATTTGAGGAAGAGACAATGGCTTTCGATACTATGGTATTTGATTACTTAGAAAAATGGGCTATTTCTTTTAATAAATATCAGGTATCTGATTAAATGACGCTGTATGAAACCTTGGACTGGGTGATGACTGGAAGCACTGTTATATACCTGACTAAAATGGTGTGAAGATTTCAGGTGACAATTTTTTTTCAGGAGTATATGTATCTGAAGAGCTTTTCAGAAACCAAATGCGACTCAGAAGAAGGAAATTCTAAACACTCAGTAGAAGGAAATTCTAAACACTCAGTATAAGAAAAGTGAATGTAATTTTTTAAGAAAATTGAAAATCCTGATCCCAACTGCCAATTTAGAAAATTATGCGAGTATTTGTTCTTTGCTCCCACACACTCTGTACCGGAATGTAAACCGGGAAGTATGGTGCATGTGCGATTCTTGAGTGCTCGGAAAGAGGAAAGGGCGAATGAGTACTGCCTGGTGGTGTAGATGGTGTGGAGGTGGAACGTGCCCTGTCTCTGCCTGCAGACAGCTGGTAAACATGCGACATAGTGCCAACCAGCAGTGAGAGGTGTACTGGTTGTTTTCGTTGCAGTAATGCATACAGCTGATCTGCGATGCAAAGGCAAGAGCCGATAGACTCGAAGGAGTGTGGTAGCAGGTGTATCTGCAGGTCGGTAGGTAACTTGGCAGACCATACCGCCCACAGGGTAATGTCTGGCATCGTATTTTCACTCACAAGTAGCTGAGGGTGGCGCCATAGTTGTGACGGAGTGCGGTCCCTGAGGTGTTCCTCGTACAGGATCTTGATTATTAATTCCTGTGGCGAGCAGGCGAGTTGGCACAATATTGTCTTCTTGGAGAACTCGTATTTTGGCGGCAGCAGTGGCGAAAGGAGGAGGTCATGAATTAAATCTGAGTGGTCATGGAGGTGCGTGACGAGACATAGAAATTTAGAGTTGTCGTCAGTCACCTGATGTAAATCGAAAAGGTGAAAGGTGCTCCTCAAACATGAACCGTGAAACTGTGTTGCCCTTGTATAAAGGAGGTAGCTTCAGCAGATGGCCAGGAGGGTGGCGCAGGGGGGTGGGGGTGGGGGATGGGTGGGGGGTGGAGGGGGGGCGAGGGTGCAAAGGTGGCTTCAGCATATCTTGGAAGGCCTGCTGCCCCACGGTAGGATAGGCTGCCATGTATTACTGGTGTGGGTGTGTTACTAGCAAACACATCCCAAACAAAGGCCAGTTACAATGTCCCTGATGAGTCACGGAAGCATGACGCAGCAGGCACGGTTGGTACCATGGGAACGAACAGATGAGCAGTGTGTGAGGTAGTCCTGTAAACTGGATCAGAGGTTAAAGATGGTACTGTGGAAGGAGCGAGCAGCTGTATGGTCGGAATTGGGGGGGGGCGCCCATGAGTGAGTGGGGGGGGGGCCCATGAGTGAGTGGGGGGGGGGGCGATTGGGTGGGTGGTTTGGCAATTGGTGTGCCAACAGCAAGAGTTTTCTGTGCACGTCGGAAATGCACCCAGTGTGGTAGGACCATAAGTCACTGGTGAAACCTGCTGGCAGTCACATTGTCATGGTACAACTTTCCTAGATGGCAAAGCGCCTTCAGGTGTGCTCGAACCCATGTGGTCGAGAAACTGGGCGACAGATCTGGTCGTTAACCCTGGCGAACTTGATGTATAAAAATGTCCATTATAAAAGCTGTGAGGAAGGCAAAACTGGCATAGCTTGATAACAGTTGACTGCATGGGCATTTTGCACAAATGGCAGCATTGCATGCGGCACTACTGTAACTGATGATGCGGCACACAGAGGATCAAAGTCCGTGTGCGAATTTGGTCCCTTTGCACATTACAGGAGTGATCGATCGTTACAAGATTCTGGTAATTGTCCACTTCATCTTTCGCATAATGGTGTGCACGTCCGGCAATATGAAACCAGAGTCCATTGTTTGAGGTAATAGTGTAACATTTGGCCGTTTTAGAGCTGCAAAGTTTGAGGTTAACTTCAGTGGAGATCGCGAATCGCTGTCCGTTAGCGGTGAAACAACCATTGGCAGGGGATTGGAGTGGCCTGGTAGTAGTAGCTGAGCCTCCAAATCCTTGTATAAAACATTATGTGAGGCAGCCATGGCGTCGAACGTAAAACCTGTTGATTCCACACAGCCGGTGTGGAAATCGCAGAAGATGCATCATGTTCGGGTCACCAATATGGGAAACTGGAGTACAGATAACTGTACATGCAACAAACTGTTCCCATAAATGTCTCTACATACATATATTTCAGCACAAAGAAAGATACATGTGTACACTGTACAAGGTACAAAGGCTGATTGGAACATTAACATGGCGGATCGCCAGAGCAGTTAGAGTTCAAAGACCATGCTTTACGTGGTCGATGTGACCTATCAATACCACAACTTCAGTGTCAGTATCTCATATAGCTTCATTTTAAGTGAACCTAAATTCATCTGCTTCAACTTGTTCCCTTTTAATTTATTACAAATTTTCATTCCCATGTATTGAGGTCCTTGGGCATACAGTCTGAGGCGGTGGGTGGGGAACATAAAATTTTCTTTGTTTCTAGCATCATGTGAATGACAAAATGGTTTCCCCTCAAATAATTCATGTCTGGTGCACAAAAATATAATAATCTCATATGTATAAAGATGGCAGAGTTAATATTTTAAGTTTTCTAAATAATGGTTGACATGTTTCTTTGTGATTTGCAGTGCACATGTTTTGAATGATTTTTTTTTCTGTGTTTCTAGTAACCACACTATGTTTGTTGAGTTATCCAAAAAAAAAAAAAAAAAAAAAAAAAAAAAAAAAAAAAAAAAAAAAAAAATGGATTCGAAGTAGCTTGTATATGCTCCTTTTTGTGTGTCAGTAACAGTTGGAGTTGGTAATATTTGCATTGCAAATGCAAAGCTGCTCAGTTTGTTTGCCAGGTATTCAATGTGTGCCTGCCAGCTCAAATTTTTATTTACAATTAAACCTAAGAATTAGGCTGAGTCAGTTTCTTTTATGTCTTTGTTGTTGTGTACATTTTCAATCTGCTCAAATTTTGACTGTTTGGTTTTGAACTGCATCACGCGAGTCTTAGATATGTTTAGATTCAACCCATTAAGCTGAAACCAAGTTTCTAAGGTACTGAGGGTACTGATCACAGATTTGGGATTTCTTCCAAATCCTGATCTTCAACTAAGACAGAAGTATCATCTGCAAAAAGAACTGATGGGGAGCTGATATTTAATAGTAAGTCATTAACATAGAAGAGAAATAGGACTGGGCATTATATGGAGCCATGTGGAACATTTTGAGATATTTTTTCCCAGTCAGAAAAATAATATGCGCCACTTGAAGAGATGCTAACTCTTTGCTTTCTGTTGGATAAGTAGCCCGCATCTCGTGGTCGTGCGGTAGCGTTCTTGCTTCCGGCGCCCGGGTTCCCGGGTTCGATTCCCGGCACGGTCAGGGATTTTCTCTGCCTCGTGATGGCTGGGTGTTGTGTGCTGTCCTTAGGTTAGTTAGGTTTAAGTAGTTCTAAGTTCTAGGGGACTTCTGACCACAGCAGTTGAGTCCCATAGTGCTCAGAGCCATTTGAACCATTTTGTTGGATAAGTAGGATTTAAGCCATTGTAGGGCACTGCCGCTAATGCCATACTTTTCAAGTTTGTGAACAAGCAATGCATGGTTTACAGAATCAAACACCTTTGTGAAGTTGCAGAGAATTCCTGCCACCTTATTTCTCTTGTCTAATGATGTACTTATTTTCTCAATGAAACTTTACTGCATCTAAGGTGTTTTTCCCCTGCTGAAAACTAAATTGATTCTTTAGAGTAATAGAATATTTTGCAATGAAGTTCTGGATTTGTGCAACAGCAAGTTTTTCAGATATTTTTGATAGGACTGGGAGAATTGAGATAGGACGATAATTTCCCATGCTCTCTCTTGATCCCTTCTTGAAGAGTGGTTTGACTTCAGTATATTTCAGTACCTCTCGGAAACAGCCCTCTTCAAAACATTGATTTATTATTTGAGCTAGTGGGCTTTGCAATTCTGTTGTGTACCACTTTAATAATTTTGGTGGGTATTCCATTCCAACTTGCAGATTTTTTGTTTCTTAATGTTAGAATTGCATTTTCTACATCATCCACAGAAACTTTTAAGAATTTTGTTAAGCTTTCAGAGTTTTCACCTAGGCCAAAGGAATTTACTTTGGTGTGATAATCTGTTACATCTGCATCGGACTTTGCTACATTTATAAAGAATTCATTAAAGTACTCTGGTATTTGAGTTGGATTTACAATAGTATTTACTTCAATGTCAATTTCTGAAATTTCTTGGTTACAGGCTTTAACACCTACCTCAATTTAATGACTGACCACACAGCCTTTGTCTTATTTTTATGATTTAAAATTAGCCTGTTATTTGCCAGTTGTTTTGCTGTCCTGACAATTCTTTTAAATATGGTTTTATAGAATCTATCATATTTAATGAAATGTGTATCTTTATTATATTTTATTTCTTTGTGCGGTTGCATTTTCCTTCAACTGGAAATTTTTGTGCCCTGGGTAATCCAATTTACTTTGTTATTTTATTGCTGAAGAGTCTAGGCGGAAATGTTTCATTAAAGACACCAAGAAAACTATTTAGAAATTTCTCAAATTTTTCATCACTTGAGTTACAATGATCAAAAGGCCATCTTTTCTCTTTTAGCTTCTCACTAAATGTTAGCAAGTTTTCTTTGATAAAGTTCCTGCTAATATGGATTCCCATATGTGTAATATTCCTGTCTGTCTGTGGCAGCTCAATGAACAATGCACAATGATCTGAAATACCTAGATCTACACAAAATTTACACACATCTTCATATACATAATTAGTTAGAACATTGTCAAAACATGTTGCTGATTGTCCATTGCTTCTGGTAGATTCAAAGAAATTCAATTTGAAACCATATTTCTTTACTAAGTCAGTGAAGTGTGGCTACTATCACATGTGATATCAATATTAAAATCACCCGCTATTACAATTTTTTTCTTTTTTTCTGTACATAGGTCTTCTAGCATAGTTTGAAGCTTAGATAAGAATGTTGTTGAGATCCCTGGAATTCTACATTTTGAGATTGTTATAACACTTACTATTGAGTCCACTATTTCTACACAACAGCTCTCAAACACACATTCTTCATTTGAATAATTAAAACAGTTTCTGGTCTCATAATTCATATCACTATGTAGAAGTATACATGAGCCTCCACATGACTTGTTTCTTGTGCAAAAGATACTTACTAATCTGAAGTTCCCTATTTTGTTTAGAATTTTAATTCTGCCCTCAGTAAACCAGTGCTCATTTAAACAAATAACTCTAATATTTGCACATTCTGACAGAATGATCCTTGTTCTACACACAGTTCTGAAATAAGAGGTCATAAACACTGACATGCCTGTAAACTAAACTGCAGGGTGAAATTCCTTCAAGATACAGGTGAAGTATGTGTAGAAATATGTGTGAAATATGTTAAAATATATGTGGCATGTTAGTACATGGCTGAATCTGCAGATGAAAGGTTCCTCCTAAAGCCATTGGTCGATTTAATACAAACTTAGTACACATGAAACTGCTGTATCTGCAAAGAAATAGGGCTACTGTAGGGATAAGAACCACCAACCTCCTGATGGGATAGGGTTGATGGGCAGAGAAGGGTGGTGGTGGAGGAGGAGGAGGAGATGGGGAGAGAGAGAGAGAGAGAGAGAGAGAGAGAGAGAGAGAGAGAGAGAGAGAGAGAGAGAGAGAGAGAGAGAGAGAGGGTAGGTTTCTACATTTATATCTATGCTCTGCAAACCACTGTAAGGTGCATGGCAGAGTGTATGTCCCATTGTTGTTACTTGGGTTTCCTCCTGTTCCATTCACATATGGACTGTGGGAAGAACGATTGTTTGAATGCCTCTTTGCATGCAGTAATTATTCTAATCCTATCCTCACAATCCCTATGTGAGCAATACATAGTGGGTTCTAGTATATTCCTAGAGTAATCATTTAAAGTGGGTTCTTGTAACTTTGTTAATAGACTCTCTCCGGATAGTTTATATCTATCTTAAATGGTCTTCCAATTCAATTCCTTCAGTATCTCTGTGACTCTCCCCCTTGGATCAAACAAACCTGTGCTAATTTGTGCTGTCCTTCTCTATATATGTTCAGTATCCTGTGTTAGCCCTATTTGGTACAGGACCCACCGATTTTCACAATGTTCTAGAACCCATTGCATGATTGATTTGTAAGCAATCTCCTTTGTAGACTGATTGTGCTTCTGCAGTGTTCTACCTACAAACCGAAGTCTACCACCTGCTTTATCCATGACTGAACTTATGTGATCATTCCATTTCATATCCCTACAAAGTGTTACACTCAGGTATGGGTGCAAGTTAGCAGATTCCAACAGTGAGTCATTGATATTGTAGTCATAGGATACTACATTTTTTTCGTTTTGTGAAGTGCAAAATTTTACATTTCTGAACATTTAAAGCAAATTGCCAATCTCTGCACCACTTTGAAATCTTATCAAGATCTGACTGAATATTTACGCAGATTTACCAGATTATTTTATGGAAATATATTAATGGTAAAAAATGCAGCAAATTTGACCAACATGTAGGATATTATAGGTCAGTACAAAAGTAATGTAAAGTTTAAATTTAATGCTCTTTATATGTACCCACAGGTGCATATATTTTAGTAATTTTTTTTTTTTTTTTTTTTTTTTTTTTCCTCTCTAGATCCTGACACATGCAGTGTTAAGTGATCATCAACAGCAGTCAGTTAAACTTCTCTGAAGAACTAATTTTGTTTGAAATATAATTAAGAAATTCCATCCAACTGAAGTTTCTAAAATTATGCTTCACAAAAGCAACACCTTCGACTGAATCAACAGATAATCTGTTCCTTGTATATGCCCACTATGCTGTTATTAGTAAAAATACTATTTCAATATTTGTGTTGTGTGTAGGAGTAGCAAAAACATTCTGAACTGTTTTCAGCATTTCAGAGTAGCAGTCCTCATGCTTGCTGCCGCTAAAATATGTGAACCACTTATCATTACAGGACAATCTCCAAAGCTCAGAGCTATGTTGCTGCAAAAATGTGTTCATATTACTTACCTCGTCACAACAGTTTTCATCTATTAAAATCCCTTTATCACTCTGGAAATGTACACACTTTCATATGTCGTTCATGCATACTATATCACTTACACAACTGAAAATTTGATTTCTGAAAATGATGTGTGCCATTTATCCAAATAGTCCATATACTTGTTATACAACAAAACAGCTTCCTGCTCAAAATTGTTATCTTCTTTATTGAGGTATTCCTCTGCAGCACTCATCAGTGTTCTTTTTGTCTTTAGTAACATGAAATTACTATCCACTCTGTTCTTAAGAAGAGAACACACATTATCTAATATTGCAATCATCTCAAAAATGAATGTTTCAAGCTGTTTTATCCCATGGCGAAACAAGTACATGAATGATTGTAAGTGATATAAATAAGCCTTACACAAACTGTTTTCTAAGAACATATTTAGAACTTCAGGAGCATTGTGTGCCAACAGAAAGTAATATTTTAAAGCCTCATTGAATTCCTTACTTCTTACTGTACATATGGAAAAGTAATTGTATGACCTGAAAACAGTACACTCTAAATCTACTTTTACTCTATCTGGACCATACTGAATAGCATCGTTATGAATGAGAGCAGGACAGCCCATTCCAACCAAATTTTAATTACTGTATCACTTTACTTTGGTGAATTCATTTTTACCCTTTAGTGGACTTACGCAACTGGAGTTTGTGTTTGTATTGTCAGCTCCAAATGCTATACATTTCTTTTCTATTATTAACCCTACCAAAGTATGTTGAACATATGATAATATTGTTTCAGCAGTTTCATTTGGAGTAGTTCCAGCTTTGTCTACCTTTGTCTGTTTACTGCCAGCTTTGAGGCCAAAATATTGTACTAAAACAGCAAATACTTTCTGTGGACCATGATTACTATGGTTAGTAGTAACAAGAAAACAAGAAATTTCTTCAAGATATTGTACTGTCAAATCAACAAAAATTCATGCAAGGCTTCTGTCAATGATCACTTTAGTCAGATTCAGATTCTTTATTAGTTATTCAGCATTGTTACATGCAATAGACTTCGTCAGTTCACTTAACCTATTAATTTTACAAAAAAAATTTTTTTACACATTTAAGTTGATATTAGGCATTTCTAAAAATTCTTCTAATGAATAGAATGGATTGGTTAACAAGTTATGAACATTGTCTTTAAATAATTTGTCAGGCTTGATTGACCCATTTTTAGACAATTTGTTATATATTTTAATTGTCATATACTTATGACTATTTTTAGTTTTGGCTAATCTATTTTGTGGCAACAGCAGAGAAGTACATGTCCTTGTATAGTAGCCATGTCTTTCATTTGTTACACTTAAATTAGGTAGTTCAGCAAGTATGTAGTTAACACTGTCAAGAATATATAAATTAATTACTGTTAAAATTCTATATTTAGTGAACAATGGTTTACAATGTGTTCTATTATCTACCTTAGCCATTACTCTGATTGCTTTCTTCTGGATCACCATAATTTCATTTATTTTTCTGCTGTTTCCCCAGAGTATTAACCCATACCTTAAAACAGATTGAAAAAAGGCAAAGTACGCTGTCCTTACGTACTCAAATGTCACACAACACATCAGTCTCTTCAACAAATATATAACTCTTGACAACCTAACCACTATGTGATCAACATGAGAGTTCCATGTTAGACTGTTGTCAAGTACAATACCTAAAAACTTTGCCTTTTGTTTTTCTATTTTTGTAGTCTTTGATAGACTGAACCACATATTCTGGGTCTTTTCCTCATTTAATAGCAGACAATTGGCATTAAACCATGATGTTGCATTTTCTTTTGCCAATTTCATATCACTTACAAGGTTATCAAGTACATGGTTTACAGATAGAAAAGTTGTGTCATCTGCATACATATATGTCTTTACATCTATATTTCCTGGTAAGTCATTTATGTGTACAAGGAAAAGAAGTCGTCCCAATTTAGATCCCTGTGGCACTCCATGTTGAACCTCGAGTATGTTTGACAGATGACTTTCTGAACTCACCACCTGGTTCCTTTTATTGAGGTATGATTTGATGAGTTTTAAACTTTTATCACATATTCCGTAGTACTCAAGTTTAGAGAGCAGAAGTGAGTGGTCAACACAGTCAAAAGCTTTGCTCAGATCACATAAGGTTACCTGTGTGTGCGCATGGTCCTCAAATGCTGCTAGAATGTCTCTGACTAAGAGCTCTATGGCATGTATAGCTGACCTTCCTTTTCTGTAACCAAACTGTGATGCACTTAACATACCATTTAGTTCTAGGTACTCATACATCTGCTTATATATTATGCCTTCAAAGACTTTTCCTAGTACTGGAATTAGTGAAATTGGTCTGTAGTTTGCAGGATCTGATTTGACACCCTAGTGTTTATTCTTGTGCACAAAACTTTCTTCACAATATCACAATTGCGGTATAGTTTTGCATTTAGTTTAGGCACACAGTCCATGGATTTGTACGATGTATGGTGATAAACAGCGTGAAAAGCAAGGGTTGCCTCTGCAGCTCTAACACAATATGTTGACTGTGTGGGCTGAGCAAAGAAGCCTTTAATATTTGAAGTACTAGCAGAATTTAGTGAAATTTTTTTATCTTTCCTAGAAGACAGGTGTACTTTCAGATCTTGCACATCTACAAGAGGAAAGTTCATCATATTAAAATAATGATAATTTACCAAAAGTCTGCCCCTGGTAGCTGAGTGGTCAGTGTGACAGAATGTCAATCCTAATGGCCTGGGTTCGATTCCCAGATGGGTCGGAGATTTTCTCCACTCAGGGACTGGGTGTTGTGTTGTCCTGATCATCATTACTTCATCCCCATCAACGCACAAGTCACCGAAGTGGCGTCAAGACTTGCACCCGGCGAATGGTCTACCCAATGGGAGGCCCTAGTCACACGACATTTACATTTTTATTTTATGTACCAAAACTGGCAAACATAAATTAAAACGCTTTAAATAGTTGCTATAGCATTATGTGTATCAGTCACACACATGAAAGATTAAAAAGAAGAAAGAACTATTTTATAACCTTACCACTGTGTGCAACAGAAATTTACATTTCTCAAGGACAAATAAGGCATTGTACTTTAATTACAATGTGTCATTGAATTTGTATTGCTATTTCAGATTGTAACAAAAGCATTGTGAATTAACAGTTGACTTTCCACTTCCTGATTGTTTGGTAACCAGAATGCAAATGGAAGAATGAGAATAAAGCATTGCTTTGCGTTACTTCAGAGTGCAAATGCTGCATTATCGTGTCTCTCATTTAGTGAGACTAATGAAGGAGTATACTCTTTGATTGCAGCCAGTGTTGGGGGTAGCTATTTTGCCAGTTGTGCCTAATTCATTTTTACTTTCCCAGTTGCCATTTCATTTTCTAATGATCACTGCTCATTTCTGAAAATGTATAACTTTTAGAGACTCTTCCAAATTTCGTCACAGATGCCAGGTAAATAGCTGAACTGTAGAGCATGTTCAGGAATTTCTGTTCCCTAAGAGAGGGGGTAGGACAAGATGGATACAGATAGGGGGAGAGGAGATGGACAGAGAAAGGGTGGAGGAAGGAGGAGATGAGCACAGAGGGTGCAAGGGCGCAAGCGAGGTGGGCGACGGGCAGAGGGGGCGGGAGGGAGGTGGGCGACGGGCAGAGGGGGCGGGAGGGAGGCGGGCGACGGGCAGAGGGGGCGGGAGGGAGGCGGGCGACGGGCAGAGGGGGCGGGAGGGAGGCGGGCGACGGGCAGAGGGGGCGGGAGGGAGGCGGGCGACGGGCAGAGGGGGCGGGAGGGAGGCGGGCGACGGGCAGAGGGGGCGGGAGGGAGGCGGGCGACGGGCAGAGGGGGCGGGAGGGAGGTGGGCGACGGGCAGAGGGGGCGGGAGGAAGGTGGTAATAGAAGACTGGAATAAATACATACGCAGGGCAACAACAGGTACTCAACTAATATTTATATACAACTTCATCCTGAAAGGAGCAATAGAGGGAAGAAGGTAGACACAATGAAGCCTAAAATGTTCTAAAAACAGAATTCTAGGTATGATAGTGATGCAAAGATGAAAAGATGAGCAATAGATTTGAAAATATGATGGATGGCATCATATCATTGTAAGCTCTGCTGACTTAAAAAACTGTCATCTGATTTGTTTCGTGCTATCGTACTGAATGTTGTGTGCCAAAATTTCTTCAAATATGTTATATCACCTAAAAAACACAATTGAAACACAATTGTATTGCACTTCAACATGCATCAGCATTAATTGTTCATTTGTGTAACACACATGAAACTTAGGTATCAACACTTTGAGGTGTGACATCGAAGCATACTTTTTCTAAGTGGTGGTGTGATAAAAAAGTGACCGAAGCCAGTGTGGTGTGAACAAAGTAGGAAACTTAACTATGAATCAAACTACCAGTACTGAACCCATAAAATTATAAATAACTTGTTAAAGTAATTTTTTGTTTGAAACATTGTATAGAATTTGTGTAATCTTTAGTTATTCCAGAGCAACATCAACAACTGTAATTCATACAATTAACTAAATTCAGATGATACTGTATGCTGGGCATAAGGGAAGGTGAACATTCCTTCAAAATAGTTGCCCAATCTGTAGGAAGGAAGTTCTAATATTCTGCAAACTACTGCAAAGTCTACGACAAGGGGTGCCATCCATTGTACCACATATTAGAGATTCTTTGTGCTCTGTTCACATATGGAGCATGGAAAGAGTGATAGTGTAATTGCTTGTGTTCATGTTGTAATTAGTCTAGTCTTGTCTTTGGGACTAATATGTATGGGTTTGTAGCACAGTATTTTTGTCAATTTCTCACCTGATGCTCATTGCTAGGGTAGGGCCAATGCATTTGACAATGATCGGGTGTTTCTGTGTGACATCAATACGGAGAAGCTGTAGCAGCACAAGGCGTGTTCTCACATTCTGTTATGACACTATTCCACTTAAAATAACATTTATTTACAAAAGCTGAAAGGCAATGTAATGAATTATGGGTAGGATAGATACATACATGCAACTGGTATTGAGCATTATTAGTTGCTAAGTCCTAAATCTACAAAATTCGTATGTTGCTTTTCTTGTAATGACAAGAGTGAAACTAGATTATGACTGATCTTGACATGTGTATGCTAGTACACAATATTTTGTAGTAGATAACTTATAACCTACTGTCATTCATTTTTAATAGTACTGCATATGCAACAATGAGATTTTTCAGCCTAGTGAACACATTTTGTGAGTTCCAATCAGCAATAGTAACTAATTGCATACTTTTCATGGAGATATGGAGTACCATTAACAAGAAAATGTCAATTCTGATTACTTGAAACATTAACCAAAATGCCAACCACACACTGAAAATAGACACCCATATTTTCAGAATTGGAAATCCCTTTTACTTATATAAATGTAAGTTTTTGTGGACAAAGAATGTGAAAGCAAGGTTTTAGTTATAATTTTGACTCCAGTGGTTCCTTTTTTTGCATTTGGCGAGATATTTAATTTGTGGGTCTATGAAGACTTTTTGTAATTCAGCATTGAGACGAAACTGAAGCCTATGGCATTGCTTCTTATTTCTCTGTGGAGCATGAGTCAGTAATTTTTCTTTTTCCTTTTTCTTTTCTTTTTCTTTTTCTTTCCAGTGTATTATTTTCTGTTACCCTTCTCAAGATTTATAATTTAAACAGTTTTCTATTTCTGTGCTTCGTCCAACTTTTTTCTTGTTCAGTGACAGTGAACCTAATTGTGGTTACCATATTTTAAAGTTCAAAAACTTTTGGGCATTCAAATAATGTGATTTATTTCACATATATTTCATTTCCTTGGGCCTTTTTCAGGAAATCTGTTTTTGACAGTCAGTCCTGTCATAGTACTGATGATATTACATTTTTCATTTTGTACAGTACATTTACATTTTCAACAATGAGCTTACTCTGCTCATCTGTCCATTGGACATTTAGCAGAGAAAATGATGGCTTTACAGCTGCATTATGTGCAGCTACGGCAGAATAGTACTGTGCTGCCTTCAACAATTCAATGCAGTCAACACTATAGGTGCTACTCATGCATTGGTATCATTCCTCAGAAAGAATTTTCCCTATCAGAGTTGCAGAGTTCATCCTGTAGTATGTTCTTAAAGCACTTATTTCATCAAAGAGTACAGAGTTGTCAATAACAATATTAACACCTTTCAAAAATAAGTTTTTTTTCCACTACTGCTGTTCTGTCTCTTTCCAGAGTAAACCACAGAAATACATCTTCTCTTGTTTACCTTACCTTCACAAAAGAAAAGAAAAAGTAAAGTGTAAAGTGTGAAGAGTCACATTGTTGTAAACTTTACACGTGAAGCAGACCACAGCAAAGTCACGCTAGAGAGCAAACAAATCATAGCAGAATACATTTACAAAATGTGCAATAAATTTTCTGGATGACTGTTACCAGAATCATGGTTCAAATAAAATGAGTGATAAGTAAGTAAAAGGGGTAGCTCTGCAAAAATTCCTATGCTCATGTATATTCAGTTGAGCAATTATTTTGAAAAGCATGACCTCCTTTGCAACAAATGGTATGAATTTGAGCAAGATAAAAATACCACTGCAGCTGTTCTGGAAATTGTTGTTCAGACTTTAACGCCTTTCAAAAATAAGAAGATAGTGTCACTTGTATTATGTGATATCAGTAAAGCATTAGAATGCATTTCTTTTAATATATTATTAACAAAATTAGAGTATTATTGTGTACAAAAATCTACATTAGCAGTAATTTCTTTGTGCCTTAAACAACAGAAGACAGTTTGTCTCAGTTAGAGATATACTCCACTTAGTTGAAATTAGTAGAGGTGTTCGACAGGGCTCTGTCCTTTTCCCTTTCTTTTTTATTGTGCTTTCAATGACCTGCCTCATTGTGTATCACAGTTGATTATCTACTATGCTGATGACACAATTTTACTTACTGTGCATCAAGACATCCAAGCTCTTGATCAGATTATGCAAGAAACTCTTGATTCTATCTTAAAATGGTTTGCAGCCAATAAACTTGTTTGTAATCGAGACAAAACCCAAAAGCTTATGTTAGGACTGTCTAAGAATGTAGGTAATAATGTATCAAACTCTCAGGAAATGAAATGAAATGAAATGAAATGATCATATGGCATTGATGGTCGGGACACCCCATCCAGGGGAGTTTAGCTGCCGGTTGCAGGTGACGCCACACTGGGTGACTTGTGCATTGGTGGTGGTGGTGGTGGTGGTGGTGGTGATAACACAACACTCAGTTTATAACCGGAGAAAATTCCCAACCCAGACAGGTATCAAACACGGGTCTGCTACATGGTAGGCAAACATGTTAACTCTCAGCTAAGCAGATGGACAAACTCACAGGAACGTATATTGATGCCAAACTCAGTTGGGAAGAGCATATAGACCATGTCTGTAAAAAGATCTTGTGAGTGCGCTAACTCATATGGAAACAGATATAATCTTCAATAATTAATTATCTCCTTATGATATATTTCATACTCTTTGCTATGTGTATCATATGGCCTACTCTTATGAGGATGTTCTCTGCAGATCACTAAAATTTTAAAAGCCCCCCCCCCCCCCCAAAAAAGCTGTCCATGTTTAATGCAAGACCCTCTTTTTACCAAGTGTGGGGTACTAACAGTGGTGAATCTGTCTGTCTATGAGTCCACACTCTTTGTCAAGAATTACATTAAAGAATGAATTATCAGGGAAATTATTTATGAGCATGACAATAGAAATAAGGGAAACAATGACATACCAAGGCGCAGGCTAGCAATAACACGAAGCTCCCATACAGTGAATCCCATTAAAATTTTTTACAAGTTTCCTCTCAATGCTCAATCCTTGCCATTTAAAAAACTAAAATTATATGTATGACTGGCTAACAAAAAATCAATGTTACAATATAAAAAAAATCTGGAAAATGGACTATGTTAATATTAATATTAAAAACCATAACTATTTATAAGATAATTAGTATACACATATAATATGAATGTTAATTTTAGTAAGTTGATTGCAACTGTAACTTGCTATAACTGGAAAACCCTATTCTACTGTATGGGGTCAATGGCGAATAAAGAATCTGAATAGTGGGTTACGCCCAAGATTGATGTTCACAAGCTTTCCTTCAATCATTTGTTTGTGATCCCTTTTGGTTAGATGCTGGAACAGCAGCTAAAGTGTGTTTAATAAGGTTCACTGCAGTCTGCTTTAATATCTTCATTCGTGGAAGTATCAATTATTTGGCTTATGGCTCTTATATGCAATTGTCCTATTTAAAATTATTCTGCAGATAATACCATTCTCAATGTAAATGCAATTAATACTTGTACATAGCTGAACCTCCTGATCTCATGTTTCTGGGTCTTTGGTAAATTTAGTCAGTCTCCTGATTATAGTTTTCAAGTACAGCTACAGCCCAATTCAGCATTATTGATGTCAAGCACAACAAACAAAAGTGATATAATAGAAAAAAATAGCAACCATTCCAAACTTACTAACTTATCATGTAAGAGCATGCACAAATGACTAAAGCTTTTCAACAGTGATGTAATCCACAGAATGCGTGCACACATTGGAACACCTGTGTGTTCAGTACCTCCTGTGTTGTTCTTATTTGGTGTCACTCCTATTACTGGAGCAATATTATAAGATAGGGTGCATGAGTGCTTTGTAAGTGATTTTTGTTGTAGAAGTCTGCAGCTCATGGTCTAGTGGCGTGGCCATGCGTTCGATTCCCGGCCAGGTTGGGGATTTTCTCTGCCCAGGGATGGGGTGTTTGTGTTGTTCTCATCATTTCATCATCATTCGTGACCATGGTGGGATTGTATTGTGTAAAGATTGGGACTTCGAATGGGTACTGATAACTGCGCACTTGAGCACCCCACAAACCCGTCATCGTCGTCGTCGTCGTCTGTTGTAGACTATCTCTGTTTTCCAAGTTCATTACGAACGAATCGTCGTCGTCGTCGTCGTCGTCGTCGTCGTCGTCGTCGTCGTCGTCGTCTGTTGTAGACTATCTCTGTTTTCCAAGTTCATTACGAACGAATCAAAGTATGCCAACAGCTTTACCTACCTACACATGTTTAATCATACTACCTCGTATCGCTTCTGTTACACACAGTTACTTGTCTGAGCTAACAGATTCCCAATGAATCTCATCTGTATTGTAATTGTAAGATGTTGGTACTACCCTTTTGAGAAGTGCACAACTGTACATTTCTGGTGTAAAATTTGTATATAGGATGTATCTTAATTAGTAGAGAAAACATTCTGGTGAACATGGATCTATAAAGGAGCAACTTGTGAGATAAAGTTAACATTTCAAAAAGTTAACAAATTGGATACATTTATACTAACTAGGACAATATTTTATACTATAGTCAGTGGTGACCTTATAACAGTAATATTCAGCATGTCACAAAATTTATGGTACAACTTTCTGTTACAGCATCCAAACTAATTAAGATATTCACACAATGTTTGGCTTATGTGACACACTGTTTTGCAAAGTTCTGTCATTCAATGAATTCCATCTTGTGCACCTTTGGTGACATGCACAACATCCAGTCTGTGTTCGAGCTCTATCCACACTCAGTGCAACATAAACACATCAGCTGTGGCAATGGCAGCAACAATTTGGTTCTTTAAATCATTGTTGTGGTTGACAGACTTTTTGGTAGACTCTGTCATTGACAAGACCCCATAGAAAGAAGCCCATTAGTTTAATGTCAGATGAGGTAGGAGGCCAGAGAATTGGACCACCCATGCCATTCCAGCAATCTGAGAAAACCTGGTAGAGGACATCTCACTCAGTCCGAGCCCAATGTGATAGTGCACTATCTTAGAAAAAAAACTATGTATGGGCAGTCAGCTAATTATGACAACACCAACAGCTCCAATATATCAAGGTCATGGTTAAAATTAACTTTCTTTTCTGAGGAGAAAAAAAAGAAGTCTCACAATGTGATCAACATTAAAAAAGACCATACATTCACTTTCAGGGTGCCACACACCCCTTCCACCGCAGTATGTGGATTGGTTGTGCATTGGATGTGAACATTATACTTGTTTATCCTACACACACATGAAACGTTGCTTTGCCAGAAAATCGTGCAATAGATGCATCTGTAAACATCCCAAAGAACCTGTTGCATGGTTGCTCTAGGGATTTTCTGCCCTGTGATGGTGAGCAAGATGTATGAGACAGGCAAAATACCCTCAGACTTCAAGAAGAATATAATAATTCCAATCTCAAAGAAAGCAGGTATTGACAGATGTGAAAATTACCGAACTATCAGTTTAATAAGCCACAACTGCAAAATACTAACGCGAATTCTTTACAGACGAATGGAAAAACTAGTAGAAGCCGACCACGGGGAAGATCAGTTCGGATTCCGTAGAAATATTGGAACACGTGAGGCAATACTGACCCTACGACTTATCTTAGAAGAAAGATTAAGGAAAGGCAAACCTATGTTTCTAGCATTTGTAGACTTAGAGAAAGCTTTTGACAATGTTGACTGGAATACTCTTTCAAATTCTAAAGGTGGCAGGGGTAAAATACAGAGAGCGAAAGGCTATTTACAATTTGTACAGAAAGCAGATGGCAGTTATAAGAGTCGAGGGGCGTGAAAGGGAGGCAGTGGTTGGGAAGGGAGTGAGACAGGGTTGTAGCCTCTCCCCTATGTTATTCAATCTGTATATTGAGCAAGCAGTAAAGGAAACAAAAGAAAAATTTGGAGTAGGTATTAAAATCCATGGAGAAGAAATAAAAACTTTGAGGTTCGCCGATGGTATTGTAATTCTGTCCGAGACAGCAAAGGACTTCGAAGAGCAACTGAACAGAAGGGACAGTGTGTTGAAAGGAGGGTATAAGATGAACATCAACAAAAGCAAAATGAGGATAATGGAATGTAGTCAAATTAAATCGGGTGTTGCTGTGTGAATTAGATTAGGAAATGAGATGCTTAAAGTAGTAAAGGAGTTTTGCTATTTGGGGAGCAAAATAACTGATAATGGTCAAAGTAGAGAGGATATAAAATGTAGACTCTCAATGGCAAGGAAAGTGTTTCTGAAGAAGAGAAATTTGTTAACATCGGGTATAGATTTAAGTGTCAGGAAGTCGTTTCTAAAAGTATTTGTATGGAGTGTAGCCATGTATGGAAGTGAAACGTGGACAATAAATAGTTTGGACAAGAAGAGAATAGAAGCTTTAGAAATGTGGTGCAACAGAAGAATGCTGAAGATTAGATGGGTAGATCACATAACTGATGAGGAGGTATTGAATAGAATAGGGGAGAAGAGGAGCTTGTGGCACAACTTGACTAAAAGAAGGGATCAGTTGGTAGGACATGTTCTGAGGCATCAAGGGATCACCAATTTAGTACTGGAGGGCAGCGTGGAGGGTAAAAATTATAGAGGGAGGCCAAGAGATGAATACACTAAGCAGATTCAGAAGGATGTAGGTTGCAGTAGGTACTGGGAGATGAAGAAGCTTGTACGAGATAGAGTAGGATGGAGAGCTGCATCAAACCAGTCTCAGGACTGAAGACCACATCAACAACAACCACAACAACAACAACAACAACAACAACAACACGATACCCACTCAACAGACTTCTGCAGTGAACTTGAAACAGCCAAGTGTAATTGTTCTGCCAGCCTCTCTTTTTTCACGCCAATAATAATAATAATCAAATACAATCCTTAGAAATAATACAATTTCAGGACATCATACAGATTATTCTTCTGATAACGTCAGCTTGTAAGTTACATACTAAAGATCTGTTTGTATTAATAAATTTTATATTTTGATGCATTTTGCATTTGGTAATATACAAATAACATCATCACAAATATTGTTGTTATCAACATTAGATCAGTTGTGAGTTGCTTAAAACTATGAAGAGCTCTTTTTATAAAGATCAGGTTTTTACGTATGGAATAAAAAGGTTTTTCAATGAGAATTCTCTTTAGACAGTCTTTTAATTTGTTAGTAGAAAGGTCTGTGAAACTTTTTGATAGGGCATTGGCTAGCTTCAGACCAGCATGAAGTGCATTTTTTTCATATAAAGCTGTTCTGTGGCTACTTATAGGGTATCTGAATTTTTGTCTTGTATCACACTGGTGCAGGTTACAGTTGAAGTTTGGATTTGTTGTTTTCACAAGCAATATAACTTTCAATATGTATACACCTTTAATGGTAAGCACACTTCATTTTGGGAACAGGTTGCCACGTGATTCTCTAGGTTTCACAACACAAATAATTGTGATAACTTCTTTCTGTAGTGTTAATTATGTGCTTAAGTTGGCTTGGGTTGTTGCGCCCCATATTTCTACAGCATAGTTTAAATTGGATCAGAGTAGTGTGTAATTAGCAGTTTTTACTACACACATATGCTTACAATATTTGCTAATAATGTTTATGGCAAATACATCCTTTGACAGCTTACAGCTTAAGGAATCTTAATGCATGTTCCATTTGAGGTTGTTCTGGATTGTGATTCCCAAGAATTCTATCCATTTTTCCATTTTTACAATACCATTTCCAGTGGATAATTTCATGCCAAATTCTATTTGTTTCCTTGTGTTAAATTTCATTATTGCAGCCTTTGAAGCACTTACATTTAGATGGCTTTCATTGAAATACTAGACTATTTTGTTGGTCACACTGTAGTCCAGCACCTCCAAACTGTCATGGGCTTTGTGTTTGCACACAATAGATGCATAAACTGCATACAATATTTTTTAAATTTAGGAGAAAAATACTGTGTATCATTAACATAAATCAAGAAAAGGAGCCCCAAGACAGACCCTCGAGACACTCCACAATCGTCATCAGTAATTCTGGATCTGAAAGACCCACTGTTTATTTTAAGCAAGACAAATTGTTTTCTACTGCTCATGTGTGATTTTATTAATTCATACCTGGTTCCTCTAATACCCAATTTCCACATCTGATAATAGGGTGATGTTGACCAAATTAAAAGCTTTTTGTAGATCAAGGAACACTCCAATAACATACTCCTTGTTCCCTGTCGCAGATATTATTTTGTCTATTAATTGTGCCGCAGCTACTGAAGTTGACTTGTTTTTTCATAAAGCCATTTTGATTTTCAAATATTAAGTTGTGTTGACTCAGGAATGTCGTTAGGCTAGTATAAATAACTTTCTCAACTTCAAAATAACGTCCTTGACACTTGGCCTCTTCATCCACTTGTACTGCCATTACCCACTACACAATAATGCTTTCTCTCTGCATAAAATGCCTGTACCACTTGTGTATCAACATCAGTGAGGGTGGCTGCTTCCTATACTATATTCAGAAAATTCTCTGAACTATTATGTTTGATTTGTTTTGAATAAACCATTCCACACACTGAGCATTTTGGTCAACTGTTGTCATTATGCTTCACTCACGACAACCTGTAACACACACACACACACACACACACACACACACACACACACACACACACACACACACACGTGCGCACACACAGTGAAGCTTTGAGTGTTTGTCTCTCACATAAGCCGAACATTATGTGAATATCTCAATTAGTTCGTGTATTTTTTTCCAGTCCAAATATAGCACAATACGTTTTTGTCATATAGCAATATCTATCTTAAACTTTATTTTGTATCCTTTATCCTGTGTTGTATTTTCAGTCTGCATTACCAGATTGTGCCAAATAAATAATAGAAATGTCAGTAACAGTGGAAAATAATGGTTGTTTTTGTTGTTCCAGGAATATGCTATGCAGAATTTGCTGCTCGTGTGCCTCGTGCTGGATCAGCATATGTCTACAGTTATGTCTGTGTTGGTGAATTTGTTGCATTTGTCATTGGATGGAATCTTATTCTGGAGTATGTAATTGGTAAGTTGATTTTGCAATCGCAGCATCACTTAGCCTTTTTTTATATATAAATCCTTTATTATTATTATTATTGTTGTTGTTGTTGTTGTTGTTGTTGTTGTTGTTGTTGTTTTTTCTTTACTTTCTCGGACGTTAAGTCTGGTTAAAAATGGTAAGTGACGCGGACCTTGATCAAGTGTCATTTCCTTTTAACTGTACGATATGTGTTATATTGCATTTAGGCACTTTCAGGTAATTGAACATGTATCAATAATTACTGATTTCTGTAGTTGTATATATAAGTTTGGATGTAACTGTATTGCGTTGATGTACTGGTGGATATTGTGTGGTATGACTCACGTAGTTGATAGTATAATTGGTATAATGTCAACTTTATCCTGATGCCACATGTCCTTGACTTCCTCAGCCAGTTGGATGTATTTTTCAATTTTTTCTCCTGTTTTCTTTTGTATATTTGTTGTATTGGGTATGGATATTTCGATTAGTTGTGTTAATTTCTTCTTTTTATTGGTGAGTATGATGTCAGGTTTGTTATGTGGTGTTTTTTTATCTGTTATAATGGTTCTGTTCCAGTATAATTTGTATTCATCATTCTCCAGTATATTTTGTGGTACATACTTGTATGTGGGAACGTGTTGTTTTATAAGTTTATGTTGTAAGGCAAGCTGTTGATGTATTATTTTTGCTACATTGTCATGTCTTCTGGGATATTCTGTATTTGCTAGTATTGTACATCCACTTGTTATGTGATCTACTGTTTCTATTTGTTGTTTGCAAAGTCTGCATTTATCTGTTGTGGTATTGGGATCTTTAATAACATGCTTGCTGTAATATCTGGTGTTTATTGTTTGATCCTGTATTGCAATCATGAATACTTCCGTCTCACTGTATATATTGCCTTTTCTTAGCCATGTGTTGGATGCGTCTTGATCGATGTGTGGCTGTGTTAGATAATATGGGTGCTTGCCATGTAGGGTTTTCTTTTTCCAATTTACTTTCTTCGTATCTGTTGATGTTATGTGATCTAAAGGGTTGTAGAAGTGGTTATGAAATTGCAGTGGTGTAGCCAATGTATTTATATGAGTGATTGCTTTGTGTATTTTGGTAGTTTCTGCTCGTTCTATAAAGAATTTTCTTAAATTGTCTACCTGTCCATAATGTAAGTTTTTGATGTTGATAAATCCCCTTCCTCCTTCCTTTCTGCTTAATGTGAATCTTTCAGTTGCTGAATGTATGTGATGTATTCTATATTTGTGGCATTGTGATCATGTAAGTGTATTGAGTGCTTCTAGGTCTGTGTTACTCCATTTCACTGCTCCAAATCAGTAGGTCAATATTGGTATAGCATAAGTATTTATAGCTTTTGTCTTGTTTCTTGCTGTCAATTCTGTTTTCAGTATTTTTGTTAGTCTTTGTCTATATTTTTCTTTTAGTTCTTCTTTAATATTTGTATTATCTATTCCTATTTCTTGTCTGTATCCTAGATATTTATAGGCATCTGTTTTTTCCATTGCTTCTATACAGTCACTGTGGTTATCCATTATGTAATCTTCTTGTTTAGTGTTTTTTCCCTTGACTATGCTATTTTTCTTACATTTGCCTGTTCCAAAAGCCATATTTATATCATTGCTGAATACTTCCGTTATCTTTAGTAATTGGTTGAGTTGTTGATTTGTTGTTGCCAGTAGTTTTAGATCATCCATGTATAGCAAATGTGTGATTTTGTGTGGGTATGTTCCAGTAATATTGTATCCATAATTTGTATTATTTAGCATGTTGGATAGTGGGTTCAGAGCAAGGCAGAACCAGAAAGGACTTAATGAGTCTCCTTGGAATATTCCACGCTTAATCTGTATTGGCTGTGATGTGATGATATTTGAATTTATTTGGATATTAAGTGTGGTTTTCCAATTTTTCATTACTATGTTTAGGAACTGTATCAATTTAGGATCTACTTTGTATACTTCCAATATCTGTAGTAACCATGAGTGGGGTACACTATCAAAAGCTTTTTGGTAATCAATGTATGCGTAGTGTAGCAACCTGTGTTTAGTTTTAGCTTGATATGTCACCTCTGCATCTATTATCAGTTGCTCTTTACATCCTCGTGCTCCTTTGCAACAGCCTTTTTGTTCTTCATTTATAATTTTGTTCTGTGTTGTATGTGTCAATAATTTCTGTGTAATGACTGAAGTTAATATTTTGTATATTGTTGGTAGGCATGTTATGGGGGATATTTAGCTGGGTTTGCTGTGTCTGCTTGATCTTTAGGTTTCATTCCATGTGTAAGTGTATCAGGGAATGTGTATGGGTCTGCAATGTAACTGTTAAATAATTTAGTTAGATGTGAATGTGTTGAGGTGAACTTCTTTAGCCAGAAATTTGCTACTTTATCTTTTCCAGGGGCTTTTCAATTGTGAGTAGAATTAATTGCTTGGGTGACTTCATGTTGCAAAATTTTTACTTCAGGCATTTGTGGTATCAACTTGTATGTGCCTGTTTCTGCTTGTATCCACTGTGCATGCCTGTTATGTTGTACCGGGTTTGACCATATGTTGCTCCATAAGTGTTCCATTTCTGTTATGTTTGGTGGATTGTCTATTTTAATGTGTGTCCTACCTATTGTCTGGTAAAATTTCTTTTTGTTTGTGTTGAATGTTTGGTTTTGTTTCCTTCTATTTTCACTTTTTTTGTATCTTCTAAGTCGCTTGGCCAATGCTTGTAATTTCTGCTTCTTTTCATCTAATTGCTCTATCACTTCTTGTTGTGAGATTTTACCTAACCTTTTTCGTTTTTTTTTCTGACATTTCATTTCTTATAAATTGTGTTAGCTGTCCAATGTCTCTTCTCAGTTTTTCTATTCTGATCTGTAGCCTGTGTTGCCATGCTGGCTTTATGGGTTTCTTCTGTGTGTTGGTTGGTTCTGATCTCTGCCTAGTGTGTATATTTAGTGTAGTGAGTGCGCCTATATAAACCAGTAGTTGTAACTCTTCCATAGTTGTGTTTTCATTTATTTTATTGTGCATGATTGTGTTGATAGTTTTTATTGTTGCTTCGACTTGTGGGTTATTTGGTGGTCTATGCAAGAATGGTCTAATGTCTGTATTTGTGTCTTTGTATTCTATATATGTCAGCTGAAATTTTTCTTCTATATCTAACATGTGTGTCACTTCGTGTTCTATTTGTGCTTGTTCTGGTGTCTGTCTTAAGATTTCGTTTTCCTCTGACTGTTTAATTGATGCGTGTTGTTCTTTGTTTGTTTGCTCTGGGATGTTTGAGTCCATTACTGTATTTTCTTCTTCTTCTTATTGCACATTATTTTGTTCCAGTATTTGTTGTACTTGTTGTTTGACGTTTTCTAATTCTGACTGGGGTATCCTGTTATTTTTAATTACTACACGGACCTGATCAGCTAGTCGTTGTTCTGTTAAAAATTTTAATTCTGGGTATCTGGTAATAAATGTTGTGTATACTTGTGATCTGTATCCAGTTGTGTTGGTTCCTAGCTTTGTTGCTTGGTAATAACAGAACATGAGGTGTCTATTAACTTCATCTGACCATCTCATCCTCTGTCTTTGTTTTCCTTCTAGGGTGGTTGCAGGAAGCATATCCTGCAAAACACCTCTATTTGGATTTAAATCAGTTTCCAGTTGGCTAGCAGTGTTGTTACCATTGTGTGCAGGCATAGGGTTCAAGTGTCATCCCCGACCATGATGGCGCTTGTCTGAGGCTTCTTTAGTTCTGTCCTGAACCAACTCATCACACTAAAAGGGGGGTTAGCCCTTTTAGTGGTTTGTTCTTTTCGTCGCCTTTTATGACTGGCAGAACATACCGGAGGCCTATTCTTTTCCCGGGCCTCCATGGGATTTATTATTATTATTATTATTATTATTATTATTACTATTACTATTGCTATTATTCTAAGATGAAATCGATTCACAAAATAAACTGTTTCTAGCTCAGTGGAGATATTTGTTGTGTCACAAAATATGTTGGCCACCTATTTAGTAATATGTAAGACAGATATCGGTATTCCTTCACCAGAAAGCTATGGTTATCCACATTTCACATTCTGTGTGGTTAGTTACACAGTATGTCACTCACTGCAGCTCTAAACTGAGGATAACACAAGTTTGTCTTTTTTAAAATGCTGACTGGAAAGGGCCAACTTCAATTGCCCTCCCCCCTCATATTTTTCTTTTTCTGAAATGGAAAAACACATGTAATTAAATCATTTTGTTTGCTTAGCATATGAGTTATTTAAACTACATTCTGCATTTGGTGTTTTGCTTTCGGGTGCAAATCTGATTAAGTTTTGTGGTCGTCCAACACCAAAACACGTTATGTATAGTTGTTCATGCAACAAACACAACTGTAGATTCACTCCAAAACATTGGAATGTGTGCCATTGTGCTTTATTAATAGTCATATTGTACACTATTCTGGTGTGGCTGGAAGATCTGTGTATCACCCTTAAGAACTGCAAGGTCTCAAAACCTCTCTCTTGTAAGGTTAACATTGAAGACTGGGCTGAATACAGTATGTGTCCTGTGGTAGGGACACCTTACTAGGCTCAGCTAACTGAGGAAACTGTGAAAAATGGGAAATCCCAAGAAACCAACACTGAAGTGCAGGAGTTATGTATTTTCTGCCCTTGCATGTAACTGTAATGGTCATACTTAGGTGGTACAGAGCAACAACACAACAATTAAAATGCTGCAAGAAGTGTAGTGCTACCAGTGCTAGCTGCAGAGAAACGGTGGAAGCGGGTGGGGTGGTTTGGACAGTAGAGAGAAAGGAAAAAGAGAGGTGAGGCAGTGGGGACAGATTAGCAGAGATTCAAGCCAGCATATTGCAAGAGTGCATGATGTGTTGGTAATGGATCTGAATAATTTTTTCTTTCCGTGGTATCATATTCTATATTCCCCAATTCTCTTGTTGAACTAAGTCAATTTTTGTTGCTATAACTGTTCACGTAGTCTTTTTACATAAGCAAAAACACTTTTGCTGATATAGCAGCAATGTGTCATCATCATCTACTGTTGCCTGTTACCTGTTTTCATTGTGTTTACCAAGTGAAATTGCATGCACTGCCGCAGATGATTTTGCAGGGACAGTGCTCTTTATTGCTTGCTTTTCAGTCACTCTCAGAAAGGATGTACATAGTTACATACAGCTTGACTACTGACTCATCTCCCAACTGTTATACTGTGGTTTGCTGTAGCAAAAGAAAGTTTTCATTATGTAGGAATTACCGATGATTCAGTAATGTTTCTCTTGGTAGTGAGCCAGCTAGATCATCAGTCTGCTGTGGAAATTCAAGATATTATAACTGTGCCTCAGACAGAAGAATCTTGTAGGAAGATAAAAACTGTGCTGATATGAAGAGTAGTCACTTCAGAACAAGACTGCATCCAAGTGCTGACGCAAAAAGTTGTTGGGGATCATGAGCTGTTCCAGTAGCTCTGGTACTCACCAGGCAAAGTGAGTGTCAGTACTATTCCTGACAACCTGTTATGTACAAAATGGAGCAACCATCCATTGTCACTACTTAAGATAATAATAGCATCTAAAACAGAGATGTCATGGGATGTCATTGCAGAACCTGCAGACCACATAGACGAGGCTATCACTCCCACAGGAGTTAGCACTCTGGTAGAGCCAAGAAGCAGCAGCAGCAGCGGTGGTCGCTTGCCAATTATTATTCATTGGCGGTGAAGGTAGACATTCTATGCAAACAGCTCAGTGAACTACTGTCGGACAGAAGATATCATTGTCACAAGTCTCGGAGCTGATCCTTAAATAACACCTTGTTTTGTGATTCTGGACAGTTTGACAAACAATCACATGAGTACCCAAGTTCTTGTTCGTTCCCAAATACCAGTGCCAGTCAATCTTAGGCACAGATGATTGCCAGGCAGGATCACCATACCTGTTTATTAATAACAAGAGGTCTGGACTAAAGTATCTAGTTGATAAGGTTCATATTCGAGTGTATTGCCACGGACCTCGATGCATCAGTGGTGATCACTGACCACACTCTGTTTGTCGGCTATTAACAGTTCCCCAATATCGACATATGGAACACACCATATGGAATTAAACTCGGTACTGTGCAGTGAATTGATTAGGGACTTCAGCGGCACTGAAGTCTCGGAGCCAATCATCTGTGTGGATTTCCTGGTGTACTACCAGCTGATGCCAGACATGGCAAGTTCCTGACTTGTGGATAGTGTGACTGGCCTGATTGCAGCCCAGTTCCACTGCAGTGTGACCACACACAGCACCAAACTGATACAAGTGAAGGACTGTAAGTACACTTCTATATTATGCCAATTTCCTGCTCCCACTAGGCCCCTGGAGCTCCAAAATAGGTGCAGCATAATAATGTACATTTTATTAAAATCAAGGATGGACTCTCCAGCATCATGTAGGCCTTAATGTTTGGCACTGGATCACCTGGCAGTAGCTAAAGCCAAGTTTGCTATTATGTTGAAAGAAGGCATTATTCAATGATCAAGTGGTCCATGGTTGCCTTCACTGCACCTGGTTCCTAAGAAGAGTGGAATGTGGCGTGTTGCAGTGCTTAATGCAAGAATTGTGCCACAGAATTACCCAGTTCAGTTTTTGTGATAATATAGTGCTTTGCATGGTTCAACGATCTTTAGTGTGCTGGATTGTGCCAAGGCTTGTACTCAGACACTCGTAGCAAAGAAGATATATCAAAAAGAGCAATTATTACACCATTCAGGTTGTTAGAGAGCATGTTTATGACCTTTGGTTTAATCAGTACAGACCAAACCTGGCAAAGATTTCTTGATTCTGTACTACTAGGCCTACCCTTCTGCTTTGCTTATCTTGATCTTTTCAACCACTGAAGAACGACGTCAACAAAACCTCACAGATGTTTTTCAATGGTTGGAACAGTGCAACGTCATTTTTAACACAGCCAAATGCATGTTCAGGCTCCCTCCGCATGCCGGACAAGGTTGAAGCTATTCTGCAGATACAAAAGCCAAGCACCATCAAGAAGCTATGTGATTTCCTTGGGATACTAAATTTTTATTGCCAGCATGTACTGTGGGCAGCAGAGCTACAAAAACCATTAACTGCAGCACTTTCTGGCCCAAAGATTAAAGGACTCTCTCCGATGCAGTGGACTGAGGCGATGAGCTCCACATTTGACACCACTAAACAAAGCATGGCGAACGCTGCACTTCTGGCACATCCCTTAGTGGTGGTGGTTGATGGAAGCCTAACTGTTATAGGCACTGTATTGTGACAATGAACACATGGCTTGCCTTTTATTCTCAAAAAACTTTTGCCATTGCAGCAGAAATGAGGTACATAGAACTGAGAACTTTACACCATGTACGAAGCAATCGGATGCTTTCAGCGATAGATATAAGCAAAAGATTTCACTATCTATAAGACCATAAACTGTTAATGCATGGCGTCAGGCAGAATAGCAACAAAAGTCCATGATGATACAATGATCTGTAATTTGTAATGCAGTTTACCATCATCATCATCATCACAGCATTGATACTCAGATTTATTGTAATACTGTTTAGAGTCTTGTGAGGCAGATGCATGAGAACATATAGCTGACATGTAATGCATGTGTTGTTGATTCATTAAGAGAAGTTAGAGTTTTACTTTATAGGACATACATTGAGTTCAACTTCCCTGAGTGTGTTATTCCACTGTAACAAGAAAAGTCTCTTTCAGCATCTTCGATGTGATGGATCAGAGTCCACGGGGAAGAAGCTGTGACATTGTAAAAGGGACTGAATAGCAGGACCCTCACGGCACTGGTATTGTATGACAACCACAAGAAAAAGTAAAAGAAGCAAGAAACCTAGCAAGATAAGGAAGTTAGGGATTGACTAGTGGACTGTTTAAACAGTCTATTCGTAACAACCCCATTAGGGAAATAAAGACCAACAAAACATTACAGTTCCTTATGTGAGCTCAGATCAGTGGGCCATGGATGCAGCTGACATCGGACCTAGAGAACTCAAAGGAATGACTGGCTTGATAGCTGAGATAGTGCCAGTAGTGTCAGTGTCGTCGTAACTGCCATCTGCTTCACGTCTGCTGTTCAGCGAGCTACCTTAATTTAAGTATTAACTGTATTTTTCTTACTTGTCACTTCTTCTTCCATGTGTTTTTGCTTTTAGGAAGCTTTAATTGTCGAGTGCTAGTAATAGTGTTCCATAGATTTCGTGTTTGTTTTGAATACAGTCAGCGAGAGTCCCTTTAGTCAACCATAGTGCCAGTAGTGTTTGTTTTTAACCCAGTCCAGAAACAGGTAGTGATATTTTCATTGTTTTCTGCAAGAAGTGACTAGCAACCACAGTTTAGTCAACAATCAGCCGCCTTTAGTGAATTAGCAGTCTAGTTAAAAGTTGATTAACTCTCTACAATAAATTGATTTCTTAGGGTGGATAGGATGTGTGACTGCTGTGTACAGACGCAGGAGGAACTGGCCACTGTTCGCGAAGAGCTGAACATGTTGATGGCTGCAGTCAGCCGTCTTCAGACTGCTGCCTTGGAGTGTGGCGGCAGTGGGGAGTCTGGTGCGTCGCATGGTACACCCCAGGTGTTACATGCTTTACCCACTGTCCCTGCCGTCGAGACATCTTCGCGGGTACCGGGCGCGGTTGGGCCACCCTGTCCCCAAGGGGAGTGGCGGGTTCAGCAGCGTTCGTGGCGCATGAGGCGGAGGGTCAATGTTGAGGCTGGCCGTGTGGCATCGTCCGCTCTGCCTGTGAGTGGACATGCGTCCGCTCCTTCAGCAAGGTCCGAGCAGGCACACGGGGGGAGGGGTTTATTAGTTATTGGGAGCTCCAACGTGAGGCGGGTGATGGAGCCCCTTAGGAAAATAGCGGAAAGGTCGGGGAAGAAGGCCAGTGTTCACTCTGTCTGCTTGCCGGGGGGTCTCATCCGAGATGTGGAGGAGGCCCTGCCGGTGGCGATAGAGAGCACTGGGTGCACCCGACTGCAAATTTTTGCTCATGTCGGCACCAATAACTCCCGCCGTCTGGGTTCAGAGGTATCCTCAGTGCGTACAGGCGGTTGGCGGAGTTGGTGAAGGCGGAAAGCCTCGCTCGCGGGGTGGAATCTGAGCTAACTATCTGTAGTATTGTTCCCAGAACCGATGGCGGTCCTCTGGTTTGGAGCCAAGTGGAAGGCTTAAACCAGAGGCTCAGACGATTCTGCGGAGGTCTGGGGTGCAAATTTCTCGACCTCCGCCAATGGGTGGAGAAATGTAGGGTCCCCCTGAATAGGTCAGGCGTGCACTACACGCTGGAAGTGGCTACAAGGGTAGCGGAGTACGTGTGGAGTGCACATGGGGGTTTTTTAGGTTAGAGAATTCCCTCCCTAGGCCCGACAAGATGCCTCCTGAGACGCGGCAATGTAGGAGTAGGAAAAATGCAACAGGGAATAACAATATTAATGTGGTAATAGTAAACTGCAGGAGCGTCTATAGAAAGGTTCCAGAACTGCTCTCATTAATAAACGGTCACAACGCCCATATAATACTAGGGACAGAAAGTTGGCTGAAACCAGACGTAAACAGTAATGAAATCCTAAACTCAGATTGGAATGTATACCGCAGAGACAGGCTGGACAGTGAAGGGGGAGGCGTGTTTATAGCGATAAGAAGGGCAATAGTATCGAAGGAAATTGACGGAGATCCGAAATGTGAAATAATTTGGGTGAAGGGCACGGTTAAAGCAGGCTTAGACATGGTAATTGGATGTGTCTATAGGCCCCCTGGTTCAGCAGCTGTTGTGGCTGAGCACCTGAAGGATAATTTGGAAAACATTTCGAGTAGATTTCCCCACCATGTTATAGTTCTGGGTGGAGATTTTAATTTGCCAGATATAGACTGGGAGACTCAAACGTTCATAACTGGTGTCAGGGACAAAGAATCCAGTGAAATTTTTTTAAGTGTTCTATCTGTAAACTACCTTGAGCAGTTAAACAGAGAACCGACTCGTGGCGATAACATATTAGACCTTCTGGTGACAAAAAGACGGAACTATTTGATACAGTTAACGCAGAACAGGGAATCAGCGATCATAAAGCGGTTACTGCATTGATGATTTCAGCTGTAAGTAGAAATATTAAAAAAGGTAGGAAGATTTTTCTGTTTAGCAAAAGTGACAAAAAGCAGATTACAAAGTACCTGACGGCTCAACACAAAAGTTTTGTCTCAAGTACAGATAGAATTGAAGATCAGTGGACAAAGTTCAAAACCATCGTACAATATGCGTTAAATGAGTATGTGCCAAGCAAGATCATAAGAGATGGAAAAGAGCCACCGTGGTACCATAACCGAGTTAGAAAACTGCTGCGGAACCAAAAGGAACTTCACAGCAAACATAAACATAGCCAAAGCCTTGCAGGGCCATGCGAGAGGTGTTCAATGAATTCGAAAGTAAAGTTCTATGTACTGACTTGGCAGAAAATCCTAAGAAATTTTGGTCTTATGTCAAAGCGGTAGGTGGATCAAAACAAAATGTCCAGACACTCTGTGACCAAAATGGTACTGAAACCGAGGATGACAGACTAAAGGCCGAAATACTAAATGTCTTTTTCCAAAGCTGTTTCACAGAGGAAGACTGCACTGTAGCTAGAGTGTCGCACAGATGACAAAATGGTGGATATCGAAATAGATGACAGAGGTATAGAGAAACAATTAAAATCACTCAAAAGAGGAAAGGCCGCTGGACCTGATGGGATACCAGTTCGAATTTACACAGAGTACGCGAAGGAACTTGACCCCCTTCTTGCAGCGGTGTACCGTAGGTCTCTAGAAGAGCGTAGCATTCCAAAGGATTGGAAAAGGGCACAGATCATCCCCGTTTTCAAGAAGGGACGTCAAACAGATGTGCAGAACTATAGACCCATATCTCTAACGTCGATCAGTTGTAGAATTTTGGAACACGTATTATGTTCGAGTATAATGACTTTTCTGGAGACTAGAAATCTATTCTGCAGGAATCAGCATGGGTTTTGAAAAAGACGGTCGTGTGAAACGTGAAACCCAGCTCGCGCTATTCGTCCATGAGACTCAGAGGGCCATAGACATGGGTTCACAGGTAGATGCCGTGTTTCTTGACTTCTGCAAGGCATTCGATACAGTTCCCAACAGTTGCTTAATGAACAAAGTAAGAGCGTATGGACTATCAGACCAATTGTGTGATTGGATTGAAGAGTTCCTAGACAACAGACCTCAGCATGTCATTCTCAATGGAGAGAAGTCTTCTGAAGTAAGAGTGATTTCAGGTGTGCCGCAGGGGAGTGTCATAGGACCATTGCTATTCACAATATACACAAATGACTTTGCGGATAACATCGGAAGTTCACTGAGGCTTTTTGCAGATGATGCTGTGGTGTATTGAGAGGTTGTAACAATGGAAAATTGTGCTGAAATGCAGGAGGATCTGCAGCGAATTGATGCATGGTGCAGGGAATCTCAATGTAGACAAGTGTAATGTGCTGCGAATACATAGGAAGATGGATCCCTTATCATTTAGCTACAAAATAGCAGGTCAGCAACTGGAAGCAGTTAATTCCATAAATTATCTGGGAGTACACATTAGGAGTGATTTAAAATGGAATGATCATATAAAGTTGATCGTCGGTAAAGCAGATGCCAGACTGAGATTCATTGGAAGAATCCTAAGGAAATGCAATCCGAAAACAAAGGAAGTAGGTTACAGTACGCTTGTTTGCCCACTGCTTGAATACTGTTCAGCAGTGTGGGATCTGTACCAGATAGGGTTGATAGAAGAGATAGAGAAGATCCAACGGAGAGCAGTGTGCTTCGTTACAGGATCATTTAGTAATCGCAAAAGCGTTACAGAGATGATAGATGAACTCCAGTGGAAGACTCTGCAGGAGAAATGCTCAGTAGCTCGGTAAAGGCTTTTGTTAAAGTTTCGAGAACATACCTTCACCGAAGAGTCAAGCAGTATATTGCTCCCTCCTACGTATATCTTGCGAAGAGACCATGAGGATAAAATCAGAGAGATTAGAGCCCATACAGAAGCATACCGACCATCCTTCTTTCCACGAACAATACGAGACTGGAATAGAAGGGAGAAGTGATAGAGGTACTCAGGGTACCCTCCGCCACACACCGTCAGGTGGCTTGTGGAGCATGGTTGTAGATGGATGTAGACTGAAGTACCTGTCTTTGATTGAGTGCCAGCCTAAATAATGTTGTGGCACATGAATTTGGCATGAGCTGTTGGTGGGCTCATGACATGTCATAGGGAAATAGTGCCTGCCATCACAGTGCTGTGATCGTACTCTGCCGGCGGTGGACTCTGTGTCTCTTGTGGCAACTGCTGGAGGCTCTGTGGACAACAAATCAGTGTGTTGCTGTTGTTGATGCTGTTGTCTCAAACATTTACCAACATACGGGACAAGTATGGGTCAGTGTTTAGCTTGATAATGCTTGGGTCTGTTGCAGCAAATGAAACGTGAAGCATGGCGACCTGTGGTACATGAGTATTTTGCTGGTTTGCATGTTGCTTTCTTGTAGTAGGGCACAGCACTGGGGACGCTTGTAAATGCTTCTAGTGAATTTGCTTGGTGACAAATGAAATTTAGCTGTAGATGTTTTTCCATCTGTGATTATGAACATTAATTGTACTTTCTGCAATAAAATAATGTGGTAAATCCAGTGTTTTTGTGACTATAACATCGCTAATGCACCAATACTGTACAACAAATAACCCAACAGAATACACAACCAATAATGTCTGTTTTGTCACATGACATTCATTTATCATAATCATTTCATAACAACTTTGCCAGACATCACAAATGTAAATGTATAGATAACAAATATTTTGATCAGTCCCTTTGTGATAAAAGCACCACTGTCGTTGCACGGCAGTCCATCACTGTGGTTTATCCAGATAGAGAGTAGATATGTTCCATGTCTTGTCATTGCTGACATTACTAAATAGAGCAGTTTGGTTGCAGAGTAGCAGTTCTTCTGGAAAACTCGGAATTCTCAGGTAATTACATTTTACTTGTAAAAATCAGGGATATCTCAGAGAATTATCAGGGAGCTTCAGGAATTTTATAAAACATCAAGGAGTTCTGCATTTTTAACCTAACATTGAAATTGAATTTTCTTTGTTTTAGAAATAATAATCCTATGTTGTTGTTGTTGTTGTTGTTGTTGTTGTTGTCTCTGTCTTTGTTGCTGTTGTTGTTGTTGTTGTTGTTGTTGTGGTCTTCAGTCCTGAGACTGGTTTGATGCAGCTCTCCACGCTACTCTATCCTGTGCAAGCTTCTTCATCTCCCAGTACGTACTGGAGCCTACATCCCTCTAAATCTGCTTGGTGTATTCATCTCTTGGTCTTCCTCTACGATTTTTACTTTCCACGCTGCCCTCCAATACTAAATTGGTGATCCCTTGATGCCTCAACACATGTCCTACCAACCGATCCCTTCTTCTGGTCAAGTTGTGCCACAAACTTATCTTCTCCCCAGTCCTATTCAGTACCTCCTCATTAGTTATGTGATCTACCCACCTTATCTTCAGCATTCTTCTGTAGCACCACATTTCGAAAGCTTCTATTCTCTTCTTGTCCAAACTAGTTATTGTCCACGTTTCACTTCCATACATGGCTACACTCCATACAAATACTTTTAGAAATGCCTTCCTGACTCTTAAATCTATACTCGATGTTAACATATTTCTCTTCTTCAGAAACGCTTTCCTTGCCATTGCTAGTCTAAATTTAAATCCTCTCAACTTCGACCATCATCAGTTACTTTGCTCCCCAAATAGCAAAACTCCTTTACTACTTTAAGTGCCTCATTTCCTAATCTAATTCCTGCAGCATCACCCAATTTAATTCGACTACATTCCATTATCCTTGTTTTGCTGTTGTTGATGTTCATCTTATATCCTCCTTTCAAGACACTGTCTATTCCATTCAACTGCTCTTCCAAGTCCTTTGCTGTCTCTGACAGAATTACAATGCCATTGGCAAACCTCAAAGTTTTTACTTCTTCTCCATGGTTTTTAATACCTACTCTGAATTTTTCTTTTGTTTCCATTACTGCTTGCTCAATATAGAGATTGAACAACATCGGGGAGGGGCTACAACCCTGTCTCACTCCCTTCCCAACCACTGCTTCCCTTTCATGTCCCTCGACTCTTACAACTGCCTTCTGGTTTCTGTACAAATTGTAAATAGCCTTTCGCTCTCTGCATTTTTCCCCTGCCACCTTCAGAATTTGAAAGAGTATTCCAGTCAACATTGTCAAAAGCTTTCTCTAAATCTACAAATGCTAGAAACGTAGGTTTGCCTTTTCTTAATCTAGCTTCTAAAATAAGTCGTAGGATCAGTATTGCCTCACGTGTTCCCTTATTTCTACGGAATCCAACCGATCTTCCCCAAGGTCAGCTCCTACCAGTTTTTCCATTCGTCTGTAAAGAATTCGCATTAGTATTTTGCAGCTGTGACTTATTAAACTGATGGTTCGGTAATTTTCACATCTGTCAATACCTGCTTTCTTTGGGATTGTAATTATTATATTGTTCTTGAAGTCTGAGGGTATTTCGCCTGTCTCATACATTTTGCTCACCAGATGGTAGAGTTTTGTCAGGACTGGCTCTCCCAAGGCTGTCAGTAGTTCTAATGGAATGTTGTCTACTCCCAGGGCCTTGTTTTGACTCAGGTCTTTCAGTGCTCTGTCAAACTCTTCATGCAGTATCATATCTCCCATTTCATCTTCATCTACATCATCTTCCATTTCTGTAACATTGCCCTCAAGTACATCACCCTTGTATAGACCGTCTATATACTCCTTCCACCTTTCTGCTTTCCCTTCTTTGCTTAGAACTGGGTTTCCATCTGAGCTCTTGATATTCATACAAGTGGTTCTCTTCTCTCCAAAGGTCTCTTTAATTTTCCTGTAGGCAGTGTCTATTTTACCCCTAGTGAGATAACCCTCTACATCCTTAAATTTGTCCTCTAGCCATACCTGCTTAGCCATTTTGCACATCTTGTCGATCTTATTTTTGAGAGGTTTGTATTCCTTTTTGCCTGCTTCATTTACTGCATTTTTATATTTTCTCCTTTCGTCAATTAAATTCAATATTTCTTCTGTCACCCTAGGATTTCTGCTATCCCTCATCTTTTTACCTGCTTGATGCTCTGCTGCCTTCACTACTTCATCCCTCAAAGCTACCCATTCTTCTTCTACTGTATTTCTTTCCCCCATTCTTGTCAATTGTTCCTTTATGCTCTTCCTGAAACTCTCTACAACCTCTGGTTTAGTCAGTTTATCCAGGTCCCATCTCCTTAAATTCCCACCTTTTTGCAGTTTCTTCAGTTTCAATCTACAGTTCATAACCAATAGATTGTGGTCAGAGTCCACATCTGCCCCTGGAAATGTCTTACAATTTAAAACCTGGTTCCTAAATCTCTGTCTTACCATTATATAATCTATCTGATACCTTCTAGTATCTCCAGGATTCTTCCATGTATACAACCTTCTTTTATGATTCTTGAACCAAGTGTTAGCTATGATTAAGTTGTGCTCTGTGCAAAATTCCACCAGGCGGCTTCCTCTTTAAATTCTTACCCCCCATTCCATATTCACCCAGTATGTTTCCTTCTCTCCCTTTTCCTACTATCGAATTCCAGTCACCCATGACTATTAAATTTTCGTCTCCCTTCACTATCTGAATAATTTCTTTTATTTCATCATACATTTCTTCAATTTCTTCGTCGTCTGCAGAGCTAGTTGGGATATAGACTTGTACTACTGTCATAGGCATGGGCTTCGTGTCTATCTTGACCACAACAATGCATTCGCTGTGCTGTTTGTAGTAGCTTACCTGCACTCCTATTTTTTTATTCATTATTAAACCTACTCCTGCATTACCCCTATTTGATTTTGTATTTATAACCCTGTATTCACCTGACCAGAAGTCTTGTTCCTCCTGCCACCGAACTTCACTAATTCCCACTATATCCAACTTTAACCTATCCATTTCCCTTTTTAAATTTTCTAATCTACCTGTCCGATTAAGGGATCTGACATTCCACGCTGTGATCCGTAGAACGCCAGTTTTCTTTCTCCTGATAACGACGTCCTACTGAGTAGTCCCTACCTGGAGATCAGAATGGGGGACTATTTTACCTCCGGAATAAAGCTAAAATACTTAATATTTCAGTGTGTGTTAATTACACAAATATTATGCCACACACACACACACACACACACACACACACACACACACACACACACACACACACACACACACACACACACACTCTTGCCATTAGTTATCAGGAGGTTTTTGACACCAGCTTCCCCTCACATCTGGAATTCTCGGGAATTTTTTTTCCCAAGTTATAGTAGCGATTGTGAATTGTAAATATGAATGAACAAATCATTTTGAGAAGTAAGAGCTATTTGGCTGCACTACAAAGAACAAACTGATATGGCAGAATTGAGCATATTCCTAATTTCGGCTGTCTCAGTTTGAGACTAAATGCATACAAAGCTTCTGTACACCAAGCCAGCTGGCATTGTCCATCTTGTGATATGGGAAACAAATGCATAAATTGATACTATTGATAACTGACTTCCAGAGAGACAGCTGTGAACTATTTGTCACAAATATTAAACCGATATTACAATTTGGACACATGCACTGACTTATTGATCTGTGTACCATCCCACCTTCAATGAGACTACCTGTATATTTGAAATGGATCAGTCATCCAGACATGAAATTGTATAACACTGTCATGCATTTTTTGTATTCAGTGTGAGATAATTTGGCAATTTATTGTCGCTAAATTTATTGTCGCTAATTTGCTTCACCAAATTACTGGAATCAGTTTTGTATGGTTTTATGACCTCTTACCTGATCTTTGTCACTAGCTACTCGTTGACCCAAGTTGATAATCTTCATCATGTTACAAACATAGGAAGTTGGATGATCACTAGTGAAAACTTGTGCAGTGGCCTGGTGCTTCAGGTGTAAACATGACCTGTCCAGCACAAAAACTCTGATAAAACATTCAACCATACACCACACATGGTGACACCAGGAAAGCTGAATGTAGCTGTACAAGAGTTCTCCCTACAGCTGATTGAGGGAGTCGGCTGCCTCTTTGAATCCTCACTGTTGCTGTAATTGGAACTACATAATTTTTATGGTTAATTTAATTTCTTTCTTAGTTGTAACATGAAGCCATGTAAGAGAATTGTGACAACTGTCTAACAACATTTTTTTTAATTGTAACACTGCTGATCAGGTCACTAGAAAATTTTTTTCACTTGTTCAGCAATTCACAGTTATTGATGCATTTTGAGATTAACTCATCATCAGAATATCTAAGAAGAAAGGTGGAATTATTCACACACAGTATGGTGTCATTTGAGAGTTAACTCCTCACATAGTTGTTCTCTGCAGCAGATAGCAGCTCACATTTTACGTAATACTGTGTATGAAGAACTCCACCGTTCTTCTTAGATATTCTGATGATGAGGTAATCTCAGAATGCATCAATAAATGTGAATTACTGAACACCAAGTGAAAAACTTCTCTGGTTCATCTTGTAGTGTTTTGAGAATTTCTGCATAAATTCTAGAACCACTCGGCCTTCTACCATCTCAAACGCACAATATTTTAGATTTGAGAGTGGAATGATAGAATCCTAGCTACTGCGCATCACATGTTTGTGTTTGCAGGTTTGAAGTTTGTTGTGAGAAGACTGTAGACACAGCAGTTGAACAGCACTGACAAGTACTTGTTGGTCAATCCACAGAAGTCATAGTAAAAGAGCAAGGAAGAATAGTGGAACTTCTAGGTTATTCTGTGCTGATCATATCGGTGACCATTTTTAAAAATAACACAAACATTTGAGATTCTGAATTCTGAATAAACGCTTATCTGGGACTTGCTGGAGGGAAGATGTATTTTGCAATTCGTTTGTAATAGCGTTATGATTGTTAAGCCAACTCTTTTCTAAAATGTACTTAAATCTGTTTCTAATGTGAGGTGATACGAGTGACGTACAAGAAGTCAAATGTTTATATGCAAAGTGTGAATTTTGTTCTTTATGAAGCTCAAATATACCAATAGTTGATGAAAAGTATTCTTCAAGTACCTAATTATTTTGCAAGTAGAGAGAGACTCTTTAAGGTTCCTGTAACTAGCATCATTCTTTGGAGAAGTAGTTTATAGAGACTCCAGAAGTCGGCTATCCAGAGAAGAAGATCAGCTGTGTACACCAAGTAAGTCAACTCGTATAAGAGAAGTGGGAATTTTGTACACACATTCTTAGTCATCCACACTCTTAGTCATCCAAATCATTAGAACCTAATCAGCAGTGTTAAAAGTTGCAAAAGATTTGTTAATTTATAAAGTTTGTCACTGGCTGTCCCTGGACACTAGCGCTTGACCTGCTAACAGTACCGGTACAGCTGAGATGTGTTATCACACTTTTACTTTTGTTCATTTTATACATTCTTAAGTATACTTTTATGCATTTTCTTCACTGCTTCCTGCAGCACTCTCCAAGAGAGATCTCTGAGGAGTCCACAACATTCTTATAGTCTATGTGACTTATCCATTCAGCAACTGCATCAATCACTTTGATAGGGTTTCTTGAGAAATTGAGAGGCATCCTACAAAAGTATTCCCACTAAAATTACAAAATTATGTAGCCTCTCTTTTCTTCATATTATCCAGCTAGAACTGGAGCCTAACTCATCACTGTATCACTCACCTTCATCCATATAGTTACTCCACATTATCCTAGTAGCCTATGATGTCTTATCACCATGTCTTTCAAGGCTATCACTATAGATACAGTATACTTATCACACCCATCACTACAGACACTTCTAGCTCTCACAGTAAAAGTGTAGCTGACTGCCACAAGAGCTGTGTTACATCAGTCAGGTGACAATTAATTGTGACCTCTCACATTTTTTCAACTAAACGCTGTTATCTCCACAAGCCAGTTGGGTACCATATGGCAAAACTTTTTGTGGCCTTTACTATCGTAAAATAAGTCTGATGCTTTGTTAAAAGTCAGTACTTCACACAAAACACACTTAACTAACATATGCCTTCCATCAGAAACTGGAGGAAACACTGCTGTGCAATCTATGATATCCGTATTATACACCCAGTTAACTACTAATAACAGGACTGTTAATGGTATGCAGAGTATAGTAGCAGAAGCTCTTCCTTGCAGTGATATAGTTGCAAACACCTAGATTTTGTAGCTCTTTCATTGCACGGGAGTTGATGGATAAAATAAAGTTGCTCCATGTTCCTTCATTTGGCTCCTTAACTTTGTCACATCAGTATACTAAACAAATGCAAGACTACTACAATGTCTCAACATTGAATTCACACCCATTTATTGTAGTTGATCTCTGCTGTGATTCTTATTTCTTCACTTCATAGAATATCCCTCCCAAGAGTTACAGCAACAACACATCTAGTTGAAAGAGCATTTTTGGCTTAAAATAGAAAAGGACTATAAAAATTTTGCCTGGCAGTGTCGCTCATGGCAGCAGAATAAAATTAGTCACCACATCGCCTACCCACACCAAAGCACGCATTTACTTTCAGACTGAGGCTCAACACATTTTTCCATTTCATGTTGGCCAGAAGCTATACAGAAGGAAGATACCAAAGCTCAGAATATAGCCAAAACATTCTCTCATGGAAGGCTCACATCATTCGATGTACTAGTGCAAGTAACAGAAGATCATGGCTGACAGTCAAATCTGTTAGTCACTAAAAATTCTCCTGTCAATGCACATTATTGCAGACATCAGCTTGCCATTCTTCATGGATAGTTTGAGCAATTACATAGTCAGCTAAAGGCCTCTCTCAGGTGCCATGCCTCCAAATATTGGACAGACGTGCAAACCACCGTCATAGAACACCTAAATGCAACAACTGGGAGTAGTGGTGATGGTAAGTTGATACTCTTTGGTTTATATAGAGACTTCATACTACCCAATTTCATCAATGACAAATTAAATGTAATAGTTAGTGCTTTTTCTTCTTTGGTCATGAATATTGTTTATATATCTCTTCCTAATGACAGACTCAAGCTTTGATTCCACTGGTATAATGGAGTTATTGTCTTCCACAGATTTTATATTGGAGAATGTTGTAATCCCTGGCACAGTACTCGTTAAAGCCTGTGCTATGGTAAGTGAGCGGGATTCACCTTATGAGAAAGGATTTTCGCATAGATATCGACCGCGTGTACCTGAATAGTGGCAAATCAGACTTACATGCACTCTGTATTAACAATGATACGTCAAGTAAGTTCAAAATGCAATCACCCATCAGGATGGATCAAAAGCAAACCAGAATATGCTACCAATGTGACAATAATACAGTCGCCAGCCTAATTAGGCATTAACTGAGTTTCTTCCCTGTACAAGTTGGTATATATTCATGCAAAACAAGTAGTTGTAACACTGCATAATATAGTAGAATTTTAGAACCAGAAAATCTATTGAACTGATAGTTTCACGTTCTGTACTGATATGGAAAATAATGAATACATAACACCACGCTATAATGTTTGCTACAAAACTTTATACTGTCTATTAATCTGATTAAAATCGGGCATAGGTTACCCTAGAAATTGTACTTTCATGCCCCACACACACACAATGTCAATTTTGATAAAGATAAAACACTGATAAATTTTGACTTTTATATTGACTTTAACTTTTGCTGGTCAAACCAATTTAGAATACTTCAGAATTCAAATGAATGAGGGGGGGGGGGGGGGGGGCTGAAACTGTTATGATCACTGTATTTAAAGGAAAATGATTACTGAATTTATTATTCATTCAAGATTTCCAGTATATAAGTTACTACTCTTTTCATCTTATTTACTGCTCATTTAAATGCTTTTAAATCTGTCTCGAAATAATAAACTTCATTACTATATCAATACTAAAGTTATCTTTTGACTTCGTTAGACCTTCGCTATTCATTTACTGGTTCATTAACAACACATTTCTTTAAACACCATTCCAATATAGCTAGTTCTGCAAATAATTATTATTAACATAATTTTTAATTTTCTTTTTGGGACACTCGGATTGCACAACGTTTGGAAAGGACCCTGTCTAGGTTAGTTGTGAGGGTAATTAAATGATGGAAAAGTTCTGGTAAATTTTAGGTTATTATTGCACCAAACACAGTTCACTCTCTGATCCATATGAATACAGTACTAAAAGTTTCAACCTGCTAGTATCGATGTGGTGGTTGGTGGGTGGCAAGATGGCAGGGCATAGAGCACACATACAACCACAGCTATGGCTCTTGATGTATCAGCACTTTAATTCTTCTTAGCATTGCAATACTATCCCATTTAGTGCCTATGGAATTTTACCATGCTATGTGGGCATTGGAATGGCATACCCGAGGCTCAGTGAAGCTATGTCTTCCAAGAGAGCCTCCTCGCTCCAGGTGGTGTTGCTCAAACCAGTGCCAAACTCCAACTACTACTGTGCCCGTTGTGCCGTGCAGTGCCTGCGCACATTTTCCCGCGCTTGCCTGACATCCACCTTTTACCACTCCCTGACAGACGGGTATTCACCCAAGGTTGTGCATTCTACATATCCTAAGACACTGCCTACATATGGACCAGACGCACAGTTACAAATTCAAACATCTTAAAACAGTTTCAACATTTGTTACATTTCAATTCTATTACAATATTACTTGACATTTGACATAAACATTAATATTCACATTGAAACCTATTTACAATTTTCTTAACATAATGGCATGATACAAAAAGAAATGAAATCAGAACATCAATTACACGAGTTTATCGTAAAATCAGATGAAAAGAACTACTTATATGTACAATAGTACAGAGTCATTGTTGTTACAATGTGTTCAGTTTAATAATGGTACTGAAATGTCACTTCACTTAGAGTGAATGCACATGCTTAAGTTTCTGTTATCTTTCATATATGTTATTTGTTTGTTTGTTTATGTTTATTCACCCAAAGATTATATCACAATGATAGAGGATTTGGTAAGGTAATATAATGCAAATCAGTAGGTCAAAATATACAACACATACATACATAAAATGTTGTATGAGGATAAGACAGCTGGTTGGCAATGGTCCAGATTAAGGAACCATCCAGGCATTTCTCTTGGTGATCTAGGAAAACCACAGAAAACCCAACTCAGGATGGTGGTCAGAGTATCTCCATCCTCTCAAATATGAGTTCAGTGTCCTAACAGTGTCAGGTGACTCGTAATATAAATCATAGTTTTGTTCTTCATTGTCACACAAACTAAGGACATCCACTCACGACTCCTGGACCATTTCTGATAATTTGAAATATAGAACACATTACAGATTTTTTTTTTTGATTTTTTTATTTCTTTTTTTTATTTTTTTTATTGCCACACACACACACACACACACACACACACACACACACACACACACACACACACACACACTAAGGACACCTGATGATGAGTCCTGGACTGTGAAGATGCTGCTGTTCCCCTTGCACTAACTCAACCCCCACCACACACATCTATACCCGTCACTCCACCTGTAAAACTGAGTCATCAGACATTACTATCACACATTTTACATCTTGACAATGAATTCCTTGTGAAAGCAGAAAACCATGTTCATATATTGAAATATGACAGTCTTGTAGATATCTTCTTTCATTACTATCCACTACTCTGTCCTTATGAATATCGTTACCTCTACCCTGAGCTATACTGCGCTATTTGCCACCTTAGGTCATGTAGCCTGACAGATGTACTGGAGGTCCACTTGTTTAGATTTGTATTGTAGATACATCAAGGAGGAATAAGGGTCTCAGACATGCAGTTCCTTTGAACTGTGACAACCTGCAAGCGGCACCTCTTTCAACAGTTTCTGGTGAAAGGTTTAGGCAATACACAATTTTCTCAGTTTCCGTAACTCGTCTGTTGGTGGGTTACAACATGTGACTTTTAAATATACCATTTGATAACAAGCAAAACCAGTCAAAATATTTGGTTAAGAAATAGTCTTTCTTATTAGCTGGGGAGAAGTAATGCAAATATAGCCTTACTTTTGTAAAGATGCTGACGATGGCGACATGTCTGATCGCCGAAATATTGTGCCCGTTGGACATTATGAACCAGCAGTATACCCATGGACTGTTCGAGCAACAAATACGCTGGGAGAAACTGAAGAATCATAGCCGTTCTTATTACCTGTGGTCTTTTGTAAAAGTAAATGTGGTCATAAGTGTGAATTACTTGGAAATGTAGCCTTATTGTAAAATGTCAAAGTGGATCATTGAAAATCTTCACAGTACCAATCAAATTACAATTATAACAATGTTGTTGTTTTCAGCAGTTGATTAACTGTTTCTTTTTTTCATCTTTATTGTTCATAGGGACGGCATCAGTCGCTCGTGGACTTAGCAGTTATGTGGACACGCTTGTCAATGGAACAATGGAAAGAACAATGAAGGAAGTCATGCCTATGAAAATAAACTTCTTATCATCATATCCAGACTTTTTATCATTAGGAATGATTCTAGTTTTAACTGGTAAGTAGTATATATGTTTTATTTTTAAACTGTAAGTTGAACCATATTAATCCAACTCTCCTTCCTTCTCTTTTTTTCCCTCCTCCTTCCCCTCTCTCCCTCTCACCCTCCCCCCCCCCCCCCCCCTCTAAAAAATGACTGGAGGTATAAAGCAGCATTCATCAAAATTATTAGTTTTACTTTCTTCCCCATTTTTCAATTATTTTGAGTTTTTTATATAGCTAACATAACAATCTTTGACTTTTAAAAAGTATTAAAACCATTTTTTTGTAAAGTGGTGCTATTCAGAGCTATACAAACATTTTGTTACTAATGTCTGGGGGCACTGCTTTCTCATATATACCGGGCAGCAGTTACAATCATAATTTTCATTATATAAAGCTGTAGGTTGTAATTCCATTAATTAAAAAACTGTATGAGACACACACTTTTTAAGCAGATTTCATCTAATACAAACAATGGAAGAGTATGTCTAATAAAGATATACAAAATAAAGAAGAAATCTTCATACATATCATGAAACTGACAGTTTATGTCTTTGATCACCATGCACGGTACTGGTCACTGCCAATATTTTCTTGTGAGTTACAGCCTTTGCTCCATTTGAAAATTACACAAATAAGTAGCATACATTCTTCTTCACTCTGAAGAAAATGGAACAAGAGGTGTTTTTATTCTGAGTAGTGCAGTTATTATCTTTATCCACCGACTTTAAATAGGCTGTTTTGGCCATATGCAGTAATGATCTAGCTACATGTCATAAAAATCCAAAATAAATCATTTAAAAAATATGCGGGCATGCTAAAAAGTAAAGCCTCTGAAGTTTGTATGAGAAAAATCTTGAAGCTTTTTAAGGAAAAATAAACATTATTAACATTCTGTATCTTTATTGTTCATGGCTACATATTTCCAGCCTTCTACTGCTAGAGGGCACAGAATTGTATTACGTTGTTGCATGAGAAACAGTATGCTGTAATTGAGTTTTGAATTTGAAGAGTTCGTCCGCACATGGAGTAACCTTTCTTTCAGCACGACAATGCCAGACCACACTCAAGTGCTGTGACATCTTCAATAATCCAGTGCTGTGGTTCATTACCATCACTTCATATAGTCCCATTCTGGCCATATTCAATTTCATTTGTTTCCAAAACTTAAATAACACCTTTGAAGACTTCACTTTGATAGTGATGAAGTGGTAAAAGCAGAGGTGAAGTTGTGGCTCTGTCAACAAAGTTAAACTTTCTACATTGACAGTATTGACAAACAGGCCCTTGTTGGTAGTTGTGTGTTCATTATCAGGGTAACTATGCTGAAAAATAAATATGTGGTCATGAAGAATAAAACTGTAGAATGTTAATAAAATTGTTTTATTTAAAAATCCTTCTGGATTTTCACACAAAGAATTCGGAGGTATTACTTTTCAGCATGCTCTTGTAGTTGCTCCTCAAACCAAACCCAATGTCTGGAAAATCTTATTGTTCATGCTTTTGCCCAGCAGAAAGAAATTGTGTAACACAAATGTTACACAATTTCCTATCAACAGCACTCACATCATTTTGAGATATCCATTAGTACAAGGGTCAACTTTAAAGTTTTGCATATTACCACTGGACTGTGCTATAGATATGTGACACTATTATTGTTTTAAAATTTGTTCTTGTTAAAACAGTGGCAGCTCATAAATTGGTCTAGTAATTTATCAGGGTCACCACAAGTTCTGGAAATGAGGGAATTTAAAGCATATCAGGGAAATCAGTGAAATTAAAAAAAAAAGAAAAACTAGAAAAATACCTTTTTTGTCTCAGTAGATGTGTCATCACTAGGAGGGCACAGCTGAATACATGCACCATTTCCCTACTCCCTCATTATTACTGCTTCTTCCCTTCCTACCACTCCCCTCAGCTTGCGGTCATTGCTGCCACCACTTCTTGCCACTAGTCTAGTAGCTGCTGATGAGAGGTAGAGAGGCAGGATCTGACTCTCAGAGATTGTATGCATGAGTTGTTTCTGAGTGACTGCGTGAATGTGTATATGCTCTTGTTTTCTGACGAAGGCTATGGCCGAAGATTTAGTTGAGAGAGAGAGAGAGAGAGAGAGAGAGAGATTATCATTTCTACATGCCTGCCTGCCACTTGGCAATCATGTTTACAGTGAGTTGCTACCTATCCTCATTATTATTGCTTCTCAGAGTATTTGTGCAAGTTATCTGTTGCGTGGATTGATCAGCACATTCTCATTTCAACAACATGCTGTCTGTGGCTTATGAATAGCTGGCCACACGAGTGGACTTCCATGACAGGCCAAAACCGCATGCCATTTCTGTGGGTACTTCTAACAGATTGGGCCTGCTGATCTGAAGCCCATCATTTCCCATTAATGTGCAAGCCCTGCTCATCAGATCTAGTATCAACAATCTGCCTGCAGTCTGGGTCTGTTTGTGTTTGGCTTGTTGTTGTTGTAGTGGTCTTCAGTCCTGAGACTGGTTTGATGCAGCTCTCCATGCTACTCTATCCTGTGCAAGCTTCTTCATCTCCCAATACCTACTGCAACCTACATCCTTCTGAATCTGCTTAGTGTATTCATCTCTTGCCTCCCTCTACGATTTTTACCCTCCACGCTGCCCTCCAATGCTAAATCTGTGATCCCTTGATGCCTCAAAACATCTCCTACCAACCGATCCCTTCTTCTAGTCAAGTTGTGCCACAAACTTCTCTTCTCCCCAATCCTATTCAATACCTCCTCATTAGTTACGTGATCTACCCACCTTATCTTCAGCATTCTTCTGTAGCACCACATTTTGAAAGCTTCTATTCTCTTCTTGTCCAAATTAGTTATCGTCCATGTTTCACTTCCGTACATGGCTACACTCCACACAAATACTTTCAGAAACGAGTTCCTGACACTTAAATCTATACTCGACGTTAACAAATTTCTCTTCTTCAGAAATGATTTCCTTCTCATTGCCAGTCTACATTTTATATCCTCTCTACTTCGACCATCATCAGTTATTTTACTCCCTAAATAGCAAAACTCCTTTACTACTTTAAGTGTCTCATTTCCTAATTTAATTCCCTCAGCATCACCCGATTTAATTTGACTACATTCCATTATCCTCGTTTTGCTTTTGTTGATGTTCATCTTCTATCCTCCTTTCAAGACACTGTCCATTCCGTTCAACTGCTCTTCCAAGTCCTTTGCTGTCTCTGACAGAATTACAATGTCATCGGCGAACCTCAAGGTTTTTATTTCTTCTCCATGAATTTTAATACGTACTCCAAATTTTTCTTTTGTTTCCTTTACTGCTTGCTCAATATTCAGATTGAATAACATCGGGGAGGGGCTACAACCCTGTCTCACTCCTTTCCCAACCACTGCTTCCCTTTCATACCCCTCGACTCTTATAACTGCCATCTGGTTTCTGTACAAATTGTAAATAGCCTTTCGCTCCCTGTATTTTACCCCTGCCACCTTCAGAATTTGAAAGAGAGTATTCCAGTTAACATTGTCAAAAGCTTTCTCTAAGTCTACAAATGCTAGAAACATAGGTTTGCCTTTTCTTAATCTTTCTCCTAAGATAAGTCGTAAGGTTAGTATTGCCTCACGTGTTCCAACATTTCTATGGAACCCAAACTGATCTTCCCCGAGGTCCGCTTCTACCAGTTTTTCCATTCGTCTGTAAAGAATTCGCGTTAGTATTTTGCAGCCATGACTTATTAAACTGATAGTTCAGTAATTTTCACATCTGTCAACACCTGCTTTCTATGGGATTGTAATTATTATATTGTTCTTGAAGTCTGAGGGTATTTCGCCTGTCTCATACATCTTGCTCACCAGATGGTAGAGTTCTGTCATGACTGGCTCCCCCAAGGCTGTCAGTAGTTCTAATGGAATGTTGTCTACTCCCAGGGCCTTGTTTCGACTCAGGTCTTTCAGTGCTCTGTCAAACTCTTCACGCAGTGTCTTATCTCCCATTTTGTCTTCATCTACATCCTCTTCCATTTCCATAATATTGTCCTCAAGTACATCGCCCTTGTATAAACCCTCTATATACTCCTTCCACCTTTCTGCCTTCCCTTCTTTGCTTAGAACTGTGTTGCCATCTGAGCTCTTGATATTCATACAAGTGGTTCTCTTCTCTCCAAAGGTCTCTTTAATTTTCCTGTAGGCAGTATCTATCTTACCCCTAGTGAGATAAGCCTCTACATCCTTACATTTGTCCTCTAGCCATCCCTGCTTAGCCATTTTGCACTTCCTGTCGATCTCATTTTTGAGAGGTTTGTATTTCTTTTTGCCTGCTTCATTTACTGCATTTTTATATTTTCTCCTTTTGTCAATTAAATTCAATATTTCTTCTGTTACCCAAGGATTTCTATTAGCCCTCGTCTTTTTACCTACTTGGTCGTCTGCTGCCTTCACTACTTCATCCCTCAGAGCTACCCATTCTTCTTCTACTGTATTTCTTTCCCCTATTCCTGTCAATTCTTCCCTTATGCTCTCCCTGAAACTCTCTACAACCTCTGGTTCTTTCAGTTTATCCAGGTCCCATCTCCTTAAATTCCCACCTTTTTGCAGTTTCTTCAGTTTCAATCTGCAGTTCATAACCAATAGATTGTGGTCAGAGTCCACATCTGCCCCTGGAAATGTCTTACAATTTAAAACCTGGTTCCTAAATCTCTGTCTTACCATTATATAATCTATCTGATACCTTTTAGTATCTCAAGGATTCTTCCAGGTATACAACCTTCTTTTATGATTCTTGAACCAAGTGTTAGCTATGATTAAGTCATGCTCTGTGCAAAATTCTACAATCCGGCTTCCTCTTTCATTTCTTCCCCCCAATCCATATTCACCTACTATGTTTCCTTCTCTCCCTTTTCCTACTGACGAATTCCAGTCACCCATGACTATTAAATTTTCGTCTCCCTTCACTACCTGAATAATTTCTTTTATCTCATCATACATTTCATCTATTTCTTCATCATCTGTAGAGCTAGTTGACATATAAACTTGTACTACTGTAGTAGGCATGGGCTTTGTGTCTATCTTGGCCACAATAATGCGTTCACTATGCTGTTTGTAGTAGCTAACCTGCACTCCTGTTTTTTTATTCATTATTAAACCTACTCCTGCATTACCCCTATTTGATTTTGTATTTATAACCCTGTATTCACCTGACCAAAAGTCTTGTTCCTCCTGCCACCGAACTTCACTAATTCCCACTATATCTATCTTTAACCTATCCATTTCCCTTTTTAAATTTTCTAACCTACCTGCCCGATTAAGGGATCTGACATTCCATGCTCCGATCCGTAGAACGCCAGTTTTCTTTCTCCTGATAACGACGTCCTCTTGAGTAGTCCCCGCCTGGAGATTCGAATGGGGGACTATTTTACCTCCGGAATATTTTACCCAAGAGGACGCCATCATCATTTAATCATACAGTAAAGCTGCATGTCCTCGGGAAAAATTACGGCTGTAGTTTCCCCTTGCATTCAGCCGTTCGCAGTACCAGCACAGCAAGGCCATTTTGGTTAATGTTACAAGGCCAGATCAGTCAATCATCCAGACTGTTGCTCCTGCAACTACTGAAAAGGCTGCTGCCCCTCTTCAGGAACCACATGTTTGTCTGGCCTCTCAACAGATACCCCTCCGTTGTGGTTGCACCTACGGTACAGCCATCTGTATCGCTGAGGCACGCAAGCCTCCCCACCAATGGCAAGGTCCATGGTTCATGGAAGGGAGGGTGTGTGGCTTAATGCGACAGATTTTTGTGGTTTATCCAAGGATGCAGGACTGCAGCACTCATCAGCAGGCCAGAGGCCACGGGCAATGGATTTCAGGAACTGCAACTGTCTCACTGCAAGTCCACCGTGCAATGCAGCGTTTTACAAACATTTTATTTATTCCAGTACTTTTGGCACTTTGAAAATAATTTCTATATGAGAAAGTGTGGGCGATAAGAAGAAGAAAATTGTGACAGTCGCTGCCAGTTTGTGTGCTATGTATTCATATATTTCTCAAAAGCAAGAGCAAACAATACCTGTAAAATAGTAGTTATAATACAGTGACTAACAACTGACAATAATGAACATAGTAGAACCAACATTTTATTGGTGGTTACCTGTAGTGGTGTTTTACAAAACTTTTCCCTGCATTAAAAGCTTCTTTCAAGAGGCCTACTTTCTTCTGATGTTATTTCTGAAATCAGTGAAGGTATTTTAAATCTGTCTTGCAACTCCAAGGAAATGTGTATTTTTGTCACAAATGTGTTTTGTTTTATTGAAATAAAATAACAACAGTGGTCTTAATGAAACACACATGCCATCTTCCTTGCTTTGTTCACCTAAAACTGGTTCATTACAAAAGATGTTGATGTTAGTACTAAAGATTTTTGCTCACATGGGGGAGAAATATACGATGGGGCCCCAGCCTTTGCAGCATCTTCTCCCTTCCGTGCTGCATGTCTATCCCCTCACAATTTTTTTCCCCTCCCTTGGGGAACATGTCTGGGGTGTTTTTGTTCCTTTTTCCTTTCTTTATACATATTCTCCTGTCCTTCCTCTGCTTTAACATTTAAGGCTCCACTTTTTTCTGCTTCCTCCCTTTGCACTCCTGAAGGGCAGCCCATGAGTCTGACGCATAACAGATGACTGTGTAACGTGCAGTTCCCAGCCCCAGGTCAACAGATAGGGTTTGCACATACTCCCTGGTATAGAACAGGCCCAGGGAGAGGAGACTGCCTGAGTTGCTACCTTCTCAAATTGCTGATTGGCCCCTCTGTCAGGTGTGTGAACAATCACCTAAAGTGGATGCATCCTATTGTGAAGGGGCCCCCTAGTTGGAAGGAGCATGCCATTGGAGATGCTGACAATCATGGGAGGGTTTTCTCGCAATGAGCCAATCATCTTCATAATCAATGTCTAAGAAAATGTCAATGAAATGATGCAAATGATTCAAAGACTGTCCCAGCTACACCATGGTTCCTCATGGTTTCATGTACTGCAGATGGTCAATCCTTCACAACGGCGAATCTATTTATTATTCGGAAAGTTGTTGATGCAATTACCGGCCCTATGAAATCTTGCTCTCATTTACAGAATGACACTTTGCTTTTGGAGACTACTTCTGATTCTCAAGCACAACAACTGCTTGCCACTTTGCATCTCCACAACTATCCTGTTCATTTAGAGACCATAGAACTCTTGTTGTTTACACTAGGCTGCTCGATGGTCTGAATGAGGCCAAAATCCAAACATAGCTCCCTGATCAGAGTGTCATTGCCATCCATTGGCAACACAAATCTTTTTTTGACATTTGATTGAGTGGTGCATCCATTCAAGATCAAAGTAGGCTATGAACTTACCATGGTCTGACTGTACATTCCTAACCTGATGCTCTGCTACCAGTGTCATTGTTTCAACCACACTAGACTATCTTGTTCACACCCGACCAAATGTGTAACCTGTGGTAGGGATGCGCACAAGGTTGATTGTCTGCCGCCTCCTTCCAGTTTTATCAACTGCAACGGAGACCATGTCGCCTCTCAAGATTGTCCCATGTATCTCAATGAGTGGGCTGTGCAGGAGATCTGGATACAGAAAAAGTTACTTACATGGTCGCTCACAAGTTATTGGCTAGTCGCAAACCCTGTGCTCTACTGTCTTGCGTTTATAGTACTGGTCTTGCTACGTCTTGCTCCATGAAGGACATGGCCACACATACATGCGACCTCAAATTCAGCTCTGAGGTTGTGAAATCACCCAGTGTCATGGTACCATCACAGTCCCCTTGTCCAGCTGTGCAACAAGCCATCAAACTCGCCTCATGGGTGAAGTCACTACCTACACAACCGACAGGCTGGAAAGGACAGAAAGATTACTCCCATGAAGACTTCCTACATCCCTCCAGCCAACCAACATCTCAGTCTTCCTTTGCTGACTGGAAAGATTCGAAGAAGTTCAACAAAGGCAAACTTTCTTCTTTACCAAATCGAAGATCCTTTTCTACGGTGTTGCCTTGTGATACCTTCGCTCGGCCGGCCCCTGTGTCTCTAGTGCACACCACCGACCATTTTTCTGCATTGGACTCTGCAGGCTGACAGCAGAAGAAAGCTGATGCTTCTGTGGACCTCATGGAGCAGGATCCCCCTGCCTCTGCGCCCTGTAGCAGCAAGCCTTCACAGGCTAGCACTCAGCAGCTGCTGGTGTGACACCCCTTCATTTTTTTCCTCATCATGACTCTCCTCCAGTGGAATGTTCATGGCCTTTGATCCAACAGATGATTTAGGCTGCTTTTATAATTGCAGCGTCCACTTGTATTCTGCCTTCAGGAAACAAAATTGCTTTCGCATTTCTTCCTTGTCCATTTTGACCTTCCACCCGAGGTCGCCATTCCATTTCATGGGGGAGTCATGTTGCTTATATGTGATGACATTCATAGTAAACTTGTCTCCCTGACTACCCATCTTCAAGTTCTTGCAGTTTGCCTTTTCCTCTCTCACTTGACCTTTTCCCTTTGTACCATTTACATACCTCCATCATTCGATGTCACAAGGGCCAACTTCCTCCAGCTTACTGGGCAGCTACCTCACCCGATTCTGCTGCTCGGTGACTTTCATGTGCACCACCCCTTTTGGGGTGCTCCCAGAATCTGCCTGAGAGGTGCCTTCGAGGCTGACCTTCTTAATCAACTTAACTTTTTCTGGCTTGACACAGGTGCACCCACATCCATTCAGACTACTCGCACACCTATTCCCATTTGGACCTATCCTTCTGCACCGCCTGCCTTCCCCATCATCATGAGTGGTTCATTCTTTCTGACACCTACTTCAGTGACACATTTCCCATGTGCTATTCATTTGTTGACTCGTAACATACATCCATGCACTCCCAAATGGCAGCTACCTAAGGCTGACTGGAGGCTTCACTCCTCCTTGGCAACTTTCAACAAACATGATTTCCCCAGTTGTGATGATCAGATGAACATCTTATAAACATTATCCTTACCACCACAGAATGTTCTATTCCTCCCACTTCCTATTTACCATGCTGTGTCCCGGTCTGTTGATGGACTGCGGTGTGCCACGACAGAATTTGCATGCGGAGATGTGCTCTCCACATTTTTAATCATCATCCTTATGATGCCAAACTGCATTCATTATAAACATATGTGTGCAAAGTGTCATCATATTCTTTGGGATTACAAAAAAGCTAGCTGGATTTCTTTCACTAATTCTTTTAACAGTCCACCCCGTCTTCTGTCGTGTGGGCCAACCTATGACGGCTCTCTGGGACCAAGATCCATTCCCCACTTTCTAGCCTGACAGTAGCAGATGATGTCATCATTGATCCTATTGCTATCTCCAACACCTTGGGCTGTCATTTAGCGAAAATTTTGAGCTCCTCCCACTATCAACCTGCCTTCCTTTATTGGAAATGAGTGGAGGCGGCTCGGGCAATCCTTTCTCTTCTGAGAATTGTGAGTTTTACAATGGCTCCTTAACTATGAGGGAGCTAGACCATGCTCTCTCTTCATCCCAATCCTTTGCATCAGGGCCAGATGCTGTTAACATTAATATGTACATCCACATCTGGCGAGAGGGCATGTTTTCCAGGCACTGGTGTGAAGCCACTGTCACACCCATACCTAAGCCCAGTAAGGACAAACACCTTCCTTCTAGCTACCACCCCATCTATCTCACCAGCTGTATTTGCATGGTGATGGAATGTGTGGTTCATGCCCATCTGCTAAGTCTGCTCAAGTCTCGCAATTTACTAACCACTGCACAGTGTGGCTTTTGAGCATGCCGTTCTGCAGTTGACCATCTTGTCACTTTGTCTACCCATGTATTGAATGGTTTTCTGCCAAAATCCCAGACTGTGGCCATGTTTTTCAATTTGGAGAATGTCTAAGACACCTACTGGAGGACTGGTATCCTCTGTACTCTCTGCACGTGGGGCTTCTGTGTCTGCCTTATCAGACACCTTTATATAGGAAAATGATGGTGTGCCTCAGAGTTTACTCCTCAGCATTGTCCTCTCTGTGCTATTGCCATTAACCTGTAATGGCCTGTCTCACAAGGCTGCAGTCTTTGTACTGCAACCCACTAGTTCTTATATTCCCTCTGATGATCTCTGTGTTGCTGTCTGTCAGGAGGTGGTGTCACTTTGGCATCACCACGTGTCCTCCCTTCATGGGAATAAGTTCCGGGTTATTAAACCTCTCCCAGTGGCTTGGAAGGCCACCTCTTGGCCCTCCCACTATGTGGAGATCATTTTAACTAGGTTGCGTATTGGGCATTGCCTTTTTAGCCATCGCCTATAGATCTTTCTCCACACCCTTGTTTTTTGTAGTCTCCTTCTCTTCCATTGTTGGGGATTGACATGCAGTCATTTTCAACTCCTCTTTTTGTCTTTGTGTTTCACAGTTTTGACATGGGCGTGTAAGATCCCAGTTTTTTTGCACCCTAAAACAAAACAAAGAAAAACAAAATGTGGGAGAAATACGGAAGTAGTTACATTTTTTGTCAACTTATGTCTTTACTTACCCATGAGATCTCGGAATATGTCAGGGAAAAATGCTGTAACTTGTTTGTAAATCAGGGAATTTAACTTGGGGAAACTTTTGGCAACCCTGTTTATAGTAATCCTTTAAATGGATATTTCATCTGATGGCACACATGATTTTCATAAAGGCCTAATTGGACAACAGTGCCTCAGATCACATTGTTCATCTTTTGTTAAACAATCACCTTCTGAAAAAACTCCTTAGATTTGGTTTGCAAACTTTTGTGGCCATAGTGATTCTGTCAGTAATGAATTTTTGGAAGGTCAAACAACATATGTTGTTGTTCCAGAAAATGTTGCTGTTGTGTGCAACACCATGAAAGGGGGACGGCGCTTGACTTACAACGAGGCACAGGCTTCATTAGGCACACCACAGAGTGCATTATGTCAGACTTTGCCTTGAGACTTAGCTGTGGAAAAGATCTGTTCTTGATGGATTCCACAGAAATTGTCCAAAGCTCAAATCAGGGACATTCACTTGGTGCAAGGAACTGCTCAAAAGATTCTACTGAGTAAATGCAAAATCTGTGTACATTGTAATAGGAGCCAAAACTTGACTTTGAGTCAGAAATGAAGAAGCAAGCAGTTGTTGACTGTTTGAAGATGAACCAAAACCAACAACATGGTTCGCTCCTGAAGTATTTCGTAAAAATGATCTCTTGTTTCTTTAATGACAACAGGCATGTTGTGACCATTGCTTTAGAGCAGTGGTCATCAAACTGCAGCTCATTTTTCTCAGCTGCATTTTATAAACGCATGCATCTAACAACCAGTAGCCGAATCAAAAAATGCCATCTAACAATGAGCTGCTTAAGAGTGTAGTTTTCCTGCTTGCTAAGAAACAATAATACTTAGAGTAATACTTTAAGATGTTAAATTTTAATTGAATTTGCCCACGAGCTAATTACAGTTGACCTCTTACCACAGGGACAAAGGGGTAAGCAGTGCAGCCGCTTTGAGGATAGAGAATGTGAGATGGGGAATCAAACAGTGGAAAATCCAGGATGGAATGTAAAAATATTGTGAAAAGGAAAGTTGCTACTCACCATATAGTGGAGATGCTGAGTCGCAGATATGCACAACATAACGCTGTCACAAATATAGCTTTTGGCCAGGAAGGCCTTCATCAAAATTAGATGACACACACACACACACACACACACACACACACACACACACACACACACACACACACACACACACACACACGTGCACACATGCCTGCAGTCTCAGGCACTGGTGCTCCTGCTCACAGTGTGGCCTCAGCTGCCTGAGACATCAGCCGTGTGTGCGAGTTGCGCGCACGCGTGCGTGTACAGTCTAATTTTGAAAAAGGCCTTACTGGTCGAAAGCTATATTTGTGATAGTCTTTGTGCTGTGCCTATCTGTGACTTAGCATCTCTGCTATAGGAGATGGGGAACGTTTTACTGGTTTTCTTCCAGTACTGAAAACTCAGGGGCTGCATGATTTGTACTAATCAGCTGCTATGGTATAAATTTCAAATGGAGGTGAATGCATGCTGCTGTGACAGTTGTCTTCAGACATGGTACTTATTGGTACCAAGGAATATTAAATTAATTAACATCATTTTAATACATTGCAGTGAATAGAAGAAAAATGGCATTCAAAACATTTAGTAAGCACTTGTCAGTTTTCCCATCTTGTATAATGCATTAAGTACAGGGTGTGGCCAGGAACTTCCTTATTTTAAAAAGTCATAAAACAGAAAGTATTGGAGATAATAGTTTAATGCTCTTTTCTTTACATAGGAATAGATTTAAAGTTTTATTTCTTTAGGTTCTTAAACAGGTATCTTTAAGGTGGCCTCTGTTCTGCTCAATCCATTTATAGAGTCGAAATTCGAAGTTTTGGTCCACTTGACCCAGCGTGTCTCTTTCTGTGCGGTCAATGGCAGCGCGAGTACTGCTCTGCTGCTCCTGCAGGGTCCTCAGAAGATTGGTATGCATCAAGGATTTAAGATAACCTGATAAGAAAAAGTCACAGGGGGCTAAATCTGATAAGCTTACTGGCCACTGAAGATCATCTCTCCAACAGGTCAGATGGTCGGGGGAAGTGTTCACACAAGTGGTCATCCATTTCTTCAAGATTTGAAACAAAAAAACTTCTCAATCACATGGACATAATGTTCAGAAGTGACCGTAACTGTGCTGTCATTCTCTTTGAAAAACCAGGGGCCAGTAATGCCAATTTTGGGTAATGCACACCAAACAGCCTTACATTCCGTAAGCAGTGGCTGCTTGTGAAGTACTCAAAAGTTCATGCCACTCCAGTATCACATGCTGTGTTTATTCACACATCCAGACAAATGAAGATGTTCCTCATTATTGAATAACATAAGGGCATCATAGGGCAGGTTTTTAGGGCATCATAAGGCAGGTTTATGCTAGAGATTTGAGACGCATCCCCCCCCCCCCTCTCCCCCCCCCAGAAATCATAATCACTTGGATTAAGTGTGTGCACAACTACCAGTTTGTTTGTATGAAATTTAAAGTCGTCATGAAGAATTCATTGCAAAATCACTAGCCTTACTTTCTTGATGTCTCAGGGCGTCCTGCGCATTCCTGAAGATCCTGGCTCTTTTTCTGCACATTACTAGTATCCATAAACGTATCCAACCACATAAAAAATCAATTTACAATCAGGAACATGACCTGAAAAGCATGGTATTAAACTGTTCCCTGAATGCACATGATGATCGAGCTGCCATTGGAAAAGTAAGTTGCCAGGTGAACATGCACTCCTCTCCCATCCACTGCAAGATTGCTACTAAACTAACCTAAAAAAAAAAGTTAGGTCCCACAGTTTTGAATGTGCTCAAACTCGCACAGCAATGTGTAACAGAAGCTGTGTGGTGCATGTTTCAAATAAGGACATTGCCATGTCACATCCTGTGTAAGTGCAGTTGCTGTTATTAATCAGTTAATCATCTGCACATATAGACGAAACACCACCACTTCATGAGGCAGCTGCAGTATCACAATTTTTACATTACTGATGGTGGCAGCATTCTGAAACAGAACAGTCGACAGCAAGGCAGAGATCAGAACCAACCAACACACAGAAGAAACCCACAAAACCAGCATGGCAACACAGGCTACAGATCAGAATAGAAAAACTGAGAAAAGACATTGGACAGCTAACACAATTTATAAGAAATGAAATATCAGACAAAAAATGAAAAAGGTTAGGTAAAATCTCACAACAGGAAGTGATAGAGCAATTAGATGAAAAGAAGCAGAAATTACAAGCATTGGTCAAATGACTTAGAAGATACAACAAAAGTGAAAATAGAAGGAAACAAAATCAAACATTCAACACAAACCAAAAGAAATTTTCCAGACAATAGCTAACACACACATTAAAATAGACAATCCACCAAACAGACATAGACCACTTCTGGAGCAACATATGGTTAAACCTGGTACAACATAACAGACATGCACGGTGGATACAAGCAGAAACAGACACATACAATATGATACCACAAATGCCTAAGCGATAATTTTGCAACATCAAGTCACCCAAGCAATTAATTCTATGCACAATTGAAAAGCCCCTGGAAAAGATAAAATAGCAAATTTCTGGCTAAAGTAGTTCACCTCAACAGATTCACATCTAACTAAATTATTCAACATATCTAAAAACAAAGATGATGTGACATACCAAATGAAAGTGCTGGCAGGTCGACAGACACACAAACATACACACAAAATTCAAGCTTTCGTAACAAACTGTTGCCTCATCAGGAAAGAGGGAAGGAGAGGGAAAGATGAAAGGATGTGGGTTTTAAGGGAGAGGGTAAGGAGTCATTCCAATCCCGGGAGCGGAAAGACTTACCTTAGGGGGAAAAAGGACGAGTATACACTCGCGCGCGCACACACACACATATCCATCCACACATATACAGACACAAGCAGACATATTTAAAGACAAAGAGTTTGGGCAGAGATGTCAGTCGAGGCAGAAGTGCAGAGGCAAAGATGTTGTTGAATGACAGGTGAGGTATGAGTGGCGGCAACTAGAAATTAGCGGAGATTGAGGCCTGGTGGATAACGGGAAGAGAGGATATATTGAAGAGCAAGTTCCCATCTCCGGAGTTCGGATAGGTTGGTGTTGGTGGGAAGTATCCAGATAACCCGGATGGTGTAACACTGTGCCAAGATGTGCTGGCCATGCACCAAGGCATGTTTAGCCACAGGGTGATCCTCATTACCAACAAACACTGTCTGCCCGTGTCCATTCATGCGAATGGACAGTTTGTTGCTGGTCATTCCCACATAGAATGCATCACAGTGTAGGCAGGTTAGTTGGTAGATCACGTGGGTGCTTTCACACGTGGCTCTGCCTTTGATTGTGTACATCTTCCGGGTTACAGGACTGGAGTCGGTGGTGGTGGGAGGATGCATGGGAGAGGTTTTACACTGGGGGCGGTCACAAGGGTAGGAGCCAGAGGGTAGGGAAGGTGGTTTGGGGATTTCATAGGGATGAACTAACAGGTTACGAAGGTTAGGTGGACGGTGGAAAGACACTCTTTGTGGAGTGGGGAGGATTTCATGAAGGATGGATCTTATTTCAGGGCAGGATTTGAGGAATTCGTATCCCTGCTGGAGAGCCACTTTCAGAGTCTGATCCAGTCCCGGAAAGTATCCTGTCACAAGTGGGGCACTTTTGTGGTTCTTCTGTGGGAGGTTCTGGGCTTGAGGGGATGAGGAAGTGGCTCTGGTTATTTGCTTCTGTACCAGGCCGGGAGGGTAGTTGCGGGATGCGAAAGCTGTTTTCAGATTGTTGGTGTAATGCTTCAGGGATTCCGGACTGGAGCAGATTCGTTTGCCACGAAGACCTAGGCTGTAGGGAAGGGACCGTTTGATGTGGAATGGATGGCAGCTGTCGTAATGGAGGTACTGTTGCTTGTTGGTGGGTTTGATGTGGACGGACGTGTGAAGATGGCCATTGGACAGGAGGAGGTCAACATCAAGGAAAGTGGCATGGGATTTTGAGTAGGACCAGGTGAATCTGATGGAACCAAAGGAGTTGAGGTTGGAGAGGAAATTCTGGAGTTCTTCTTCACTGTGAGTCCAGATCATGAAGATGTCATCAATAAATCTGTACCAAACTTTGGGTTGGCAGGCCTGGGTAACCAAGAAGGCTTCCTCTAAGTGACCCATGAATAGGTTGGTGTACGAAGGGGCCATCCTGGTACCCATGGCTGTTCCCTTTAATTGTTGGTATGTCTGGTCTTCAAAAGTGAAGAAGTTGTGGGTCAGGATGAAGCTGGCTAAGGTAATGAGGAAAGAGGTTTTAGGTAGGGTGGCAGGTGATCGGCGTGAAAGGAAGTGCTCCATCGCAGCGAGGCCCTGAATGTGCGGGATATTTGTGTATAAGGAAGTGGCATCAATGGTCACAAGGATGGTGTCTGGGGGTAACGGATTGGGTAAGGATTCCAGGCATTCGAGAAAGTGGTTGGTGTCTTTGATGAAGGATGGGAGGCCCCACGTAATGGGTTGAAGGCCGTCCGGGTTATCTGGATACTTCCCACTAACACCAACCTATCCAAACTCCGGAGATGGGAACTTGCTCTTCAATATATCCTCTCTTCCCGTTATCCACCAGGCCTCAATCTCCGCTAATTTCTAGTTGCCGCCACTCATACCTCACCTGTCATTCAACAACATCTTTGCCTCTGCACTTCTGCCTCGACTGACATCTCTGCCCAAACTCTTTGTCTTTAAATATGTCTGCTTGTGTCTGTATATGTGTGGATGGATATGTGTGTGTGTGTGTGTGTGTGTGTGTGTGTGTGTGTGTGTGTGTGCGCGCGTGCGTGCGCGCGCGAGTGTATACCCGTCCTTTTTTCCCCCTAAGGTAAGTCTTCCCGCTCCCGGGATTGGAATGACTCCTTACCCTCTCCCTTAAAACCCACATCCTCTCGTCTTTCCCTCTCCTTCCCTCTTTCCTGATGAGGCAACAGTTTGTTGCGAAAGCTTGAATTTTGTGTGTATGTTTGTGTTTGTTTGTGTGTCTGTCGACCTGCCAGCACTTTCATTTGGTAAGTCACATCATCTTTGTTTTTAGATATATTTTTCCTACATGGAATGTTTCCCTCTATTATAACTAAATTATTTAACAGTTACATTGTAGACCCGTACACAGTCCATGATACACTTACACAAGGAATAACTTATCTGAAACCTAAAGATCGAGCAGACACAGCAAATCCAGCTAAATATCACCCAATAACATGCCTACCAACAATATACAAAATATTAACTTCAGTCATTACACAGAAATTAATGACACATACAACATAGAACAAAATTATAAATAAAGAACAAAAAGGCTGTTGCAAAGGAGCATGAGGATGTAAAGAGCAACTGCTAATAGATGCAGAGGTGACATATCAAGCTAAAACTAAACAAAGATCGCTACACTACTCATACATTGATTACCAAAAATCTTTTGATAGTGTACCCCACTCATGGTTACCACAAATATTGGAAATATACAAAGTAGATCCTAAATTGATACAGTTCCTAAACATAGTAATGAAAAATTGGAAAACCACACTTTATATCCAAACAAATTCAAATAATATCACTTCACAGCCAATACAGATAAAGCGTGGAATATACCAAGGAGACTCATTAAGTCCTTTCTGGTTCTGTCTTGCTCTGAACCCACTATCCAACATGCTAAATAATACAAATTATGGATACAATATTACTGGAACATACCCACACAAAATCACACATTTGCTATACATGGATGATCGAAAACTACTGGCAGCAACAAATCAACAACTCAACCAATTACTAAAGATAACAGAAATATTCAGCAATGATATAAATATGGCTTTTGGAACAGACAAATGTAAGAAAAATAGCATAGTCAAGGGAAAACACACTAAACAAGAAGATTACATATTGGATAACCACAGCGACTGTATAGAAGTGATGGAAAAAACAGATGCCTATAAATATCTAGGATACAGACAAAAAATAGGAATAGATAATACTAATATTAAAGAAGAACTAAAAGAAAAATATAGACAAAGACTAACAAAAATACTGAAAACAGAATTGACAGCAAGAAACAAGACAAAAGCTGTAAATACTTATGCTATACCAATATTGACCTACTCATCTGGAGTAGTGAAATGGAGTAACACAGAACTAGAAGCACTCAATACACTTACACGATCACAATGCCACAAATATAGAATACATCACATACATTCAGCAGCAGAAAGATTCACATTAAGCAGAAAGGAAGGAGGAAGGGGATTTATCGACATAAAAAAAACCTACATTATGGACAGGTAGACAATTTAAGAAAAAAGAAGAAGAAATTAACACAACTAATCAAAATATCCATACTCAATACAACAAATATACAGAAGATAACAGGAGAAAAAATTGAAAAATACATCCAACTGGCTGAGGAAGTCAAGGACATGTGGCATCAGGATAAAGTTGACATGATACTGTCAACTACAGGAGTCATACCACACAATATCCACCAGTACATCAGCGCAATACAGCTGCATCCAAACGTATATATACAACTACAGATTGATTGATACATGTTCAATTACCCGAAAGTTCCTAAATGCAATGTAACACATACCGTACAGTTAAAAGGAAGTCACGCTCAATCAAGGTCCACGTCACTGTTCATTTTTAACCAGACATAACGTCTGAGATAGGAAAGAAATGATAATAATGACTGATTGCGATGACGATGACAACGATGACGATAACGTCAGTACATATGAAGTCCGAGGTACCTCCCACAATGTCTGTATTGGCTCTTGAGCAAAAAAAGTTTGATGGTCACTGCTTTAGATCACTGAAGACCAGTCTATACTGAAAGATTCACATTAATTTGATTGCCACAAGTCATTAGTGAAATCAAGAAAATGAACAAAAATATCACAGCATTCTTTATCATGACAATGCCAACTGTAAACATAGTGTTAAGCAATTGATTATTTGACAGAAAGAAATATTCAATTAATGTCTTATTACCCATATTCACCTGATTTATTGCTGCTGACCTTTTTTGTTACCTCAAGTCAAAGAAAAGCACAGACAGTGAGTTTCATCAACTCAAGACATTTTTAAATCCTTCCAAAACCACAATCAGCTAGGCTGCAGCCACAGAAAATCCATTTCTTCAACTTGCATTATGGCAGTATACCTGCCAGTCAACTTCCAAGTGAGCAATCTGTAAGCTGACTCAGAAGATAGCCCAAGTGCTTCTTTATGGCCAAAATATCAGTTGAAGAAATGGAATTTCTGTGAGTGTATGCCCAAAATATAGTATATCAATCATTGCACAATGAAAACATTAAGATGCTCTTCTGAAAAAGAGATAGAGAGAGAGAGAGAGAGAGAGAGAGATTTAATTTCACAAATTCCCATCTGATTGAGATTTGTTAGAAGAAACTGTATGTGTGTACTCATCTTTCAAAAGTTTTCATTTCCTAAATTATATGTAGTCTCTTCTCAAAATGTAGATCAGTTTCAATATTTCTGTTGTGAGAATTGTTATGTTGGTGGCTGTAGTTGGCTGATAGTAAGAATAACTTTTGCCCCTATAATGTGTGTCTGAAGACGGTATGCTCTTGCTATGTGGCCTTAAGGAATGTATCCTCTCCAGCAACCATTCCTGCTATTCACCACTCTGTACACCATATGATGCTGCACAAAAACCTCAGCTCTTGTACTATGCTCTTAATGTACCATTCAAGTAACAGCACTTTTTTCATTGTTTGTATGAGTTAGTTACAAAGGTTGCCTTCACTCTTACTGTCTGACTTAAATAAAGCACTATTACCTTCAGACTTAGCAAGTATCTCTTTCTATGGATACAGCCTACTAGTGATTCAGTGAATTCAGTCATTCAATAAATTCAAAGTTATGCAACCATTGCTTTAATTACTGTTAAGTGCAGTCACCAAAAATTGTTTCTTATTAGGTTATCAGTGTATGATGATGGAAAAGTATTAATGTTTTGTTAATGCTAGGAAAAACTTACTTTGCGTTTTACACTGTGTACTAGATTGAAATGTTCCACTGGAAGACAAACCTTTTAAACTCATTGTTTATTGGAAATTTTAACTGTGAATTTCACTGCAGATTTATCAGTTGGTGGTATAATTTGGCTGTATCATGATGAAGATTGAGGTTTAATATCAGTTTTGGTTTGACGTAATCAAACACAGCAGGGACCTGTTCATGAAGCAAAAATACAAATACAGAATCTTGGTTTGTTTGGTATGATTTCTAGAGATTCAAAAAGTTTCCAGAACGTCAGCTTCTGTATAATGTCTTCAAATAGCCTCTTAGTAATTGCTACAAGTGAACTGAAGGTTCCGATGAGTGCCATGATCATACTCTTCAGACAAAGAATGTATTTTCTTAAGTAACTATTGTTGCTGGCCATTCTGCCTTTAATCAGGGTAAAATAATCTAGACTTCTTATTTAATAATGTGTTTAGTGGCAATTGTGATGATAGTAATTTAACTTTTAATTCTGCAGTTATCACACACCCAAAATAATCTTATTAAAGGGTTTTATAACTGAGTGAGGGTGCACAAGCCACAAAAAAGCTAGTGAATGAGTCTTGATTTTTGTAATATAATGATTTTGGTTTTTGCCAAATAATTATTGAGTTTCCAGCTTGGTAACTGCATTTTGTAGTTTTCAGACAAATATCATACATGCCATCTTCTGGCAAATATGTAATCTATTGTAACCTTGTGACATTCTGCTTATCTGTAGTTTGATGTTGCACTTGGCTTTATTAGAATTGCTGTACTGAAAAAATATCCTGCAAACTGATGCTGTTAAGGGTAGTGCCAAATCATATAGACCAGACAAGAAATGAATTTTAAAGGTGATTCATTCCACTTTATTTGCAGTATACTGTAGCTGATGGTCAGTTCCTGTTTTACAAATCACAGTTTATGCATGTTATGCATGCATATAGACATGGAATAAGAATCACAATCATTAAACACCATCATAGTGCAATAGATTACATCTTTGCCAGAAGATGGCATGTATGATATTTGTCTGAAAACTAAAAAATGCAGTTGCCAAGTTGGAAACTCATAGTACACAGTATTGGTTTAAGTTCCCAGTGGTGTAATGTACGGTAACATGCACACGAGTAACAGTGCACCTGAAATAACTTTCAGTGTTACCACCAGCATTAACAACACTGTCCAGTGAACACAGTTTGTAGATAGTTTAACATACATGATCCCAGACTCTGAGATCCAACGGAGAGATGTTAGCTGTACGATATCCATGCACAGACTTTCTTAGTCAACCCAATGTGATGATGACAATGATGATGATGAAACATGTATGATCTATTGGCATAAACTGCCAATTTTGGGGGAGGGGTGACTGTTTAAGGACAAGCATAAGAACATGATGTGGTTTCTGCAAATACTTTGTTTCGAAATGCGTCCAGTTTAGGTTTTACTGTTTTGCATGAACTCATAAGGCTTTCTATTGTATTGTTTATGAAAAAGGTTTAGGATTAGTAGTCCACAAAATTACATGGAACATTATTATTAAGGATCATCCGAAGTCCCCTATTTACGAGTATGGCATCCTTCTTGAAATAAGTATTTTATGATTCTAAATCATTCAAAATCTTCATTATTAATGGAATTAATGAGTGAGAGGTGTTGTCTGATCCAGAAAAATAAACAACAGAGTTAAATTACCAAAGTTCGGAATCTTGCAGTCATTAAAGCAAAATAGGTGATGAAATTTTGAGGGTCTGAACTTTTGATGTCCTGTATTTTGGAAGTTAATTAATTCCAGATTATTCTAAATACATCCTCAAATAACTGAGAATGTCTGCTTTTCAATGATTATTAATAATATCTCCCCTGCTGCTTGTTTGCCCACAATGTTTTACCACTATATGCTGTTGTTGTAACTTCAGTTTTCTGTAACTATTAATTACTCAGGCTTCCATTAAAACCACTTGCATCATTGGAGCAAGGAAGGTAAAGATAAACAATTGAAATATTGTCATAATTGAGCTTGTAAATTTAAATAACAATTTTATATATTCCTGTAAATCTTACATATTGTGTGCAACTGCATTAGATATAGAATGAAATGGTGAAAAATTTTAACTGTTCTTGGGAGTAGAAAATGTAACAGATGGATTAGAGTACAAATTATTATGTTTCAGCTTCATATATAAGGGGGCTTTCAAAAAGAAATTAGCTGGAGGCATAATCACAGAAACCAGTACCTGTTTGTTAAAGTATTGACCTTGCTGCTGAGACACTTGTCCCACAGTGACACAAGATGGTGAATGGCTGTCTCATAAAATTCCTGGTGCTGCAATGTTAACCAATTCCACACATATGGCTGGACATCATCATCCACAGGAGTGCTGGAAAGGTTATGCTGATGTTCTTCTTTGACCAAGATGGTCCCCTTCTGATTCACTTCCTGCAGCACAGGACAATAGTGAATGCCCAGCATTACTCGCAAACCTTGACCACCCTTTGCCAAGCGATCAGAAAAAAAAGGACCAGGCAATCTCACCCGTAGGGTCATTCTGCTCCGTGGCAATGCACCCCATATGGCCAACACAGTCATAGCACTCCTGCAGAGGAGGATCTTGGCTACCCTCCATACAGTCTGGACCTCTCCCCCTGTGATTGTGCCATTTTTGGTCCCCTCTGAAAGGCTCTGAGAGGCAAACGATTCACCTCAGATGACGATGTCCAGCTGTACATGCAGAACTGGTTAACATCGCAGCCCCAAGAATTTTATGAGACAACCATTCACTGCTTTGTGTCACAGTGGGACAAGTGTCTCAACAAGCAGGGTAAATATGTTTAACATACAGGTGCTGGTTTCTGTAATTATGCCTCCGGCTCATTTTTTTTGGTTGCCCCTTATAATATCAGTGCAGTTCACAAGTCTTAACAAGAAAATAGTTATCAGTTTTATGTAACAAAAGTGGATGTGTTCTGACGTACATTTGCAAGGAAGCTATGGACTTGCATGCCTGGAAAGTATAAAAAAAGGTTCTAGACGTTGGCCACAGTAAATTATCAGTTTTGACTAGTATATACACCATAATAATGTCTCGAACCACACTGATTATGAATCTTTAATTTTACCAAATTTGGCTATGTAAAAAATTTCTGTCCTCCTAAAACAATTACATATTACTCTAACTTTTATAAATGCTGTTTTTGAAAGATTGATCATAACATTAGAGTTTATATTACATATGCTTTTCATAACTGAAGACATTATTTAACTGACCCAGTCAGATGTTTAAAAATGTTCATAAAATTGAGAAATGGCTTTTGGATGTGACATGTTGATTTATCCTTATGAGGGCTGACTGACTGCTAATCTAGACATTTAGAATGGAGCCTTTACTCCATAGCAAAATTGTAGCTCATCAGGGATTTTATTCTTCCAGATACTGGTATTGTTTTAAGTTGTATGCTACACTTGTTAGTTACTTTCTCAGACATCTGTTTCTAATTGTGATGTATATTTTTGCTTTTAGGTATTCTTTCAACAGGGGTAAAAGAATCTACACTTTTCAATAATGTGTTTACCGGCATCAACATAACAGTGATATTGATAGTTATTATTTCTGGAGCAATTAAAGGTATTTACTCTTCATTTATTATGTACACAATTATAACAAATCCACACATGCAGATGGGTAGCCTTGAGAACTGCATTTGTTAAATGATATGCAAATTCCAGATAAAAAATGTTTGCTTAAAAAAGTTATGAAATGCAGTTACATCAGTGATATGTTCGAAATGTGAGACTTTATAACAAGCAGTTAATTGGACAAAAGTTTTGTATCACTGCATATAAATGCTAATGTCGAAGATTAAGTGTACCTGTCCCAGTAACGTTTCTGTCCTCTGGTACTCGCAGCTTGTTCACAGTTCCAATCTGAATCAGTAGTGTTAACATAAATTAATGTTTTCTTGGTGGATTTCACTAATGAAATCTTAGTTTATGAACTATGCAGCAGTGCTGTCTGGAAATAATGTTTCAAGAAGTTTATTCCATATCATCTTTAGGGAATTTTTTTTTTTTTTTTTTTTTTTTTCCTGACTACATTCATTCATTCATCCATCCTGAACGAGCACTGAGGAGACCCGTAAAAACTTTCTCTAAATCTGTAAAAACCATATACTCCTTTCATCTTATAGCCTTCCCTTCTTTGCTTGGTACTAACATGCCACCTTAATTTTTGGTATTGTCCAACTACTTCCCTTTTCTCCAATGGCCTCTTTAATTTCCCTGTTGGTGGCATTTGTCTTTTCCCTAGTTACGCATGCTTCTACAGCCGTGCATTGTCCTCTAGCTGTGTTTGCTTAGCCATTTTTCACTTTCTATCTGGATCAATTTTTAGACATCTGTATTCCTCTTTCCCTGCTTCATTTTTATAGTTGCTCATTTCATCAATTAAAATGTTTAATTACCTTGTTTAACTCACCTTTGGTGGTTCCCTGCATCCAGTTTATTTCACATTCATATAATGTAATAGCATCACTACATACTGATCTTTATAACAATAAATACACTGCCACCATTAGTGTGTAGCTTATCCTTATTATATACAAATATTCCAGTTTGAATTGGTGATTTTGCTGCTATCCACTTCCAGCCTTAACCAACTTTCTGTTGCTAATATTATGTGGACATTATAACTTTTAACAACCTAGACTAATTTTGGAACTTACCATGAATGCTCCTACAATATGATATAGGGTATGATGTATGGTATGGGGTATGGTGTATGGTATGGGGTATGGTGTGTGGTATGGTAATAGAACATCAACATTTTCTTGTACTGATCTGTGAGAATGACCATTATCTTCTGAAAGTGATGTGGCTAATGTTCCTCTTATTGTGGCAGGTAATTTTTCATTGACCTTACAGTGATGTTCATTGTGTGTAAAATAAAGAAAATAAATAAATAAATAATATATACATATGAAAAACATTTAAAAGGATAATACAGTTGTGTTATTAGAAATGTTCTGCCCTTGTACGAATTTTTAGGCTGTTGGACTTCTTCTCTTACATTTCAGTTATAGATGCAGGCAGTGGCAGTGGCAAAACTGATGACCTTGGGTACTTCTGTACCTTCTTCTTCTTCTTCTTCTTCTTCTTCTTCTTCTTCTTCTTCTCACATCTGGAACAAGCGTGCCCCCAGCCCTTGATATGAAGCATCTGTGCATAGACAAAAATCCTTGGACATGTCTGAGTGGCTAAGAATGTTTGCATTGACTAATGCCTGCTTAATGTTATTAAAGTCCTCCTGACACTTATCATGCCATAACCAAGGCCTTTTTTTTTATTTTATTTTTTTAAGCAAGTTGAGTGTGCATCACTGTTCATTAGTTGCTGTGGTGAGAATTTATGAAAAAAGGATGCTAGTCCTAAATAAACTTTTAGTTGTTTTTTATTCCTTGGAGCTGGACAGTTGTGTATGGCATAAAGTTTTTTGGATTAGGTAATATACCTTGTTCTGACACATGTCATAAAAATTTGACTTGCTCCCTACCAAAACTAGACTTTTTTTAAATTGACTGTTACTCCGTAATCTGTAAATTGATGAAACACCTGTTCAATGAGCCTGATATATTCTAACCAAGTGGATGTGGCTATTAGCAGGTCATCTACATAAACAGTGACATTGCTAAGCAATTCTGGTCCTAAAACCTTGTCCAATGTGGATATAAACAAGCCTGCACTAATGTTCAGTCCAAAAGGTAGAACACAGAATTTTTAACTTGTCCCACCTTAAACAAATTCTGTATATTTTCGACTTTCGTCATGGAGCTGTATTTGCCAGTAGGACATCTTGAAATTGAGTATGCAGAAATATTTTGTATTGTAAAACTTAAGAAGCTGTTCGTCCAAGTTGTCTGGTCTTGTGTGTACTGGCACTATAATCTTACAGAACCATCAGGTTTGCTTACTGGCAATATAGGACTGCAATAGGTTGAAAATGAAGGTTGTATAATTCCCCATTTAATCATATGAACGATCTCTTCCCTTACTGTCTCTTGATTTGCCAATGGAATAGGATATGACATTACACAAAATGTTTCATGTGGATAGACTTCAGATTTATATTCATAGTCTTTGATTACTCCTGGCTCCTTACTGAAAACATTTGCAAGCTTAAATAACAAGTTAGAAAGTTTTTGTTGTTGCATATCATTTAGTATCGGTGATTCACTTAGTTTCTGCTCTACCATTTCATAATTAACCTCAGTGTTTGATTCTTGTTCAGTAACAAATTTGTTTGTGAAATATACACCTGGAAAGGGATATTGTACTATTACATTCGACTCTGGTTTGTTTCTGTTACTTTTATCAGGTGTTTTGACTAAATCAATAGAAAAAAAATCTGATCCTTTACATAAGTATGGCACTTACCATTGACTATGTCAATCTGTGTTTTGTATTTTCTAAACGTGTCCATGCCAATAAGACAATTAACTATAAGTTTGTAAATTATAAGAAAATTGCACTTCAGTGCAAAATCTTCAATTTGTAATGGAAGAAATGCCTGATGTTTAACCAATTTAGTCTTACTGCCTGTAACAGTTTGCATCTTGCAATTTTGGACAGGAAAGGTTGGGAATTTGCCTCTCTTCTTCAGTTCACAGAAAAATGCATTTGATATTAGGTTGGTAGTTGAACCTGTATCTAAAATTAACTGTGTGTGAATATTAAATATTTTCACCTTAACGATTGCTATTTGTTCTTCCAGATTTTATCTATTGTATCTAACTCATGTTGATACAAATCATCCGTGATGTCACTTTGTTTGTCAAACCCTATAAAACATGTTTGTAGTTTCACTTTGCCCCCACTCCCAGAGAGGTGAATAGCCTGGGGCTTACCTACAATCAGTTGGTGTTTTCCGATGGTGTACTGTGTGGGTCCTTCACCAGTTTGTGTCATTGGCTGCTGTGCCATCATTTTGCTGCCCAAAGATCCGCTGTGGTACAGTGTAAGGCATGACATTGTTGCTGCACATCGGCCACTGCTGTGGCTGACTGTTTCTGTTCACGTACGGCATATGGCCTTGTGGTGGTGGTGTGTGACTTGCTCATGCATTGAAATTACTCCTGTTGTTTCGAAAATTTCTTTTAAATCATTTGTTTTTTCCGTTCTCAATACCGTACTCATTACCTCTGGGTATGTAACTTTGTTGTTGTGTGTAGCATCCTTGCTGTGTGTTTGGATCACACTTTATTGACTGATTTACATAACTATGTTGTTGTTGTGCCTGATTTTCTGTCGCTCCATTGGCTACAAGTCTTCTCTCATAGATTAAGTCAATACAATCAAGCACTGACAGAAAATATTCAGTGTCATACTCTTGTGTTATAACTAATTTTTCTCTATTGTGCGATGGTAAACGACTTTTCAAATTTTTTAAAACGTCTACCTGTGATATTGGGTTTGTCCAGTAGTGTGTCTTATTCAGGTATTTTTCAAAGTATCCACGTAGGCTACTGTATTTGCCACTAAATGGTGTGGGATTGAAAACCTCATGTCCAAGTCATTCTTGCACTGCCTCAGACCAGTATTTGTTGAGGAAAGCTCATTCAAATTGGATGTAAATGTTGCTATGTTTGGCCACTTTTCAACGTTTGGCCACTTTTCAACATTTGGCCACTTTTCAACGTTTGGCCACTTTTCAACGTTTGGCCGCTTTTCAACGTTTGGCCGCTTTTCAACGTTTGGCCGCTTTTCAACGTTTGGCCGCTTTTCAACGTTTGGCCGCTTTTCAACGTTTGGCCGCTTTTCAACGTTTGGCCGCTTTTCAACGTTTGGCCGCTTTTCAACGTTTGGCCGCTTTTCAACGTTTGGCCGCTTTTCAACGTTTGGCCACTTTTCAACGTTTGGCCACTTTTCAACGTTTGGCCACTTTTCAACGTTTGGCCACTTCAGTTGCCCATAAAAGAATGTCACCTTGCATATATCCAATGACAAATCTGATTTTCTATGCTTCCGTCCAGTTGCATGGAAACACATAACAAAAAGCACTGATAAATACTATTGGATTCATTCTTTTACCTTCGGCAGTGAATGTAGGAAACTGTCAATGTCTCAGCAGACCTTTGTCTGCAAAAATAGTTGATAACATGTGGCATTTTTGGTCGTATTTATGTTGTTACTGGAGTTACCTGTAATTCTGGTTGGTAAATGTTCAGGTGTGGGAGTTGTGGGTGTGTTTACATTTAGCACTCTAGAACTGTCACTAGTACCTGCTGTCGGACTCATGACAATTTGTGGATGGATACTGACAGGCTGTAGTTCATTCACTGTAGCCTGTGTATTATTTACGTACATATTTCGAGATCTGGTAACATTTTCTTCTAAAAGATCGTGGATTCAATCTTCTGCGGCTTGTAGGTTAATGTTTACCTTTGTTCACGATTTCATTTTCTTTCTTATGAATAGCCTGTTCTGCTACACCTGTGTATAACTTACAATCGGTTACTGATTTCTCTGCAATGGTATTACCCTTGTCTAATGTACTTTCTTCAGCTTGACTACTGATATCACTCAGATTTTCATTGATCTTCTTCTCTCTCTCTCTCTCTCTCTCTCTCTCTCTCTCTCTCTCTCTCTCTCTCTCTCTCTCTCATTCTTAGGACATGCTGAGTCAACTTCTAATGTTGCTACTCTTAAAGTAAGCTCTTCTACAGCTAAAGGTACACCTTCATGTTCTCTGTTTACTTGGATAACTTCAGTGGTTACCTTTTTTACTGTCAAACACAACTGGTTTTGTGTGGCTTCAGTGTTTGTGTTTGTCTCTGTGATTTTCTTTCTGTTGCTCTACTAGAGCATGATAGTCATTAAAAGAATCTACCTTCTGTCTTAACTCCATAATATTACTGTTAACTTCATAAAGTACTTCATGCATTACTTGTTTTTTCATATCATTCAATTTTTCGTCGATTTCAGTGCAAAAATTTTTGGTTAAGTCATCAAACTTCTGTGAGACCGTGTCTTGAAAAGCATTGAATACTTGTTTTCGTTTTTGTTCTTGTTTCACTATATTTAGATCCCGTGCAACAGTGTTTTGTTGCTGTTTTATCATGTTCATATCTTGTGTCTTATCACTGAAATTTGTATTGATACTACCTAATTTCATGTTTGTTAGATAGTAACTGCCATAGCAGTGTGTCAGTTGTACTACTGTGGTTGCTGTCAGCTGTACTTTCCAAGTGAAAGTTTGTAACATGTTGTCAAAATTCATATTGTAATTGCCCTCCAAGGTTTGATTCATAGAGTGGTATGTCACTCTGGGAGATGTGCAACATTGTCTCATCAATTGTAAACATAGTGTTGTCAAGGTTATTGTGCTGTGGAACATCATTATCATTTGTCACACCTGCAACACTCATCTCTGACCTACTTAAACCTTAGTAGGCATGCATGGGGCCTGAACTTCAATTGTTCAATCACACAATTCTATGTCATCTTGGTTGATTGTGTTTTTGCTATCGCTATCAACAATGTGCATATATTTTTTGGCCATTTTATATGAATATGCAAAAAAATAATATTTCAAAAAAAAAATGGAAAAATTTTGCATGAAAATTATTACACTCGATAATTGTAATTTACCTGATGTCAAAGCCTGTTTTACATCTATTATGATGCACAAACTATTGTGTTACAGTTCTTTTTGTTTCACTGACAATGTGTATCACATTGCAAAACTCATGTAAATTTTTTGCAAATAAAATTGAAGGAAGGGAATAATGAGAAAAAGGTTTCCACCTACATCAAAAGCTGCACTACCAAGTGCAACCATGCAAGCAACTTGCATAGCCGCCCTACCTTTGCTGTGCCGAACAAAACAGCTTACTATGGAAAATTTTACATAACCTGCATCCAGTTCCTATTACTTGCCAAAATTTCTCCTGAATTTTTGCCTTTTTGCTTTTTTTGCTCCCCATCATGATTCATGCAACCAGAAAATACAGACAATTACTTTTTGTGATTCATAACAAGGCCATAGAAATTTATTAACTACAACAATAGTTAACAAACCCTACTCACAACTGGTGCCCTAAAGTCCTGGCACACAGGTCAACAGATGCGTTACACACACACACACACACACACACACACACACACACAAAGGTGATGTATGAGGGGCGGCAACTTGAGATTAGCAGAGCAACAACATCTTTGCTTCTGTACTTTTCTGCCTCGACTGACATCTCTGCCCAACCTCTTTGCATTTACATATGTCTGCCTGTGTCTGTATATGTGTGGATGGATATGTGTGTGCGAGTGTATACCTGTCCTTTTTTCCCCCTAAGGTATGTCTTTCCGTTCTCGGTATTGGAATGACTCCTTACCCTCTCCCTTAAAACCCACATCCTTTCGCCTTTTCCTCTCCTTCCATCTTTCTTGATGAAGCAACCTTGGGTTGCGAAAGCTTGAAATTTGTGTGTGTGTTTGTGGGTTTTTTATTGTGTCTATCTACCAGCGCTTTCTCGTTTGGTAAGTTACAGAATCTTTGTTTTTATGTACAAATGTACATTTGAAAAGGATCGTAAAATTGTGTCACTAGAAATGTTCTGTGCTTGTTTGAGTTTTTAGGCTATCGAACTTCTTCTCTTACATTTCAATTGTAGATGCAGGCAGTTGACTCAAAGTACATGAGTGTGTGTCATAATTAAGAAAATCCTCCTTACTTGGTTTCATTTCACTTGAATAAAAAATACTTAATACTGGTATGAAATTTTGTCTTATTTTGAAACATGTACGATACAGAACAGTCATAGCCCATCATCCTCCAAATGGCACTTATTAACAGAACTTCTACCTACAAGAGTGTGAGAAACAAAATCACGTACAAAAAAATGAATGATGGTTTTTTTTTCATTTGTCTGCACCTTACCACACATTCATAATTCACATCTTTGCCAATGCTTATGGTCGATCGGTGTTTCATGTATTGTTTTGAATAAATTTTAACTTTACAATGTCCTGGGGGTTTTTCATCATGTACCTACACATCATATAACCGAAACAAATCTCCTTGTGTATTGTGCTTACTCTACTAGCCTGGTACTGCCTTCATTTACATATTGCATGCCTGACCTATTGCAGGAGTCCTACCATTCCCCAGCCTGTAGTAGAGAACAAGAAGTAAGCACCTGAGATCATCACAGAATGATCTAACCAAACCAGAGGACTGTGATCAACTCTTGGTACAATGATGAAATAGTGAGCTATCCCTGCACCCCATGAACACATGAAGCTTTGTTCCCCAATCCCATTAATTGTCCAAACAAATTGACGATGGCCTCGGAACTGTGGTGTACGAGGGGTGTTTGAAAAGTGCATGTAAAGTCCAAGAGATGGCACCACTGATGCGTATCGAGGTCATGTTTAGATAGTAACAGCTTTGGAAAGAACACACAACAAGTTTCAGCCATATTGGTCTATTTCTTTGTGTTTGGCATTCGTGTGAATCAAGGAAGTCAATTGATTGTCAAAAAATGGACAAAAAAGAATTTCATGTGGTGATTAAACTTTACTTTATGAAAGGCAAAACGCCTCAGGAGACTAAAGAGAAGCTTGATAAACATTATGGTAACTCTGCACATTCAATTAGAACAGTTTGTAAGTGGTTTCCAAATTTTCAGAGTGGCCATATGTGCACAAATGATTCTGTACATTCTGGACGCCCTGTGGAGGTTAAGACTCCAGAAATCATTGATAAAATCCATGATATTGTGATGGATGACAGAAGAGTTAGGTGCATGAGAGTGCTAGTGCTGTGGGCATCTCGAATGAATGGGTACATAATATTTTGCATAAACATTTGGACATGAGAAAGCTATCCTCTAGATGGGTTCCGTGATTGCTCACGCTTGACCAAAAACGGAATCATGTGAAGTGTTGCAAGGATGGTTTGCAGCTGTTCAGGAAGAATCCACAGGATTTTAAGTGTCATTTCGTCACTGTGGATGAAACATGGATACATTAGTATACTCCTGAGACCAAAGAACAATCTAAACAATGGGTTACCAGGGGAGAATCAGCACAAAAAAAGGCAAAGACCATTCCTTCGGCCAGAAAGGTTATGGTGACACTCTTTTGGGATTTGCAAGGGATAATCCTCATTGACTATCTGGAAAAGGGTAAAACTATTACAGGTGAATATTATTCATCGTTATTGGACTGTTTGAAAACTGAGCTGCAAGAAAAACGCCAGCAATTGGACCGCAAAAAAGTCCTTTTACATCATGACAATGCACTAGCACACACCTCAGATATTGTGGTCGCAAAATTAATGGAAATAGAATTCCAACTGGGTTCACCCCCCCCCCTATTCTCCAGACTTGGATCCCTCAGCCTGCTATTTGTTCCCCAATTTGAAGAAATAACTGGCCGGACAAAGATTTTATTCAAACGAGGAGGTGATTGCAACAATTAATAGCTATTTTGCAGACTTGGACAATTCCTATTATTTGGAAGGGATCAACAAATTAGAACAGCGTTGGATGAGGTGTATAAGTCTAAAAGGAGACTATGTCCAAAAATAAAAAAGGTTTACCCCAAACACGTAAGGAGTTTTTATTTTTGCACGGACTTTTCAAACACACTTGTATGTATAATTTGTGCCATTATGAGTTGTTGTTTGCAGCCAGTTGTGCTCAGGGCATTCAGTAGCTGCCTGTAGAGATGATTTATCTGCATCTTAGATGAGACTTCCTGCCAGACATACAGAGTTCAAACTGGCTTTCATTTCCAATCTGCCTGTTATTTACCAGAAGTGCTCCATTACCCGTGTAATGTTGCAACATTTTAGCCCTCTTTGCTTTCTGGGCTTGGGAGGAAAATCGGCTGCTGGCCCTGTGGAAAAGGCATTCCGTGCTGACCCCCAGCCGGTCCGGGGGTTAGAATAGGCCCGAGGTATTCCTGCCTGTCGTAAGAGGCGACTAAAAGGAGTCCCTCCCCCTCAAGGGGGTAGTTAGCGCCTGCATCTGGAGACGGATGGTTCCACGACCTATATGTGTGGTCATTTTGGTTTTTCACTTCTTCTAATTTCTTCCTTCCTTTGGTTGGTTCCTTTCTTTGTTCTTCTCCATCTCACTGTCTTCCTTCATCTTTCCCTTGCCCTCTTTCCCTTGCCCTCTTTCCCTTGCCCTCTTTCCCTTGCCCTCTTTCCCTTGCCCTCTTTCCCTTGCCCTCTTTCCCTTGCCCTCTTTCCCTTGCCCTCTTTCCCTTGCCCTCTTTCCCTTGCCCTCTTTCCCTTGCCCTCTTTCCCTTGCCCTCTTTCCCTTGCCCTCTTTCCCTTGCCCTCTTTCCCTTGCCCTCTTTCCCTTGCCCTCTTTCCCTTGCCCTCTTTCCCTTGCCCTCTTTCCCTTGCCCTCTTTCCCTTGCCCTCTTTCCCTTGCCCTCTTTCCCTTGCCCTCTTTCCCTTGCCCTCTTTCCCTTGCCCTCTTTCCCTTGCCCTCTTTCCCTTGCCCTCTTTCCCTTGCCCTCTTTCCCTTGCCCTCTTTCCCTTGCCCTCTTTCCCTTGCCCTCTTTCCCTTGCCCTCTTTCCCTTGCCCTCTTTCCCTTGCCCTCTTTCCCTTGCCCTCTTTCCCTTGCCCTCTTTCCCTTGCCCTCTTTCCCTTGCCCTCTTTCCCTTGCCCTCTTTCCCTTGCCCTCTTTCCCTTGCCCTCTTTCCCTTGCCCTCTTTCCCTTGCCCTCTTTCCCTTGCCCTCTTTCCCTTGCCCTCTTTCCCTTGCCCTCTTTCCCTTGCCCTCTTTCCCTTGCCCTCTTTCCCTTGCCCTCTTTCCCTTGCCCTCTTTCCCTTGCCTTCTCTGGTCTCCGTCCCGGCGTTTGAGACAGTCTGTCCTCTCTCTCTTCTTTGTCCTCTTCTTCCTTCCTCCCTGTGCGCGCCTGAAGGCCGACCCACGCGTTCGCGCTCGTAGCTGGTGATGGGGTAACGCGTAATTCCCCACCCTGGGTAGACAAGTAAGGCACGTACGTACCCCCTGGTAAAGGCCAGGCCCGGGGAGGGGTGATTGCCTGAGCTGATACCTTCTGACCATGCCGATTGGTCCCTCCGTCTGTTTCTCGGGAGGTGTGACCTGAGGTGTAAACATTCACCTAAGGCAGAAGTGCTCTCTGAGAGGGTCCCCACAAGGAAGGAGCACGCCATCGGAGATGCTGGCAATCATGGGGGATTCCTCCGCAATGGATTTCTCTTCTTCTCTCTCGACTTCTGCGCACAAACGGAAACTTGCCCAGCCACCAGTGACAAAAGTACTACCGCCTGCCCCACAGTTCCTCATCGTTTCTCGATCTGAGGACGGAAAGGATTTTTCCTCTGTCAACCCTTTCGTTATCCAGAAGGGCGTAGATGCCATAGCCGGAACTGTTAAGTCTTGTACCAGGTTGCGTAATGGTACCTTGTTACTAGAAACTGAAAGTGCCTTTCAGGCACAAAAACTGCTTCGAGCCACACTCCTATACATGTTCCCTGTCTGGGTGGAGGCTCACCGAACTTTGAATTCGTCTCGTGGTGTGGTTTATACTAGATCACTCGATGGATTGACTGACGAGGAGATTCAGTCTTTCCTCGCTGAGCAGGGCATGACGGCTGTCCATAGGGTCATGAAAAAGGTCAACAATGACCTTGTACCAACCCAGACACTTTTCTTGACCTTCGATAGTGTTAAGCTGCCATCACGCATCAAAGCGGGCTACGAGGTTATTTCTGTTCGCCCCTATGTCCCGACACCTACACGCTGCTACCAGTGTCAGCGTTTTAATCACACTCGCCAGTCTTGTTCCAATGCGGCTAAATGTGTCACTTGTGGCAGGGATGCCCATGAGGGTGACTGTCCACCTCCATCTCCTCGTTGTGTGAACTGTCAGGGTGACCATGCAGCATCCTCCTGTGACTGTCCCATCTATAAGGAAGAACGCTGTATCCAAGAAATTCGGGTCAAAGAGAAAGTGTCCACCTCGGCTGCTCGCAAGCTATTTGCTAGTAGAAAGCCCACGCTGCTCCCAGCGGGGAAATACAGTACTGTCCTCACCTCTCCTCGGACTACCAGGGAGGTGGCAACCCAGACATGCGATCTGACCTTCATCACCACGGTCGTCTGTTTGGCCAGTGCTAAGATCGCGCGGTCGACGTCTCCTCTTCCTCCCGTCACCCCACAGACACAAGCCCCTTCATCAGCTTCTGCCACGACGAAGACCCAGAAGTCAGATGCACGGGCCTTCAAGAAGGAAACGTCCTGTGCAGACTTCCTACATACCTCGAACTCCCAGCCATCAACCAGTACTTCCACCAAATGACCTTCCAAGAAGGCTCATAGGAAGCACAGTTCTCCTTCTCGGCCAAGGCGCATTTCTTCTCCTGCGCCACCCAGCAGTTGCCGCCCCAGGCCGTCATCCGTTTCGCCTGGCTGCACCACTGGAAGCCGACCATCTGGCCGTTCACCGGCGGAGGAAGCTCCCCCTCCTGGCCATCTTACCAAGATGGCCGATGAACCTATAGAACCAATGGACGATGACTGTCCGACTACTGATAGCGGCGGCAGTGATCGCTCGAAGCGGGGCCCTCAGCGGCCTTTGAGGTGACCTCTTCTTTCATCTTCCTTTTCTTCTTACGATGGCACTTATTCACTGGAATATTCGCAGCATTTGCTCCAACCAAGAGGACTTGAAGTTGCTGCTCCGCTTGCACCGTCCGCTCGTCGTAGCCCTCCAGGAAACGAAGCTACGCCAATGCGATCAAATTGCCTTGGCACACTACACCACGGCATGTAGAGACACTTTACGTGCTCGTCGACGTGCTTTACGCTCCTTTAAACACCACCCTACAGTGGCGAATTGTATGAATTATAAACGATTACGTGCACAGTGTCGTCGTATTATTAAAGAAAGCAAGAAAGCCAGCCGGGTTGCTTTCACAAGCACCTTCAACAGTTTTACTCCTTCTTCTGTTGTCTGGGGTAGCCCGCACGGGCTATCTGGCACTAAGGTCCACTCACCAGTTTCTGGCTTGACAGTCGCGAATGACGTCCTTGTGGCCCCTGAGGATGTCTCCAATGCCTTCGGCCACTTTTTCGCAGAGGTTTTGAGCTCCGCTCATTACCACCCTGCATTCCTCCCCCGAAAACAGGCAGAGGAGGCTAGGCCACCTAACTTCCGCTCCTCGAATCGTGAAAGTTATAATGCCCCATTCACCATGCGGGAACTCGACAACGCACTTGCCCGGTCACGGTCCTCCACTCCAGGGCCTGATTCTATTCATATTCAGATGCTGAAGAACCTTTCTCCTGCAGGTAAAGGATTCCTTCTTTGTACTTATAATTGCATCTGGATTAAGGGACATGTTCCCGCATGCTGGCGCGAGTCTATTGTTGTACCGATTCCTAAGCCGAGGAAGGACAAGCACTTGCCTTCCAGTTATCGGCCCATCTCGCTTACCAGCTGTGTCTGTAAGGTGATGGAGCGAATGGTTAACTCTCGTTTGGTTTGGCTGCTCGAATCTCGACGCCTACTTACCAATGTACAATGTGGATTTAGTAGGCGCCGCTCTGCTGTTGACCATCTGGTTACCTTGTCGACCTTCATTATGAATAACTTCTTGCGGAAGTGCCCGACCGCGGCTGTGTCCTTTGATTTGGAGAAGGCTTACGACACCTGTTGGAGGGCGGGCATTCTCCGCACCATGCATACATGGGGCCTTCGCGGTCGCCTCCCTCTTTTTATTCGTTCCTTTTTAATGGATCGACAGTTCAGGGTACGTGTGGGTTCTGTCCTGTCATACACCTTTCGCCAGGAGAATGGGGTGCCACAGGGCTCAGTTTTGAGCGTCACTCTCTTCGCCATAGCGATCAATCCAATAATGGATTGCCTCCCAGCTGATGTATCAGGCTCCCTTTTCGTGGATGATTTTACCATCTATTGCAGCGCGCAGCATCCATGTTTCCTGGACCGCTGTCTTCAGCATTCTCTTGACCGTCTTTACTCCTGGAGTGTCACCAATGGCTTCCGTTTTTCTGCCGAGAAGACTGTCTGTATTAACTTCTGGCGCTACAAAGAGTTTCTCCCACCGTCCTTACGACTCGGTCCCGTTGCTCTCCCATTCGTGGAGACAACAAAATTTTTAGGTCTTACATTTGACAGGAAACTTAGCTGGTCTCCACATGTCATATTTGGCTGCCCGTTGTACCCGTTCTCTAAATGTCCTCCGTGTTCTCAGTGGTATGTTGTGGGGAGCGGATCGAACCGTCCTACTTCGCCTATATCGATCGATCGTCCGCTCCAAGCTGGATTATGGGAGCTTCGTATACTCCTCTGCACGGCCATCCATCTTACGCCGCCTCAACTCCATAGAACATCGGGGTTTACGTCTTGCGATCAGAGCATTTTATACTAGTCCCGTCGAGAGTCTTCATGCTGAAGCTGGTGAATTGCCACTCACCTACCGGCGCGATATACTGCTTTGTCGGTATGCCTGTCGGCTACTGTCAATGCCCGACCACCCGTCTTATCGTTCCTTTTTTGACGACTCTCTCGACCGTCAATACGGGTTGTATGTCTCTGCCCTGCTACCCCCTGGAGTTCGCTTTCGTCGCCTCCTTCAACACCTTGATTTTTCACTCCCTGCAACCTTTCAAGTGGGCGAGAGCCACACGCCACCTTGGCTCCAAGCTCAGGTTCACGTTCACCTTGACCTCAGCTCACTCCCAAAGGAGGTTACCCCCGGTTCGGTATACCACTCCCGTTTTGTCGAACTTCGTTCAAAGTTCATTAATATGACCTTCATTTATACAGATGGCTCTAAGACCAATGACGGGGTCGGGTGTTCTTTTATTGTCGGGGCACAAAGTTTCAAATACCGGCTCCATGGCCATTGTTCGGTCTTCACAGCTGAGCTCTTTGCCCTCTACCAGGCTGTTCTTTACATCTGCCGCCACTGACATTCTGCTTATGTCATCTACTCCGATTCCCTGAGCACACTCCAGAGCCTCAGTGATCCGTATCCGGTTCACCCTTTCGTGCACTGAATCCAACGCTCTCTTCAGCAGCTGGGGGATGACTGTTCTCCGGTTAGCTTTATGTGGGTTCCTGGCCATGTCGGTATCCCTGGGAACGAAGCTGCAGATGCCGTGGCCAAGGCTGCGGTCCTACAGCCTCAGACAGCTTCTTGTTGTGTCCCTTCATCAGATTGTAGCAGGGTCCTTTGTCAGCACATTTTATCACTGTGGCATGCCGATTGGGCTGCACTTACGGACAACAAGCTTCGAGCCTTGAAACCTCTTCCCGCGGCTTGGCCGTCCTCCTCACGCCTTTCTCGGCGGGAGGAGGTTGTTTTGGCCCGGTTATGAATTGGACACTGCCGGTTCAGCCATCGCCATCTGCTGACGGCTGCGCCGGCGCCATTCTGCCCATGTGGGCAATTGCTGACAGTCCGCCACATTTTAACGTCCTGTCCGGATTTTAACACACTGCGTCTTGATCTTGGCCTGCCATGTACTCTAGATGCCATTTTAGCGGATGACCCATGAGCAGCTGCTCGCATTCTTCATTTTATCAACTTGACAAACCTCTCTAAGGACATTTGATTATGCTGTTTTTTTAATCCTCTGCCTGTCTGTCTGTCTTTTATCATGTTTTCCCTTTTAGTTGCTGTTTTAAACTTGTGCCTTGCGGTGCCTTCCTAACGTAGTCTGGGCACTAATGACCGTTGAAGTTGTGCGCCCTAAAACCACAAAAAACAAACACACACACACACACACACACACACACACACACACACACACACACACACACACACACACACACACATTTTTGTCTGAAAGCTTAAATGTTAACCAGTCTTTCCATTGTGCCTGTCTGCAACTCAATTTCTCCTCTGTGTTGTGCGTAGTGGTCTGTCCTTTTCATATTATTGTTATTCCATTCTGGACTTTCCATTGTTTGACTTAATTAGCTGAAATCGATAACAGTATGGCAGGGATGAGAATATTATAGGCTGATGAAAAATAAGAGTTGTTTCATGCAAAGAACTAAAACTGAGTGAACATTATGAAATATATTCAGCGAAGTAACTTACACCTGACAATAACTTAGCTTCCTGATGATGTAGCAAGATACCTTCCTTCTAATAGACAACACATTCTGTCTGTGGTAAGTGGCGGATCTCTTCTACAGGTACAGGGAGATGTACTAATTACTTTGCTGACACTAAGAGTTAACAATAGTCTATAGTGAGAGAAACATATAGCATGTCTACTCAATATATAGCTCTGAATCAAACTGTCTTTGACTCTCAGTCCTACAGATATCGCACATCAGGGCTGCGGCCCTTCGATTTGTGATACTGATGGCACTGTCATCCCTACGGGTACAATACCATATGCCTGGCATTAAAAAATATTTTCGTTTTCAGCTGACCCAAATAATTGGAAAATCTTAAAAGAAGATATACCATCTACAGTAACAAATCCAGGAGAGGGTGGATTTTTGCCATTTGGGGTAGCTGGTGTAATGGCTGGAGCAGCAAAATGTTTCTATGGATTTGTGGGCTTTGACTGTGTAGCAACTACAGGTATATTTTCCTAAATAATTTATTTATATACACAATACGTAAAGTACTTTAGTGCAGTAGTTACTATAAAGCTTCAGTAACTTTTATTTCTTTTAGGTGAGGAAGCAAAAAATCCACAGCGGTCTATTCCTATATCAATTGTGATATCACTCGTCATCATATTCTTGTCATACTTTGGTATATCAACAGTGCTGACAATGATGTGGCCATATTATGATCAGGTTGGTTAAAATAGAACTTAAACAAATAACTTAAAGAGAGAACTTAAAGAGAGTCATAAGATCTGGAACACTTAGGACAGTTTTGTAATTTGTCAAAATATACTAAAATGTAGCCAATGTTAGTAATTCTGTAACTAAAGTTAATTAACAAAAATGTTTGCAGTCAGTTCATTCAGAATATTACTTGGCCATTCTTTGAAAATCAATGGTAAATGTAAATCCTAAACATAAACAACACTTTTGTAAAATAAATCAAACAATGGAAAATCTGGGGTTGAATGTAACAATATTATGATAAGGAAAGTTGCTACTCACCATATAGTGGAGATGCTTACCTCTGTCCATATCAAACCCACTAACCACCAGCAATACCTCCACTTTGACAGCTGCCACATGTTCCATATCAAGCAGTCCCTTCCATACAGCCTGGCCACACCTGGTTGTCACATCTGCAGTGATGAGCGATTCCTCTCAAAATTTACCGAGGGTCTTGCTGAAGCCTTCACTGACCATAATTATCTTCCCAACCTGGTACAAAAACAAATCTCTGTCTTATCTTTCCAGTCTCCCACCACCTCCCAAAGTCCCACTGTTCGGCCACAGAGGAGCATACCCTTCATAACTCAGTACCACCTAGGACTGGAGCAACTGAATTACATTCTCTGCCAGAGTTTAGACTACCTCATGTTGTGTCCTGAAATGAAAAATGTCCTGCGCACTGTCCTTCCCACTCCTCCCACAGTGGTATTCTGCCACCCATTGAACCTACACAATACACTCAACCATCCTTGCACAACCCCTGCTTCCAAGCCCTTACCTCATGGCCCTTACCCCTGTAATAGACCTAGATGCAAGACCTGTCCCATACATCCTCCCACCGCCACCTGCTCCACACTGGTCACAAACATCACCTATCCTGTCAAAGGCAGGGCTACCTGCGAAACGAATTGTGTGATCTACAAGCTAAGCTGCAACCACTGTGCTGCATTCTATGTGAGCATGACAACCAACAAGCTGTCTGTCCGCATGAATAGTCACCAACAAACTGTAGCCAAGAAACAAGTGGACCACCCTGTTGCTCAGCATGCTGCCAAACATGACACCCTTCATTTCAATGACTGGTTCACTGCCTGTGCCATATCGGTCCTCTCACCAACACCAGTGTTACTGAATTGCACAGGTGGGAACTTTCCCTGCAGTACATCCTATGTTCCTGTAACACTCCTGGCCTCAACCTTCGTTAGTCACTGTCATCACTCATCCAGCCCTTTCCCTGTTCCCATTCCAGCATTACACAACTCTCATCCCACCATAACACCCAGTCTTTTTCTCTCCTTTTCTGCTATTTCCCTCCCCCACCCCATCTCTCACCTGCCCTCCATCTAACCTACAGCACTTCACTGTCTGCCACCCCTGCCATAGTATCCCTCCCCATCCCTGCACCAGTCTCCTCCTTACCCCCACCCAGTTGCAATTCCCATCACACACCAGTACTGCTGCTTGCAGTGTGGTTTCAGTTGCCTGAGACTGCAGTCAAGTGTGTGCGTGAGTGTCGTCTATTGTTGACGAAGGCCTTACAGGCCAAAAGCTTTATTTTTCACAGTCTTTTTGTTGTGCATATCTGTGACTCAGCATCTCTGCTATATGGTTAGTAGCATCTTTCCTTTTCATAATATCTTTACTTAGATAAAATAAAAAGTCTATACATACCAAGCAGTAACAATCTCACATGCAGACAAGAGATGAGAGAAACACCAGCTTTTGGAACTAGGTTTCTTATTTGGAGAAACAAGAGACTTAGTGTAGTATAATTATACAGAGACGAGCTAATTCAGTTACTCTGAGCTCTTTGTAAAAATAAATAAAAAAGAGCAGAACAAGAGAGAAATAAATAATGAAGTAAAAGCAGCAGATAAAATTTGAGAAATGGATAAATGACCGTTACTGACAATTTGTTGAAAATTTTGCCAATATTGACAAAGGCTGAACAGCAAGTGCACATTGGTTGGTCTGCAGCTCTGATCTCACAAGGGCATATGATGCAGTATATCCTTCTAGCACTGTGGTTGTTATAGTGGCTGGAGGGTTGATAGGGTCACAGGATGAGAAGGTCTAATGAACATAGTGTTGGTGGTGCCAAGTGAACACAGTGCTTTAGTGGTCCACCCGCTAAAAACTATTAGCCAAGGAGAACAAGTAGGTTGTTATATTTCAATCCAGGGAAGAACTGGAAATAGAAGTGACACTTTTTAAAATGAATGGCTAATGTGTGACATTGGAAATCTGTTCATGGACTAGGCAAAGCTTTACACATGTTTGGAACAATTTTTAAAATAGTTGAAAACATCTGGCTAAACTATGACTATCACCAGATAGAAGAAATAGAGAAAAGGGAAGGAAGGGGTATGGGAGTGAGGGAGGTTGAGAGTAATGCAGATATTTTGTGCTTGTGTAGCATGAAGAGATTTTGTTGAGTGAATTAGTTAAATCTTCCACTAAAAGAATAAGGATTAGAGGTGTGTGTGTGTGTGTGTGTGTGTGTGTGTGTGTGTGTGTGTGTGTGTGTGTGGGAAACATAAAATAAATCTGCTTCAAACATGCAGGACATTTAGTGTTGTCAAGATGTTTATCACAGAATATAGTAATAAAAGCAGGAAGTATTATGCCATCACTGAGGAAAATATATGCAGGACCCAGAAGATATGACAGTTAGTAGCGGGTGCAAAGTTTTGACGACTTACGTACTCTTATCTTTCTTCCAGGCAACTAAGTTTACTTTGACTTTCCTTATTACCTAGAAAAGTTGGACTATGTTTTATAATGAAAGTAGGTGTATAATGCAATAACATCTAAAACACTTGATCTGTATCAGAAACTTTTGTTAACTACTATGTACCTTATTTGTTTGATTTTTATTCCTTTCATGTATCACATTTTAGTGCTGTTGTCTAAATATCAATTTTCTCATCTGTAGCTATATACATGACTTATTCTGTAGCTATATACATGACTTATTCTGTAGCTATATACATGACTTATTCTGTAGCTGTATACATGACTTATTCTGTAGCTGTATACATGACTTATTCTGTAGCTGTATACATGACTTATTCTGTTTGATTATCTCCATTAGCTTGGGCTCCTCGCATTTTGTCATCTATAATTCTCTTTTCTTCATATCCAGTAATGGCATTTTTTAGTGTTCATATTATTTACACTCCGTTACTAACAAATTTAGATATTTTTATGCATCCTCCTTCCTTTTTTGTATGAGGGTCATTCAAGACGAGCTTAGAAACAGATAAAAGTAAAAACAAATTATTTTGAGAAAATAATTTATTTTTCATTATAATCTCCTTTAAATTAATTTACATTTTGAATCATTGCTCCAACTATTTTAAACCATCCGAAAAGTATGAATTCAGAAGGTCTGTAAAATGCGCATCTGCTTGGGTGATGACACAATTTGATGTGAACCATCCACTGAGCCATTTTTTAAAGTTTGGAAAAAGATCACTGGAGGGCCAAATCTGGTGAGTGTGGTGGATATTGCAACAATTCAAACTTTAATTCCATAATTCTGGCTATCGAAACTGCATTTTCATAATGGAAGAAGATCTTTTTCTTTTTCAAATGAGGATGTTTTTTCTTGATTTCTTCATTTAACTGGTCCGATAACAACACGCAACACTCCCCATTTATTGTATTTGTATTTCTTTATTCACCCCGTAAATCGTGATGAAGTACATAGTTTCTACAAATGATACTGGATGTTTGTTTCTGTTTCAAGTAACTGGCGTAGATGATTCCTTGCACTCCCCAAAAAACTGTGGCCATCATCTCAGCATCTTTGCAGTCTTTGGAGCCCATATGCCTTTGAAAACCGACTGTTTCGATTGTTCCTTAGTCTCTGGAGTGTAGCAGTGTATCCATGTTTTGTCCACAGTTCATTATTGACACAGAAATCCAGTAGGATTTCACTGGGAAAATGCCAAAACCACCTCAGCATCAACCATTCAGTTTCATTTATTCCTCACTGAGAGCAAATGTGGCATCCATTATGCAGAAATTTTTTATCCAATTTTTTGTGCAAAATTGAAAACACTGTATCGTGTGATATGCATGTGGCTTCAACTATTTCATGAACTTCAATTCCTCAATAACTCAAAACCTTATCAGGGATTTTGTTAATCATTTTGGGGATGGTCACTTCCACTGGATGTTCTGAATGCTGTTTGTATTTTGTGGATGTACAACCACATTTAAACTCATTTACTCAGTTGCAAATAGCTGTGAACTTCACCCAACTCAGCTTTGATCTGTTTTGGTGTTCAGTCTTTTAAATAGAAGTTTTTAATCACCACTTGAAATTCACCTTTTTCCATGCTGGAAAATAAATGTGAGCTTGTTGCTTCAGTCAACTGAGACGATGAAACAACATAATAGGTACAGCTGTGACCTCACCTGTCTTCTACTGACAGATATCACCTACTACCAGAAAACTGTTTTGATGCTATGAGTGCTATCTGTTGGACATCCTAAGGACTTACTGAATGACCCTCATTGTTCTCCTTGTAAATACTGGTTGCAGATATATTCCTCTTTTGTCTGAGAAAATTGTGCATAATGTTAATTGTTGTTCTGATTAGGATCCACATGCCCCTCTGCCATATGTGTTCAACCAAGTTGGATGGCCAGCAGTTATGTGGATCGTGACTACTGGAGCTGTCTTTGCTCTATGCACTAGGTAAGTGGATCCACCTTGCAGTAAAATCATGGTAGGGGTAAAAAGCACAGTATGAGGAAAGACAACCACAAACTGTTTTAAAACTCTCTCTCTCTCTCTCTCTCTCTCTCTCTCTCTCTCTCTCTCTCTCTCTCTCTCTCTCTCTCTCTCTCTTGTGAATAGTGATCTTTAATAATTTTAGGGCAATGAATAGAGGGGGGGGGGGGGGGGGGAGGGGGGTGTGGATTGACAGGAAGGGAAGGGCATCAGGGATGATTCCTGTGAGAGTAGCTTACCTCTTGCCTGTGGATCATATTCCTGTGAAAAACCCAGATACAATGTCTTTTTCCATGCATCCATCAATCCATCACATCCTGTTCTAGACATGCCATTGATATGTTGTACCTCATCAGAAGCAGGAATATTTGTAAGAGTAAAAAATCATGTAACCATTTTACTGCCTCCAATTTATTTATCAATATGACCTTGAAAGCAATGTCCGCTTGAACAAAATAGCCACCATCAGATTATGGTCAGATGCAAACTTGAGCACTAAGTTGTATGTCGGAATCCAGTCAACCTCAGTTGCTATCAATCTTTTCTCCATTTCTCTATAAATGTATGTACTTATTATTATGTGTATCTTGAACTTCACTTCACAAAACCCGTATTATGCTGTTTCGAACAATTAAAAGCTATCCAAAAGTACCATAACCAGATGTTTATGTTTGTTAGTTAAATAAAACATAGAATGAATTTTCCTTGTACCCAATGGATTACATACTAAAATGTAGTCAGTTCATGACATCTTCAACTTAGAACAATTAGCAGACCAAATTTAGTAATTTTTGTATTTCCAGTTAATCTATGCAGTAAGGTCCGAGGGAATTTCATTAACACAAGTAAATTATTTCAAGAGAGCAGTAACAACATTGGAAAAATAAATAAAATCATAGCTTGGCCTTTGTAACAAATTTTCCATACTAAATTTTAATGCTGGGTAACTGCACTCTGCACTACAAATCTGTTCTTATGAGCTCTGCCTTGTCCATTGCATACTTCATAGTTCAACTTAGTCACTGACGAGGAGATTTTCTAATTCTTGTTTGTATTCAATCTCTTTATGAACAATGTTTAGGATACAAGATTTATTTTATCACTGTTGAGTGCTGAGCACTCTGATTTAGTAATAGTAATAATAATAATAATAATAATAATAATAATATTATGATGATGATGATGATGATGATGATGATGATGATTTAAATGAATGTTTCTGTAGAGTGATGTATAACAGTCATGTACTTTTTCTTTTTTGCAGTAAAATTTGTGATCTGGTTTAATATATGTCTTTTTTATTTAATGTGGTTCATTTTTGGTTATTGTGTAACATTCTCACAAATGGCCACAATAGTGGCACTGATGAAACAGTGTACGTACAGAAAGTTGTTAATGTGAACAATTGAAATTTTTGCAGTCTTCTTGGTGCCATGTTCCCTTTGCCAAGAATTTTGTATGCTATGGCAAGTGATGGCTTACTCTTCCAGTTCCTTGCTAAAGTACATCCACGCTCACAGACACCTGTTCTGGCAACAGTGGTCTCAGGTATTTTTGCTGGTAAGTGTTTTGTCCAATGTTATATGTTGACAACATTGCAAAAAAGTATGTAGTCATAAGAGAAGTAAAACCTGGTCATTGAAACTGTCCTAATCCTGCTTAACACATGTATACACTTCTCTTTAATTTTAATACTTTGTCAATGATTAGGGCATTGGGGATAATGGAGACAACTCATAATAAAAAAAAACAAAAAAAAAAATAAACACACACACACACACACACACACACACACGTCTCCCTACGTTGTTCTCAGTCACATGCCCAGGCCCAAGGCACTCAATCTAGCTGGCACATTTCCCTCACTGCCACACAATACTATCTGAGTGTGAGAAGGGTGGAGGGGACATCAGTGAATGCACTGCCTTTAAATGGCGGTGGAGTCATACTGCATACGATCAGGTCGTATAGTTGACATTTGTTAACAGCATAGATCACAAGCAGCAGGTGTTCAGTATTTCTGAAGACATAACATAATTTTTATCTGGTAGAATTTATCGACATACAGACAGGCGTGGATATTTTCAAAGAGTTTTGCAGTCAAATTGCCATGTAATTGTAACTTATTTAGTTTCATAATAAAAGAAAAGGTCATAAACAAAAATACATTGATCAAAATAATGCAGCACTTGAACAACCACATTTTGGAGATTGGGAAAATCTACCTGAGAAAAACATTGCAGACGTACTGGACTGTTTTAATGTAAAAAGATTTGTAATTAAAATTTGAATTATCTTGCAGGTAATAAGTTAAATCTGGATATGCACAGGGTACTTTCAACTGTCTCAAAAACACCTTGAAAATAGATGTAAGAATGACAGTGTCCTTGAAACCTTTATAAAACTATCACTGTAATTCTTGCAACACCACAATAAATTCTTCATTCTTCAAACTTTTTTTTTTAATGCCAGTGAGCTCTGGGAACTGGATTGTTTTTGTCAGAATGTATCCCTCTACAAAAAAATGGCTCTAAACCTAACTAAACTAAGGACATCACACGCATCCATGCCCGTAACAGGATTCGAACCTGCGACCATAGTGGTCGCGCGGTTCCAGACTGTGGTAGCTAGAACTGCTCGGCCAGCCTGGCCGGCGTATCCCTCTGCAATATTATTTTCTTTTTACTTGAATTCCTATCAGATAAGAAAGAAGGAACTTTGGATTGTGTTTCTGTGGGCAGTGTGCAGTCAGATCCATTTCAAGTACAAAGTCTGCAGTCAATTCTGGATGTTCAAATTTTCATTCCTGCATTTCTTTTTCCTTCGTAAATTCAACAATAGAAGATGTAAATTATAAAATCATTTCAGGCATGCCCCTTGACTTAACCAACATACTTTGCAGTAATATATGAAGTCTCCATGCTGTTTGTTCATTTCCATTGAAAACTGTTGCAACTGAGAATGGAATAAGGGGTGTGATTTCAGAAATTTTACTATTTGTACTGCTAATTTCTTAAAGTGCTCCATGCCTGCAAATTTAGCACAAAGTGCTTCTTGATGTACAGAACAATGAATACCATCTGTTGATCATTGTAAATTTTTGCCCTTTCATTGTCATCTAAAAGTTCAAATTATTTCTGCATGGTATCATAATGTCTTCTCATAGCAAATAAGCAGTACTCATCACTTAAGCAATTTGAGAAGTCTCATCCCTGTCTTCTGTCATTCCCAGTCATTTTAAATGGTTGTGATGATACATTGCTAGACTGCTTCACTTTGTGCAAACAGCCATTGGACCTGTGAACACCCTTCATACCACCAACAAGTAGTGAAGGGTAAACAGTGCTGACACTGCGATTCTGCTGAACTCGGAGAGTTGTGCTGACCGCAAAATGCCACATTGCAATGCAAAATTGATGTTGCACTGTTTTGGGTACCTCTGAGAAGGACCAAGCAAAGGCAAAGTGATAGGCTGGGCTTGGACCCACCCACGGTCCGCACATGCTGCACATGTGAAGTTTGGCATGCCATGGCAGCTCTGTTTAAGATACACGGGATAAAATTGAAAAGTAAGAGAACATGTTTTTAGCATAAGGCAAATGATGTCTCACTGTTGTAAGTAAGTAAGTAAGTAAGTAAGTAAGTAAGTAAGTAAGTAAGTAAGTAAGTAAGTAAGTAAGTAAGTAAGTAAGTAAGTAAGTAAGTCAATTCTTTTTAACAAATAGCAAGATCTTGCTATTAAACACTTAAATACAGATGCATTAGATTTACTCAAGAAGACAGACATGAATTTTGAACATACAATTATTATTGTAAAGATTATAAATATCAATAGACTGATGAAAAGTGCTACTTTTTCTGTGTATAATGATGTTTGTAATAAAACAGTGAAATTTGCTGCTGATTCTAAGGAAATCCTTATAAATTTTCTTGGCATGGACAAGGGGACCACATGGCAATTGAATTTTTTTTAATTTTTTATATTTGTGGTACATGAAGTTCAGAGCTCAGATATGAAATTGGCAAAGAAGTTAGGCACAACTCTAAAAAATTCGTGAGAAATTAAACTTGAAAGCTTCTTGAGAATGTTTTATTCACTAAAATCACAACCATTTCTTAGATGGGCTACATGGTTCTGAGGTAGTGCTTGTCTGCCATGTGGGTGGACCCAGTTTGATTCCCAGTTGATGCAAGTTTTTCAACAAAGCTGCATGGTCTAAGTGCATTTCTGTGAAGTGTAAAATACAAAAACATGGATTTAAAAACATTGGTAGTATTAGAAACTGGTTATTGCTGGTTAGAATCTCATTTTGTCATTGTTGTTATTTTTCATCCAGTTAGAATACCTATGTCACTGAAATATAAAATTCATGAAATATATGGTACAAGACGATTAGGTATATGTTAATTCCCATATATTTGATGAATTTTATCTGCAAATGAAGTAGGTATTGTAATTGAATGAAAAAATAATGACTGAAATGAGATATGAACCAGCAGTTACCAGTCATGAATGCTACAGATTATCTGTTTTATTTTTTTTCTCTTTTTATGTATTTGATGCTACAGGAAAATGAATGTAGAACATGCATCTTTGTTCAAAAATTTGCATCAGCCAGGAATCAAAACCAGGCAACCCATTTGGCATTTTATAATCTTTCACAGGATACAGTACCACACACATTACTACCAAAACTAATTTTCCCCAGTTGATTGTTGGATTACAGTAAGATTGGTTAACTTATGTACAGTCGAACTGAGGTTTTCTCCAAAGCTTTCAGTTACATCATGAGATGAGTCTGGTGGATGATAAAAAGATCCAATCACCATTTTATGCCCATCCCTGATCCATCTTGCCAAAACAATCTCACATGCAACTTCAATTTCTATCTTGGTGAATTTGAGTTTCTTTTCTACTGTGACAAATATACTACCTCCATTTCCCATTGGACTATCCTTTTGATTTACAGTTAAGTTTTCCACAGAAATCTCAGTGCTATCAAATTCATGTTTCAACCAGCTTTTTATACCTAGTATTATGTGAACTTCACTGCTTTTCAGGAGTGCTTTGGACTCCAGCACTTGGTAGTTAACCACAAGGTTTTCAATACTCTCACCTGTGGGAGGCATTTCTTTCAATTTTCACTGATACTTCTGGGTTTTCTACAGCTTTTGTTATGTGGATTGGATGGAGAGTTGCCTTGTGTGCACCCCACAGCTACCTGGGTAGGCTCTAATGTGTAGTGCACACCCTAACTCATTTAGGGGAACCTTACAATTCTCAACCCTAAGGTGCAAGTCCAGGAAGTCACAGTCTAGCCTGTCACAGAACCTTTGAAGTCTCTGGTTCAGTCCTTCCATGTGACTCAGAACCAAGGTGCCATGGTCTGTTCTGGGAGCAATGATGCAAATTGTGAGCTTCATTGAAACTTCATGTGTCGAGGCTGGACTTCTAAACATTCTCTGCCAGTTACTGGAATGATTTAAGTATCACCTTGTAGCTGAGACAACAGGCATTATTTGTTCCAACATGTACCACAATCTACAGTTGGTTGCACCCTATTCCCACAATGACTCCCAGAATATCCTCTTCAATGTGTTGAATGAGGCCACCAGGCATACACACTGAGAACAACTGGTGTCCTTTCCTATTCCTTGCTGCCATTTCCCTAAGAGCTACCATCATTCACCATATGTTTTAACTGTTGATGATTAATAGTCCCATACACTTTTGTGTTTCCCGTTCCTTGACACTGGACAAAACATGTTTCCTCAAAACAGGTGAAGTGAGCCCCACTGGTTAAATATAACTTTCAGTGAACAACAACATCTTGAACCTTTTGGTTAGGGCGACAGCTGCCATTCATTCCATTTCAGGAATCCCTTTTCACAGGACCTGACCATCCATGGTCATCACATCTATAGGGATGAGCAGTTCTTCTCCAAATATGCCAAGGGTCTCACTGAGATCTTCACAAGCTGAAATTGCCCTCCCAACCTTGTACAAAACTAGATATCCCATGCATTCTCTCTCTAGTCACCTACCACCTCCCACATAAGTGCTGTCCAGCCACAAAGGTGCACCCTACTCATGACTCAGTACAACTCAGGACTAGAGTAATTGAAGCACATTCTCCACCAAGGTTTTGACAAACCCTCTTTGTGCCCTGAAATGAGGAATATCTTCGTTCCCTTACCACTACACTCCCCACCCGTCTGACAATGGTGTCTGCTGCCCACTACACCTATACAATATGCTTGTCCATCTCTACTCCACTCTTACTCCCAACCTATTGACTCACCTCTCGTAACCTTGCGGTACACCTAGCTGCAAATCCTGTCCCATACATCATCCTACTACCACCTACTCCAGTCCTGTCACAGGCATCTCTAACCCCATCAAAGGCAGGGCTACATGTGAAAACAGCCATGTGATCTACAAACTAATTATCAGTCACTGTGACACTTCCTAAATGGGCAAGACAACTTACAAGCTGGCTGTCTGCATGAATGGCCACCATCAAATTGCAGCCAAGAAACAGATGGACCACCCATTAATAAATATGCTGCCCAACATGATGTGCTTTAGTCAATGACTGCTTCACAGCCCATGCCATTTGGATTCTTCCACCAGCACCATCGTTTATGAATTACACAGTCCCCCTTGGTCTCAACCTTCACTAGTCCCCCATCTGTCTCCTTCCCTGCTCCCATTCCAGCACTACACTTGCCTTCTATCCCACCTATACTCCCACTAGTGTGTTTTCCCTCTCTGGTAGCCCCCCAACCCACTCCCGGTACAGCACAGCCCACAGCATCCTTACACTGCACCTTGCAGCCCTATCCTGTCATATTGCAATAATCCTGTATGCTCCCACAGGCAGCACAGCATCTTCCCACACCCCTACCCTGGTACTCCTCCCCCTCCCTGCTTCTTCCTTTCCCCTAGGAACACCCCCCCCCCCCCCCCCCCCCCCCCCCCTGCAGATTGCTGCTCACATTAGATGCAGTCACAGTTCAGTTCCTGAATCTGGAGACAGTGGCCATGTGTGTGTTACTTGTGCTTATGTGCATGTGCACAAGTTTTCTATTTTGGAAGGAGGACTTCGTACTTTAGAGGATTTTGTTGTTGTGCCTGTCTGCAACTTGGAGCCCTCTCTATATGGTGAGTAGCAATCTCTCCTATCCATATTGGTGCTAAGATAATGGTTGGTTAGTTAGTTAGTCGGTCAGTTAGTTAATTAGTTGTATGTTACATGGATCATATTTGTGATATCTCTCTACACTGTGGAACAAGTCAGTTTAATTACAAACTATGCTTTCTCAGTGAAGAATATGACAACATAATCACCATCTGTATGATTGTCTTTTACATTAATCTTAAACTAGTTTTAATTTTTTCCTTGTATGCCAGTATGGCTGAATACCTTATCCTTCACAGTACCAAATTATAGCTGAATGACGTAAAGTGTGAATAACGGAGGGAGTCATAGTAACTACTATCTGTATATTGGAAGCACTCAGTGATTGACAATTGTGTAAACTAGCTGGAAAATTTTAGCATCTGGATATCCTTTTCATCCTTCAACATATCAACTGCTCTGAATTAAGTAGATTCTTCAATCTTGCTTATGTGCCTATTGATCATTCAGGGCTTCAAATGTACTGTGAGTTGTGACCCTTAAGTTTTCCATTATGTATATTCCTCCAAAGGCTTTCTACGGCAGTGTATAGCATAAAGCATGTCTTATTCTGAAAAAAATATGTGTGTCTACAATCACAGTATATTGTATTTGACACACCTGCTTGGGAAAAAAGTCTGACAGCTGATTGCCAGGGGATGATCTGAGGATAGCACTGTGTACCAAAACTGGTATGATACTTACTAGCACTGCTGATTTTTGAATTTTGATTAACTGTTAACAAAAAATGTCCAAGGAAGTTAAACTGGGAACTATAATTAGGAATAGTATACCACTGTGGAATCTTCAGATTTTTTGTAGCTACATTAACTAACCTCAAAAACTTTTTAAATTTCACCTATATAAAACAATACTTTTTATGATCTAATGCAGTTCTAATCCATTATTATTATTATTATTATTATTATTATTATTATTATTATTATTGTTTCTTTCCTTTCTCAGACGTTATGTCTGGTTAAAAATGGAAAGTGACGCGGACCTTGATTGAGCGTGACTTCCTTCAAACTGTACGGTATATGTTACATTGCATTTAGGAACTTTCGGGTAATTGAACATGTATCAATCAATCTGTAGTTGTATATAAAAACAAAGATGAGGTGACTTACCGAACGAAAGCGCTGGCAGGTCGATAGACACACAAACAAACACAAACATACACACAAAATTCAAGCTTTCGCAACAAACTGTTGCCTCATCAGGAAAGAGGGAAGGAGAGGGGAAGACGAAAGGAAGTGGGTTTTAAGGGAGAGGGTAAGGAGTCATTCCAATCCCGGGAGCGGAAAGACTTACCTTAGGGGGAAAAAAGGACAGGTATACACTCGCACACACGCACATATCCATCCACACATACAGACACAAGCAGACATATTTAAATATGTCTGCTTGTGTCTGTATGTGTGGATGGATATGTGCGTGTGTGCGAGTGTATACCTGTCCTTTTTTCCCCCTAAGGTAAGTCTTTCCGCTCCCGGGATTGGAATGACTCCTTACCCTCTCCCTTAAAACCCACTTCCTTTCGTCTTCCCCTCTCCTTCCCTCTTTCCTGATGAGGCAACAGTTTGTTGTGAAAGCTTGAATTTTGTGTGTATGTTTGTGTTTGTTTGTGTGTCTATCGACCTGCCAGCGCTTTCGTTCGGTAAGTCACCTCATCTTTGTTTTTATGTATAATTTTTCCCACGTGGAATGTTTCCTTCTATTATATAGATATCATTAATCTGTAGTTGTATATATACGTTTGGATGCAGCTGTATTGCGCTGATGTATTGGTGGATATTGTGTGGTATGACTCACGTAGTTGATAGTATAATTGGTATAATGTCAACTTTATCCTGATGCCACATGTCCTTGACTTCCTCAGCCAGTTGGATGTATTTTTCAATTTTTTCTCCTGTTTTCTTCTGTATATTTGTTGTATTGGGTATGGATATTTTGATTATTTGTATTAATTTCTTCTTTTTATTGGTGAGTATGATGTCAGGTTTGTTATGTGGTGTTGTTTTATCTGTTATAATGGTTCTGTTCCAGTATAATTTGTATTCACCATTCCCCAGTACATTTTGTGGTGCATACTTGTATGTGGGAACGTGTTGTTTTATTAGTTTATGTTGTATGGCAAGTTGTTGTTGTATTATTTTTGCTACATTGTCATGTCTCCTGGTGTATTCTGTATTTGCTAGTATTGTACATCCACTTGTGATGTGATCTACTGTTTCTATTTGTTGTTTGCAAAGTCTGCATTTATCTGTTGTGGTATTGGGATCTTTAATAATATGCTTGCTGTAATATCTGGTGTTTATTGTTTGATCCTGTATTGCAATCATGAATCCTTCCGTCTCACTGTATATATTGCCTTTTCTTAGCCATGTGTTGGATGCGTCTTGATCGATGTGTGGCTGTGTTAGATGATACGGGTGCTTGCCATGTAGTGTTTTCTTTTTCCAATTTACTTTTTTCGTATCTGTTGATGTTATGTGAGCTAAAGGGTTGTAGAAGTGGTTATGAAATTGCAATGGTGTATCCGATGTATTTATATGAGTGATTGCTTTGTGTATTTTGGTAGTTTCTGCTTGTTCTATAAAGAATTTTCTTAAATTGTCTACCTGTCCATAATGTAGGTTTTTTTTATGTCGATAAATCCCCTTCCTCCTTCCTTTCTGCTTAATGTGAATCTTTCTGTTGCTGAATGTATGTGATTTATTCTATATTTATGGCATTGTGATCGTGTAAGTGTATTGAGTGCTTCTAGATCTGTGTTACTCCATTTCACTACTCCAAATGAGTAGATCAATATTGGTATAGCATAAGTATTTATAGCTTTTGTCTTGTTTCTTGCTGTCAGTTCTGTTTTCAGTATATTTGTTAGTCTTTGTCTATATTTTTCTTTTAGTTCTTCTTTAATATTTGTATGATCTATTCCTAATTTTTGTCTGTATCCTAGATATTTATAGGCATCTGTTTTTTCCATCGCTTCTATGCAGTCACTGTGGTTATCCAATATGTAATCTTCTTGTTTAGTCTGTTTTCCCTTGACTATGCTATTTTTCTTACATTTGTCTATTCCAAATATTATTATTTTCCCATTTTTCAGGTATAATGGCAGCTATTTTTGATTTACAACATCTTATTGATATGATGTCCATTGGAACTCTTCTTGCCTACACTATTGTTGCAATCTGTGTTTTGATTCTCAGGTATGTCATGTTGTTTGTATTTTTCTTTTTAGTGCCTATGTTTTCCGTGCCGAGAATTGTAAATTTATAGAGTATAATATTTTTATATAGTACTTCATTTATTAAACATTATTCTGCTAAGTTTCCCTCAATTAGTGGTATTAAATTCACTTTACAAAATGTCATCCCCCACTACAAGAGCCCACAAATCACTTTGGAGTGCTTTTTTTATGATGTAGAACTGGATCCAGGCAGTTATGTGACTTTTGACAACTGACATATGAGGTCTGTTCAAAAAATTCTTGAACTCCATTTGCAAAATTTTTCTACGCTTACCTTTTACTTACTGTGCATGGTCTTCTCTGAAATACTCTCCTCCATAATTGATACAGCACTCATAATGCTATTTCCATTCCTGAAAGCAATCTTGCTATACCTGTAACTGGATTGCATGATGTGTCATTTGTGAATTTTCTTTTATTTCGTCTATTGTTCCAAATCTTTGTCCTTTCAATGAGGTTTTCAGCTTTGGAAATAAAAGAAAGTCCTCAGGGACCAGGTCTGTAGGGTACAGGGGATGAGGCAACACAGTGATTCCACTTTTTTTTGTGCAATAGTCAGCACCAACAGGGATGAATATGTGGGTGCTTTATCATGACACAAGAGCCATGAGTTATCTCGCCACATTTCAAGCTGTTCTCTTCTCACATTTTTTTGCAGGTGTTGCAACATGTCCCAATAATACCATAAATTAACAGCTTTGTCCCTGTGGCATGAATTCGTGATGAACTAAACCCTACAAAAAAAAAAAAAAAAACCACTATCATTTGACCTTGGTCTCAATGTTGTAATTGTAGACCCATGTCTCATCACCAGTTAAGATTCTCTGAAGGAACATTTAATTCTCATTTGTGTGATCCACAAGCTCTTCCAAAGATTGTAGGGTGAAGGTCTTCCTGGTCTTGACTCAGGAGCCATTGGACAAACATGATGGCAACACAATGCACTCAAAGATGCTGTGTCGGGATTTCATGACATGATCCAATTGAAATTTTACATCCTTCTGCAATCTGTGTCAGTCAGTCATTGATTGGGGCACACAATTTTGTTGACATTCCTGACATGAGCATTGTTGGTAGATGTCGAAGGGTGTCCTGAACGAGGGTCATCTTTAACTTCCATCCAACCATTTGTAAACCATGTGAACCATTCATAACACTTAGTATGGCTTAAGCACTCACCACAATAGGGTTCCTGCATTTGGTGTGTGTCTCTACAGGTTTTCTTGAGTTTCATGCAAAATTTAATGCAGACCTGTTGCTCCTCTAACTCTGCCAATAAATCATAAATTTCAGGGGAATATTACACAAACAATATACACATTATACTAACAATTAATAACAAGTCAACAGCTTTAATACAGTTACTATGAAATTTAATTTCAATGGTTTGAAGATTATATTTATGTAGATGGATACAAGTGTAGGTTGCGAAGGACTGAATGAAGGGCAAGTGAAAATTGGAACTCAGATGTGAGAAGTAGGTGGACATGTTGTTTTTTACTAGTATAAAACCTTGTAAATTACATAATTATATTCAGTCTGTTAAAATCCACAATAAAACAATGAAAACAGTCAATTACTTTCTTCCCATCGCGTATGGTTAAGTCTCGCCTGACATGCGGTTCTGGGTGACTTTCCCAAAATCTACCCTTTTTCCTAGACCTCTCCAGTCCTTTTCCTTCACCCCTATTCCTTCCCCTTCAACCCTTCTGCCTGAAGAAGGAGCCACTGACTCCAAAAGCTTGCCAATTACAACCGTCTTTTACGTGTGTTTTCTGCCGCAGCTTAGTGAGTAGATTTTTATCTAATTAAATAAAATCCACAATAAGAATTTTTTTCCTTTAATGTATGGAACAATAATATTGGCTATGCACAATATTTAGGGTACTTAGCAAGTACTGTGTGTGAACCATCTCAACTAATATGTTATAGGACGTTTTATAGTGTGTTAGGTCATCTAACCTGAAATGACCCTTAACATTTTTTGACATCTGCTAATTACTGCTCCACATGGAAGGTACAGTAAGTACCTCAAAAGTTCTCTAGGCAGTGACCCAACTAAAACAATATGTATTTTGCAGCTAGTTAAGCATGCATCAAATTATTAGGTTCAGTCAAATGAAAACTGAATGCTTGCCACAATGGGACTACGGAATGGTTCCGTTCAAAAGTAATCAGCAGATGTGTGAAGACATTTATTCCACTGAGGCATGAGATGATCAATTCCTGTTTCGTGGAAAGGGGTTACCTGTTGACCGATCCCCAACCCCATCCACTTTTGCATTTGCTCATCCAACTGAAACCGACATTCACATGTCTTTCTTCAGACTGCCAGAGATGAGCAGATCACACAGTGAGAGCTCTGGCTGTGCAGAGGATGTTGCGGTGTTTCCCAACCAAATTTCTTTAGCGTAGCTGTCGTCCAATTGATGGTGTGGGAGTGGGCATTATCATGAAGCAGGATAATTCCATCCAGCAGCATTCAGACAACACAAGGGCAAATGGCAAAGTCAACAGTGGAAAAATCCCACATCTGCCTCACCAAAGGAATCCAGAGCTGTTCTCACAAGTTCTGGTAAGGTCATGATAACTGTCTTCTTCAACTGCAGGTGCCCTCTTCTCGAGTATCTCATGTAGAACCATAATCAATGTGCAGCAATATGAAGACACATTCAAAAAACTGTGATGTGCCATAAAGTGAACATACTCAGGAATGCTGTAGGACGGAATCATCTTGTTGTACAATAACACCCACCCCTACACTGCCAATCATATAAAGGCTATGCTTCAGTGATTTGGTTTGGAAACACTGCAACATTCTCCATACAGCCCGGATTTTTCACCATGTGTTTTTCACATCTTTGGCGACCTGAAGAAAGATAAGTGTGGACATTGGTTTCAGTCGGACAAAGAAGTGCAAGAGTGGGTTCGGTTGTGGACTGTGTTCTACAAAACAGGAACTGATAGCTTCATCTCCCAGTGGGATAAACATGTGGTGGGTTTTTCACTTGACTTTCCCTTGTATTTCATTACAAATCAATAGTCTCCGAGTTATATATAGTTATGAGAGTAAGGCAAACTGTTTATGAACTGGCATTGCAATACTCAGTGTTTCTTAGATCAAAAATGCCCTCAATTTCAAAATATTCTCCTTTCACATAAATGCACTTTGTATAACATTTTTCCATTGAATATATTTCATCTCTTAAGTGTGATACTTGGAGGTCTGCAAGATATGTTATCTTCATTGATCCTAAAATTTTTGTTAGCCACAGATTTCTGGATAGTAGCTGCTGGAATAACTGTGAGTCATAGGGTGCCATATATACTCAAAGGAGTGAATGTTCCAACAATTTGTACTTTATATAAACAGGGTGAAGAAAAATAGTGTCATGAAATTTTAACTGTGGATAGCTAATGCCAGTAGGAACCAAAATTACTAATGTTGTGTAGGTTAAAAATGGTGCGTTGTCAAACTGCAGAAACTTGGTGCCATGCACCCAGATTGGCCATGGGATTGCTCTCTTGCTGTTTGTTGGTTGACAGGCGGTGCTATAATTGGCGGTTCACACATATAAATGTCCCTCAACCCATCGCTGCCCCCAACATCATACACACGTGTCGAATAGGTCTTGCTGTTTGTCTCCACCTTGTGTAAGAGGCATTCACATGTGAGCTTTGCTTCAGAGCAAACACACCACCTGCAGTTTAGTCATAAAACAAGCATGGTGGCATAGTATTCATTTGAAGAACATAGAGATATGTTTTTTTTACGGACTAGCTGACGGTAAGGCGCATGAAACTTGACAGCCACCCACACCCTCAAATGTTTACAGCAGTTCACCAGCAACTTGGCAAAACAGGCTCATTAGCAAGCTATCATGGTGATGCTGGAAGATCTCAAACACAATGGGATGCTGCACTTGAAGAGTGTGTTCTCGAGCACATTGAGGAAGCACCTATGACTAGTACTCGAGTGGTTGGACATGACATGGGGGTCACTCATTAGTTAGCCTGGGAGGTTTTGAAGGATGATGGCCAGCATCCATTTAGTTTCCACCCTGTCCAAGAACTAAATCCCATTGTGGACTACAAACATGAACTAGGGTTTTGCCGGTGGTTTCTGCAACATGTTGCACAAGATCCCAACTTCCCCGCCATTGGATTGTTTATCGAGAATGCACCTTCCATCGGGATGCCTTTACAACACTCGAAATGTTCATTACTCGGCAAGGGGAAATCCTCATGTCACATTCGTCCACGGACACCAGGAACAATTTTTGCTCAACATTTGGGCAGGCATTATGGGTGGCCATCTGATAGGGCCAGTCTGTCTGTCCTCAACTTACTGGGGCAAATTACCTTCACTTTTTGCAAGCAACTATACTCAGCCTGCTCTGAGATGTTCCCCTGGACATACAGCTACGCATGTGGTTGCAGCATGATGGTACGACCATACATAAGTCATGCTGCGTGCGGATATTCAAATGAACTCTTTGATGACCGAGTAATTGGCAGAGGTGCTCTTAGACCATGGCCCCATGATCACAAGGCTTCACGCCATCGGACTTTTTCCTGTGGGGATTCTTCAAGATTCAGGTTCACCCACTCAGATGCAAACCACCAAGAAATGAAGAGGAATTAATGAATCCCATTCAACATGCCACCAATCACATCAGGGCAATGCTAGGAATCTTTGAAAGAGTTTGGCAAAACAAGGTTCGATGTTACCAAGCTTGTGTTGCATCAGAGGGTCACAAATTCAAACACCTGCTTTAAGTAAACCATCTCCTAGCTACAAAATAAGCCCTATCCAGGGCTGATGCAATTTGTAAAAGACTTTCTGTATGTATATGAACTAGCAGTTGTTGGTGGGTTTGTTCCCAGTACATCTTATCATGGAACTACAATGGATGTCCAGGACCTTGGGGGATTCACCCCCAGATTGAAAAGCTGAGATGCTACCACCGAGTGTGCGGGCTGCCTTGGATACATCACAATCTCTGGCAGACAAAGCATTTGCGATCATGCATTGTCCAGAGTATCCGGTAACAGTGCAATCCCACAGCCAATTGTAGCGCATGATGCCAAGTTTCCGTAGTTCAAAAACTGTGCATTCTTGACCTACACAACCTTAGTAATTTTTGGTTCCTACTGGCTCAGCAAGCCAGAGTTAAAATTTCGTGACATAATTTTTCTCCACCCTGTATATGTAGTGAATATAATTAAGGTGATGATGGACAATGATCTCTTAAGTGTGAATGCACACTAGACTCTCTTAATGGAATTGGTGAAATGCCATGAGTAATGAGGATAATGGGCAAGGGGAATTACATTGATAGTGTGTGTATAGGTTGAGAATTGGGTCTGATGAAGGTGTGTAGGGTAATCCATGCAGTTGCGATGACAACTGTGTCCAGATGGTGCAGTGGTCAGTGCATTTACTCAGTAAGCCAGAGACCCAGACTTGAACCCCAATCCTGCATGAATTTTCAACCTTCTCTGTTGATTTAAATCAATGCCAACTCACAGCCAATTTCTGCAATTCCTTTTTTCTTAATTTTTACTTTGTATCACATAACCAAAGCATCATTATGGGTAGGTGCACTTACCTGAAGAAAGATAAAAATCAATAAATCCCATAACCAAAGTACCATTATGGACAGGTGTACATCCCTGAAGTAAGATAAAAATCAATAAGTAAATAAATAAAAGATATGTCATAATCTATGCCTCTTTTCATATATTTTCTTCATCAACTTGATCCAAAAATCTTTGTGTGGTATTTGTCAATTATTATTTTACCTTTCTTCAAGGAAACCAAAATGTATGCAAGCAGTAATAATGTGATAACTAAGCATGAGTGTAGCAGGGCAGGGTTTAAATAGACATTCTCCCATGACAGGCTCTATTGGAAGTTCACAGTATTGTTCCTTTGCAGCCCACTCTTGCAGATGACAGCACACTGCAAATGTGTGTGCATTACTTCAGTCCTCTTTCCTTGGGGAACAGCTCAGATTTGAGATGTCCATGGGATCTTCCTCTGCAAGGCTCTGACTATGACATGCTGATACTGAGGCATATGGTCAGAAGTACTCAGGATGTGGGAAGGGTTGCAGTCCACCTTGTGTCAACCCATATGGTAGGATGGCGAGAGGGGGGGTGGGGGGGTGGGTGAGGGGAGGGGGCATGGAGGGGGGAGGGAGGGGGGAGGGGGGAGGGGGAGAGGGGAGGAGGAGGGGGAGGGAGGGGGCATGGAGGGGGAGGGAGGGGGAGAGGGGAGGGAGGGGGCAGGGAGGAGGGAGAGGGGGGAGGGAGGGGGCAGGGGGGAGGGAGGGGGCAGGGGGCAGGGGGGAAGGAAGAGTAGGGGAGGGGGGTGCGTGCACCTATGCGCCTCCATGTGGCATAGTGGCATAAGGTGCTTGTATGCCCACCAGGCCGAGTAACAACACTAATGCAATCTAGTGGCCATTCTACCTGTCACGGTGAATTTCACCTCTCATCACTTACATACTCTCCAGTGGTGTGTATGTGTACCAAGTTACTACTCTGACCTCCAACTGTGTCTTCTGGGTGGTTCACTTGTTTCCTTGTCAGGCAGGGTAATTCTGTTAATCCATCACCTGACATGATGTGACCAGTGGTTATGCAAAAGTATACTCACCATGTATTTAGCACTGTGTTTTGCAACATTTCAATTTAATATTTTAACAAATAGTGAACTATACATTATGGATGAATTTTTATAAACAATAAACTATTCAAAATGAAGAATTTTATGGTGTCATGGTGTTTAGTACATCCATGTAAATGAAACACTCACAACACAAATTTAAAAGCTATTGTAACAAAACTATACTGCAGATCAAACTGAATCTTCACTTGTGGTATGAAGCTGCATAATCCAGGTAAAGAAAAGAAAATTGTATTGATATCAACACCATATCTTTGTCTGGCTAAGAACTTTTAACCCTTTCCCCCAATTTATAGTTGTAATTCAGAATTTGTGATTGAAATACAAAAAAGTAGTGGCTCAACAGGAAATGAAACTGCCATGAGCCTTAACTTAGACTCATCCACCTAGTAGCATGAAACACTTCACTTTGGCTTGATAAGTAAAGTACAACCTACCTCCAGTTTGCATTATGTAAATAAACAGATCCATGTCAGTGGACAGGATTCCTGGATCATCCCATTAAAGTGGTTAGTTTTTCAAGTGAAGCTCTGGTTGCTAAATGGTGTGCCATTTAGGCAGCAAATAGTAAAACACTCAAAATTCCTAATATGTATTTGAGAATCTGAAATGCAGGTAATTGTAATCACTTTACAGTTCCATAATGGGGACACACATGGAATGTTTGTTAACAAGTCCATTGTGATATGCTGAAACAATCCTTCCTATGACACATCATAGTCATGTCTCTCTAAAAATTTACGCAAGCATAGTTGCAATTCAGAAATTTTCTAACACACTCATCTGAGGCATGCAGGGCCTCTGTCACATGCTGAGTGTCATTACTGTTTTGCAGACAGAAGCTGACACAATGTCATGTATTGCTAATGTACACCCTCTGCCTCCTCATTCCATATTGACAACACACAGCATGCAGACCATGCTGTACAACATGCCATCTGGATTCTTTTCCCAGACACCAGTTTCTCAGAACTGTCCATATGGGAATTGGTATTACAACGTGTCCTTGGTTCTTGCCACCCACTTGGCCTTAATTTATGGTAATTTCTTTGGTCTCAGCACTTCCTCTAAATAAATATTATGTTCTTCACTCCCTTTTAGTTGCCTACATCTCTCGTTTTCTAAATATTTCATTCTCTGACATGTCTACTTTTCCCCCATCTCCACCTCTACCATATACAATGCACTTAGCTTTCCACTCTTATTAATTCAGGCACTATGATCTGTCAGTAATCTCTGTATTGTGTATTGCCCTATCTTCCATCTTTATAAGCTCTCAGGTTTTCAAATCTTGTCTAGTGCAGACCCCAACATCCTCATCCTGTCTGCTGTCTCCTTACACCCAGGATTCTTAGTGACTTCCTATTTCCTGAACCTCACTACTTCTTTTCCTCCACATCTCTTCCTTCCCCTTAACCCTTTTCCCAGGAGGAGGAGCCACTGGCTCCAAAAGCTAACAAATTTAAATACCTTTATGTGCGCATTCCCCTTCTGCTGCTTGGTGAATAATTTTTTTATCTATCCAATTATATTATATTTTTTAAAAAAGATTATTTTTGTTGATATGAAGTTTGAAAACTGTACTTTCAGAAGGTCATAAATGTATACTAGCAGAATTATGGCTCAAATTTTTGCTTAAGATTGATAGCTGGGCCTGACATTGTCAGTATGCTTCTTTCTTCTTAAACTATGAGGTCATGTTGGTGATGTTTCCTTGTCAGTTACATGACTTGATGACTATTCCATTCATCACAGTACAGTGAGAGAATGAACAGATTGTTCACATGTGTACAAAATAATGTATCTTGTTATAGGTATGAAGATCCATCTCCTGCATCATTTGAACATGATTTGCCTAAGAAGGAGATTAATGTGTTCAATGCTGTTTTGCTGTCACTGAAACACCTCTTCAATTTCTCCTTATTAAAATATCCTACGGAACTCACTTCTACAATAACTAAGTGGGCTGTTGTAATTTTCAGTAAGTATTTTGTATCAATTCTTCTTTTAAGAAAGTTAATGTGATGGCTTTTAAGAATATATCTTCACTGTGTTTATCTGTAATTTACATCTGTTGGTACTTTCTTACAGTGCAGTTTTTTTCTGTGGTTGTTAAATTTATACTTTTCTTCCTTAAATTAATCATAGAACCATTTTACACTTTTGTGCTCAGAGCAACAATTTTTTTTTTTTTTTTTTTTTTTTTTTTTTTTTTTTTTTTTTTTTTTTTTTTGTGGGATTTGGTTGGTAACACCAGAAACTGGTAATAACGGAACTTATTTTGTATATGAGTAGAATTTGTATACATTTAAACTTTGTCTCTTCAGGTCATAATAAAAAATAAGATGGGGAAGAAATATCAGTTGTTAGTGGTTGCATGTTGAACATAGCAATGTATCAAAATTACAAATTCACATAATTTTTCAGTTTGGTGAAATCTTATGTTTAACTACTTTACAGGTTTAATTGCATTAATGTTTTGTGCAACATTAATACATGCTGGAGACTTTGTACAACAAGGGGAGATGTGGGCAGTGATTCTATTAGCTGTCTTGGCTTTTCTGATGATGCTTACCCTGGCAGTAATTGCAAGACAACCGGTGTCTACAAAGGATCTATCATTCAAGGTCTCATATATCACATATTTATGTATCTACTCAAATATTTATGATTCAGTTTTTATTAGAATAGTTTAAGAGAACATCTCGTACAATATGCCAAATGAGTACATAAAATTACAGCATTGGTCTAGTGGGCAAACAAGACTTTTGAGATATAATTCAGATCTCCTTGTAATTGTGTTGGTGGCACATAAGTAATTAGTCATAAAAATATTAAACAGTAAATCACACTCTAAGAACTACGGTGCCACTCAGTTAGGACTTCATCATTTTCAATATTTTTTCTGTTCCTTCTGATATCTTTTAGTTACAGGTCTTCACTGACTTTCCCATTTAGCCCCAGCAAAAAGCTAACTTAGTTACGACAAAGAAATCAGTGCAAATGTTAAGTTCTAGAACAGTGGTACTAGAATCTATTAAACAATGTCTTTCTATTAGCTGTATGTGTTATGCAAAATGAAGACACTGTGAGGGAGAGGATAGTTAGGTAGATAAATCGGTACATAAGTAGGTACACTCTATTGCAATAAATAAATAAATAAATAATGGATGGAGGTGAAATCACCCACCATTTTACCCAGGAGCTGATCACATTAGAGGTGCTACAGCACTGCTCATAATAATGGATGTACCTGAAGGATTAGCACCTTTTTGACTATCAGTGTAAGAAACACACATTGTAGCTCAAGGAAACACAGCTGATGTCATGAGCTTGAGTTTCATGCATCTTACTTAGTATACTATCTTTGTAGCTCTGTGGCATAGTCAACTGACTGGAAAGCACCCATGTGATGTTATGGCTCAGTTTGATTCCTGCATAGAGCAAATTTTGCTTTGTTACAGTGTTAACATATTCATTGTGGAGAAATGACATAGTCACCAGAATGAATAGTTCATAATTCTTAATAAGATATGTTTAGCCCTCAAAATGGGTATGGTTACTTTACCACTTGATACCTTGTCCAAAAGTAAATACAAATTCTTGGTAGAGGATAAGGCTAGTTTTCCAACTTCATTCATTTTGTCATTGGCTTTATGTTTTCGATCTCATTGTGTTCTGCTATCCACTCGTGTATCCCACTGGACACAGGTTAATCCCTCAGAATATGTTGTTGCATTGATGGGTATATACTTGGAGCATCCAGTTGACTGTCCTGTGAAGAATTCCAGGTCTACAGGAACATATCTAGTACCACACTGTCACAGACATCCAACCATTTTGAGATGAATACATTTGGGCCGAAAAGGGCATCTTTTACCTATATACTTGTACTGGACCATCATTTGCTCAAGAAAATACTAATTATTCAGAAAATATTACTTTGCAATTGGTCAGGACTGCCATTGTTCTCAGTATGTGGTGATTTTGTGTATGTGGAGTCTGTATCAGCTGCACATCTATTTTGTATTCCAACATCGCAATGCAAGCACCAAACCATATCACTGACAATGGAAACACTGTAGCATGTATAAAGTGCACCACATTCATAAAAGGAATGTTGCATGATCCAGTGACAAGTCTGTTATGTTGGACTGTTGTCACAAATCAGAATCCAATTCCTACATGCCGTTTGAGCTCTGAGGTACCTCGATATAGTCTTGTCCATTGTCGTGCAGTGCTATTATGTAGATACTCATTCATTTGTTTAAAAATTATCACACAAATTGTCATACAAAATGTAAAAAAGACTCAATTGACACACACTGTATTCTTATCAGCCTGTTGAAGACAGATCAGTGGAGTATGAAATAAAAATAAATAAAATAAAGCATAGTTTTTTGATGAGGCATGGCTCATGAATGAACTGGCTGGACTCAAAATAAGGTGGTGCAGGTGAAGTGGGAACATATGAGTACATCACTTACATGTCAGTCATGCAGTCAGACATCTTTATTGTCATACCCATGTGCTTCATTCAGGATGTGGACTATGGTGATGGCGTGATGACAGAAACTGATAAAGTACATGTTCACCAAAAAGTCTTTATTCTACATGAAAGAGGAAATGAGCAAGTGACAACAATGAAATTCAGTTCTGGTGTCTATTAGCTGGAAATCATGGTAATGGTGTTGCACTGTAGTTCCACTCAAACACTGATCCTGGAGGATATATACTCCTTGGTGATGAGCATATTGTCAAATAGTATGAACATGGGAGAACAACTGACATATGTCCAGAATGAAGCAAACCTTCCTCACAATCACAGAGCATTGTGTATTTCGTGGGTGCACTGAAGTGAAAGTGAAAATGGATGGAAAGTGCCAAACAAACTTCCAAACACGTTGGTGGGAAGCCCACATGGTCCACAGCTTGTAGAAATGGAATCCAGAAAACACTTCTGTATGTATGGTGGCTCAGCTGACACGTGTGTGTCAACTGGTACCTGACACAGCTAACTTGGGTTGACAATGAGGAGATCTGATCTATTCACATTTTTGTGGCACAGCTGTCATACAGGTACCTGACTTTGACATGGTGAGCTGTAATCTGATGTTACAGAATGGAATATGCACTTGCTGCATTTGTATGTCAATCTGTGAGACAGAATACCACCATCACCACATGCAAGATAGTTTCTAGTATGATAAGATCTTAGATACAATTTCCTACACTGAGTAAAATAATCCTACAAGGAAGAGAAGTGCTTATTATCTGTAAATGCATTCATATAGATCTAAAAGTGAAAATGATGTGCCATTACCATACCACAAATTGCCATGTATTGTCATGCTAGCAGTGAGGCATAGTGGTTAGCATCACTGGCTGGCATGCTGCAGGTCATCAGTTCAAAGCTGACCACCAGCAAGTATTTTTTATTTAGTATTTATCATTTCTGGGAGGTTCTCAAAATATCTTACTTTTGTATATTCTGGAATATTTGATTTTTGTACTTGATGTCCCTCTTGAAAGAGGCCCCACAAACATACATTTGCTTAAATTGCACTTAAAGGCTTCACATAAAAATCAGGAAATTAAATGAACATGTCGTACCTTGTTCATGTGGAGACAAAGGTGAATCACAAAAGATGCTGGAAGTGACCACCCTTGACTTGTAAACACAGTTGAAGATGATGCCGCAGATTCTCGAGTGTTGCTCCCAGAAGCTATGGCTCACTGCCATGAATTTCAGGGATGATAGTCTCTTGTAAATTTGTCTAAGTTGTTTGGTTTGTTGCTGTAGACCTTGCCTTTTAGGCCATCCCATAGGAAAAAGTCAGGTGGTGTTAAATCAAGTGACCCTGGTGGCCACAGTCTTTTCAAAATGACTCTGCAGAGGAAGAATGTTTCAATCTCAGCCGTGGTCACGCGAGACATATGGCACATGGTGCCATGCTGTTGGTACCAGCCAATTTAAGTTCTTCATCGTCCAACTGGTTCACAAATTTCTGAAACATTTTGATGTAAACTACGCTTGTCAGAATGGACTGAAAAAAAAAAAAGAAAAAAAAAAATAGTTCAGTGGTGTGACTCTGTGATACTGCACAGAACATGCCAATCTTTTGTGAATGCAGGAGTTGCTTAACCAGTGGAAGTCGATTTTCATTATACCACAAATGTGTATTCTGAGAGTTTACATAGCCAGAGAGATGGAACTACACCTCATCATTGAACCATGTGTACTGCAATACTCCTGGCCTCTGCGCAACAAATTGATGAAATGGAAAAATGTAAGGTGTTTGTCTTTGTGATTGACATACAGTTCCTGAACAACTGTAAAACATGCCACCTTTCTTTGCAACTCTGACATACTCCATGACATTTCATGTTCTTGAGATAAACATTGAACAGACTTTGCAGGAGAGGTCAACAATGGCTTTTTCAAGTTAGTCACTTTTTCTTATGATAATGGCAACTGTCCCCAGCTGTGAAGATTCAACACCATTGTACTGTTCTCCATCTTGTTCACTAACATTTTTATGCATATAGATGGTATATGCTGGTCACCAAATGGTTCAACAAACACTCACTGACATGACATGTCTCAATGGAATTAGTAATCCAATATTGTTTCACAAGAAACTCATGCTCTTAGGCAGATTACCAATTTTTGACAGTAAACACTGAGCACCAGCCACAGTGTTGCAGAGTGCAATGTTGCCACATCAAATGTCACAAATCACATGGTGCAATTTCAGAGAATTACTACACATGTTTGTTGGGCCTCTTTCAAATGGGGCACCTGTATAAATAGCAGAATTTTGGAATATTTGATGTTTGTATGTATAGCATCATTCTCCATCCAGGACATCAGTTCTTTCCTGGTTGTATGTCAGTGTTCATAATAAGTGTGCTTTCAGTGCTAAGTGTTGTACTTCATTGACAGTCGTATTTACACTTAAGTGGTGTTTCACTTGACTTTGTTTGGTGAAGATAGTGGGTACTTAAATACATCTGCTTCATCAATGCTCCAATTATGCAACGTAAAAGCCATTGCCTACATGGACACGACCCGGAATGCAGATGTAATATTGTTCCTAAGATCTGTATATTGAGGAAATGGATGGATTACAAAACATGTCAGTGAGCTGCGCATCAGGCATCCATCAGTATTTTCCAGAGATGCTTGTCAGAATGCTACAAAAGTTGAAAGGATTTGATTCTGTTACCAAATACAATAGGTGAGATAAATTGATGTGTTTTCCACATACACTCCTGGAAATGGAAAAAAGAACACATTGACACCGGTGTGTCAGACCCACCATACTTGCTCCGGACACTGCGAGAGGGCTGTACAAGCAATGATCACACGCACAGCACAGCGGACACACCAGGAACCGCGGTGTTGGCCGTCGAATGGCACTAGCTGCGCAGCATTTGTGCACCGCCGCCGTCAGTGTCAGCCAGTTTGCCGTGGCATACGGAGCTCCATCGCAGTCTTTAACACTGGTAGCATGCCGCGACAGCGTGGACGTGAACCGTATGTGCAGCTGACAGACTTTGAGCGAGGGCGTATAGTGGGCATGCGGGAGGCCGGGTGGACATACCGCCGAATTGCTCAACACGTGGGGCGTGAGGTCTCCACAGTACATCGATGTTGTCGTCAGTGGTCGGCGGAAGGTGCACGTGCCCGTCGACCTGGGACCGGACCGCAGCGACGCACGGATGCACGCCAAGACCGTAGGATCCTACGCAGTGCTGTAGGGGACCACACCGCCACTTCCCAGCAAATTAGGGACACTGTTGCTCCTGGGGTATCGGCGAGGACCATTCGCAACCGTCTCCATGAAGCTGGGCTATGGTCCCGCACACCGTTAGGCCGTCTTCCGCTCACGCCCCAACATCGTGCAGCCCGCTTCCAGTGGTGTCGCGACAGGCGTGAATGGAGGGATGAATGGAGACGTGTCGTCTTCAGCGATGAGAGTCGCTTCTGCCTTGGTGCCAATGATGGTCGTATGCGTGTTTGGCGCCATGCAGGTGAGCGCCACAATCAGGACTGCATACGACCGAGGCACACAGGGCCAACACCCGGCATCATGGTGTGGGGAGCGATCTCCTACACTGGCCGTACACCACTGGTGATCGTCGAGGGGACACTGAATAGTGCACGGTACATCCAAACCGTCATCGAACCCATCGTTCTACCATTCCTAGACCGGCAAGGGAACTTGCTGTTCCAACAGGACAATGCACGTCCACATGTATCTCGTGCCACCCAACGTGCTCTAGAAGGTGTAAGTCAACTACCCTGGCCAGCAAGACCTCCGGATCTGTCCCCCATTGAGTATGTTTGGGACTGGATGAAGCGGCGTCTCATGCGGTCTGCACGTCCAGCACGAACGCTGGTCCAACTGAGGCGCCAGGTGGAAATGGCATGGCAAGCCGTTCCACAGGACTACATCCAGCATCTCTACGATCGTCTCCATGGAAGAATAGCAGCCTGCATTGCTGCGAAAGGTGGATATACACTGTACTAGTGCCGACATTGTGCATGCTCTGTTGCCTGTGTCTATGTGTCTATGTGCCTGTGGTTCTGTCAGTGTGATCATGTGATGTATCTAACCCCAGGAATGTGTCAATAAAGTTTCCCCTTCCTGAGACGATGAATTCACGGTGTTCTTATTTCAATTTCCAGGAGTGTATTTACTTCTGCTTGGATGACACATGCCAGCAATGATCTGAGAATGACGAGAAGCTCAATAGTTGGGACAGATTCCTGGCTGAATTGGAGAAAGCATTTTGCAGCACTCAGCAGCAAGTCCACTTAGTGCTAGAAAAATTGTCACGAGGAAATGGCACTGTCAGAAATACAGAATGTTTTGGCCCTTCACCACTTCACGGACCTGAATATGGCGGAAGCTGACAAAATCTTGCACTTTATGAAAGGAGTCTCAAGAAGACTTGTACAAAGCTCTTTTGGTTAATTCTGTCACAAGTGGTGCCATCAAATGGTGCCAGTGAATCAAGAAAATGGCCCAAGAAAGAGTTGAAAAGATTTATGCATGACCACCAGATGTGGTCCCTATGGCAGTTGTTGAAAACCACCATGAGCTCACCACACTCACATACTGTGTAGTAAGAATGAAGATGGAACTCGGGGAGGGAGTTGGGGGAAGGGGTAGCTAGGTAAAGATCTCGTTAAGCCTATGCAAAAAGTGGGACAATAGGAAATGTTACACAAGCACTACTTTTGGCCATATCCTGTTTGTTACTTGTCAGTTGTCACATGTTAAATAAAAGATTATGACCCATCGTCAAGAAGACAAAACTGCAGAGATGCCACCCATTTCCTCCTTGTATTTTAGGAGTAATATCTCTGTCTTGCACATAACTCCGTCTACCACTTTTAAGCTCTGGATTTCTAATCTCATCCAATGCGGTCCCCAACAATCAATTTCTCCTTTTCACCCTGTCAAGTAAGTCTCCCATGACCCAGGGTTCTGGGCGACTCTTCTGAACTGTACCCCTTTGTGTAAACGTCTCCAGTCATTTTCATTCACTCCCCTTCCTTCCCCTTCAACTCTTCTGCCAGGAGGAGGAGGAGCCACTGGCTCAGAATAAAATTTAGAGTGTAAGGAAAAGGCAGGTGCACAGAGAATTAAAATATAATGAAGTTATTGATTTCATTGAGTATGTTAGACTCTGTGAAACTATATTTAAAAAGTTGTCAAGGCAGAAGAACAGTTGACACATAATTGGCTAATTTTAAACCATAAAAATAAGACAAAGCCTGTAACCAAAAAATTTCAAAAATTGTAAGTCCAACTCAAATACTAGAGTGCTTTAGTGAATTCTTTATAACTTTAGCAAAGTGTGATGAAAGTCGAACAGATTATCACAAGAAAGTAAATTTCTTTGGCCTAAATAAAAGCTGTGAAAACTTTATAAAATTTTTCAGTTTCTGTGAAGGATGTGGAAAATCAAAAACTAAATCAGTGTTTTGAAGAGGAGTATTTCTCAGATGTACTGAAATGTTCTGAAGTCCAACCACTCCTCAAAAATAAATCAGGAGAGATGATGGGAAATCATTGCCCTATTTGAATTCTCCCAGTCATATCAAAATATTGAAAACCTTGCTGTTGATCAAATCCAAACCTTCATTCCAATTCTATTACTCTGCACAATCAATTAGGTTTTCAATGAGTGAAAGACACCATAGATGCAGTGAACAGTTTCATTGAGAAAATAAGTACATAGTTAAACAAGAGCAATAAGGCGGCAGAAATTTTCTGCAATCTCACAAAGATGTTTGATTCTGTAAACCATGCATTGCTTATTTACAAACTTGAAAAGTATGGCATTAGGAGCAGTGCCCTACAATGGCTTAAATCCTACATATCAGACAGATATCAAAGAGTTGTTATCTCTTTGAATGAGGCAAATTATTATTCAGACTGGGAAAAAATAAGTCGGGGTGTTTCATAAGACTCCATATTAGGCCTGTCCTATTTCTCTTCTATGTTAATGATTTACCATTAAATATCAGCTCCCCATCAGTTCTATTTGCAGATGATACTTCTGTTAGTTGAAATTCAAGATTTGAAAAAAATTCCCAAATCTGTGATTAGTACCCTCTGTATGACAAACTTGGTTTCAACTAAATCGGGTGAAACTAAACATATCTAAGACTCACATGATGCAATTCAAAACCAGTCAAAATGTGAGTAGATTAAGATTGTTCACAAGAACCAAGATATAGAAGAAGTTGGCTAGTCTAATTCTTAGGTTGAAATGTGGATAAAAATGTGAGCTGGCCACACACATTGAGTGTCTAGCAAACAAATTGAGTGGCTTTGCATTTGCAATGCAAATATTATCAACTGCAACTGACATGGACACATGAAAAGTACCATATTGAGCTACTTTGAATCGATTATCAAGTATGGTATTGTTTCTTTGGATGACTTGATAAATGTGGTATGGATACTACAAGTACAGAAGAAATTATTTGAAATATTTGCACTCTAAATGATAAAGAGTGATGTTGTAAATTATTTGAAAGCTTAAAATATTAATTCTGCCATGAGATTATTATCTTCCTGTACTCCAGACTGAATTATTTAAGGGAAACCATTTTGTTCGTTCACATGATGGAAGCAACAAAGAAAATTTTATGCTCCCCAGCCAGCACCTCAAACTGTGAACCCAGGAACCTGAGTACATGGGAGTGAAAACTGATAGCAAATTAAAATGGAACACTTTAATATAGATGTATTTAGGTCCACTTAAAAGAAAGCTAAATGAGGCACTGACACTGAAATCTTATTACTCTGTTAATGAATTCATGCAGGATAAACTGGGAATTTGAGCTGGACACAATGTGTTAGTTATCCCAAGAAACATCAATATATGTTGTTTATTTTAGTACTGTTATTTATTAGTAAAAAAAATCATTGTAACTGTGTTACAAATTTTTGACTCCTGTATGCAACTAAATGGATTGCGAATGTATGTTATGAGATGAATAAACAAAAATGGTGTGTGTGTGTGTGTGTGTGTGTGTGTGTGTGTGTGTGTGTGTGTGTGTGTTTTTCTCAATCCTTTCTTCTTCAATTTGATTGCCTGACAACTTGTTGCCACCTAGCTGACATATTTAATGAAGAAAAGGAAGTCAGGGATTATCTCACATCTGGTGTGTGTTCTTTACAGGCAATGTTGATAATTGTAGTGCATGCACAGCTGCAAAAACTCTGAGGCATGCTAGTATCATTCCTTGGCTTGCAGAATTTATTTACACATCACCAATAAAGTTCATATTTTGTACAATGATATTTCTCCAATGACAATTATCTGTGCAATTAATAGAAACCTATAAATACAGTTGGAGGAAGAAGGTAGAATGTGCATCAGAGTAAAAGTTGTTGCACCATTAAACAATAAGGCCAACATCATATTGAGTCCTTATTTTGCAGATGTGAAGTAAGCTAGTCTTTTTTACTGAAGAATAGGCTATTTTGGTTCACAATGTGGTGTAAAAATGTTAGGATATCAATAAAATTTTTGGGTACTAACATACAGCACATTCACTTTCAGTGAATCACGAGTATGTTAGTCATACAAGACTGTTTTGTACCTTCAGCTATATGCTCATTCTCTGTGGAAGTCCATGCAGTGCATTCAATGATTGCATTTAATATTGTTTCACATGAAGGTATTCATACGGAATGTGATAAACATTTGGCTGCAATATTCAAAAGCTTATTCAATTTCTCAATTTCTTTTTCTGAACCCCAGTCAATCTCTCCCATATATACTTCATCTCCATTGCTAGTATTCATTTGTGACTTCTTTTGGTACTAAATTCCCTCAGCTCGCATGCTCTGAAATTAAAAATTGGCAGGAAATTTGGATAAAAAGAATTTTCACTGAGAAACTCATGAGCTCAAATAGTGCTTTACAGCATGATATAAAGCTGCTATCATAAACTGATACCAAAGCAAGTACTACTTTCTGTTATTCATATGTATATGGTTGAGAACTGCTGTCAGCAGAAATGCGATAGGTAGTACATAGCTCCGATTATATAATTTTTTTAATAGTTTGATATTAGATTATGAAGACCCATTAAATGTGAAACACAAATGAAATATGTTTGAAAATTTTTGAATCTAACTTGTTTTTCTTAATGGCATGATGTGGTTGGCACTTATACAACAGAACTTCAAAAAGTAAGTTGTTATGGCAATTCGAGTGACTTTTATTGGAAGCTGAAATGACATAGCTATGTGACACTGTTCTTCAGAATAGTTGCAAAGTTTCTGTAAACAATGCTCAGCATATTTACCAGACCTTAAATTTCTCAATGATAGAAATTTGCTCATTGGTCACAAAGCCATTGAAGAACTGCTGTGTGAATGTCCTTATCTTTGGAAAATCTCTCTCCCCCAATGCTCTTTCAGCTTGGCAATTATCTGAACATTACTACCTGTGGTTGATGTCAATGGCCCTCCTTTCTGATCAGCATCACCAACATTTGTGTGGCCCTGGTCAAATTATTAGCGGAAGTTCACTATGGTTGGACACAACATTCCAATTAGCCCAGATGCTGCCAAAATCTCACAGTGAAGCTGTGTGCAATTTAAATGTTGTGGCCATCTGAATCATACTGTCTTCTGTACTTCAACTTTGCAGTACATTTCCAGTTGCTGTGCCATTTCATTCCCATGCTGTGATGAAGCTGTTACTCATCCCACAACAAAGCTCTCTGCAGAAAACTTGGAACATGTACTCTCTTTGACAATGTTCCGCTCTAATTCTGCAATGATCTAAGCTTGGAGTGGCATGTATAACTTACTTTCTGAAATCCCTATGTATGTGTGTCTGTATAGGAGTATGTATCTGTATAGGTGTATGTGTGTATGTAGCACCATCAGTGGGCCAAAGACCATATGGGAACAATTTTCTGGAAAGTACTGTGTCTGTTTCTTGTATATAAATGTATGCACCATTTATTTAAAATGAAATCTTGCTTCAGGTTCCATTGGTGCCAATGATTCCAGCTCTGAGTGTGCTCATCAATTTGTATTTGATGTTGATGCTTGACAGAAATACATGGATTAGGTTTTCTGTATGGTTGGTCATAGGTAAGCGAATATGTAATATGTGTATGTATAGTAATACTTTACTGTTATGTTTCTCAAAAGAGAATGTGATATTAATTTCAGGAATGACATTGATGGTGATATAGAAAGGCAATAGATGCATGTAGGTGTAAGTCAGTCATTAATACATTCATTTTATTTTACGCATTATTAAATTATGTGTTGAAGAAAAAATCTTCTATAAGAATAGTGGTGAAACATTATTGATTACTTTTAGTGTCCTAATTTTTCCATTCCTTCAGCTGTAGTACATCTTAGTTTTTCTTGCCTTTTCCCATTATTCTTTAATATGTGATGAAGAAAATATTTATTAATCCATAAATAGTCCATTCTCTTTCTCTCTGACACTTCTGATTTCATGACAGAAAAAAACTGCCTACTAGAGAGTTTCTGGAATTCCAGAATCTTGGGAAGAAGAAGAAGAAGAAGAAGAAGAAGAAGAAGAAGAAGAAGAACTGTAGGCAAGCAATTGCTGCCAGAACCAACATCAAAAATTAGTGGTTTATGATGCATCATCCTTGATTCGCTTTTAAGGTTTAAGTCTCACAGTCATTGAATAAAAACAAAAGTTGTTTTGCAGCAATGTATTTGTAAGCCAAAGTGATAATATGTCAACTATACATATAAAAGTTCACTTACCTCTGAGAAGGCCTCAGTGTCCACCAGCAAATTCATACTGTGCAAAACCGTGTGTGAGGTTCAGATACTTAAATTACACAGCTTAGAGTCAATAGTTTTTATGTTAAAAATTGTTGTTTGGTTATCATTCCCCATAAGCCCACTCTTGCTTTCACAAAATCTGAAGTATTTCATCAAAACTTAAAAATTATAGCTTTTATTAGTGTCCATCTCTGTTACATATTTCCAAAGAGCTTCTCTAGATAATAATTCAAACTGAGTTAAAAACAGTATACAAGCATCTGACCTGAACTAAATCACAGATATGGAAATGGTAAAGTGCTTTGATTTGCACTGGTCTGAAAAGCACCATTCTTCAGTCTGCCTTTTTCTCACAATGACACAACAGCAGTAACTGAGCTGACATAGCTTGCAAAACTCTAACATTTTCATTTCCTTCTAACATTTTTCATCCACGAAGACACTAAATTTTTTGTTATTTCTAACACCAGCTGACTCTAATCACAATGAACTGAGAAATATTTTTGGTCAGACTTTAACTTCTTATAAAAATTCATATTTCTTTTCAGGAAGCACTTAAGTTCCTCAGTATCACTGTAATTACAAATTTATTTATCATCAATTAATTTCAAAGAGTAGTATTACAGTTGTAATTAAGTACAAGTACAACACTGAGGCCGAGTATAACTCAACTAGCCTTAAATAAACTATCACAGATTCTTGAGACATCCAAGCTGTCCCCTCATCTGCTGGGCTCTGGATAAAGTTGGGTGCTGCAACAGGAGTATATGATCTGAAGTGTTTTGGGTCCAGACACATTCTACACCCATCTTCCAATGTCAAACCATGTAGTAACACCAGCAATGCCGGGACTGTTTCCATGTCGATCTCGGGCATTGGCTCTGGTGACAGTGCTCACAGTGCTGATGATACTCATCTCAGCAGCCGCTCAGGCACAGGTGACAGAATCCCTGATGGAGGTTTAAGAAGCAATAGAAGAACTGCTGGTTCAGTCACCGAGGATAGATGCCTTCACCCGTGTGGGAGTGGAGAACTGGCTGCACCAGGCAATGTGACACATCATGTGGATGAGCTTGGAGGTGATGGTGTGACATCAGGGGGCCCCCTGTCATCCACACGAAGCTGAAACTTATCATGGTACCTCGAGCAGAGGCTGTTCTCTGTGTGCATGTCGCCAAGTGGCAGGCCCCTGGCATCTGGTGATGGCAGGTGGAATCCATTTAGGACAATGTCTGAATCTGCGCACCCAGACAGCCACATCTGGCTGGAACAGGTACAGTGGCTGCATGGGTTTAGTGAACAGGTGGAAGGTGCAGGAGATGTAGCAGTGTCCTCAGCTTGTGCCCATAGTGTAGTCCTGCCAGGCTCTTCTTGCCAAATGCCTTGAAATGGTACAAGGAGAGAAACCGATCTAAGGCAATGTTGGCTGAAGAGCCAGCAGCGTACATTTTCATCTGAATTTTGAACCTTTGCACTAACCATTTTGCCTCGGTATTAGATTGTGGATGGAACAGTAGGGCGAGGATTTGAAGGGTACCATAGGAATTGCAAAATGCCAAAAACTCTTGTGATGAAAATTGTAGACCATTATCAGACACCAACATTGTGGGCAAGCCTTCAAGTAAAACATTTTGGACAAGGCGGTGATGGTGGCAGTTTTGGATGTGGAAACATAATAAATGACATACAAAAAATGAGAATATGCATCAATGACCAACAGCCAATAAGCATTCAGAAAGGGGCCAGTCAAATCCACATGTCTATGGTTCCGTGCATGTGACAGCATCAGCCAAGTAAAGGACAACACCTGGGAAACTGCTTGGTGTGTTGCACACTGTGAACAGGGAGCAACCAGGCAGGTACATTATGTGTTAGATGAGTATGTGCCAAGCAAGATCATAAGAGATGGAAAAGAGCCACCGTGGTGCAACAACCGAGTTAGAAAACTGCTGCGGAAGCAAAGGGAACTTCACAGCAAACATAAACAGAGCCAAAGCCTTGAAGACAAACAAAAATTACGTGAAGTGAAATGTAGTGTGAGGAGGGCTATGCGAGAGGCGTTCCATGAATTCGAAAGTAAAGTTCTATGTACTGACTTGGCAGAAAATCCTAAGAAATTTTGGTCTTATGTCAAAGCCATAGGTGGATCAAAACAAAATGTCCAGACACTCTGTGACCCAAATGGTACTGAAACAGAGGATGACAGACTAAAGGCCGAAATACTAAATGTCTTTTTCCAAAGCTGTTTCACAGAGGAAGACTGCACTGTAGTTCCTTCTCTAGATTGTTGCACAGATGACAAAATGGTAGATATGCAAATAGACGACAGAGGGATAGAGAAACAATTATAATCGTTCCAAAGAGGAAAGACCGCTGGACCTGATGGGATACCAGTTCAATTTTACACAGAGTACGCGAAGGAACTTGACCCCCATCTTGCAGCGGTGTACCATAGTGAAGCATTCCAAAGGATTGGAAAAGGGGACAGGTCATTCTCGTTTTCAAGAAGGGACGTCGAACAGATGAGCAGAACTAGAGACCTATATCTCTAACGTCGATCAGTTGTAGCATTTTGGAACATGTTATGTTCGAGTATAATGACTTTTCTGGAGACTAGAAATCTACTCTGTAGGAATCAGCATGGGTTTCGAAAAAGACGATCGTGTGAAACCCAGCTCGCGCTATTCGTCCATGAGACTCAGAGGGCCATAGACACGGGTTCACGCTTAGATGCCGTGTTTCTTGACTTCCGCAAGGCATTCGATACAGTTCCCCACAGTCGTTTAATGAACAAAGTAAGAGCATATGGACTATCAGACCAATTGTGTGATTGGATTGAAGAGTTCCTAGATAACAGACCTCAGCATGTCATTCTCAATGGAGAGAAGTCTTCCGAAGTAAGAGTGATTTCACGTGTGCCGCAGGGGAGTGTCATAGGACCGTTGCTATTCACGATATACATAAACGACCTTGTGGATGACATCAGAAGTTCACTGAGGCTTTTTGCAGATGATGCTGTGGTGTATCGAGAGGTTGTAACAATGGAAAATTGTACTGAAATGCAGGAGGATCTGCAGCGAATTGACGCATGGTGCAGGGAATGGCAATTCAATCTCAATGTAGAAAAGTGTAATGTGCAGCGAAGACATAGAAAGATAGATCCTTTATCATTTAGCTACAATATAGCAGGTCAGCAACTGGAAGCAGTTAATTTCATAAATTATCTGGGAGTACACATTAGGAGTGATTTAAAATGGAATGATCATATAAAGTTGATCGTCGGTAAAGCAGATGCCAGACTGAGATTCGTTGGAAGAATCCTAAGGAAATGCAGTCTGAAAATGAAGGAAGTAGGTCACACTACGCTTGTTTGCCCACTGCTTGAATACTGCTCAGCAGTGTGGGATAGAAGAGATAGAGAAGATCCAACGGAGAGCAGCGTGCTTCGTTACAGGATCATTTAGTAATCGCGAAAGCGTTACAGAGATGATAGATGAACTCCAGTGGAAGACTCTACAGGAGAAACGCTCAGTAGCTCGGTAAAGGCTTTTGTTAAAGTTTCGAGAACATACCTTCACTGAAGAGTCAAGCAGTATATTTCTCCCTCCTACGTATATCTCGCGAAGAGACCATGAGGATAAAATCAGAGAGATTAGAGCCCACACAGGAGCACACTGACAATCCTTCTTTCCACGAACAATAGGAGACTGGAATAGAAGGGAGAACCGATAGAGGTACTCAGGGTACCCTCCGCCACACAACGTCAGGTGGCTTGCGGAGTATGGATGTAGATGTAGATGTAGATGTAGATGTAGATGTAAATGTAATGTCACGGTCCAAGCTGGGCCAAAACACTTGATGATGGGTCAATACTTCTGTGTGTGATACACCCTAATGGTCTGCATGCAATAAATGGAGAACTTCCTCTTGAAGCACTGAGGGGATCACTACCTGAAGGGCCACATTATCCATGTCTAAAAACAGAACACCATCCACAACAGAGAATTAATGTCAAAAGATGTAGTTATTACAGAGGGGGTTGGATGCACAAGAAGGTGGTGAATCCTGCCAATGATGTTATACAAATGTTATTACCTGCAAAATGGGATCCAAAGCTATGGCCTTCACAATCCATGTGCTAGTTGCAGGAAAACCATCAACCATCTGCTGTGCAGCAACAGCAATGTGGAAACAAAGCAATTCCTCCTGATCAAATCCTGGATGCTGACCAGCCGACAGGTGAGGCAAAGCATTGGCATTTGCCTGTTGATTCATAGGGTGGAAATGAATCTCATAGTTGTAATGTGAAAGGAAGAGCCAAGTGTTGAATACAGTGTTCTTCTTTATCTGGTAATGCTGCAAAAGGACTGAGTAAGGAAACCAATTGTTTGTGATTAGTGACCAGGTGGTATCACAGAGAAAAATGTGGAATTTCTTTATAGCGTATACAATGGCCAAAGATTCTTTTTCTACCTGAGAGTTCAAAGTTTGAGGAGGAATCAGTATTTTTTAGGCATAAGCAATAGGCTGCTTGTTGCTGTTGAGATATCTGTGAGCCATTACTCACCCCCAACCTGTGCTCTGAAGTGTCCATTGCAAGGACCAAGTGAAAGCCTGGTTGGTGCATTGTTATGCAGAGTGCAGACTGCAGTATGCTCTTAAAAGTGGAAAACACAGTTTCAAAAGCCAGTGACCAGTAAAACTGAGTCCCTTTGTGGAGAAATACATGTAACACCTGTGCTACTGCAGTTCTGTAAGTGACATTGGGCATGGAAATAATACAAAAACAGGAACATGTTGATGCAAGCGTTTGAGAGCCTTACAAGAAGTTGCAAACTCAAGATACGTGGTAGGAGGTTGAAAAAAATTGATATATTTCTAAATTACACTTCAACCTGCTTGATTGGAGGACAGAGAAAAAGAGTATAGTGATTTTGTAAATGTTCGTCAGTGGAGGCAACAGAAACATCAATGTGCAAATAGCTTGCCCAATCCAGCACAGATGCTGTAAGTTGTTCTAAAAAACAATGAAAAATGGCAGGTGTGCTGGTGTCTCCAAAAGGCAACCGCAAGTATTGGTACAGTCCGAAAGGGATATTGACAACTAACATATGGTGTGACTCCGTCACTAAAGGGAGTTGTTGTAAATAAGCATCCAAAAATTTTTCAGAAATATTGATGACCTAATAATTCTGCAAAGTGTTCCAATATACAGGGTGTTACAAAAAGGTATGGCCAAACTTTCAGGAAACATTCCTCACACACAAATACTGAAAAGATGTTAAGTGGACACGTGTCCGGAAACACTTAATTTCCATGTTAGAGCTCATTTTAGTTTCATCAGTATGTACTGTACTTCCTCGATTCACCACCACTTGGCCCAATTGAAGGAAGGTAATGTTGACTTCGGTGTTTGTGTTGACATGCGACTCATTGCTCTACACTACTAGCATCAAGCACAACATGGTTTTGCGGTCGTGCAATGTTTACAAATGCGGAGTTGGCAGATGCCCATTTGATGTATGGATTAGCACAGGGCAATAGCTGTGGTGCGGTACGTTTGTACAGCATGTGCAGGAACTATCAGCAGCTGATTGGCCTCCACGGGTACACTTCTGCAATTGGTTCATCCAACAATGTGTCAATCCTCATTTCAGTGCAAATGTTCTCTTTACAGATGAGGCTTCATTCCAACGAGATCAAATTGTAAATTTTCACAGTCAACATGTGGGGGCTGACGAGAATCTGCACACAATTGTGCAATCACATCATCAACACAGATTTTCTGTGAATGTTTGGGCAGGCATTGTTGGTGATGTCTTGATTGGGTCCCATATTCTTCCACCTATGCTCAATGGAGCACGTTATCATGATTTCATACGGGATACTCTACCTGTGGTGTTAGAACATGTGCCTTTACAAGTACGACACAACATGTGGTTCATGCACAATGGAGCTCCTGCACATTTCAGTCGAAGTGTTCGTATGCTTCTCAACAATAGATTCGGTGACCGATGGATTGGTAGAGGCGGACCAATTCAATGGCCTCCACGCTCTCCTGACCCCAACCCTCTTGACTTTCATTTACAGGGGCATTTGAAAGCTCTTGTCTATGCAACCCTGGTACCAAATGTAGACTCTTTGTGCTCGTATTGTGGACGGCTGTGGTACAATACGCCATTCTCCAGGGCTGCATCAGCGCATCAGGGATTCCATGTGACAGAGGGTGGATGCATGTATCCTCACTAATGGAGAACATTTTGAACATTTCCTGTAACAAAGTGTTTGAAGTCACGCTGGTACGTTCTGTTGTTGTGTGTTTTCATTCCGTGATTAATGTGATTTGAAGAGAAGTAATAAAATGAGCTCTAACATGGAAAGTAAGTGTTTCTGGACACATGTAGACATAACATATTTTCTTTCTTTGTGTGTGAGGAATGTTTTCTGAAAGTTTGGCTGTACCTTTTTGTAACACCCTGTAGATTGTGCATTTATGGGAACTTTAAAATTTCCACAGAGGCATAACCAGCTTGATAGTTTCTTTCCTACAACTAAGGTGGTAAACCATTCGCTTGATGCAATAGCCTAAAAAATGATAGATTCTGTGACGTGATCTAATTAATCTTTGATTTGTTCTGTCAGTGCCACTGGAGCTGCGTGGGCCTGGAAAAAAGGAGGTCAAGCAGAAGGTCTCATGGTAATGTGCACTTGAAAATTGTTGGAACATCCCAAACCAGGAGAGGAAAACTCGCATCATAATGCATCTTCAGTGTGTATATGGTGTATGTTCAAGCACTAAATTCACTTCATCTGAAATGGTAAAACTGAACAACTTAAAAGCATCTAACCCAGAAAGATTCTCTATAGGTGCGTTATCTACAACAAGAAATGTTAGTGACTAGACTACTGACTTGTAGGTCACTGGGGCAGAAAATTGGCTGAGAATAGTAATACTCTGTTTATTGTAATTTATGAACTTTCATGACGCAGGAAGAAGTGGAGGGGAACCCAAGTCCATATGAGTTTGTGAGTTTAACAAGGTTACCGCAGCTCTTGTATCCACTTGCATGTGCAGAACATCACAAAAAACCATAACATCAATGAAAAGCTCTTTGGCACAATAGACACAGCCGATACAATGTTTACATCCATATCCACATCAGGATCATTGTGCTGAATTTTTGCATTACAAATGGAAGAAATATGACCTTTTCTCTTGCAATTGTGGCAGGTAGCATTTTGAGCAGCCTGGGGCACTCATGGCTAATGAAACAATAAGGGCTGCATGGGAGTGTGGAATGAATATATTGATATTTACTGGCCTGTTTACTTTGTTGGTGCGGCTATTGCTGGGCACATGAAGGGTCGCCTTGACACTGTGATTGTGTGTGGACCACTGTGACCATGTCTTCCCCCTGTGAACTGTCTGAAGCTTGGTGTGGAGGAGAGGATTGGACTGCTGATACCTCATACCATGACTCAATTTGGTTATCTGCCACTTGCAACACCTTGAACAACTTTGCAATAGCTAAAATGTGGGAGAGGGAGGGATTTCCACATTGGAGGGCATGCTCTTCCACCTCATGACCTGGATCTAAATAAATAATAGCATCTCTCACCATCTGATCAGCATACAGATCTTTATGCACATTGGACACAAAGTGCCGACGACGACGACGACGACGACGACTACTTAACTCGTGGAGTTCAGATGCCCATGCTTGATATGTTTGACGTGGTTGCTTCCTACAGCAGTAAAACTCAGCTCTGGATGCAATAACATGGATGTGCTTATGGTAGTATTTTGAAAGTAGTTCACACATTTGGTCAGACATTAAAGAGCATGGATCCTGCAAAGGGATGACTTGATATAGTACTTAATACATTCTTGGCAGTATCCATAAGGGAACAAGGCACAACATAAAAGAGCATCAGTAATCCAAAACCTTGAAAGTGTTGGTGAAGACATTATACCATAGTTTGCATAACTCAGAACAAAAGTAGATAATGTTTAGTCCTAGAACAATAGGTTGGGGGTATGGATGATCCATTGCTACTAAACCATCATACAGTTTACTACTCCCCATTTTATTCAAAGGAAGTCATAATTTATAGGTTATGCATTAGTTACTTATTATTGTTAGATTTCCAGTGGCGTCTTACATAAGAAATAAGTACAAAATACCCTGCTAAAAATCATGAATTTTATGAAGCTTTCGAAATCTGGGGTTAAAAAGAACATGGAAAATTTTCCCATTTCCAATTCTGGTTCATATAAATAGCATAAAATTCAGGAAAAATGAACATTTTTCAAACTACAGACAATGTTTCATTCTATACAGAGTTTTCCAGTACAAACTGTAAACCTAATAAACCTTATTTTTCCTTTCAGTTCCTCACATACATTTTCAATTAACTTTATTTAATAGTTGCTGAGAGATTATTTCATCACACATAACTAAAACATGATTATTTCAATCCTAAGAAATCAAAGATAGACTGATAGTAAGAGATAGTTGCAAAAAGACATAAGGATGAGTATGAGAAGACAAGCAGTACAGGAATTTGAAAATTTTGAAGAAATACTGCAAGAGCATCACAGGTCTGGATTGGTTAAGCCCATATCTCACACAGTACTTTTGATCCCCTGAAGACACTATTGTTATGAATCATCTTTATCTCTTTCTTACTTTCCAGTTTTGTCTTAGATTGTGTCAGTTGCAAATATTAATTCCATCAGCAGTTTCACTACTATTTCTGTCATTTGTTGCATTTAATGTCATTTAAGCTTCCTTTCCTGAGCACGGTTTGTGATCCTGCACCATAACATTCTGCCAGCAACTCTGCCAACACATTTCCCCACACTTTATACTGCAAGGTGGTATGAACACTCTTAGCATCATAGTTCTCACAATGGTCTGTTTTAGATACAAGTTTTGTCATTTCTGAGGTTGTCAATATAAAATTACAGCTGTTGCTTTTCCTGCAGAATTTTTCTATGTATGTTTGTGTGTTTAGTTCAATTTTTCTTCTAATAACATTTCTTCTAAATTATCTGTAAATTTGTTCCAACATTTCATTCATTTCTACCAAATGTAAGTTTATAGATGGTAAATTTGGCTCTAAAGAAGTTTCATGTCCCCACCAAAAATGTTAGGTACTGTTTCAATTAAAGGATCTTCATTAACAACAGGTCTGACTTAAAGTGATTTATTCCTATGATACTGCACAAAGTGTTATTGCTAATTTGGTCATTGTTAGCCTTTATTGTGGACTCCCAATTTAGACTATATTTTTTCCAGTTTTGAGCCTAAGTGTCCAATATTCATCTTAACTGAAAATTCTGTTTGCCTACTTTGAGCCCAGTTTTCCATTTATCCTATTTCAATAGTTCTTTCTAGTGTGTTTCTTTACCCATTTCAGTTGAACTGACAAAAATATTTTTGCTTGCATCTGAAACTACCCCCCCCCCCCCCTTTCCATGCACGCACACACGCGCGCACGCACACACACACTCACACACACACACTCACACACACACACTCACACACACACACTCACACACACACACTCACACACACACACTCACACACACACACTCACACACACACACTCACACACACACACACACTCACACACACACACTCACACACACACACACACACACACACACACACACACACACACACCTACCTACCTACCTACCTACCTACCTACCTACCTACCTACCTACCTACCTTCATTTCCTCCTCCTTTTTCAGTCATTTTCATTCAATTATAAAGTACTATACTCCAAAATATTAAAATTTCAGTAATTCTTGAATACTTAGCTTGTCATTTCTTCTGTAGCCTTGTGCAAAGATGATATTTATTTGCTTTCATTTATTCTTGTTCCATGCATGCATAAAGTTGCTTTGCGTCTTCCAAATCAGTCTTCCTTCAACATCTATATTCTATGATTCTTTGCAGAATACTGCATATATAACTTTCATCAACATACATTTTCTTTTGTATTGCTTCCCTGTAATAGAAAAACTATAAATACACCACACAAAGATCTATAATTGCAACAGCAGCCTTATGTATTATGCACCACCCTTAATTCAGTTTTTAAGATTTAAGGCTTATAGACACTGCATAAAAGCAAAAATTATTGTGCAGCAGTGTGTCTGTAAGTCAAAGAGATAATGTGTCAAATATATCCATTGGGGACTTCACTTAACTTTGAGAAGTGGCAAAGAAATGTTGTGCAATATAATGTATGAGGTTCAGTCCTTAAATAACACAGCTTGGACTCAATAGATCTTATGTTCAATTCATTGTTTCATTTATCATTCCACATTGCTCATGCCTGCTTTAATGAAATCCAAAACATAACATCAAAGCATAAGAATTGTAGTTATTATTATTCTCTCTCTCCAGTATGGATTTCCAAAGAGCTTCTGTAGATATTAATTCAAATCAAGTTAAAAACATTACATAAGTGTCTGACCTGAAATATACAAAGCTAAATCAAAGTAAATGATATTGATTCAATGGGCACCGAAGAAACAATAATATAAGACATGTATTTGTTTGTGAACATTCCAGAACAATCCACAAGTGAAAATAATATTAAGATAAATTCCGTTTTTGAAGTTATGTATCAGATTTAGTTTACAGAATGTGACATGAAGATTATTTTTTATTGTGTGAAGATTTTTGGTAATAATATCTACTAACAGTTGTTACAAAAGTTAAGTATAAAAAATGTAACTTCCTGTTATGTCACATTAAATTTGTTTTCAGGCATTTGCTGTTAATTATTTGCCAACAAATTTTCATCGTGTAAGATCAATGTGAGAGACTATATCCATGCATAAATGGAAAATTATACTTCCAGAAAAATTTCACCTGCTGATTGGAAAGCAAAATATACTTATACAAAAACCAATTGAAATCTGGCCAGAATTTAGCTTGTATCATATAGTTTGTTACTAGAGCAAAACTTCCATCAGTTTCTGATTTATTATAGGTGTACATACAAAATTAACCAGGTGGTAGGTAAGTACAGGTCATGAGTGAAGGCATCCAAGAAGTCCAACAAGAACAAGAAAATGCCAGCTATTGCCTGACCATATGGGTTAACAGAATACCAGTGAATCCAAAAGCCTTAGGAAGAAAATAATCCAGAGCAGCTGATGTCACTGACGATGATATCACAAATTTTCACTGCCATGTGAATAGTAAGGTGTGAGGATAGGTCATGAGTTTTACTTGCTTATATGTCAGTAGCACTTTTACAAAAGACAAAGGCCCTAAGTTTGAGTCTCCATCTGCCACACAGTTTTAATTACTGGGAAGTGTCATGTAAATAGTTTAAACAAAACAGACCAGGGTAAATTATTACTTAATTACATTGTAATCATCCCACCCAAATGCAGGAAAGAAGAAAAAGGAAGAATACAGTTTCAGTAAAGTACAGCATAAGGAAAAAGTTCAAATGGCACACACATGCGCTGCAATATTTCAAGCAGTATCAGATATGTGCAAACACAGGTCCTCTGATTTGGCCAAGAAATTTCACAGAACAGGGAAGTTCAGAGAAAGAGGGGGAAACCACAGTACTACTAAAGATTAGGGAGTTATGTGGGCTGTAAAGGATGGTATCAAAATGTACTGAGATGTACAAAGAGCCACTATTCAAGAAAAATGTTCAAAAGAGGATATTTGCTCTCCATACAGATACATGGTCAACACGCAAGATTAGTCTGCTGAAATTAAAGAAAGAACAATATCACAAGAAAAAGAATCAGTTAATAACAAACTACAGGTTGCATAAATTTTGTGCAGCAAAGTTATATGCAGTAATGGAGGAGGAAAATCCCAATGTGGTTAAAGTATGTTTCGATATACAAAAGAATAAGCCAATACTGAAGTGCTCCATTGTTAAAGTATTCTGTTCAACACGGGTTTGGCTGTACAATTTGTGCATTATAATTCAAACTAAAGCACAGACAAAGGAAATCATTACTTTTTATCTTTGGCTTGAAACAGATGGCCTGAAAGGATGCAACCAAGTAGCCTTTACTCTGTTGGATTTTCTCAGAAACCTTGTGGTGCCCCATTCAGAAAATGGAACTGATGAAATTTATTTATTTTGTGATTCCTGCACCAGTGAAAATAAAAGCACAGTCATGATGTGCTCACTAATATCCTTATTGGAAGAAAGCAGAAAATTTAATAAGCTGGTACATTATTTCTCTATTCATGAACACAGGTATATGTCTCTTGACAGAGTGTTTAATAAAGTGATAAGAGACTACTGAAAAAAGGAAAAAATTCTTTCACTGCCTGAATACTATGAAATGCTGGAACAACATGACATTATCAAGATACTAAATAGTATTTGGGAAGCAAAGGAACACAAGTACACTAAAACTGTTATCAACTAAGATGCCTTTCAAAATAACTGTTCAGCAAGTGATGCCTTATTAAAAGTCTAAGAAGAAGGTATTCCCATTAGTATCCGACACTTATTATGGAAGTCCTGCAGAGGCTGGGGTATGGAAACCCAGAAAATGCAGCCAGGAAGTGAGGAGAGCAGCTGTCTTGGGAAAGAACAACATGGCCAGTAAGAAAAAGAAAATGGATATCTTAAAATTTATGAGGCATTTTAATGTATCAGAAATGGCAAAAGACATTGTTGAAAGTGATAAAAAAATTTCCAATTTCATATTGTTGTCGCCAATAATGTGTGTTGTATTTCAATAAGGTTTGTTGCTATTGTGCACTTCTGCTTCCCAAATATTTATGGACAAGCAAGATACCAAAGTTCATACTGCAGTACATTACTGTGTTTCTAGGCAAAATGAACAAGAAAGTAGCTTTCTTTATAATTAATGTTAAAGATGAAAAGATACAGAAAAGATCACTTTGAATGTGTATATTAACCCTTAACTGAAGTGTTGTGGTCTCTCTCACTGCGCAAAAATTTTTGAACTAGCTCTCCAAGGCCAGTTGTGTTGGAATGCTTCTATACTCCCCCTACCTTCCTTAAATTGCCAAGCCTGCAATGTTCTGTTGTTGGTTGCATTACCACCTTCTGTGTTTATTGTTGACACACATTATTGATAGGTGATGGGGTCTCTTAGACTGCGCCTTGTGAACTACGTACCTGTTTTCTTCAGTACGGTACCGTATAGCTCAAAATGTGTTGACACAAATGTGTCTTTTTAACTTTCCTGAGTGTGATGATATTATTAGTCAGTCTATGGAGGAAGGTGTCAGTGATACAGATCAAGAAATAAATGAAAAACATGATTTTTATATTAGCCAATGATGACAGTTCTGCTGTCAAACGAGGGTATCATTCAGTGGAAGAACTTCAGGAAAGTTTTGGTGGAGATCTGTCTGTTTCTTCAGTGAATAGGGTCTGTTAAAATCGAATGTGTTCTGGGTAGTGATAAGAAAAATGTAGTTCCCAGTGATGAATGTCAATTTGACAGACTTTCTTTTTGTACCTATCGGATGGAATTTTTATATGCAAATTTAAACCCTGGAATTCAGTTTTATTTGGAAATTTATTTGCTACAGAGATTGTATAATTTTTCAGAATGTAAAATTCAGTGCTCCAGCAGTCAGTTTTATGTGTACTATTTAAAAGAACCACAAAAAATTATGTGCTTTTGTGCAATAAATAGTAAAATGCTGCAGGCTTTGTTTAGTGCAATAAAATAAACTAGAAATATTTAAACAACACTTAAATAATTGTAAAAATAAATGTTATTTAGCATAAATTAAAAATATCAAATTATTTTTGCCTTAAATCTCAATTTAAACATAGGAGTCACCTCACGAGTTAAGGGTTAATAAAATTTTTAACTTCCATCTTTACATTTATTGACTTCAAAAAACTTGGAAACTCTGTCCATCTACTATGATAAAATAAATGAAAATTTTAGAAAGACAAACATACAATTGGAATAATACCTGCAAAAGCAGTGTGACTGTTAAATTATTTTGTTGATATAATTAGTACATGGTCCAGTCACATTAATGCGACCACTGCATATGTTCAACATCAATGTGCAATAACTGCTCACATAGTGCATGGCAGAACTAGCAGTGGATAATATAAAAGTTTGTTGAGGGACATGGATAACAGTGTAGTCATTGTTGTAAAGTGGAAGTGAAGCAAGTTCATCATTGACTTTTGGGCCAAGGGTAGAAGCATTTATGAAATGGCTAAGTTTGTAAACTGTGTGCATGCCACCGTGCTTAAAATATACCATACATAGCAAAATCGCGCTATCCAAAACTGGTGCCAAAGCAATTGTGGTGTACCACAGACCATGGATGACAGGGGTGAGCAACATGCAGAGATGTGTATGGGCAAATAGACATGAAACTGCTGAGCAACTGACCTCACAGATGAACTGAGGGACTACCAACAGAATCTCCTCAATGACCATTCACTGAACATTGCTGCATATGAGCCTCCACAACAGGTGCCGGGTTCATGCACCCATGCTGACTGCTGTTCATTGGCGACAAAGGGTGGAATTTTCATGCTGGTACCACAACTGGACATCCACTGAGTGGTGACAGAAGGCCTTTTCAAATGAATCATATTTTATGCTCCATCAGACAGATGGCTGTTTGCATGTACATCATGAAACATCTGAAATAGCGCCCCCCCCCCCCTCCCCTCTCTCTCTCTCTCTCTCTCTCTCTCTCTCTCTCTCTCTCTCTCTCTCTCTCTCTCTCTCTCTCTCTGAAACAAGTGTCAGAAGGGTCCAGGCTGGAGGAACAACGCTGAGGTCCTCTTTCTGGAAGTCATAACAGATCAACACAATTATGCATCTATCCTTGGGGACCATGTCCACTCCTGCATGCAGTTTCTTTTCCCTTGGCATGATGGCATCTACCAGCAGGAAATGCGAAGTTTCACACAGCTCGCAGTGTACATGCCAAGTTCGAAAAGTGTGAGGGTGAGTATACCGTACTCCCCTGGCCGCCAAACTGTCCAGATTTAAACCCAATTGAGAATATTCGGGACCACCTCAAATGGGCTTTTTACACCATTGCTGCTCAACTGCAGCTAGCCATGGCACTTTAGTTGGCATGGCTCCACATCCCTGTCAGTACCTTCCAGAACATCACTGTCTATCTTCCTGCATGTCTGACAACAATCTGCACTGCTGAAGGTGCTTATTCAGGCTTTTGACAGGTCATCACATTAATGTGACTGGATAGTGTCTTTTGGAATGATATTTAAAAAATGTTTCCTCAAAAATTTACTTTTTCACAAATATATTTGCAACTGCAGAATCTTTCTGACATTAGCTACATTAGGTATGAAGATGTTATCTATTGGTAATACATGAAAATCTGTGCTGTACTGGGTCTCAAAACCAGGTTCCCTGCTTGTCTCAAGCAGCTGCCTCTGATATCCCACCATTTTTCCAGGACAAAGCTAAACTACTGTATGTTGCACTGTTTAACACTCCACTGCTTTCAACTTTGCAATTTCGAATAAATTTCATAAATTTAGTGCGGCTGCAAGATTGTCACCTATATCTTTATCTTCAGTCATTGTTAAAAATAAGTATTACAAGCCTCAACAGACAAAATGATGATCATAATACTAATGGTAAATAAATTTGTCTCCTTGAAACCCTATGGCAGGTTTTATGTCATCTCATTGTCTGTGTAGAGCTTTACCATGGGAGGCAAGGAGATGATGATGTCTGGTGACAAGTATCCTCCTTCTACAACACAAATTGCATGCATATGTTAACTAGGTTCTTTATTAATCAGAATAGAAAGTTGCTTATCTCAAGATAGTAATTGTGGTACAAGCTCTCTGTAGTAGTCCACATTGGCCTCACTGCTTTTGAAGTACAATGTCTGCTATGTACACTGCTCTGGTTGCTATTTGTTGCCTGTCTCTGAGCTAGTAGCAGAGCTAACTGCTACTGCTACTGCTACTGCGGCTCCCACTGGGCTGATGAGAGACTCGAAATCACTTGGTGCAACAGACTGTGACAGATTGGCCCTCCAGTCCATGGTGGCGATCTAAATACTGGCAGCTGAGAGGGCACCAACACGGCACATTTCCTGCGAGTCTGTCATTGGCCTCTATCGATTTTATTCGCAATCTCTTTGCTGCCTGGTGTGCTGGCGCCAGCTTACACCAGCACAGTGGGAATCCAAGTAAAGTTGTGAGCAATGCGGTCATAGACAGTGTGGCTTATGGAAGTTTTAGTCAGTCTTGGATGTGTGCTTGGATAGCTGAAGTGGTTAAGGCAACAGACCAAGACAAGCAGGAAAATTTGGGTTAGAGTCCGAGTCGAGCAGAGATTTTCATGTCTGACCAGTAGTTAATATCTTTGCACATAATGTAGCTAATGTCCCAAAGATCCAGCAACTGTGAAACAATTTCATAAATTTAATACAAATGCAAGGTCATCACCTATGTCTTTTCCTTCAGACATTGGTAAAAATTGTTATTTTTTTGTGTTTATTTACTTTTGGAAAAAAAGGCAGTTACCTTTTCCTTGCTCCTCACTTGCTTGTTTCTTGGATCTGATTGGAAATTCTAATATGTAATAGAACAAAGCATTTTCTGCCATGTACTTACATTATTTGCTTAGTTTGCTGAATTTTGATGTCTATTTCTATGTAGGAAAGTTGTCCATATTTTGTGTGATACTGAATATTTTGAAGTATTGCTTTATCATATGCATTATTCAACTTTTGTGCACATGTGTCATCATTCTTGACTGAAAAAGAAATGCTTGGCTCTGAAATATAATAAAGAGCTGCCAAAGATAAACTTAATCTTCACAGATGACCAAGTAATTATAACAGAAAGTTTTTCCACAAACTGTATTTAATAAGGAATACATGTGATTTTAAAATGTCTTATGTAAAAATAAGAAACATACATTAACTAAGAAGCAACTGGCAAGAGAAAAAAATGGGAATAGGTGGCAACCCTGTGGAACTAGTCAATGTTTTTTAAATTCCATAGTTAACATGTAAGTTTAGAGAATTCCAGTGACAATGATTCTAAAATTAAATCATTCTTTAGTTTATATGGCACAGTTAAAAGAATCTTAGATGACAAAGCCAGTATTGAGTTGATGATCTGGGGAGAATTATCAGACAGGATGAAAAGGAAAGAGTCTTTTCTTCTCATCCCGTCGGGAAAGTCTCCCCTGACCTGAGGTTCTGGGTGACTTTCCCAAATGCTGCCCATTCCCCTAAACCACTCAACTACATTTGCTTCACCTCTCTCTCTTCCCCTTCAATTCTTCTGCCATAAGAAGGGGCCTCTGTCTCTGAAAGATTGCATACATAAAACCGTTTTTATGCGAGTATTGCCACTTGATGAGTAAATCTTTTATCTATCCAATTACACTTTATTGTCAAAAATTTATTATTTTTGTTGTTAGAATATAAATATAAATGTAGATGGGGGTACTCGCAGAAAATATGTTGTTGTTGTTGTTGTTGTTGTGGTCTTCAGTCCTGAGACTGGTTTGATGCAGCTCTCCATGCTACTCTATGCTGTGCAAGCTTTTTCATCTCCCAGTACCTACTGCAACCTACATCCTTCTGAATCTGCTTAGTGTATTCATCTCTTGGTCTCCCTCTACGATTTTTACCCTCCACGCTGCCCTCCAATACTAAATTGGTGATCCCTTGATGCCTCAGAACATGTCCTACCAACCGAGCCCTTCTTCTGGTCAAGTTGTGCCACAAACTTCTCTTCTCCCCAATCCTATTCAATACTTCCTCATTAGTTATGTGATCTACCCATCTAATCTTCAGCATTCTTCTGTAGCACCACATTTGGAAAGCTTCTATTCTCTTCTTGTCCAAACTATTTATTGTCCATGTTTCACTTCCATACATGGCTACACTCCATACGAATACTTTCAGAAATGACTTCCTGACACTTAAATCAATACTGGATGTTAACAAATTTCTCTTCTTCAGAAACGCTTTCCTTGCCATTGCCAGTCTACATTTTATATCCTCTCTACTTCGACCATCATCAGTTATTTTGCTGCCCAAATAGCAAAACTTCTTTACTACTTTAAGTGCCTCATTTCCTAATCTAATTCCCTCAGCATCACCCGACTTAATTAGACTACATTCCATTATCCTTGTTTTGCTTTTGTTGGTGTTCATCTTATATCCTCCTTTCAAGACACTGTCCATTCCATTCAACTGCTCTTCCAAGTCCTTTGCTGTCTCTGACAGAATTACAGAAAATATAAGTAAATCAATTTTCAGATTGTTGAAGATAGAACAGTCACAAACAACTAGTTTTCGGAACATTGTCCTTGGAAAAACACAACACCCAATAAAATTATGTTAAAATTATTTCAATGAAATAGTGTAGATAATGAGTAAGTTGTATATATTTCACATATAAAACCAGCATCAGACCATTTTTTATTCCTTCCTGACACCAGGAGCACAGATGCCTCTTCAGGCAGCCTGTTCCATGGCACTGGTTTCTGCTGTCAACAGGGAGTAAAAACTGATCTGATGATGGTCTCGTATATGAGACTAAAACTGGTCACCAAGTGAAGTATATACAATGTACATGTGATAAAGACCATTTTCTTGAAAAAGTTTTATTGATCCCAGCTCTCAAAAAAGGTTTCTGTTTAAGCAATTTGTTTTTCTGTTAGTCCTCTCCCGACAACTGCTTTGGCATTTTAAAATAATGACTTGTAATTTTTCACTTGCTACTATTCTGTTCATGATATAAGTTACATTAATGTTGTTAAAATTCCTTCTTTAGCTACCTGCATTGGTATCGACTGGCGCAAGACTTGCTTCCCTTCTCTGCCATTTCCTTTATCATTGTTCCTGCCTTCACTTTGGAAAATTTTATATTGTATATTCACCTAAAAGTGTGCCTCACACCATGACGACGACTTTCTGAAATCAGTGACATCATTTTTACTGTATATTACAATTACCAACTAACATATTTTACAATTCCTATGTCTCAATTATTCTTTCTGTGCGTAATTTTAATTTGTACTGTTTGCAGGTTTTATAATTTATTTTGGATATGGAATCCGTAAAAGTGAAGAAGCGAAGTATAGAAAAAGCAAGGAACTTGAAAATGTTCAGTATCATGAAAGTAAATATCAAGTAAACCAAAAGCAAGCACCATTGGCATCGCAGCCACCAACATTTTCAACAATTTTTAAGAACAGAGCTTCCTATGATGTGAAACTCTAAATTTGTACCATTTTTATCGGAGTTTTTTAACTGCTTGTGAATATCCATTGACTGTGACTACTTTAATTTCAAGACTTTTAAAAACATTTGGGAAACAATGGCCACTTTTATTGAATATAATTGAAAGGCATTGAAAAGTTGCCATACTTAAGGTAAAAAAAAAAGAGAAATTTATCTCACTGATATGCCTCAAAGAAAATAATAGACAGTGAAGAAATTGATGTGTACAAAATTATATGTAGATTTGTCTCAAGTTTTTGTACTCTGTAAAAAGATATATTTTATTCAAACCCTAAAACAGTATTACTTATTTGTAAATATATGTTTTGTTGGATAATAAACTTGACATTATTTCAAATGCTTATGAGCTTGTTGTGCTCCTTTGTGGCAGAATTTGAGTCTGAATGTTCAGGATATAATTCACTTTCGTTGTGAAAATCATGTAAGTGGCTGATGGGAGAATGATTTTGATCTGCTTTATTGGAGAGAAAAGTGTGTTGAAGTTCCTTGTTCCTATGATCTACATTTTGTAAATATTTTGCTACCTGCTTTATAGTAAACGGACACTTAAGTCTTTTCTGTAACACCTACAGGGTAGAAGAATTAAAAGAACAAAATGAAACTACTAAAAAGGTTGTACATACCTGGAACAGCCATATGACATTTTGTAAATGAAATGCTGTTGAGGAGCCTCAACAGTAGTGCATTGGCATTATGAATCTCTAAATTGACAAGTATGTGTTACTATTTTATCTCAGGATCTAAGAAAATCTCAGATAAATGATGAGACACTCTGAAGAAGACAGTCAATATGTGGTGCTGATACATGTACAGGACACAGTACCAAGACAGTGAGGTGCATGGGGAAGTAGACCATTCAAGAGCAAGGCAGTGAGAAAATTTGTGGCTTATAAAATAACTTTTCCACAATTCTGAAATACTGCTACGGGTATTACATTATATGCTTACATGATCTGGTGAAGTCTGCTGTGTAGATAACTACTAAAAAGTATTTCCTCATATGGAATTGTATTGATTTAAGACCAGTGACTTATCTGGCTGCAGTGGTAGCATAGAAACACACAATTATGTGAAGGTACATTGTAAGGTGTGTCCCTGTTCCCTTTACTTATGTTTTTCAGCTCCAGTAAGTCTCAATTTAACTTTGGTTATTGTGATAATTACATATGTAATGGATAATATTTTGAGTGAAACTATGAAGCAGCATGCATATTGGGACATTATGTGACTGGTAGGATTCAAAAATATGGGATTCTAATATCATATTTTATTATTGATCTCATCTTGTACGAACTGTTGAATTGAAAGAGCAACCATTAACGCAAGTATGATGTGTATAGTGAATTATGTCTTTATTTATTTCAGCAAACTTCATATACCATTCTGTAGGAGGACAATGATGCACTATTTATTTACTCTTGTTTTGGTACACTTTATATATTTCTTCATTTTGGGCCTGTATTTTCAAAACTTTAAACTTGTATGACAATTCATAGTTAGCCAATTACTGCCCTTGGTTGATACTAAAGTGCATTACCTTTGTTTCAATAATTGCATAATTTAAGTTCAACATGCAAAAACTTGTCTTGATCTGGGGCAGTATTTGTCTTTCTTTCACATTATAATGAGCCTTCTGTAAATTACCTGGTATGGTCTTAAACCAACTGAGGATTAGGATGCACACAGTTGTTTGCATATCCACAAGTCCACAAGTAAGCATACAAAAGATGCAAGATAAACCTTGCTACTGATGATTTGTTGGCGGTTTGGTTATTATGAAACACAAAGAAAAAAAAAGGAAAAATACAAAAAGTGCAATTAACCAATTAACTTGGATACTAAAGCACATTTTAAAGCTAGGGCTCCCCCCTCCCCCCTCCCCCCCCCCCCCCCTCTCTCTCTCTCTCTCTCTCTCTCTCTCTCTCTCTCTCTCTCTCTCTCTCTCTCTCCTCTGTCATCACAAGAACTGAAAATTTAGGTGTATGTGTTCTTTTTTTTTTTTTTTTTTTTTTTCACAAGTTCAAATGGAATTTTATATTAGAGCCTTAGCAAATGTATGAGTAGATTTTATGATTTTATTACGTCTATTAATTTTTGTCCACATTTTCATATTTTACATCTAGTAGCACACATACACACATTGAAGGGAATATTTCTTTATTCAGGCAAATAGAAAATTGTTCCAACCAGCATAAAGACAAAAGGAATTATGAAAATTTGGCACCAATAAAATGCCATTAGAAGAAAAGTATCCGTTTTTGGGTTGGGACTGCTGCTGTATCCAAATTCATATCTGACTTACTCTAATTGTGAATCATTGTTATTGTAGCCAGATGATAGTAAATTTTTCATTTTTTGAAGTGCATAATTTAACATTTTTATGTATTTTACAGTTGCCAGTGTTAGACCACTTTGAAGTCTTAAGATCTCATTGAACATTTCTTCAGCTTTTTGTAACAGTACTACTTTACACGCAGTGGTTAGCACACTGGACTCGCATTTCAGGACGACGATGGTTCAGTCCCATGTCTGGCCATTCTGATTTAGGTTTTCTGTGATTTCCCTAAATTGCTCTAGGCAAATGCCAAGATAGTTCCTTTGAAAGGGCATGGCCAACTTTTTTCCCTAATCTGATGAGACCGATGACCTCGCAGTTTGGTCTCTTTCCCCCAAACAACCTCCACTTCTTTACATATAACTGCATCATCTGTGAGAAGGCTGAAATCACTATTAATGTTGTCTGCTAGTTCATTAATATATTATGTGAACAAAAAGGGTTTCAGTACACTTTCTTGGGGCATGCCTGAAGTTTGTCAATGACTCTCTGTCTAAGACAACATTTGTGTCCTGCCTACCAATAAAATCTCTGCCTAGTCACAAATTTTGTTTTATATCTTGTATAATTATACTTTGATTAATAAATGTTAGTGTAGTATTGAGTCAAATGCTTTTTGGAAGTAAATAAATTTCACATGTATTTGATTTTCTTGATTGATGGCCTTCAGGATGTCCTTTGAGATACCTCATTATGGTTGAGCTCAGAATACATTCTAAGATTCAACAACAAATGGATGTCAAGAATAATGGACAGTAGTTTTGTGGATAACTCCTGTTGCCCTCCATGTAGCCAGGTGAGACCTAAGTGGTCCCCCCACCCCCTCGACCCTTCAGTCACAGGGCACAGTCGCTTGTTCAAGAGATTTATGGTTATAGTGGAAGTGAGAACTAACCAGCCAGTAAATTATGTATAAGAGTCTGACAGATTTTTCTCAATGCCACTGGTACTAATATGTATATAACTGATCTTTGCAGTAGTGTGAGAAGTAAACTGGGGCAATACTTGCATGTCTTCCTTAGTCAAGGAACACTTCCAAACAGAACTCGGAATTACTGCTTTGTTTTTTCTATACTCAACTTCAGTTCCTGTGCTATCTGTAAGTGTATGTGCACTAACTTTGGTACCACTGGAAAAATTTGCATATGACCACAGTTTCTTTGAATTTTCTGAGAGATATTTTGATATTTTACCACAATAATCTATGAAGGCTGCACACACAGCCCTCTTGACATCCAGATACATTTCATTCAGCACTTCTCTTTCTATGCCCTCTGATTTATTTTGCATCTAGTGTGCAGAAATTAATGTTTCTTTAAAAGTTTCAACTAGACTACTATGCTTAAAATGAGTCAAAATTAAAAAGATATTATATGCAGTATTGACCATTGTGTTCATAATTTGTTTGTGAGAATTTTCTTAAAATTTAAATTGTGCACTGGAGAGGATGAGGTTATACAGTTAATGCAAGAAATTTCATCCATTTGCCATGTTCCATACATGCCATTGCAATGAAGGACCTTAGAGACTATACATTGACAAAAGAGAACAACAAAAACAATCAATTATTAATGAATTTATTTAACTGGGTAGATAAAAAATCTTCTCACCAAGCGGTGGTAGAAAACACACATAAGACTGTTGTCATTGGCAAACTTTCAGAGAGAGTGGCTCCTTCTTCAGGCAGAAGGGTTGAAGGAGAAAGAAGAAGGGTGAAGGAAAAGGACTGGAAATATCAAGCAAAATGGGTAGACTTTGAGGAAGCCATCCAGAACCATGAGTTGGGGGAGACGTACTGTATGGGATGAGGAGGAGAGAGTCTTTACTTCTCATCCTGCATGGTAAGTCTCCTGTGATCCACAGTTCTTGGTGACTTCCTCAAAGTCTACCCCTTTTCCTAGATCTCTCCAGTTCTCTTCCGTCGCCCTTCTTCCGTCGCCCTTCTTCCGTCGCCCTTCTTCCTTCCGTCGCCCTTCTTCCTTCCGTCGCCCTTCTTCCTTCCGTCGCCCTTCTTCCTTCCGTCGCCCTTCTTCCTTCCGTCGCCCTTCTTCCTTCCGTCGCCCGTCTTCCTTCCGTCGCCCGTCTTCCTTCCGTCGCCCGTCTTCCTTCCGTCGCCCGTCTTCCTTCCGTCGCCCGTCTTCCTTCCGTCGCCCGTCTTCCTTCCGTCGCCCGTCTTCCTTCCGTCGCCCGTCTTCCTTCCGTCGCCCGTCTTCCTTCCGTCGCCCGTCTTCCTTCCGTCGCCCGTCTTCCTTCCGTCGCCCGTCTTCCTTCCGTCGCCCGTCTTCCTTCCGTCGCCCGTCTTCCTTCCGTCGCCCGTCTTCCTTCCGTCGCCCGTCTTCCTTCCGTCGCCCGTCTTCCTTCCGTCGCCCGTCTTCCTTCCGTCGCCCGTCTTCCTTCCGTCGCCCGTCTTCCTTCCGTCGCCCGTCTTCCTTCCGTCGCCCGTCTTCCTTCCGTCGCCCGTCTTCCTTCCGTCGCCCGTCTTCCTTCCGTCGCCCGTCTTCCTTCCGTCGCCCGTCTTCCTTCCGTCGCCCGTCTTCCTTCCGTCGCCCGTCTTCCTTCCGTCGCCCGTCTTCCTTCCGTCGCCCGTCTTCCTTCCGTCGCCCGTCTTCCTTCCGTCGCCCGTCTTCCTTCCGTCGCCCGTCTTCCTTCCGTCGCCCGTCTTCCTTCCGTCGCCCGTCTTCCTTCCGTCGCCCGTCTTCCTTCCGTCGCCCGTCTTCCTTCCGTCGCCCGTCTTCCTTCCGTCGCCCGTCTTCCTTCCGTCGCCCGTCTTCCTTCCGTCGCCCGTCTTCCTTCCGTCGCCCGTCTTCCTTCCGTCGCCCGTCTTCCTTCCGTCGCCCGTCTTCCTTCCGTCGCCCGTCTTCCTTCCGTCGCCCGTCTTCCTTCCGTCGCCCGTCTTCCTTCCGTCGCCCGTCTTCCTTCCGTCGCCCGTCTTCCTTCCGTCGCCCGTCTTCCTTCCGTCGCCCGTCTTCCTTCCGTCGCCCGTCTTCCTTCCGTCGCGCGTCTTCCTTCCGTCGCGCGTCTTCCTTCCGTCGCGCGTCTTCCTTCCGTCGCGCGTCTTCCTTCCGTCGCGCGTCTTCCTTCCGTCGCGCGTCTTCCTTCCGTCGCGCTTCAACTGATCTGCCTGAAGAAGGAGCCACTGACTCCGAAATCTTGCCAATCACAACAGTCTTTTATGTGTGTGTTCTGCTGCTTTTTGGTGAGTAGATTTTTTATCCATTCCGTTAAATAATTTTAACAAAAGAGAAGCAACTCTTAGAAACTAAAGTATCACTGTACTGCGTAGTACTATTTGCTTGTAAGCCAGATAAATGTAATCAGGTAAATTAGGTGGGAAATTGCATCTGAACTACAGCTTCTAGATTATAGTAAATAGCTGCTGTTTATTTTCTACAGGGCACTGACAACTTTTTTTTTTTCCCCCGTGCACATTGTTATTTTTGAAAGTTTTATTTAGTTTTCATTTTTTCCCTACATCTGTTTACAATACATTACTATTTATCATGCAATTTTATGATGGGTATTGCTACCTGCAAAGCAAATAACAATAATTTCCATTGCTTGAATCAAGATGATCAAATAATTCATAATCAGAATGGGTAATGAAATTTGTTCTTCTTCTTTTCTTTTGGATGGATGGTTATTACCAGTTTATTGCTTCATGGTAAGTGGAACCTAATTGAAGACCTTTGCATTAGGGTACATAATTAAACTGGGAAGGAATCAGGTAAGTTGTTCAGCTGTACCCAGATATACCAAAACTAAGTTATAGACAATCAAAAACCTAAATCCAGCATTTCAAGGACTTTGTATGATGTCATGATTGCAATAGCAATCGATCCAAATTCATATGGTTGAAAAATCAGAAATGGTTCTTGAAGTTTATAGCAAAAACTTTCATTGCTGCAGTAATGAACATGTTCCAGTAGTTGCATTTACTCCACTGCATGTTAATGCTAACTGGGAAACAAATTATCAGTCCAATGAATATAATGGCAAACAATGAATAAGTGACAGATAGATGAATTACAGGTGTTATGCAACCTCCTATGGTTATTTGCAGAATTTTTGTTCTCTGCTTTCTTTAAGCTGTATTGAGAAAAATAATTAATTCCACAACTTTCTTGTACTCAAATTGAAATTTTCATGGTACGAAATTTTGCTGAAGCTTATCTGAATATTGACTGAATAATAAATGCCTCTTCAGACAGACCAGGGACCACATGAATTAACAACTACTTCAATAGATGAGCTCCAAGATTAAATGATATCTCTATCTCAAGGTATTAAACACTTCAACAGTTTACTACTGATAAAATTTGTGCTACTTCAGAAGTTTACAACACACAGGTTGCATCAAGAAGGGAAGAGATAATGTTTCATACCCTGTAGCTATCACTCAGAGATAACAAATGGTCAGATAAACTAATTCATTTAACTAGTAAACATATTTCTTAAAGAGTCTTGTTAGTTTGTGGTTTGGCATCAAGTCTGTAAATTATTTCAAACCTGGTCATTACTAGCTACAGGTAAGTGGCCTAGTGATATTTCTAAATAATTATGAAAAGCACATGTGTACTTATTCACTGCTTATAATAGTTGGCATAATTATTTTGTTTAATTGTGGCCATTACTTACAACAAACTATTAGGAGACTACTACAGTTTTTTCCAAGAGCAACTGCTTAAATCTTTTGGATGTGGAATAATGAGAGTTAATCAAAGTGTAATAGCACCACCAAGTATGTATGACAGTGAATCACTTAAGACTAGAAAGCCCATTGTAAATTACTTTAAATGCAGTGAAAGCAGAATAGACTGCATACAGCAAGATGATGTAAATGTAAGACAAATGAATGTAACAAAGGCATTCATGACATCCCATGCCCAGAATTGTGAAGGTATTTAGCATTCTTCAACCATGATAAAACTTACATGTTTTGATTACCTCAGTGAATGCATTACTACCCATTGTTGACAGTAAAGTGGTTGTATGAAGTATATGTCATGACTGAGACCAGTTAAAACTGCCATGAAACAGAGAAACTAAAAACCACAAACATGTAAAGCATTTTAAGAATTTAATGCAGGACATACATGACAAATATCTTGCAGCACAGTAAAATAAGAAGCTCCAAAATGAATTCAACTAAAGATTGAAGCCACTGAGTTGCACTAGATAAGCACAAATGAAAGACAATAAACAGACTAAATTTCAGAACCAGTCATTCTTCCATCTTAGGTAAAGAAATAAGAACATAATAAGTGAAATTACATGTGTGTGTCACCCAGTTTTGTGAGGATAATGAGTAATATAAAATGGAAAAATGAACACCCTAGAGCAGTGATCCCATAATGTCAAGTTTTTTTCAACATAATTGAGTCAAAGGCAAACTCAGCTTAGAAAACTAATAATTTGTGAGACACATTTGCTGGCCCTCATGAAGGTAAGTAGTAGCCACCAAAATTGTCTCTCCATTCTCCACAGTAATGGAAATGCCTGTGATGGGGCATCTGATTGGCACACAGTTATATGGGACTGTGTCTAGAAGGCCAGTCCTGAAACCTCTGCTGTTTTTTATAAAATATGATACGCCTTCTAATATTTCTGTTTGCTGATTACTCTAGCTCGATAGTGATGGCTGTTAAGTGAAACATAGGAAATGTATCAAATAATGCAGTTCAAAACATTAAGTTCATCACTTGTAGAAAATAAATTCATGCTAAATGACATTATGACTCAGTTTTTGCAGATTTTAACACACAATGCAATTATAATTGATATTTTGATCACACAGGATGGGCACAGGATTAGTGAGTGTGAACCATTCAAATTACTGGGTGTTCAGATAGATAATAACATGTCATGGAAAGCCCATGTTCAGGATCTTGTTCACACACTAAATGCAGCTATGTTTACCATTAGAACAGTATCTGCAATAAATGATAGTCCAGCATGAAAATTAGTCTACTTTGTTTTATTTCCATTCGCTTATGACGTATAGCATTATATTCTGGGGTAATTCTTCACATTTGACAAAGGGTATTTTTGGCTCAGAAATGGGCAGTTTGAGCAATATGTGGTGTAAGTTTGCAAATCTCTTGTTGATCCCTGTTCAAGAGTATCAGCAAGCTGACATTGGTTCTGACATTGGCATCTCAATATTTATTTTCTTTGATGTTGTTTGTTATTAACAATATGAGCCTATTCCATAGAATTGGAAGTTTTTGCTCAGTTAAAGCTAGACAGAAATCCAGTTCGCATTGGGATTACATTTCCTTGACTCTTGTGCAGAAAATTGTGCGCTATTCTGCTGGTGCATTTTCGAAAAGCTACAATAAGAATTAAAAAATGTTATCAGTGATTTTCGAATGTTCAAGACTGAACCTTAGAATTTCCTCATGGTTTGCTCCTATTCTGTCATGAGTTACTGAAAGGAAAAAGAAGCTAATTCATGTATTAAATTGGTGATTATGCTAATATATATGCACAGCTTACCTGCGTATTATCAGAGTACATTTTATTTTACGTGTTATTACTCTTCTGATATTATTTGAAGTATTGACACATTCCATGACCATGGAAATTTGCTCCTCAGTTTAGTCGTATGGAACTAGAGGCGTAAAATAAAATTTTATTGATACATCCCTTGTGTTCCGTAAATTCCATCATGAAAGAGATCATTCAGGAATGCTGAACAATTCAAGTTACACATTAAAAGGCAGAAGCAGCCACCATTAGTTGTGTAAATGATATTAACAATCATTTAAATTAGTTCTAATCTACTCACATTTTTAATTATGTGATTATTTCTTCATTCATTACAAATGAGGATAACATGTATATTAGTAACAAATTAGCTACTTCGAAAAAAGCCACTGATTGACTTTTTACTCTACTTAGCTGCTGTTTTTATGTAGTAGTTCATACTAATTATTTAGCCATTTTTATTACTATCAAACACAAAATCAAATAGGGTTAATGCAGGAGTAGGTTTAATAATGAATAGGAAAATAGGAATGCGGGTAAGCTACTACAAACAGCATAGTGAACGCATTATTGTGGCCAAGATAGATACGAAGCCCACGCCTACTACAGTAGTACAAGTTTATATGCCAACTAGCTCTGCAGATGATGAAGAAATTGAAGAAATGTATGATGAAATAAAAGAAATTATTCAGGTAGTGAAGGGAGACGAGGAAAAGGGAGAGAAGGAAACATAGTAGGTGAATATGGATTGGGGGACAGAAATGAAAGAGGAAGCCGCCTGGTCGAATTTTGCACAGAGCACAACATAATCATAACTAACACTTGGTTTAAGAATCATGAAAGAAGGTTGTATATATGGAAGAACCCTGGAGATACTAAAAGGTATCAGATAGATTATATAATGGTAAGACAGAGATTTAGGAACCAGGTTTTAAATTGTAAGACATTTCCAGGGGCAGATGTGGACTCTGACCACAATCTATTGGTTATGACCTGTAGATTAAAACTGAAGAAACTGCAAAAAGGTGGGAATTTAAGGAGATGGGACCTGGATAAACTAAAAGAACCAGAGGTTGTACAGAGATTCAGGGAGAGCATAAGGGAGCAATTGACAGGAATGGGGGAAATAAATACAGTAGAAGAAGAATGGGTAGCTTTGAGGGATGAAGTAGTGAAGGCAGCAGAGGATCAAGTAGGTAAAAAGACTAGGGCTAGTAGAAATCCTTGGGTAACAGAAGAAATATTGAATTTAATTGATGAAAGGAGAAAATATAAAAATACAGTAAATGAAGCAGGCAAAAGGAATACAAACGTCTCAAAAATGAGATCGACAGGATGTGCAAAATGGCTAAGCAGGGATGGCTAGAGGACAAATACAAGGATGTAGAGGCTTGTCTCACTGGGGGTAAGGTAGATACTGCCTACAGGAAAATTAAAGAGACGTTTGGAGATAAGAGAACGACTTGTATGAATATCAAGAGCTCAGATGGAAACCCAGTTCTAAGCAAAGAAGGGAAAGCAGAAAGGTGGAAGGAGTATATAGAGGGTCTATACAAGGGCGATGTACTTGAGGACAATATTATGGAAATGGAAGAGGATGTAGATGAAGATGAAATGGGAGATATGATACTGCGTGAAGAGTTTGACAGAGCACTGAAAGACCTGAGTCGAAACAAGGCCCCCGGAGTAGACAATATTCCATTGGAACTACTGACGGCCGTGGGAGAGCCAGTCCTGACAAAACTCTACCATCTGGTGAGCAAGATGTATGAAACAGGCGAAATACCCTCAGACTTCAAGAAGAATATAATAATTCCAATCCCAAAGAAAGCAGGTGTTGACAGATGTGAAAATTACCGAACTATCAGCTTAATAAGTCACAGCTGCAAAATACTAACACGAATTCTTTACAGACGAATGGAAAAACTAGTAGAAGCCAACCTCGGGGAAGATCAGTTTGGATTCCGTAGAAACACTGGAACACGTGAGGCAATACTGACCTTACGACTTATCTTAGAAGAAAGATTAAGGAAAGGCAAACCTACGTTTCTAGCATTTGTAGACTTAGAGAAAGCTTTTGACAATGTTGACTGGAATACTCTCTTTCAAATTCTAAAGGTGGCAGGGGTAAAATACAGGGAGCGAAAGGCTATTTACAATTTGTACAGAAACCAGATGGCAGTTATAAGAGTCGAGGGACATGAAAGGGAAGCAGTGGTTGGGAAGGGAGTAAGACAGGGTTGTAGCCTGTCCCCGATGTTGTTCAATCTGTATATTGAGCAAGCAGTAAAGGAAACAAAAGAAAAATTCGGAGTAGGTATTAAAATTCATGGAGAAGAAATAAAAACTTTGAGGTTCGCCGATGACATTGTAATTCTGTCAGAGACAGCAAAGGACTTGGAAGAGCAGTTGAATGGAATGGACAGTGTCTTGAAAGGAGGATATAAGATGAACATCAACAAAAGCAAAACAAGGATAATGGAATGTAGTCTAATCAAGTCGGGTGATGCTGAGGGAATTAGATTAGGAAATGAGGCACTTAAAGTAGTAAAGGAGTTTTGCTATTTGGGGAACAAAATAACTGATGATGGTCGAAGTAGAGAGGATATAAAATGTAGGCTGGCAATGGCAAGGAAAGCGTTTCTGAAGAAGAGAAATTTGTTAACATCGAGTATAGATTTAAGTGTCAGGAAGTCATTTCTGAAAGTAGTCGTATGGAGCGTAGCCATGTATGGAAGTGAAACATGGACGATAAATAGTTTGGACAAGAAGAGAATAGAAGCTTTCGAAATGTGGTGCTACAGAAGATTGCTGAAGATTAGATGGGTAGATCACATAACTAATGAGGAAGTATTGAATAGGATTGGGGAGAAGAGAAGTTTGTGGCACAACTTGACCAGAAGAAGGGATCGGTTGGTAGGACATGTTCTGAGGCATCAAGGGATCACCAATTTAGTATTGGAGGGCAGCGTGGAGGGTAAAAATCGTAGAGGGAGACCAAGAGATGAATACACTAAGCAGATTCAGAAGGATGTAGGGTGCAGTAGGTACTGGGAGATGAAAAAGCTTGCACAGGATAGAGTAGCATGGAGAGCTGCATCAAACCAGTCTCAGGACTGAAGACCACAACAACAACAACAACAACAACAACAACAACAACAACAACAATTACTATCAATATCCTTCAGTGAAAAAGTTCAAACCTGTTTAAAACAAATATTAGTGTTAACCAAAACTAAAAGTCTTAATACAAATGAACACTTTTTCTTGAACAGAAATTTAAATAGCTTTTTAAGAGTTGGATATTATCTTGAGAGCTGAAGTCTGGTGTTACTTTTACCTCTTTCCACAACTGATCAAGTGGTGATGGTGGTGATGACCAAACCACATCCTGTTCCAAAACATCTTGCGCATCAAGAATGGAGATCAGTGAGATGGTCATGTCGGTAAGAGAAGTCAAGTAGCATCTTGGAGTGTGAAACTGTAAGAACAGCTGCAAACTGATCTGGACAGTGCATCAATTATATTCTGCAACTATTCAGATTCAGATTCTTTATTAGTCATTCAACATTGTTACATGCAATAGACTTCGTCAGTTCACTTAACCTATTAATTTTACAAAATAAATTTTACATATTTAAGTTGATATTGGGCATTTCTAAAATTTCTTCTAATGAATAGAATGGATTAGTTAACAAGATGTTATGAACATTGTCTTTAAATAATTTGTCAGGCTTGATTGACCCATTTTTAGACAATTTGTTATATATTTTAATTGCCATATACTTATGACTATTGTTAGTTTTAGCTAATCTATTTTGTGGCAACAGCAGAGAAGTACACGTTCTTGTATAGTAGCCATGTCTTCCATTTGTTACACTTAAATTAGGTAGTTCAGCAAGTATGTAGTTAACACTGTCAAGAATATATAAATTAATTACTGTTAAAATTCTATATTTAGTGAACAATGGTTTACAATGTGTTCTATTATCTACCTTAGCCATTACTCTGATTGCTTTCTTCTGGATCACCATAATTTCATTTATTTTTCTGCTGTTTCCCCAGAGAATTACCCATACCTTAAAACAGATTGAAAAAAGGCAATGTACGCTGTCCTTGCATACTCAAATGTCACACAACAAATCAGTCTCTTCAACAAATATATAACTCTTGACAACCTAACCACTATGTGATCAACATGAGAGTTCCATGTTAGACTGTTGTCAAGTATGATACCTAAAAACTTTGCCTTTTGTTTTTCTATTTTTGTAGTCTTTGATAGACTGAACCACATATTCTGGGTCTTTTCCTCATTTAATAGCAGACCATTGGCATTAAACCATGATGTTGCATTTCTTTTGCCAATTTCATATCACTTACAAGGTTATCAAGTACATGGTTTACAGATAGAAAAGTTGTGTCATCTGCATACATATATGTCTTTACATCTATATTTCCTGGTAAGTCATTTATGTGTATAAGGAAAAGAAGTGGTCCCAAATTAGATCCCTGTGGCACTCCATGTTGAACCTCGAGTATGTTTGACAGATGACTTCCTGAACTCACCACCTGGTTCATTTTATTGAGGTATGATTTGATGAGTTTTAAACTTTTATCACATATTCCATAGTACTCAAGTTTAGAGAGCAGAAGTGAGTGCTCAACACAGTCAAAAGCTTTGCTCAGATCACATAAGGTTACCTGTGCATGCGCATGGTCCTCAAATGCTGCTAGGATGTCTCTGACTAAGAGCTCTATGGCTTGTATAGCTGACCTTCCTTTTCTGTAACCAAACTGTGATGCACTTAACATACCATTTAGTTCTAGGTACTCATACATCTGCTTATATATTATGCCTTCAAAGACTTTTCCTAGTACTGGAATTAGTGAAATTGGTCTGTAGTTTGCAGGATCTGATTTGACACCCTTCTTAAAGACTGGAGTTACCTTGGATAGTTTGAGAGGATCAGGAAAAAACCCTTCTATGAGACACAGGTTTATAGAATATGTTAATGGTGCTGCAATGTAATGTATGATTTCTTTCAATAGATTGTTTGACATATTAAAAATATCTGTACTGTATGAATTTTTCATTTCTCTGACTATTTTAAGAACTTCATGTTGGCATACCTCTTTGAAGTGTTTCAATGATGATCCAGCCCTATTATGATTTAGGTTTGCTCTCTTCAGATAATCTATACATGTTACATTGGGTTTACTGATCAGCTTTCTGATATCATCAGCACAGCTTGCAAAATATTTATTGAATGTATCTGCTGGTATTGGGACTGTCTTGTTGAAGTTTCTGACTTCACCTTTAACAGTATTAATTACTGACCAGGCTGTTTTGCATTGGTTTTTACTATTTTTTACGAAATTTGTGTTGTATCTTAGTTTTGCTAATTGCAACTCTTTCTTATACAGTTTCTTAGTGATTTTTTCGAGATCCTTAATTTCATTAGAATTGTTTACTTTGGCAAGGCACTTCAACAGCAGTAGCTTATTTTTTAGATTCTCCAGTTCTTTGGTGTACCACAATTTACCTTTTCTTGTTTTATGGTATTTCTTTTGAACAAGATGGGCTTTTAAAATACCTGTTAAGTAATTGTGGAATGTTTCATAAACTGTTTGGGCACTGGAATCACAGTTTTGAAATACACTCCTGGAAATTGAAATAAGAACACCGTGAATTCATTGTCCCAGGAAGGGGCAACTTTATTGACACATTCCTGGGGTCAGGTACATCACATGATCACACTGACAGAACCACAGGCACATAGACACAGGCAACAGAGCATGCACAATGTCGGCACTAGTACAGTGTATATCCACCTTTCGCAGCAATGCAGGCTGCTATTCTCCCATGGAGACGATCGTAGAGATGTTGGATGTAGTCCTGTGGAACGGCTTGCCATGCCATTTTCACCTGGCGCCTCAGTTGGACCAGCGTTCATGCTGGACGTGCAGACCGTGTGAGACGACGCTTCATCCAGTCCCAAACATGCTCAATGGGGGACAGATCCGGAGATCTTTCTGGCCAGGGTAGTTGACTTACACCTTCTAGAGCACGTTGGGTGGCACGGGATACATGCGGATGTGCATTGTCCTGTTGGAACAGCAAGTTCCCTTGCCGGTCTAGGAATGGTAGAACGATGGGTTCGATGACGGTTTGGATGTACCGTGCACTATTCAGTGTCCCCTCGACGATCACCAGTGGTGTACGGCCAGTGTAGGAGATCGCTCCCCACACCATGATGCCGGGTGTTGGCCCTGTGTGCCTCGGTCGTATGCAGTCCTGATTGTGGCGCTCACCTGCACGGCGCCAAACACGCATACGACCATCATTGGCACCAAGGCAGAAGCGACTCTCATCGCTGAAGACGACACGTCTCCATTCGTCCCTCCATTCACGCCTGTCGCGACACCACTGGAGGCGGGCTGCACGATGTTGGGGCGTGAGCGGAAGACGGCCTAACGGTGTGCGGGACCGTAGCCCAGCTTCATGGAGACGGTTGCGAATGGTCCTCGCCGATACCCCAGGAGCAACAGTGTCCCTAATTTGCTGGGAAGTGGCGGTGCGGTCCCCTACGGCACTGCGTAGGATCCTACGGTCTTGGCGTGCATCCGTGCGTCGCTGTGGTCCGGTCCCAGGTCGACGGGCACGTGCACCTTCCGCCGCCCACTGGCGACAACATCGATGTACTGTGGAGACCTCACGCCCCACGTGTTGAGCAATTCGGCGGTACGTCCACCCGGCCTCCCGCATGCCCACTATACGACCTCGCTCAAAGTCTGTCAGCTGCACATACGGTTCACGTCCACGCTGTCGCGGCATGCTACCAGTGTTAAAGACTGCGATGGAGCTCCGTATGCCACGGCAAACTGGCTGACACTGACGGCGGCGGTGCACAAATGCTGCGCAGCTAGCGCCATTCGAAGGCCAACACCGCGGTTCCTGGTGTGTCCGCTGTGCCGTGCGTGTGATCATTGCTTGTACAGCCCTCTCGCAGTGTCCGGAGCAAGTATGATGGGTCTGACACACCGGTGTCAATGTGTTCTTTTTTCCATTTCCAGGAGTGTAATTTGTCCCAGTTTGTTATGCTCGACTGGTGTGTTAGTTTTATGAGATTGTGTTTTGTTAATATTAAGGTATTAGATTTTGTTAACTTTTGTTCAGCCTTGCTCTCATCCCCTTTTATAAAATGTCTTAACTTTACTGTTAACATGGAGTGGTCTGAGGAAACAATCTCCTTTACCTTGGTGGAGTACATATCACGAGCACAGTTGACAAAACGCATTATCCAAGCACGCTTGTAGTCTTGTTGGTTTTGAATTTACATGATGGAAGTAGTGCTGCCTTACCATATTCAGTAACTTATTTACACTGGGTTTGTTACATGTTACATCAAAGCTTGAATTAAAGTCTCTCCCAATTACAGTTACATATTGTTTCCACTTCGTTATGTAGCAGAGTACACTGTCTAAATTATCTAAAAAAGTTTTATCATCTGAGTCAGGGGAATGGTAGATACATACTATGATAAGTTTCATTATATCACATATGATCCCAGTAATTTCAAAGTGTTTCTCTACACATGCCCAACTAAGATCTAGTTCTCTACACACTATTTCATTTGAAACATAGATAACAGTACCACCATTACGGTACTGAGATCTGCAAAAACTGTTTCCATATTTATAACCTTCTGGTACATAGTATTGTATTTGTTCTGGTTTAAGCCAATGTTCTGATAGACATAAGAAAGAATACTTATTCTGTGGCAATGATTCATCCAGAATTTCAACTTTATTTTCAAGACCCTGAATGTTTAAAAATAGGATGTTGTTGTGACTTATCTGTGAGTTAACAGGCTGGTTTTTCACATTTTTATTTTCTTCTTGGCTTGAAACCATAAAAAATTATCACTGAATGACACAGATGTATTTTTCCTTTGGCTCCTCCTTAAGCATTGCTGTGTTGCTGCTCCAGTCGTTGTTGGTTCTGTTACTGCTGCTGCTTCTGCTGATAATGATGGTGCTGCTGCTGTTTCACTTATTTCTGGTGTTTGTTGTTCCATAACTGCTGTGCCTTTCTGTGAATTATTAACATTTGGAGTGTTCACTTGCATTAATAAAATTTCACATTTGTCTTGGAGAGTTGTAGCTTCACTGATAGCAGATTTCACATTGGATTCTACAGGATACACACACTTCCTGTCCATGAGAGGTATGACTTTTCTATCATCACACTGCACATTTGAGATTTTATTTACACGTTCTAAAATTTTGGTTACTATTACGTTTTTTCTAAGTACATTTAGATGGGAACCATGTGTTGTGTGAAATCTTTTCCCTAAATTGCTGATGTTCACAAATGTTACATTTTCAAACCGCTTGCAAATATTTTGCATGTCTTTATTTGCTGTTTCAATTTCTTTATTTACACAGGACCATTCTATCAAGTCATAACGGTGTGGCACTGAAAAAACAATAACATTTGTTCCTCTCAGCTCATACAGTTTTCTTTTTAGCGAGATTAAGAGATCGTTTTTTTCGTTCCTAGCTATATCATTTGATCCCGCCAGGAAGATGGAAAAGTCCTTTTTGCTCAATGAGGAAATTTTTTCTTGGCTCATTGACGTAGCAGCACTGAATTTTGCTCCTGGTTTTATTGTACAGTTAAAACTAAAATTCTGACTACTTGTACGCCGAAATTCAGTGGCTGTATTTCGTCCTTGGCTGTCGGCATACAGTTCAATTTTACCGGTACTTGCTGTTCCGAGATTGCCTGTTTCCTGCCTTTCTTTGCTAACACATGTCGATATTGTCTCAGTAGAGCAGCTTAGCGGTGGAAGATTTTTCGTGAGCACTTTCGCATATGATATTTTACTTAACTGCTGCTGAAATATTCCATGTTTTACCTTATTCACAAAGTCGTTTGGTTTTCCACATGGTACACTCGTACGGTTAACTTCACTTTCACAATCTGTAGTCGAAAGAGCTTGAAAGTAATTTTCATTCACTATATTTATGTTACTTTCGCCGTTTTCTGTATCTTGTATTATCTGTTTGCGTCTTATGTACTTCACTTCCGTCCAATTCTCCGACATATTCGTACTTTCATGGCGCGAGTTTTTCATGTTCCGTTCACTTTTTTCTTCTTTAAGTTTCTTGATATCCATCTTCAAGGAACTGATAATAAATTGTAAACTAGACACCCGTTCGCTGAGCTTTGTAATTTCATCCTTACAACTGTCACAATTTTTCTTTTTCACGGCAAAATTCACACTTTTTCTCGGACACGCACAACGAATTTTTACACTAGCCGCCATCTTTAGTCTGATATGTGCTGTTCTCTCAACAAATGCAATAGGCACACAGTCTCTGTAGGCTATGGCTCTCAACACATGCTGCCTGGAGTTGACCATGAATTTTCTTATAGGTATGTTTTAGTAATAGCCATGCTGCTTGTTTTACTACAGTCTCAAATAATACCATTGCAGAATATCTTCTTCATTAGTAAATACAACTTTTTGTGCCATTCATACTAGCACTTACCTCTTGCACTACATCATCAAAGTGAGCTGCAATGGGATTAAGTGTGGGAGGAAGTATTGCAAACACCAATAAATTTTCCTAGTGGACCTAGATAACGCATTGAATGCAACACTAGCCCCAGTTTGTACTGCAGATCTCACTGTGGGAATGTTGCAGGGGCTTACACTAGACTTGCATTTGGGAGGAATAGGATTCTATCTCCACTCCTCTATCATGATTCAGTTTTCTGTGGATTCGTGAACCTCCTGATGTGAATGCTTGGCATGTCTAAAATATCATGAACATTTTTCTGCTTCATCCTTGTCCAATCCAAACTTGTATGCCATCTCTAATGACCTCATTGCTAACAACTCATTAAACTTCAATCTTTCTCACCTCAGCAACAATTGCTCACCTGATTTCATGGTGCAGGAGTACATCAGTATGCCACTACAGCCTGGAACCAGGACAATGAAAATGTGAAATTTCCTCAGACCAATGACCCTAAAATTGATACACAGATGTAACCTAACCTCCAAAGTGTTGGCCAATTCTTTGGAAGGACATATCACCCATCTGCATTACCATAATAAGATGTCAATGAAATACGAGGTGTGACAATAAAGTAATGAGACTGATTTTCTTTGCAAGATGTGGCAACCCTGCAGGCTTGTGTAGGCACAATATCTCTGACTTTGGTCTATAAGCTGCTTCTAGACCAAGAGGCACATCGATGCAACTGCTCAGTTGTAAGTTGTGCTGTAATAAGTTAACACGTGTTTGTGTCTCTCGTCACAGAAATGGAACCGCATAATATTGCACAATGGTATGCCATTTCTTTTGTGTTAAATTGGGTGAAAACACAACAACAACTTACAGTAAGTTTCAAAAGGCTTTTGGAGAGCAGGTTATGTCAAGAGCTCAAGTTTTTCATTGGCATAAAATGTTTAGTGAAGGCAGAATGAATGTTGAAGATGAAGACCGCAGGGGGAGACCATCAATCTCACGGACGGATGTCAACTTGGCCAGGGAGCGTGAACTCGTATGATCTGATCGAAGATTATCCATGAAAATGATTATAGAAGAACTGAACATCAATCAAGAAACAGTTCATCTAATAGTAACTGAATATCTTGGATTGCTGATAACTGGATTCTGCATCACGATAATGCGCCATCCCATATGCTCTGTCAGTACAGCAATTTTTAACCTCAAAACAAATTTCAGTACTACCACAGCCACCTTATTCACCAGATATCGCTCCGTGCAACTTTTTTCTATTTCCAAGAGTCAAAACAGCGGTCAAGGGACATCATTTTCAAACAATACAAGATGTCCAAAAAGCTGTGACGAGGGTGTTGAAGGATATTACAGAAGACGAGTTCCAGAAATGTTCCCATCAATGGCAGAAGCGCTGGAAAAGGTGTGTGGAATCAGAAGGGAACTACTTTGAAGGTGACAGCACTAAACTTGACTAAAACAGTGAGCAACATTTTTTTTCCACATCAGTCTCATTACTTTATTGTCGCACCTCGTACAGTAGACTTAAGCATGTGACTGCTATCCTTGTTTGGTCTTCCCAGTGGTGGATACCAAGGAGTGGGTAGGTTCCAAGCCAGGGAGCAAAATAATGAGATGCACACTTAATGTTGAATGAACTTCATTTACTGCACTTGAACAACAGCAAGTGCAGAGCACAATGTAAAGCAAGTCCTTGAGATATGCTGGTTCAGTATTCACAATAACAGGCAACTACACAGGCAGAAGTGAACTGACAGACAGACTAAACTCAAGGTTGGTGCAGTGTCCTTTAAGCTGACTCTGTGGTGACAGGGGCAGAAGAGGGTGTGTCTAGAGCCAGCCACATACTGGTGACACAGTCACATTGGTTGTTGTCAACTTCTAGATGTGGACTGATGCAGCATGTTATGACAGCACGTGATACAACAATCCTGACATGTATGCATTTACAGACCCAGTACAATATTTGATAAAACATCTACTCTTTCACCAAATCAAATGTAGTTATTATAAACTCAATGTTTTCAAGCTCAATATAAGGATTTTACTTCATCCATAGCAATGCCCTGTGAATACTAATATTAATAATTACATGTCTTAAGACAGTCGTGTAAAACTGACTCATTCCATGTAATTAAGAACTATTGCAGTTATGATCCATGGAATGCCAAAAAAAAAAAAATTAGTAATAATAATAATAATAATAATAATAATAATCTTCACCTTCCATTAGTCCCCCACGCAAATATCTTTCTATATTTTGCCTTCAGAGATGATCTAACTTCATTTGCCACTAGTGTATGTGGAGAGGAATCAACAATGTGCTTGTGTAAAAGTGCTACAGATTATATATATGGCTTGGGCATCTGAAGCCCATATTAAATTATGGACAGCAGAAATTTGATGTTGTTATTAGGGAAATGACACTGCCAGTCATTTAAAGCTAATTTTCGAACATTACATTCTATGTAAGGCAATCTGGTTTTCAATATGATACTGTGTAAGATCTTCTGCGCATATAATGTGCTTAATTTTTTTTCATATTGTTTCATCAATCCCCCAAACTAAGTCAGCTGACATTAAATAAAATGGAAAACTTTATATTTCCAGAAAGCAAATATTTGTGTAGTTTATAGAGCCAATGGATTTTGAAAAATGATTTTATTTTAGAACTTGATGATTATCAATTTTCTGAAACGAGCCTGTGATTCACCTTTATAAAAGCTCTCTTAGTGGATCACTGAGCCTTAGAAAAGGATAGAACAGTTATGAGCAAATAATTTTGTATCTTATACAATGAATATCTGTTCATTTTTAATGTTACTTATAACTGTCATCAAAGTGTAAATACATTTATATTACAAGGCAAGTTCAATAGTTCTCAAATCATGTCCTTTGTAGTGTAGATGCAATATTCCTCTAGCATTATGTAATTATTGGATTGAACATTTGCATGGGGAACTACGTTAAAATTTGTCATTTCATTTTACATAAATCAAAATTGCGTTGGGTTGCAATTAAAAATGAGTGTATTCTGGCTCTGTAATTTTTATATGTCATAGGAAAATATTAGTAATCCTTGAAAAGATTTCAATGTGTCAAGAAAAAGAATTACTGTACAAATAGCTATATTCATGTGAATTATATATTAGTTACAGTTAAAATGTACAATTTACTTTCCTCTGACAGGTTGCAAGATGTTTGGTTCTTTGGTACAGAAAATGTCTAGAAAAAAACAATTTGATGATACTGATGTTTCTAAGAGTAGTCTAGCAAGAGTGCTTTCACTTTTTGATCTGATTGCACTGGGTGTTGGCAGCACACTTGGACTTGGTGTATATGTCATATCTGGATCTGTGTCAAGGACTGAAGCTGGTCCAGGAATAATAATCTCATTTCTCATTGCAGCTATTGCATCAATGTTTGCAGGTAATTTAAGAACTTTTATCCTTGTACTAAAAATTGATTCCGTAATTTTATGAATGGATCTTAACACCTACAGTCTAGTCAGAATTAATCTATAACTTATTTTATTCCATAGAATTAAGGATTAACAAGAACCTTAACTGATGTGGACTTACTAGAAAGATGCATTATAACACACAAGCAGCTATCATAAACGGTTTCTGTATATTAAACTATTAAGTTGCTACAGGTTTCTTGTCAAGAACTCACAAAATCCATAGTTTTTCTGAAACAACAGATGTTAAATTGTAATGAATTTCTTACAACGGACTTTTGATCTAGAAAGCTTTGAAAACTATAGAGCATAATAAATGTAGTATTTTTCAACATATTCTTATTACCCTGTGTGGTACAAAATGAAGACCATATCAGGAAGCTCATCATTCATGCACTTACATATTGTGTTCCATAAATACCATCATGAAGGAGAGCCTTTAGTAATATGTAACAAGTCAAATTATAGATTAACTGATAGCAGCAGCCACTGTATACTGCTTTTGTAAAATATATCAAAAACCTGTTCCAACTAGTTCTAATCCACACAAATTGATAAATATAGGAATTGCTTTATTCCTGTATAACTTAGGAGAAAAGTAGCTACTCTGGAAAAAATGCCACTTCTTTTCCTCCTGTACAAATTCAGCTGCTGTTTTTACTTGACGGGCACTTAAAACTAAGCAAGTGTATAACCTTGTGCAGGGTGCCATCAGTTGTCTATATATCTGAAAACTTAAAAACAAGTTAAATATTAATGTTATTGTTAGCCAGATTTATACCCTCGAATACAAATATTTCAATAAATTATAAAAGGAATGGCTAATAAGGTAATCTTTAATTTAGCTTTTGATATTTGGTGATTTATATTTTCCTGCCTGAAAAGGGCCATAAGCTTGTTAAAGACTTTTACTCCAGGATATAGCCCTTCCTTTTGTATCGCAGACAAGTGCATACAGTTTATATGATAATTATTTTTCACTCTACTTTTCTGTTGTGAATTTCAGAGATCAGTCTAAATTCGTGCTTGCTACAATCCAAAAATACCATTAGAGTGTAAAGGTATTGCCACGCATGTGGAATAATGCCACAATTCCCGAACAGGCTTCTGCAAGATGTACATTTATCAACTCTATATAGTATTCTTACAGCACACTTACATCAGTGAGCACTTCTGTGGCACTTATTGCACCACCAGTTCTTTGTGCATTCAGCCTCATGACACACAAAGTTCCAAATTTCCTAACCAGTCAGTGCCACTCATCATCTGTTACTGTAAGATTCCGGTCCGCCCCAATAGGTGAGTGGTCAGTGCGACGGAATGCCATGCAAAGGGGTCCAGATTCATGTCCCGGCTGGGTCAGAGATTTTCTCCCCTCAGGGACTGGGTGTCGTGTCATCATTGTCATTGTCATCGTCATCATCATCATCATATCATCCCCACTGATGCGCCAGTTCTGAAGTGGCGTCAACTCAAAGGACTTGCACCATGCGACTGGTCTACCCGACACCCGACAGGAGGCCCTAACTACACATTTCATTTCACTGCAAGATTCATGACAGAAAAAAAAGTGTGTGCAAGTTGCAACATCAAAGACAATGTATGTTGAGACAAAACATTTTTTTAGTAAGCAGTTCCTGTCCTGTATCAATTGACCAGGCTTGCTGAAGCTTTTAATAGTCTTTCTGAATCAATTTCTATTTTTCCAGCTTTGTGACTGATTTATATTGATAGTACTAATTTCCATGAAAACCCTTCCAACAGTCTGACTAAGACATTTATTTTTGCCATGTTCTGTATGCCATCTTCTATGGTGTAGCAATTCGCTTATGATTACTGGAAGGTTATGGCTTATTTGTTTCTGAAATCTATTGGAATTTACCAGAACAGTCTACTTTGTTTTTTGTTGTTGTGGTCTTCAGTCCTACCACTGGTTTCATTCGGCTCTCCACATTAGTCTATCCTGTTAAAGTCTCTTGATCACTACATAACTACTTGAACATACATACATCTGAAACTGTTTATTGTATTTGAGGCCCCCTGCTTGGACCTTCCCTTCTCCAAACCCCTCTCTTCTGCACTTACTTACCTCCATTACAGAAAGACAGTTCCTTGATGTCTCAAGATGTTCCTATCACCCAATCCTATCTTCTCATAAATTTTTTCCCTAAATTTCTGTTTCCCCAATTAGATCCAGTACCTCCTCATTAGTTATCTGATCTACACATTCTTCTGTTCTTATATGGTATTAACTGTCCACAGACCATGTTTCACCTCTGCACAAGGCTTCACTTCAGACAAATACATTCAGAAAAGACTACCTAACATTTAAATTTATGTTAATTGTTAACAAATGTGTCTCTTTCAGAAATATTTTTATTGTAATTCCAGTCAGCATTTTATATCCTCTATACTTTAGCTACCAACAGTAATTTTGCTACCCAAATAGCAAAGCTCATCTATCTTTTGTTTTGTTTTTGTTGCTGTTTGTCTTATAATATCTTTTCAATACACTGTTCACAGAACTCATTTGCCCTTCCAAGTCCTTTGCGAGAACAGCACTGTTTCTCCATATACCTAATTGTTCTCTCTGTGGTGGATTTCTACCAGTTTCTCCATTTTTTTGTTCACAAACAATGGAAACTACAGGTAGGAAAATCAACAATGTCAGAAAAAAACATATTACTACTTACCGCAGAGAAGACATGTGAAGTTGTAGACAGGCACAATTAAGACATTTACACTATGTGATCAAAAGTATCCGGACACACCCAAAAGATATATTTTTTCATATTAGGTGCATTGTGTTGCCACCTACTGCCAGGTACTCCATATCAGCAACCTCAGTAGTCATTAGACATCATGAGAGAGCAGAATGGGGCTGTCCATGGAACTCACGGACTTCAAACGTCGTCAGGTGATTGGGTGTCACTTGTGTCATACATCTGTATGTGAGATTTCCACACTCCTAAACATCCCTAGGGACACGTACAGCACGAAAGTGTACAGGCCGACCTCGTCTGTTGACTGACAGAGGCCACTGACAGTTCCAGCATTACCAATGGAGGGCACCACATAAATGTAAGTCATTCTCAGCCAGGTGTCTGGATACTTTTGATCACATAGTGTACATAAAGCTTTTGGCCACAACCTATCAGTAAAAGAGAGACACACGCCATTTAACACACAAGCAAGCACACCTCATACGCTCACAACCACCAAATCCAGGATCTCAGAATGGAATGCAACTATCATGTTGGATGCAAGCAGCAGGATCAGGAAAGAGGAAGGGATCATAATGTACAGATGGGGAGAGAGACAAACAATGCCTGGTAGTGTGTGCAGTGATAGTCTTGTGCCAACAGGCACAGTATCAGGAGATTGTGGGGCAGGGGGGTGGGGAAAAAAATGAGCAAAAAAGGAGAGGACGGGGAAAGATGGGCGGATGCATTGGCATAGGACTGCAAATAAACATGGCCGAAGATGAGAATGGACAGGAGATGATTGGACAAAGCAGGTGGATGTTATTGGGTGGAGGGTGTGGGGATAGTTTGTTACCGTAGGCTGAAGCCGAGATAATTACAGGAGTGGAGAATGTCTTGTAAGAGTAACGTCGCTCTGCACAGTTCAGAAAAGCTGGTGGCGGGGGGGGGGGGGGGGGGGAAGAAACCATATAGCTCAGGTAATAAAGCAGCCATGGAAATCAGGTGAGTTACATTCAGATGCATGTTGTGCCACAGGATGTCTACTTTGCTCTTGACCACAGTTTGGTGGTGGCCATTCATCCTGGTGGACAGCTGGTTGGTAGTCATGCCAATATGAAATACTGTGCAATAATTGCAGCAGAGTTGGTAAATGACATGGTTTCTTTCACAGGAGGCCCAGCCCCTGATGGGCAGGATAAACCTGTGATAGGATGGAATAGAAAGTCCTGGGTGGGGGATTGGCAGGTTGTGCACCTGAGTCTCCCACAGGAATATGATCCTTGTGGCAAGGGATTCAGGTTGGGAGTGGCATAGGGATGAACTGTGGTGTTGTGGAGTTTGGGTGGGTGACAAAGCACCACTTTAGGAGCTGAGGGTTTTGGCTTTGGCTCTGGAATTGGTGGAGAATTGGTAGGGAGTTTTGGGGGATGTGGAAAGCTGAAAAGGTCAGCTTGGGCGGGTTTAGCTGCTATCAGAGGTGGATGAGGAGGAACACTGTGAGTATGATAGGGGTTGGATAGTGGTGTCTGGAGCCAGCAGTAGGATGTCAGCAGGTTTAATAACTTGTAGGTAGTGTCTGGAATGCACTTCCACATGCTGGGGAGCAAGGAAATCAGTTCCAAAGATGTGATGTAGGAGATGTTGACCTCCTCCTCTCTGATGGCTCCATCCACACCTCTGTCCACATTCAACCTTCCAACCACCCAAAATGCATCTGAATGTAACTCATTTGATTTCCATGGCTGCTTTACTACCTGAGCTATCTGGATTGTTCCCTCCACCACCAGCTTTTCTAAACTGCGCAGAGAGGCCTTATTCTTACAACACATTCTCCACTCCCATAATTATCCCCGCCTCAACCTATGGTAACATACTATCCCCACACCATTAACCCAACAGTATCCATCAGCTTTGTCCTATCATCTCCTTCCCATTCTCGTCTTCCACCCTGTGTATTTACAGTCTCATACCAAAGCATCTGCCCGTCTTTCACTGTCCTCTCCTTTTTTGTTCCTTTTTTCCCCACCGTCCACCCCGATAGCTGAGTGGTCAGCACAGCAGTCTGTCACGCTAAGGGGCCTGGGTTCGATTCTCGGTGGGCTCGGAGATTTTCTCCACTCAGGGAATGGGTGTTGTGTTGTCCCCATTATCATTTCATCATCACCAGTGGAAGGCAATGGGAAACCACCATTGGAATCACTTCCCTAGATGCTCATGCAGTGGACCTCTCTGACGAGGCTTCCCCCATGGCAAGACCTGCCATAAGGCAGAACACAAAGTTAAGTTTTTCCCCACCTCCCTGCCCCACAATCTCCTGATTGTGTGCCTGTTGGCACAAGACTTTGTCCCTGCACACACTACCACGCAGGGTTTCTCTCTTTCTCCAGCTGTACACTACTATCCCACTCCCTTCCCTGCCCCCTCAGATTGCTGCTTACATCCCATGTGATAGTTGCATTCCGGCCTGAGGTGCTTGAGATGATGGTCTTGTGTGCATGAGGTGTGCTTGCTTGTGTGTGTGAATGGTCCTGACCATGATAAAGGTCATGACCAAAACCTTTATGTAAATGCCTTTTAATTGTGCTTGTCTGTAGCTTGACATGTCTTTTTAAAGTAAGTAGCAATCTGTCTTTTCCCATATTATTAATACTATGTTCTTCTTGAAGTATGTGGACATTCTACCTGTCTCATGTACCCCACACACAGGTGGAATAATTTAATCATGACTGGCACTTCAAAGGATCTTAATTCTGAAGAAATGTCATCTACTCCAGGGTCCTAGTTTCCACTTTGTTCTTTCAATGTTTCAGCAAATTTTCTTGCAGCATTATATCTCCCATCTGATCTTCATTTTACTTCCCCTTCCCTTCCTTTAATGTTGTCTTTAATTATTTTCCCTAGTGAAATGCTTCTGTTTGTTCATTCTGTATTTCACATTCCCTTCAATTAGTACTGCCTTGTCACACGAGCTCTTAATATTCATATTACTGCTGTCTGTAACTCAACACCTTCTCTATGTGCATATTGTTTTCATTGCATCCTGCACCTTCCATGGTTTAAATTGAATGTCTTGTAGTTATCCAGAGATTTCTATTGCGCCTTGTCCTTTTACCCGTTTGATTCTATGCAGCGTCCACTGTTTCATCTCTCAAGGTTACCTATTAGTCTTTTATTGTGTTCCTTACCACTGTTTCAGTCAGTCAATGTGTAATGTTTCCTTTGAAACTCTCAAATACTGCAGCTCCTTGCCACTTACCAGGTCCCATCTCCTTGGTTTCCTACCTTTCTGTAGTTTCTTCAGATTTAATCTACTGTTCATAACCAACAAATTAGGGCTGGAGTCTACCTCTTCCCATTAAAATCTCATTACAAAATCTCTGTCCTACCATTATGCAATCTATGTGAAACCTAACAGTGTCTCCAACTGTCTTCTGCATATAGAACATTCTTTCTTGATTCTTAAATCAAATGTTTGTGTTAATTAAATTACGCTCTGAGAAAAACTGCACCAGGAAGCTTCCCCTTACGCTGCCTTTTCCCAATCAATGCTCTCCTACTTTTTGCTCTTCTGCTTTTCGTGCTGTCAAACCTGCTATCACAATTAAATTTTTGGCTCCTACAATTATCTAACAAATTTCTTTTATCTCATGATCTGTTTTATGAATCTCTTCCTAATCTGCATAGCTAGTAAACTTATAGGCTTGTACTAGGGTGTAGGTTTCTTGTCTATCTTGACTACAAAAAGGTGTTCACTATGCTTGTCTACTCCTATTTCAATCATTGTTAGACCCAGTCCTGCATTACCCCTATGTATCTATAGCCTTGTACTTACCTGACCAGAAGTCTTGGTTTTCCTGTAAGCACACTTCACTATTTCTCATAATATCTAACTTCAATCTATACAAGTACCTGGTTAAGGAATTTTATATTCCATCTCTGATGGATAGTCTCCCAGTTTTGTTTTTCCGGATAATGACAACCTTCTGAGTAGTCTCCCCCTGGATATCTGAGGGGGGGGGGGGGGGGGGGCTATTTTACCCTTGGAATATTTTATGCAAGAGGATGCCATCATCAAACCATACAGTAAGCTACAGTCCATTCAGTAAAATTTTGTTTGTGGTTTACTCTTGTTTTCAACTGTTCACAGTACCAAAATAAAAAGGCCATTTGGCTATTGTTTCAAGGCTAGATCAGTCAATCGTCCAGTATGTTGCCACTGGAACTACCGGAAAGCCTGCTGGCATACTTCAGGAAATAGTGGTTCTCCTGTCCTGTCCACGGATACCTCTCTGATGTGGTTGCATCTATTGAACAACTATCTGTATCACTGAGGGATGCAAGCCACCCCATCTCAGTAAGTTCCATGGTTAAAAGGCGATAGAACAGCTTTAATATGTATAAATCGGTGTACACTCTTCTGATACACAGAGTTCATCTCCACGTCTACTTTCACATGTGTCCAATAAATATAGTTTCAGTTTGAAGTGTTACCCTGCCTTCAAACTGATAAGTTGATTCCCAATTCTATGTGACCAAAGATAGTGAAGATCTTGTGTATTTGAGCCATAGCTCCAATAAGGGTGACAAAATTTGTAATCATGGTCAGGAATCAAAGTACAAACAATACAATCCCAGTTTGAATTGTCAAGGTACCAATGGATACAAAAGCATTCGTGAGTTAGAAGCACATCATGCATCCAGCAGTGTTTTCAGGAGATGCTGGCCAGGATCTGACAAAATGGATAGAAGGTTTCAACTGTGTCACTAAATACATGGTTGACCATTAAATTTACACCACCATAAAAGGTTGCAAAAACAAAATTTTACTTAATGTGTGTACACACCATAATAGGATGTATGTATGATAAAATTTGTATGTGATTTGTGGGGATACAAGGCATATACTTGAAAGACAGAGCTGCCACCTCTGGCAGGAGTAATAATAGCTCTAACCAGTTTGAGCACTGAGTGAAACTGAACATAGATGACAGATAAGGTATATGGTTTCCACACTTCAAGGTGAACCCAAAGTTCACCAGTCATAGTGCGTAGTGAGTGGTGGTGTGATAGATGTTTAGCAACTCAGGACTGAATGTTTTCAGTAGATAGATCAAGAGAGTTTCCAGATCAGTGCAGCAGTTAAACACTCTATTTTTTTAGGTAGGTCAAGACAGCACAGGCAACATGCAGTCTTTTAGTATGTTGAAAGATAATGTTATGGAGACACGGAAGATGTGGCACAGCTACCAGCCTTAATATGTCATAGAGATAGTACTTTCTGTTCAGATGACCAACTATGAAAACCAGAGATGATTATTTTGTGGGATCACCTCTCCTGTATTTCCTGGGATCTCCAGTATTACAGCAATTTTTTAAATCTTCCCAGCTCCCCATATACTGCATATTTTGTCAGTGATGACTTTTACAAATATTAATTGATGAATTACTATTAGTAGTTCAAACTTCTAGACAAACAGATCTCAAAAAGTTTTGTAAAATAATTGATACTGTCAAATAATTTATTTGTGGAGTAGGAGTTGCCACCAAAAAGTCTTCCAAACTCCATTTGAATTGTGCTTTGTCTGAAACTAGGCTCTTAATGGCTCTTGGCAACTTATGGAAGATATGTGTTCCTGAATATTGGACCTCCTTCCTGGACCAAGGTAAGTAATCCAAATCTTTATGTACGTTGTTGCTTATTCCAAGTGTTGATATTGTGTACTGAGCTACTGGATTGAAAAAGATACATATTACTTACAACAAACTTCATTAATGAATGAATATTCTGAGAAGCAGTAGTTAGTAGTACTTTGAATAGATTTGGCATGTTGTTCTTAAATTTACACCACAAATGAGTCTTATTACATGCTTTCACCATCTAAAACCTTTCTCTTAGTTTATGGCATTACCCAAGTATGATACCATGTTATATAATAAAGTATTTATATCTCCACTGTCAGCCATTCCAAGAAAATGCAATGTAGCCTTGTAGCTGAAATTTATTGCAACTAAATCTCCCTTAAAATTATGGTCAGATGCTGGTCATCTCCCTTAAAACCATGATCAAATGATGGTTGCCCTTTGCATATCCAGTGGCACCTCATACCACCATGACAGGTTCTTAGCCTGTAAGACAATGATGAATGCAGGCCAACAACATTAGTGCTCCTCAGAGGTTCGACACACAGATCAACTGCTGTCATTGGCCAAGCTGAGTTCTATCTTAAGTTATTTGTGTAATCAATCTCTTTATCAGTGGAAAATTTCCAGACTGGTTAAAATATGCTGAAGTTAAGCCTCTTTACGAGAAGGGGGATAAAGAGATACAATAAATCTATTGACAATTTCACTTTTGATGGCTTTCTCAAAAATATTTGAAAAGGTTGTGTTCAAGCATCTCCATAAGCATCTGAGTACAAATAATATATTGTCCAAGTCACAGTTTGGATTTCTTAAGGGCTCTGATCTAGAGAAAGCTATTTACGCATATAATGAGAATGTACTTGATTCATTAGGTAATAAGTTAGGGGCTACTGGCATTTTCTGTGACCTGTCAAAAGCCTTTGACTGTGTGAACCACACCATTCTCTTCAGTAAATTAGAATATTACAGCATCACTGGTAGTGCTGCAAAATGGTTTGAGTCTTATCTAACTAACAGGAAACAAAGTGTGTCATTGCAAAATACCTATGCAGTAAGCAGTCAGTCTTCATCAGACTGAGATTTAATTACAAGTGGTATTCCTGAAGGTTCCATCTTGGGTCCATTGATTTTTCTTGTGTACATTAATGACCTCTTGTCTGTTGCATTGCCAGATGCTAAGTTTATTTCGTTTGCAGATGATTCAAACATTGCAATTATTGCAAGTATAGATTTAGAAATGGCTGCTAATCAAATTTTCACTTATATTAATAAATAGTTTAAAGCTAATTCACTGTCATTAAACATTGAAAAGACCCACTACATGCAGTTCAGAAACGGTAAGAGATTTCCTTCCAGCATGTGTATAACATATGAAAACATGCAAATAGAAGAGGTTGACAGTGTTAAATTTCTGGGATTACAACTCGATAATAAATTCAGTTGGACAGAGCAAACCACAGAACTGCTTAAGCACCTAAACAAGTCTGTATTTTCAGTGAGAATGATGTCAGATGTAGGAGATGTAAATAAAAAAAAAAAAACTTTGCATAATTTGCCTACTTTCATTCTATTATGTCATACGTGATCATATTCTGAGGTAACTCATCAAACCGAGCAAAAGTTTTAAGCATGTAATAAGAATAATTTGTGGTGTAAATTCAAGAACATCATGCAGAATCCTCTTTTAAGGAACTTTTTAGTCTAACCACTGCTTCTCAGTATATTTATTCCTTAATGAAATTTGTTGCAAGTATTATATCTCTCTATTTCCAACCAATAGCTCAATACATAGTATCAATACAAGCAATAAGAACAATCAACATAAGGCCTAAAATCACTTACTTTGGTCCAAAAAGGGATCCAAAATTTAGGAACACACATTTTCAATAAATTGTCAGCAACAGTTAAAAACTTGGTTTCAGATAAAGCACAATTTAAACAGAGTTAGAAAGACATTTGATAGGCAACTCCTTCTACTCTATAGATGAAAAACTTAACAGAGACTGTTAGGGCAGCTTAAGTAAAAATGTCTGTTAGATTTCAATTTTGACAACACTTTGACAAAATAGTCAAGATTATGTAATTTTTGTATGATAAATTTATTAATAATGCGTAACAGTGTTTCATTCTGACAGCATATTAATTCTGCAAATATTAGCTGTTCCAGTTTACTGTATTGTACTCACCTAGTTTGACAATCTCTTGACAAATGATCAGGGTAGTAAGCATTATATTCAAATGTTTTATGATTTTTATGGTATATTTCCTGACATGTTCCACACCAATAAGAATCATCTCATTTTTTGGGTCTGTGAGATGAAAACTGAATCTAATCTAATCACCACTGTTAGTGCACCTCTTTCTGTTGCTATGTCAAGGGAAGTTGTAAAGGTGCGTGCTCCCCGAGACATTGTTGCACTGTCTTTGTGGTGCTATAATTCTGTTGAATAATCTGCTCTTTTTGTCAGTCTGACACAGATTATAAGCTTCTGATTTATATTTAATGGCTCCAGACAAGAGGTACTTTGTCCATTATGACCTAAATTCTTTCATAGCCATATTTGTAACATAGGAGACAATTTTGACTACAGTATAAATTGCTTCAAATTATCCATTTCTTTTCATTTCAGCCTTCTTGCTTATTGACATCTACATATATATCCCACAAGCTGACAGACAGTGTGTGGCAGAGGGTATTTATCCTTTCCCATCCCTTCTACCATGTTCCATTGCCAAATGGTGCTTGGGAAGAATGATTGTCCATAGATCTCCATATTAGCTCTAATTTCTCAAATTTTCTTATTATGGTCATTCTACAAGACATGTGTGGAATGAAGTAATACATTGCCCAACTTACCAGAATGTCCTCTCCTAATTTCAATGGGAGCCTCTCCACAACGCACGTTGCCAGTCTTGTGGCCTCTGACACGAGTTTGTTGAACATCTCTGTAATACTCTTGTGCTAACAACATGATCCCATGATGGAACACCCTCCCTCCCTCCCTCCCTCCCTCCCTCCCTCCCTCCCTCCCTCCCTCCCTCCCTCCCTCCCTCCCTCCCTCCCTCCCTCCCTCCCTCCTCCCTCCCTCCCTCCCTCCCTCCCTCCCTCCCTCCCTCCCTCCCTCCCTCCCTCCCTCCCTCCCTCCCTCCCTCCCTCCCTCCCTCCCTCCCTCCCTCCCTCCCTCCCTCCCTCCCTCCCTCCCTCCCTCCCTCCCTCCCTCCCTCCCTCCCTCCCTCCCTCCCTCCCTCCCTCCCTCCCTCCCTCCCTCCCTCCCTCCCTCCCTCCCTCCCTCCCTCCCTCCCTCCCTCCCTCCCTCCCTCCCTCCCTCCCTCCCTCCCTCCCTCCCTCCCTCCCTCCCTCCCTCCCTCCCTCCCTCCCTCCCTCCCTCCTCCCTCCCTCCCTCCCTCCCTCCCTCCCTCCCTCCCTCCCTCCCTCCCTCCCTCCCTCCCTCCCTCCCTCCCTCCCTCCCTCCCTCCCTCCCTCCCTCCCTCCCTCCCTCCCTCCCTCCCTCCCTCCCTCCCTCCCTCCCTCCCTCCCTCCCTCCCCTCCCTCCCTCCCTCCCAACTGAGTCCCAAAAGATCTCCATTTGCTGAATCCATCTTGATTTTTATGGAGGAGATTTTTGTTTTCCATAATACATCATAATATGAGGTCTGTTCAAAAAATTCTGGAATATTTGTAATTTTGCACCAATGGTGTGTTGGAGCAAAATGCAATTGGCATCCCTGCACATGCCTGTGTTTAATGTGTAACAGCTGGAAGTTTCATTGTTGTATGTCTGTTAGTTATTGTTCAGTTCTGTATTGAGCAGAACATTGTGTTGCACAGTTTGCAAATTTCAAGATGGCTGAATTATAGAAGGGATGTATCTGCATTAAACTTTGCACGAAACCCAAGGAAACATTTACAGAGACACACCAATTGATGCAAGAAGCCTACAGTGATCAGTGCTTAAGCCATACTCAGTGTTACAAATGGTTCACATGGTTTAAAAATGGCTGGATGGAAGTTAAAGGTGACCCTTGTTCAGTACGCCCTTCGCCATTTACCGACAACGCTTATGTCAGGAATGTTAATGAAATTGTGTGTGGCAACTGAAGGCTGCATCTTGGAATGCATTGCATTGCTGCCAAGTTCATCCCATGGCTCATGAGTCAAGACAAGAAAGACGTTTGCCTTGCAATCTGTGAGGAGCTTTCAGATCACGCAAATGACAATGTGACGTACCTTAAAAGAATCATATCTGGTGATGAGGTATGGGTCAACAGCTATGCTGTTTAGACCAAGGTTCACTCTTAACAATAGGTCAGGGAAAGGTTTTCAAAGACAAAAAAATTCTCAGTAGGTTAGGTCAAATGTCAAAGCTGGCACTGAAAGCTGACTAAAGCCAGATATAAGTTCAGCAGAAATTTTTGCGAAGAACCTAGTGGTGTTCCGAAAGGATAGGCTAAACACGGTTGGCGGTGGAGTGTTTGTTGTTGTTAGTAGTAGTTTAACTTGTGAAATTGAAATTGAAGTAGATACTTCCTGTGAGTTAGTATAGGCAGAGGTCATTGTTGGCAACTGGAATAAAATATTAATTGGATCCTTTTACTGACCACCTAATTCAGATGATACAGTTGCTGTAAGGTTCAAAGAAACCTTGAGTTTGATTTCAAACACATACCTGACTCATACGATATTAGTTGGTGATGACTTTAATTTACCTTGGATACGTTGGCGAAAATACATGTTTAATTCTGGAGGTATGCATAAAATATCATCCAAAATTGTGCTAAACCCATTCTCTGCAAATTATTTTGAGCAGTTAGTTCGTGAGCCTACACGAATAGTAAATGGTTGTGAAAACACGCTTGACCTCTTAGCAACAAATAATCCTGAGTTAATAACGAGCATCAAAACCAATTCAAGTATTAGTGAACACAGGGTTATCATAGCAAGACTGAATGTCGTAATCCCTAAATCCTCGAAAAATAAGTTTAAAATATACCTATTCAAAAAATCAGATAAAAATTCACTTGACGCCTTCCTGAGAGACAATCTCCACTCATTACAAATTAATAATATAAGTGTAGACCAGATGTGGCTTAAATTCAAAGAAATAGTATCAGCAGCAGTTAAGAGATTATACCAATTAAATTAACAAACGATGGAGCTTGATCCTCCTTGGTACACAAAATGGGTTAGAACACTGTTGCAGAAACAACAAAACCAACATGCCAAATTTAAACAGACACAAAATCCCCAAGATTGGTGATCTTTTACAGAAGCCTGAAATTTAGCGTGGACTTCAATGTGAGATGCTTATAACAGTTTCCACAACGAAACTTTGTCTCGAAATCTGACAGAAAATCCAAAGAGATTCTGGTCATATGTGAAGTATGTTAGCAGCAAGAAACAATCAGTGCCTTCTCTGCATGATAGCAATGAAGGTACTATTGAAGACAGTGCTGCCAAAGCAGAGTAGAAGACGAAGTAAATATTCCAGAATTCGAATCGAGAACAGCAGCCAACATGAGTAACGTAGAAGTAAATATCCTCAGAGTAATGAAGCAACTTAAATCACGTAATAAAAGTAAGTCTTCTGGTCCAGACTGTATACCAATTAGGTTCCTTCTGGAGTATGCTGATGCATTAGCTCCATACTTAACAATCATATACAACCATTCACTCAACAAAAGATCCGTACCCAAAGACTGGGAAGTTGCACAGGTCACACCAATATTCAAGAAAGGTAGTAGGAGTAATCCACTAAATTACAGGCCCATATCGTTAATGTTGATATGCAGCAGAATTTTGGAACATATATTGTGTTCAAACATTATGAATTACCTTGAAGAAAATGATCTATTGACACAGAGTCAACATGGGTTTAGAAAACATCGTTCCTGTGAAACACAACTAGCTCTTTATTCACATGAAGTGTTGAGTGCTATTGCCAAGGGATTTCAGATCGATTCCGTATTTCAGGATTTCCAGAAGACTTTTGACACAGTACCACACGAGCGGCTCATAGTGAAATTGCGTGCTTATGGAATAATGTCTCAGTTATGTGACTGGGTTTGTGATTTCCTGTCAGAGAGGTCACAGTTGATGGAAAGTCATTGAGTAAAACAGAAGTGATTTCTGGCGTTCCACAAAGTAGTGTTATAGGCCCTTTGCTGTTCCTTATCTATATAAATGATTTGGGAGACGATCTGAGCAGCTGTCTTTGGTTGGTTGCAGATGATGCAGTCGTTTATTGACTAATAAAGTTATCAGAAGATCAAAACAAACTGCAAAACGATTCAGAAGAAATATCGGAATGGTGCAAAAAGTGGCAGTTGACCCTAAATAGCGTAAAGTGTGAGGTCATCCACATGAGTGCTAAAAGGAACTCATTAAACTTCAATTCACAATAAATCAGTCTAATCTAAAAGCCGTAAATTCAACTAAATATATAGGTATTACAATTACGAACAACTTAAATTGGAAGGAACACACAGAAAATGTTGTGGGGAAGGTTAACCAAAGACTGCGTTTTTTAGCAGGACTCTTAAAAAATGTAACAGACCTACTAAGGCAACTGCCTACACTACGCTTGTCCACCCTCTTTTAGAATACTGCTGTGCAGTGTGGGATCCTTACCAGATAGGACTGACAGAGTACATCAATAAAGTTCAAAGGAGGTCAGTATGTTTTGTATTACCACAAAACATGGGAGAGAGTGTCACAGAAATGATACAGGATATGGGCCGCACATCATTAAAAGAAAGGCATTTTTCGTTGTGACAGAATCTTCTCATGAAATTACAATCACCAACTTTCTCCTCCAAATGCGAAAATATTTTGTTGACACTGACCTACATAGGGAGGAATGATCACCATCATAAAATAAGGGAAATCAGAGCTTTTACAGAAAGATATAGGTGTTCATTCTTTCTGCATGCTATACAAGATTGGAATAATAGAGAATTGTGAAGGTGGTTCGATGAACCCTTTGCTAGGCACTTAAATGTGATTTGCAGAGTATCCCTGTAGATGTAGAAAGCCATGCTGATAGTTTCCTGTGACTTTGGAGGATTAGTTCATCATGAATTGGTGATGCAAGGACAGACAGTTAATTCAAGGTATGATCAGGATGTGTTGAAATGCTTGCGAGAAAATGTGAGAAGGAAATGGTTTGAAATGTGGTGAGACAATTCAAAGCTCTTGTATCACGAGACAACACACCAGCAGATTCATCCACATTAGTGTGTGACTATTGCACAAAAAACAAAATCCTCCATACTCTCAAGACCTGGCCCCTGCAGACTTCTTTTTATTTCCAATGTCGAAAACCCCAATGAAAGGACGAAGATTTGCAGTGATAGATGAGATCCAGCAAGAGGTGTACCAAGACTTCTGGAAGTGGAAATTACACTGTGAGCAGTGTCTCAATTGTGGAGGAGAGTATTTCAAAGGAGACCATGTACAATAAGTAAAATAACTAAAAGGTAAGCATAGAAAAATTTTGTGACCAAAGTTCTGGAATTTTTTGAACAGTCCTCATACATGGGCATAAAACATGGTCCACAATTCTACAACAAATTGATGGCAGTAATACAGACATATAATTATGTGCATACATCCTATGACCCTTCTTGAAAATGGGAATGACTTGTACTTTTTTCCTGTCGAAAGGTCCTCTTGGTTGCTCCAGCAACCTACGATAAACTGTTTCTGGAAGGACAGCAAGTGCTTTCACAGGATCTCCGCAGGATCCTACAGATACCTCATCTGGTCCAGATAATTTTCCTCTACTAACTGATTGTAGTCATTTGCCAATATCTGCCATTTTGATGTTTGTACAATGACTGAAAGTGTATTATGATCTTCTGAGGTGAAACAATTTTGAAAGACCAGATTCAGTATTTCGGTCTTCTCTCTGTTATCTTCCATTCCCATGCCTGTATGAGTGAATGAATAGAGGAATTCAACTCACTTATTGATTTTATGTTGGAACAAAACTTCTTAGGGTTTTCAGTCAGATCAGTTGACAAAATTTTACTTTCAGTGTCATTGAATGCCTCTCTCATTGCTCTCTGCAAACTCATTTTTGCTTCATTCAACTTTTGCTTGTGAGCTAGGTTTTGACTTGTTGTAGTTGTGTGATGAAACTCCCTTTGATTGTGTGGCAACTTTATAATCTGGCTGTTAAACCATGGTGTGTCTTTCCCATCCCTTAAAATCTTTGTCAGGACATACTTACTGTCTGTGGCAAATCAAACAATGCTTTTGAATTTACTTTATCAGCTTTATTGTGCAATTCAAATTTTGGACTTGGGTTCCAGTTCCAAATTACATTATACTAATCATGTTCTAGCAATCATTTGATACAAGTTTCACATACAAAGAGCGTTCCATTTTTGTATGGTTGTAGCCATGCTATCCCCATGTTAGCATCATTAACTCAATATATTATAAAGGTGATTTCTTGCAAACAAAACTGGAAATTTGTGAAGGTCCCTGAATTCTATTTTGATCCACTGAATTGTATTGGAAATTGGTCTTCAGTATATTTTGAAATTTTACAATTATTTTGGTCCTAAGAACACTTTGTAGTTCTGATGTTGCACTTGGTTGATGACAATAATAATTATGTTTAAAACCACCACAGTAAGAGAAGTTGACCCACTGGGCATTTTTCAGGGAGGTTTGGCAGTTACTAGCAGAGTGATTGGAGCAACAGGTGGTGGTTTGATTGACAGGTTCAGATTACGCTGTGAATATTAATTTCTGAGTAATATTATGGTGGCACACTGATTATAGTAAAGAAACATAATGTTAATTTTTTGTTTCTTATTCAGCCTTTTCAAATCCCTTTGTGACATGTGCCTGCTTTATCTCTTCATTTGATGTCCTTGGTGCCAAAGTACTGTGTTGCTGTACTGGCTGAAAAATGCCGGCTGGAAGTAAAACACAGACTACTGTAAGTGATGTAGCCAACAGGTGCACATTTGCATTTTACAGTTGTTTGCTTTTGCTTTTCACAACTCCCCATATACACATTTAATATGGCCAGTGCACTATTGTTTAACTTTCAATAAGCCTCATTAATAGTTGGCAGGAAAACATCCACGTATTGCTACAATTGTTTACTATTGAAAATCAACGAGCAGTAAAAACCTAACCACATAGTTCATAGTTCTTGAAGAAAAAAAGGTATGTACGGAACAGACACCGTCATTGTTTCAACATACGGCCTAACTGTGATACACTTATTTCATGGGTGCATTGTTGTTGATCTAACCAATACAGACTTCCTGTCTTGAGACCAGAAATTGGGCCCTTATATGTCCTCACAATAATAGTCACTGAAACTACACGTTGTTTGATGTTTAATTTACAGAAATCGCAATTAAAATGTAACTCATTAAGTTGACCGAATACATTGAAAAATTGGTTCTTTTTAACAGTTTCCTCTACTACAAGCGTTAACACGTTTTATTAGTTTAAATCATGAAAGTAACAAATATAGTTACACAAACAATACTTTGACAAAACTGTTAATTACTTTGGAATTAATTGAGGGCTGACTTTGCTAACATGCTTTCGAATAGAACCAAATAAATACTTAAAGAATGCTAGTGTTTCATCTTCCAAATGTTTATAATTATTGTAGAATTTATATTTGTTATAAGTCAACAGTAGAATTTAAGTTATGAAACAATCACTGATTTCGCCATATAATGAAAGATACTAACTAGTAATAGTCAAAATAAATTAGAAAATCAATTACATACATAAAACTAAGCCAAAATTAGATCTGGTGTTATATTCTTTAAAACTGATGGCCAGCCTTTTTCTTTTATGAAAATATGAAAAAATGAATTTTAAGGAGGCAGATGGCAAAAAAAGAGGGGAAGTAAAAATATCCTAGCTTGCTTTTTCACAAGTTCAGTTCCAATATGCTTACAAAACTGCAAACCTGAATGGAGTGACTACAAAAAGGAAGGTGTATCCAAGGGACTTGTGGATTTGAGATACTACTGAGAAGTGGCTCAAATTTTATACCAAGAAATAAACATAGGTAGATATCAAAGTGGATACTTGTCTGGCTGCAAATAAGCCCATTTACTGATGTGTATGATGTGGCTGTGCAAGCCTGCATGATTGAGTGAACAATATATCTGTCTTCTCAGGTATTAGCCATGTTGGGCCATTGAGATCCAGCACAGCATTGAATATGGCCATCCTGAACTATTTGATTCCATATTTACATGAAAGTCATGGGATTCTGACCAAAGTGAGCAGCAATATTGTAGAATGATAAACCCCTGTCAAATTTGCTGGATGTGCTGATAAATGTTTCTCCTTCATACATGTTTAATAACATAATCATTGCACGAACAAACAACATTCAAATTTATTTCTGAATGAGAAACACACTGCATATTATCATTTGTTATATACAGATGCCATTATTCATACTTCCTTTGTACTGTTACAGTGAAGTGCTAACCCTTTTCATATCAAAGCAAGTACGTAGGTTGGAACTTATATAGTGGGAACACTGCTGTGGAGACACTATGCAATGGAATGTACTATTGTCACTGATAGCACACATTGTTGACATACCTACCTTACCTCCGAGCAAATGGACTTGCCCGTCCCATGTCACTGGCATGTGCAAAATGTAGGGAAACACAGTCACTTGTGAGTGAGCAGTCTAATGCAATGGTGTCACTGTGTTTTCAAAACAGGAACAACAGAGTTGGATCAAGATTAAATGTGCCAGAAGTAATACAGCATGACAGTGTCATCAAGGTCTTAAAGTGGTGTGCAGGGAATTGACATTGCCATACAGAACAGTGGCATTTTCATACAGAACAGTGGCATTTTGAGTAAAAGCCTTCAATGAAGATCAGCAAACTGTGGCAGACATGCATCGGGCAGGTCATCCTAGCATCTCTGAAGAAGACATGCATGCTGTTGCCACGTTAGTGGACAGTGATCAACGCCATACGGTTTGTGAGCTCACCCACAAAACTGGATTAGTGCATATGACTGTGCTTCACATCCTGAAGGAATGTCTGGACATGCGAAAAATTGCATCATGATGGGTTCCGCATGACTTGACAGAAATGCAGAGATGGGTGCATTACGATGCTGCTCAGATGAACTTGGAGCACTATGAGCATGAAGGAGAGGCTTTCTTACACCATATCATAACACTGGATGAGACGCGGGCCACATCATATGAGGCAAAACTGAAATGCCAGTCCAACGAATGGCGTCATTATGGGTCACCGTGGAAGTCAAAAGTGCATCAGAACCCTAGTACGGTGAAAATTATGGTGAATCTCGTGTACGACTGTGATGGTGTTATCCTAACACATTACATTCCTCCATGGCAGACCATCAATGCACAGTATTATCGTTCATTTTTGGAGCATCATCTGTGACCAGCTTTGCGAAAGAAGTGCTGACACTTTCTGCACAACTCACCCATCATTTTGCATGACAAAGTGTGGGCACATACAGTGCAATCTGTGGCTGCTCTGTTCTCTCAACGGGACTGGGAAGTACTATACCATCCATCATACTCCCTGGACTGACATCCTTGTGACTTTGATTTGATTCCAAAGATGAAGGAACCACTTTGTGGCATTTGCTTCAGAACTGTTGCAGAAATTCGACACGCAGTAGACCGCTCCATTCGCACCATCAACAGAACAGGCTCAGCTAATGGTATACTACGCCTTCCACATTGCTGGCAATGAGTTCTACACAACGCTGGCGACTACTTTGAAGGACAGTTACAGGAGCAAACATGTAACTCGTTTGTATAGATTGTGAATAAATGGTTGCCAATATTTATGTTCCAAACCTCGTAGTACACTTCATGCATTCACGGTGTTGAAATTTTAATGGGCCAGTAGAATAAAACATAGGATAAAATTACGTCTGTTTGCAAATATCTGCTATCACTTGTCTGGAGCAGCCCTTTAATTTGAGAACAATGAGAAAGACCTCAAGAGATGTGACAAATGTCAGGCAGAAATTAAGAAAGTGCTTGGTGACAACCAACAGCAAGTCTACATAGCTGTAGAATGAATGAAGTATAGAACTCAGTTTGGTGACAAGATGATCATATAATCAAAAGATTTTTGGTGCTGTGATACACATTGTCATGTTCAAAGTGTGAGCAACACGGTTTCGTAACCACAGATGAACTGGTTGGCTGTAGTGAGAGGGAGACATTGACCTAGCTAATAAGGTACAATCTCTGGTAAGGAGGTAGAAAAGGCTAGGAGATAATGGAAGTATTCTCCAGAAACATTTAACTATCTGAAGTTTATTCAAAATATACAGAATGAATTCCTAACTCCTCTGGCTGAGGCGTTTCCAATGAGCAGCAAAGTCTGATACAGAGACGGCATAAGACAACTGCCATTCTATCTACTCTTTGAATGCAACCCACAAGACTAACTCAGACTCCCACAGCTGCTGCCTATCTGATCATCAGCTCCGGATGCTAACTCCACAACTCTCCTTGCAGCACCTCGTGTCAGACCTCCACCTGCTTACTTACTGCCCACACTCCTTCCTCACTCCTAGACTGCCTCTCTCAGAGCATCCTACTGCCAAGTTTTTGTATCTTTTTTTCCCCTTTGACCCCACTGGCTATTGCCATGACATTATTCCGAGGGTTACTTGCCTCCTTATTGGCTGTCATTGTGCACTATTCTTTAGTGGTTCTTCAGAGGCTAGGTGGAGGGGTAGAGATGCCTCTCTTAATATGGTCACACACTGTGATCTAAGCCCTGTATTCGCTTCTCATGATGTAGTGCTGTCCCCACCAGAGGGCCCTCTCTCTTTCTCCCTCTTGTCACATGCTCTCTCTTTCTCTAACCAGAAGTGGTCTTTGCTTATTAACTTTAATTCCAAGCCTTATCTCGGACCCTGTTGTCAAACATACACAGCCATCTTTGTGTCTTCATGGCTTATAGTTCTTAGCTCATTATCAAGCACAGCTGCCCATCTGCCTGGCATTGGCCACCCAGACTACTTCCGGGTATATGGGTTGTCTTGCCACACCTAAAACATTACTGTTGTCTTTTTTACAGCTTCCCCTTTTTGTTGTTAAAATGCCTTGACAGTTCCCCGTTTGTTATGAATAATGCAACTCATACCTGGCTTTACTCCTGGGTATAACAACAGTGAACCTTAGTATGACAGTAGCTATGAAAGGTTCACACTTAAAGGAGGACACATCAGAGGAAGAATATCAAATGTTCTGTTTGAAAGATGTCATCACAACTGAGAACATCATCACTTGTTTCCACCATACTGAATCCATAAACCAGGAAAGGGTGCAGTGAAAAAGAGATTTAACAGTCTTTCAAATGCCATACCAATAGAAATCATAGAACACCATTAGGAACTTGCATTGCTAATACAGCACTTATTATAATAAAATAGATGAGTTAACAGATGACTTCAAGTAGCAGCATTGAATATTGAATCCAGCCAGGAGGAGCTAGCATCACTAATTCAAGAAAAGGTTCATCATTTGTTGGCGATGACTATGTAAAATGTGGACTGACACTGAGGAAACCGTGACTTATGTTGCAGCTGTCAGACAATATCAAAGCTTCTACATGACATGGATACAGCCTGCTCCCTCACTAGTTTAATTGCTGTGGAGAGAAACTGACATTTGGAGAACAGAGAAAAATATGCTAGCATGTTTCTCATGTGGCTGCTGTAGTTACGTGGCATGCTACTATAAAGCTGCAGCTTAGTGCCTCTTATGAGTCATGCTACTCTACCATTATTGACTACTACACTGCAAAATTTCAAACATCACAGCAATTGTATTCACACCAGGCAACTGCAAATAAATTCAGCTGATCTTTGGATTGATGTTCATTGCTGTACCCTGCTCGAGGTTGCTCTTCAATGCAACGTTGTTGCTCATCGCCACCATACAGATGTTCCAGCTCCTTGCGCAGTAGCCAAAATCAGGAACACTCAATACGATGATGATCTATGTAGGTCAGACAGTCGCATTTGGAAATCTCCATGAACAACTGTTACCATGATGTTGGGAAATAACACCATCATCATCATCATCATCATCATCATCATCATCATCATCACTGACCAGCCAGTGAAGGCACTAGTCAGCTCTAGGATATCATTATCTGTGATACTGGATAATTACTGCTTCCAGCTGAAAAAGACTGTGTTCTGAGATTCAAAGACCAGTGTGAGGAAGGCTGCAAATGAAAAATATGTCCAGCCAGTGGCAAATCTGTGTTCTGAGAATAATTGTTAATTGCAGAATACAGCCCTTCAGGTTTGTCATTTTACCAGAATGCAGTCATAATGCTTTCCTTGGCTAGGGCTTGTTAAAGGCATCACAAGTATTCATGACTTTGGAATATTGGAGATTCAGTTTGACAAAATTGCTTCAGTAAGTTCATGCAACAATAATGGCTCTCAGTGGTTGTCTACCATTGAAGAAACACACAATCCACCTTCATTAATGAAATAAGTCCTAGTCATGTCAGTGACAATTTTAAACATCAAAAGTGCTCATGGGAAGCTCTGGGTCATCAACTACCATAAACAGCTGCAAGAAACTATACAGGGGGACAGCCAAATTAGTACAAGGAGATCAGCTCAGTATCTCTAATGCAGAATCGCACTATGCTGCCATTATTGACTAACTACCAAAGGATTCTACTACCCAGCTATCAGTAGGTCCAGCTTCATTAAGGAATGATGCTGACACACATTGGCCATTCTGTATAAAGTTCCAATCACATTCAAGTGTGGAGTGGAGCCAAGGCATAGCAGATGACCCAACGTGAAACATCATATCAAGAATGGGGATCATTTCTCCATCAGTCAGTGCTCATATTAGGGTACCTAAAGTTGAAGAATGCATATTTCAAAAGAAATGGAGAAAGATGCTGTGCGGCAATATCACTTGACTATCAGAGCATCCTTGCCTCTCCCTGCAGTCCTTGTGAAGAAGAAAGATGGTCAAACAGGATGCATATCCACTGCCATGAATTCATGACATCTCGAAATGTGTGAAGGGAGCAAAGTATTTCTCATCTATGGTGATACAGACTGGCTAGTGGCAAATGGAGGGATATGAGGCTGACTGTAAAAGACTGCTTTCATAATACATGATGGTCTCTAAGATTTCATTGTTATGCCATTTGGTGTGTGCTAAGCTTCAGCTACCTCTACTGCATGATGCACAAACTGCTTTGACATATTACATGGATAATATGTATTTGCTGCCTGGATGACATTTTGTCTTTAAAATTAACAACTGTGCTGAAGTGTGTCCTTGACGCAGATTGTCATTTTAATCTGAGAGAGTGCACTTCTGTCTCTCAAGAAAAAAGAATCCTGGGACAACTAATTAATTGAAATGTAATCTGTCTTGGTCCAGAAACATAAGAGCCATAACAGGTTTTCAAACTCCTCAGTACAACCCTTGGAATGTGCTCCTATTGGAGATATTTCATGAACGATTTCAGTAGCAAGGCACAATTACCACAAGACTGTTGTGAGTAGATGTCAATTTTCTTTGAGTGAGGACTGTATCCTAAGAAGGCTCTGACATCTTCACCAAAATGCCAGTTTTGACAAGAATGCTGATATGGGACTACACACTAATGCTCAGTGTTATGGAATAGGTGCAGTTGTAGTCCATATAAAAGAAGGCACTGAAAGAGTGACTTCTGATACCTCCAGAGAACTGGTAGTCTCAAAATCTGAGTGGAATTACTCACGTACTGAAAAAAGAACATCTTGCAATTATTTGGCCAATCATTATGTCATGAACATCATTTTTATGCTGGTTGACAGCCCTAAGGGAATCCTTAGGGTGATTTGCAAAATATGACATCACTGTAGCATACAAAAATGTACACAGACACTAGGATGCCAATACAATTCTGTGAGATCTGTTGATGGGATATAACCCTGCTGGTTATATTCCAGTCATCACTGCACTAACAAACACTGGAGCTGACTGAGAGGAAGATCTGTGATTACCTACAACCATACAGAAGGGAGTTGTTAAAGGAGAATTCAATCACTGGCCAAACCTCTACTGATTGCCAGTCATTATGTAAGCCACTGTAGGGAATACCATTGACAAACTTGAGCTACATTCTCTGGCTGAAGAGAGGGAGACAACAGAATGCTGTAGGTGGTATTTATTCACTGCTTAATTACTTAATATTTGGATATCAGGATGATGCCCACACACAACCTGTCATGGAGAACATCATCCACTGTCCTACCTCTGTCAGCAAGGGCATCCTTGATCATAGACTCTAGTCTTCCTACTCTAGTTCTTCTACAGATCTTTTCCTATATCTACACCTATACCTACATCTACATGATTACACTGTAATTCACAATTAAGTGCCTAGCAGAGAGTTCATCAAACCACCTTCTAGCTATTTCTCTACTGTTCCACTTCTGAACAGTATGCAAGGGAAAAAACACTTAGATCTGTCTGTACAAGCTCTGATTTCTCTTATTTTATTACAATGATAATTTCTTCCTATTTGTGGGGGTCAATGAATAGTTTTGGAATAAAATTCAGTTATTGGTTGAATGGGATATTTTATTTTTCTTCAACAATTCCAGGAAATTAATTTGTCATCTTCAGAAACTATAAAATTAGGGATATTAGACATTGGTCATACATTTATGTAATGTATAAAGAAGTGTATACAGAAACTTACTATTGGTTTAGATGATATCATTATCTTCTTCACAGAAGCATAAGGCCTTGATATGTACAAAAATGTACATTTTGTGAAGAAGATATTGACATCTGCTAAACCAACACTAATTAAGTTTCTGTAATACACTTCTTATACGTTACATGTATGTATGACAAGGTCTAGTGATATTTAATATCCTTAATTTTGTAGGCTTCTGAAGGTGACAAATTAATTTGTTGAAACTGGTAAAATGAAATAAAAAAATCTGTGCAAAGACAACTGAATTTTATTCTGAAATATATACTACAGACAAAAAAAAACTTCCTTTGTTTTTACGATTGCCACTTTGTTTCCAAAATAGTTGACTACACAATATTTTGTTCAGACCAATGTAAGCTATAAAATGTTTTGGTTTTCATCAGTGTTATTGTTTCTGGAGTTTGCCACAGTTATTTTCGTTTGTTGTATTGTCTAAGTGAGTGTGAATTGAATTGAACTGAATGTCATATTAATGTTGAAAGTAGTATTTAATTAATGCTGAATGAGCTTGTGAATCGTACTGCATAATAGGGCAATGAGTCACATATACTGTATGATATGCTTAACGTGAATTACCTAGTTTAGGGATTATAGAAGCAAATTATTTACTTCACTCCTTAAGAGAAATAAAAATGAGATTAGTTTCAGTTTATTTACTTGTTGGAAAATTCTTAGTTTGGAAACTGATTAAAGTAAATTTAGAAATGGGGATTGACCAAGGAGGGGATGTTACTGGGTTGTATCTGAAGAGCTATGAAGCTGAGTGGCTAATATATGTTCCATACAATCAGAATAGAGAATGTTGCACGTTCTGAAGGAGAGGGAAACTTCTGCATGATCATCTCAAGGAGTCAGTACACATCACTGAAGGTTCTTCTTCATTATAAGAACTGCAGAACAGAATTAAGTTTCTCATAGCACATTTCAGTAGTTGGTTAGTACTAATGATACCAATACTAATATTAATGGTGTATTTATTTCTTTAATTTATTTTGTACTGAGTTCTGGTTTTCCCAGGATGATGATTGAATTAGTGTTAGGCATTTTAATTTTACATTGTGAGAAGCAATTAATATTATTCTCTTCATTTACAGACAATCTTTGTCAGCCAGTATCAATTGCAAAGCAAAATTCTGATTGCCCCCCCCCCCCCCCCCCCCCCCCCCCCGCCCAGGATTTCTCTGACTACATTATATGGTTATATGGCCGTATTTTAATGATTCACCATGCTCGTTGTTCACCTTACTATTCCCATGAAAAGCTATCAGTTTCACAGCCACTGCAGTGGAGTGCCACATTACTGAGAAAAGCTGTTCTACCTCTCCTAAGATCCATATTTGTCTTCATTGTCATTATTATAAAAATTACCATTATATTAATTTTACTCTTAATGGTTTTATTAAAATGGATATATGGATCACACATGGACATACAGTCCATTTTCCTCAGTTACTTAAGTAAATGAACTAATTCACATCAGTTTGATGACAAAATTCAAATGTTGTTTCTTTCAGGTTTGTGTTATGCCGAGTTTGCAGCTCGAGTGCCTCGTGCTGGGTCTGCTTACATTTACAGTTATGTTACTGTTGGTGAATTTATAGCCTTTCTCATAGGATGGAATCTCATTCTGGAATATATTATCGGTAAGAATGCATCTCTGACTTCAAAGACTATGTTACTAAAATTTTAACAGTGTCTCATGACAGTGGTTTCCAACTCAATACTGCAGGGAATGGTGCAACATCTGACATCCTCAGCTGCTGTTTTCTGCTATCCATAGACACATGGTCAATTTTAATTTTATATATTACCACAGAATGAAGTATTTTGATCTATTATCCACTACATTTGCTCTGTCTTCAACATAACTGTGCCCAATGCACCATTGCATCAACAGAATCATTATTTATACACATATTGTCCTCAGGATTTTGAAACAAAAATCCCAATTACTTTTAGTGGTACTGGAAATAAAAAAAATGTTATCATCTATAACCTGAGAAACAGAGAAACCAACACTTCATTGTTATAGCAAGAAGGAACATGATGTATGGAATATAGCCACTAAGGCCTTTGTCAGCAATACACACACACACACACACACACGTCTGCTGTCTCAGACAACTAAAACCACACTATGAGCAGCAGCACCAGTGCATGGTAGGGATGGCACCTGGGGGGGGGGGGGGGGGGGGGGGAGGGGGGGGGTAAGGAGGAGACTGGGGGTAAGGAGGAGACTGGGGTAGGGAGGGGGAGGGATAGTATGGTGGGGATGGCAGACAGTGAAGTGCTGCAGTTTAGACGGCAGGAGAGAAGGTGGGGGGGGGGGGGGGGGGCGGTTAAGTAGTGGAAAGGAGGGAAATAAAAAGAAATTAAAAGATTGGGTGTGGTGGTGAAATGGAATGGGAACAGGGTGGGGCTGGATGGGTAAGGACAGTGACTAATGAAGTTTGAGGCCAGGAGGGTTGTGCCTATTGTGACAGCATCTCCGCTATATGATGAGTAGCAACTTTCCTTCTCTAATATTGTTACATTCCATCCTTGATTTTCCATTGTTTGATTTTGATGAAAGATACAGGTTGCACATAGCACTGAACGCATTGGCTGGACAACAGTAATACACAGTAAAGAATAGGTCAAGCACTCATTTGCAACTGCTTAAAAAATTGCTGTTTCATTGGTGGCTCACCAGAGTGCACCAGGAGGCCGACCCAGTGGCCTGAGTGACACTGTGAACTGTATGGATGCATGTTCTCTGAAATGGTGCATGTCATGACTGTAGGTACATCATTCCTCACTTCTTGGGGGTGGGATATCCCCATACACACATTCACGGAAAACACTAGTCACAGAAAAATGCATGGCACAGAGAAGAACATGGGTACATAAAAAAGAGTACTGAGAAGCACTATTACTGTGAAAAAAAAAAGAAAAAAGAAAACCAAATATTAATCTCACAAGGCACTGAGATTACAAGTCACAGAAAATACCAGTGACTGAACTGGTGTCCATTTCATTGCACGATGACGATGGCTGCTGCAGGCATTGGCAAGTAGGGATGGAAGTGATAAGGGGGTCGCTTGGCACACTGTCCCCCCACTCATGAGAGGCCAAAAAGTAGGACTGGGGCTGGCATCTCCATAGTGATGTCCTCGTCAGGGTCAGCAATTGGTGCTGGAGGCTTCAGCGGGAGTATCAGAGTGACGACTCCACAGGACCCAGCAAAGGAGACAACAGTGGCAGTGGGGGCTGCACTGTCAATGGCAGTCTAGGAATGGGGCAGGGGCAGGAACCCTAGTCAGTGATCTGCCATGCAGCAACCCCCTCTGTACCGTGAACGGGACCATTTGCAACACAGGAACAGGCATTGGCAGTGGCAGGGAGGGGGAGGCAGTGGGCACTCCGGAAAATGCCCTCCCATATAAATCTGCAGCTAGTCGAAGTAACAGGATGTCCCACCCATCAGGAGTGCTGACATCACAGGCACTGGCCCGTGTGATGCTCAATGACATCGGGCACCCATACCAGCTTATGCCATGAGCCCAAACAGGCATGCCCAGCCAGAACCGCCGCAGAGGGAGTGATGCCAGCGGATGCAGTATCAGATGAGCAGGTGAAGGAGTGTGTGTGTCACCTCCCCTCCCCTCCCCACCCCACCCCTCCCCCATCCCCTTCCCTCCCATCCTCTCATATTGTTAATGACTGACAGGCTGTTAAACAATGTGTTGATTGACTCCAGCATTGTCCCCAGACCCTATTTATGGACTTACTTTGGAAGATTTTCTGAAAATATTAAAATACAGAACAAATTATATTAAATACACTCCTGGAAATTGAAATAAGAACACCGTGAATTCATTGTCCCAGGAAGGGGAAACTTTATTGACACATTCCTGGGGTCAGATACATCACATGATCACACTGACAGAACCACAGGCACATAGACACAGGCAACAGAGCATGCACAATGTCGGCACTAGTACAGTGTATATCCACCTTTCGCAGCAATGCAGGCTGCTATTCTCCAATGGAGACGATCGTAGAGATGCTGGATGTAGTCCTGTGGAACGGCTTGCCATGCCATTTCCACCTGGCGCCCCAGTTGGACCAGCGTTCGTGCTGGACGGGCAGACCGCGTGAGACGACGCTTCATCCAGTCCCAAACATGCTCAATGAGGGACAGATCCGGAGATCTTGCTGGCCAGGGTAGTTGACTTACACCTTCTAGAGCACGTTGGGTGGCACGGGATACATGCGGACGTGCATTGTCCTGTTGGAACAGCAAGTTCCGTTGCCGGTCTAGGAATGGTAGAACGATGGGTTCGATGACGGTTTGGATGTACCGTGCACTATTCAGTGTCCCCTCGACGATCACCAGTGGTGTACGGCCAGTGTAGGAGATCGCTCCCCACACCATGATGCCGGGTGTTGGCCCTGTGTGTCTCGGTCGTATGCAGTCCTGATTGTGGCGCTCACCTGCACGGCGCCAAACACGCATACGACCATCATTGGCACCAAGGCAGAAGCGACTCTCATCGCTGAAGACGACACGTCTCCATTCGTCCCTCCATTCACGCCTGTCGCGACACCACTGGAGGCGGGCTGCACGATGTTGGGGCGTGAGCGGAAGACGGCCTAACGGTGTGCGGGACCGTAGCCCAGCTTCATGGAGACGGTTGCGAATGGCCCTCGCCGATACCCCAGGAGCAACAGTGTCCCTAATTTGCTGGGAAGTGGCGGTGCGGTCCCCTACGGCACTGCGTAGGATCCTACGGTCTTGGCGTGCATCCGTGCGTCGCTGCGGTCCGGTCCCAGGTCGACGGGCACGTGCACCTTCCGCCGACCACTGGCGACAACATCGATGTACTGTGGAGACCTCACGCCCCACGTGTTGAGCAATTCGGCGGTACGTCCACCCGGCCTCCCGCATGCCCACTATATGCCCTCGCTCAAAGTCCGTCAACTGCACATACGGTTCACGTCCACGCTGTCGCGGCATGCTACCAGTGTTAAAGACTGCGATGGAGCTCCGTATGCCACGGCAAACTGGCTGACACTGACGGCGGCGGTGCACAAATGCTGCGCTGCTAGCGCCATTCGACGGCCAACACCGCGGTTCCTGGTGTGTCCGCTGTGCCGTGCGTGTGATCATTGCTTGTACAGCCCTCTCGCAGTGTCCGGAGCAAGTATGGTGGGTCTGACACACCGGTGTCAATGTGTTCTTTTTTCCATTTCCAGGAGTGTAGTAGTATAAATACACAAATTATACGCAGTACTTCTCCACTTTTAGCAATGAAGTTATTCGAAATAACTATCCATTGTATATTATTTAAACAATATTAAAATAAGATTTTATTATTGTGGGCAGAATTTTAGTTGCACACTTTCCTCACTTTTCTAGTAAAGCTTGTCAAGAATGTTCTACAACCAAAAATTTGAAATCAGTGACATTATCATATGATATTCAGACAAAGAAAAGCAAGTAATTTGGAAAATTGTAAGGAAGGAAATAGGGAAGGAGAAATCAAATAGAAATAAATTCCAAATAAGAGACAGAGGAGTGTTAATTTGGCCTATTTCAAAAATGCATATTTCACCAGTATTGCAACAAAAAGAAAACATTATATAAAACAGTCTCATTCACATGATCAAGCAGTGATCCATAGAATTCTTAAACTGCCACTGTAAAATACTGATATTAAAAAATATATCTAAAAACAAAGATGATGTGATTTACCAAACAAAAGTGCAGGCAGGTCGACAGACACACAAACAAACACAAACATACACACAAAATTCGAGCTTTCGCAACAAACGGTTGCTTCATCAGGAAAGAGGGAAGGAGAGGGAAAGACAAAAGGATGTGGGTTTTAAGGGAGAGGGTAAGGAGTCATTCCAGTCCCGGGAGCAGAAAGACTTACCTAGGGGGGAAAAAAGGACAGGTGTACACACACACACACACACACACACACACACACACACACACACACACACACACACACACACACACACACACACTCTGCACATGCTGAAAGCATTCTTTCGGTTTTTTTAAACTGTCCAAGGCATGGTTGTACATGGCATAACTTTACTTTTTTTATATTCAATGCACTTGCATGTTCACTCCTTGCAATCTTTCTTGGCGTTCAGCCATAAAAACTTATTGTAGCAAGCTGTTGTGTTTGTCAAATGCCAGGTTGTGACAAGTTGTGCAGCTCATCACAGATGATCTTCTGACATGGCTGAGTTGCTGAGGGATGAGTTTGATTTTGTGAGATGTCATACAAGATCTGTCTTGTTGCACCTGGTATTGAGCAATGTTCAATTATGAGATCTATAGTTGTATCACTGAGTTGGTTTTGGAGCTGTTTGTTTTGCTGTTGTGATTCCACAAAATTATCATAATCAATATGCGTGGAGATGGCATTGATCCATGAAAGCTAATCAGTGATGACACTGTCCATGTTTTTCAGGCAACATATACTGGTTGTAAATTATGTGACATAATCCAGGTGATGGAAGTGTCTGGGGCACAAGTCTGTTGATGGTTTATGGATTGAGTCCACTACTGGTCTGTGCTCTGTATAGACGATTAGTGCCTACCTTGCATGTCCTTAAACTGATGGATTGCTTCATAGGTGGTGAGGAGTATGCAGTCATAGTTGGACCATTTGCTTTGAGAATGAGTCAGTTTTTGCAAGACAAATCTAAGAGATTGCTGTACGCTTAGTACTTTCTGTTGGGAGACCAAACCAATCACGAAATGACTTGCATGCATTGTTATGGTTAATTGTGCATGGGGAAATGGATGTACCAGGGTCATTGTCTGTGCGAGACAGTTTTTGAGCTGGTCAAAGGCTTCCTGAAAGTCAGTGGTCCACATCAGCTTCAACTTAATGTTAGTGCTTTTTCTTTTCAGGGCTTCTGTGAGTGGGCCTGAATAGTGTCTGCCTGTAAGAGGTGGTGCTGGTAAAAGTTGATTCATTGTGCTGTAGGGCAGATGCCTGCAGCTTTGACAATGTGACTGAGAAAAGTAACCTCAGTTTGTCAATTTTGGTATTCTTTCATCATTAATTATGATGCCATATACAGTAAGTACATCAAAAACTTGTTTTAAGTGAGTTGTGCATGTCATTATCCTGGGAAAAATGAGGTTGTCATCAAGATAAGTGTAGCTGAGTGTTAGTTAAATAGGATACCATCCAAATACCATTGCCATGTTTGGGCTGCATTCTTGGAATAAAAAGTTCCTCAGATAGGCCAAAAGGTGTAATAACTGTCATCTTTTGCACATCTCCCATGCTCATCAGCAACTAGTGATAAGCTTGTTTGCAGTCCAGGTAGCAGAAGATAGAAACCTGCAAGGAAGTTAATTAAGTCCTGAATATTTGGCATCAGATAGCTATCAATTATGGTATGTTTTTCAAGTTTTCTGTAGTAACCACATAAATGTAAAATACCTTCTTTCTTTGCACTAGTTTAATGGGTGGATCCCATGAACTGTCCAAAGATCTTATTATTCTGGCTTTCAGAAGTTCTTAGACTGCAGCCTTGGCCTTTGCCATACAGGGTTTGTCTGGTGGGAGGCAGTGCGGTCTCTGTTGGACTGGGAGCATGGGGTAAGAGCAGGGAGTACTTGAACAGGAGGTGCAGTAGTAACCTGTTGATATGTGAAGGCTGGGTAGATTGCAGTGCTTCCTCTGAGACTGTTGTAGCTGCATGGGAAGTGTGTTGCATCTGCATGACAGAATTATTGTTAACAGGTGAGGTCAGTTGAAGGTTTTGTAATTGCCAGTCATACTGTCTCATTCTGTTGTTGGATGCTTAGGGCTCCTGGTGGGCTTCAAAGTAAAGTAACTGGTTTTGCTGACTTTCAGTGACTGAGTTGATGCAGTCAAGTAGATAATAACAGTGGTCATTCATTGGGCTGCACTGCTGCTAGTTGATTGTAGACGCTGTAGTAAGGATGTGTTGCTCTTCGGGAGGGCATGGTCGATGGTGCCACCAACTTCACAACTAGTGTCAGATTGAATCAGTGTGCCACTGGATGGATCCAGAAGGAGATGGAAATGGCAGAGGAAACTGGCTGTGAGGAACAGTTCACTGTGCAGGGTTCAGAGCTGTAAATGGGGCTTGCTAAATAGCTGTATAACGGTGTTGTCATGTTCTGTAGCGGGGAAGGTCAGAAATGCCAAGCTTATCTCAGAGCTGGAACTGAGTTAATAGTATTGCTGTAAGAGATGATCCAGGATATAGAGCCCACTGTTGTCTGTGTTCATGAAGTGTGTGGTGGTCTGTCGCTATGTGAGATGACATGGTTTAAATGATAATCGCAGTCTGATGTAATCATTGTGGGGGGCCTTTTGGGTGGTCACAGGGTGATTGGCAGTGCAGTTGTGTGTGGCCTCGCCAGGCTATCAATGGTGTCGGCAGAGATGCCATGTGGTAGCCTGAGGAGGTGGGGAGGGGGGGGGGGGGGGGTAGGCTGCCAGTAGTGTGCTTTTCTGACTGAGATGCATGAAGGTTCTTGTTCTTGGCAGAGGCCATGACATCACAGTCAGTGGTGGTCAAGTGTGGTCAGGCCAATTCAGTTGCTGCAGGAAGCAGATCATGCCAGGACTGGTGCAGTGGCACTGTTGCAGTGGCACTGTTGTCAAAATCAACACATTACCCATGTTTAATAAGTGTTCAATAACATTTCTGTATGTGGCAAGGATGATAGTGTGGGCAGACTATGCATCTGTGTGGGTGGCTGTGTTGGCACTGTGTCAAAATTTAGTTCATGCAGTGTGGAAGAGTCATCATTCACAGTGGGTGAATGTGGGTACAATCAGTCCCACTAGTGGCTTGGAATCGACCACTTGCAAAATGGGGGTGACTATCAAGTCACACAGTAAGTCAGTCATAGGATGTCATTGTTCTGCTTTATTGGCAGTTGTCAACACACTGCATTGGTGAGTGTCACTGTCACTTTTGAAGAATACAGTTTGTCAGAGGGTCAGTTGTGAGGCACTGTACATTCTGGCACTGCACTCATTTGCATAATTCACAAATTGTGACACACACTGGTTCCACAATGGCTGCATTGTTGATGCATAGTATCCAGTTTATGTGCACTTGGCATAATTTGTGGTCATTGTAGGTCTCCATCGTAGCCCTTTATGGTGAAGATATGGTGCAGAAGATATACAAGATGATATTGTACAGAAATAACACCTTATTATACTCAAATGGTACATGGTGAGAAAGCACATCTGCTCAATTTGAAATCACAGAGCATACTGCCACTGCACAGTCAACACCAAAGGTAGTCCACTATAAAGTGCGACCATTTGTCAGTAGGGTTACACAATGTGATGTCCTTATACTGGTAATGCTGGACATTGGCTACATATGTGCTCTACAGTGCTAATATGAAGACCATAAAAAGCCAATTTGAATACAGTACAGCAGTGGCATAGTGCCTTTGATTGCTATCAAAAAGTCACCCACATTGCCAGGCAACAAGTGGCATCCTGCAGCCCACTTTTGGTGTACACGAAGTCCCATAGAGGCCAGTCCATCGATGTGTTACATGATGCCATTGACTGTTCATTATTTTACTACACATTGACAAGCAAGTAATTTATGAAATAATTTTAGACTTACACATTAAGGTACATCCTATATATTTTAACCCCCCACAAACAAAACTTGTCCAAAATGTGATCATCAAGACTGTTTTATATAATATTTTATTACTGTCCACTGTGGTCACTGCTTTGCCCAATATGTTTACAAAGCTTATCATTGCAACAAAACTACAGCCAAACTTTCCATAATCATACAAATTACTTGCCAGGAGCTACATAACAAATTTAATGATGTTGTTACCCACTTATAGCCGAAGTCTGAAATGTAGTGTGCAGGTTAAAAAATAAAAAATCCCTAGGGCTCTGTATCAAGCACACCATCCTCCAATGGTACCTACCCTTTGGCAGCTCTCACCCATTCCATGCCAAAAAATCCCTTCCTTACAGATTCAGCAACCGTGGATGCAACATCAGCAGTAGAAAGCAGGAATTGTCCAAATATACTGGTAACCTCACCAGAGCCTTTACTAAAAGATAATATCCTATACAGGTCATCCACAAACAAGTATCCCATTACATCTACTCCTCTGACGCCAGTAAACCTGTTAACCAGCACTCCTGTGGTGACACACTGTCACACTGCCCTTCAAAAGCTCAACCACCTCCACCAGGGCTTCAACTACCTCTCGTCGTGCCCTGAGATGAGGGATATCCTACCAAAAACCTTACACACATCGCCCAAAGTAGTGTTCTGCCACTCACCCGACCTACAGAATATCCTTGTCCATCCCTATCTCAATCACACTCCCAATCTTGCACCTGATGGCTCATTCCCTTGTGTTGGCCTGTCCCACATGCCCTCCCACTTTCTCCTACTGCAGACTAGTCCCAGGCATTTCCTACCCAATAAAAGGTACAACCATGTGTGAAAGCAGCCATGTTATATATCAGTTGTGCTGCAGTTAATATACAGCATTGTATGAGGGCATGACAAGTAATCAACTATCTACTTGTATGAATGACAACTGCCAAACTGTAGCAAACTGCAAACTTGACTGTCTAGTTGTTGAGCGTGTTTCACACCATAACATAAATTACTTCACTTGTGAGCCATTTGGATGCTCCATTCCAGCACAAGTATCTCTGAACTAGGGGGTTGGGTGGGAATGGTGTCTCCAACACATCCTGCACTCTTGCAGTCCCTGTGGCCCAAATCTCTGCTAACCTTTTCCCATTGCCTCCCCTTGCCTTTTCCCTTCCCTCTTCCATCCACACAAACCTTCTCTGCCTAGATCATGCATTGCGCCCCTCCCCATTTTCCTCCTTCATTTCCTCCCCCCCCCCCCCCCTCTCCCTCTTTCTACATCTCTCTTTGTTGTACCTTCTGTACCCTTTTCACCTTGTTGTGCAGTTATGGAGTTATCTGTCCAAGTCCTGCCTGTTTCCCACTACCTCCTCTGTGTGTCCTGCCCTACCTCCTCATTACCTCCATCAGCTCAGGCAACAGCTTTCAGTAAACAAATATCAAAAATTAGTCTTGCTGTGGCCACAGAAGCGTGCATTTAGATCATGTGTGTGTGACTGTGTGTCACTAAAAAAAGAGTTACTGCTTAAAAACTAGTGTGAATGCTGTTTTTTGTTGTGTTTTTCTGTGCTCCAAGCAGCAGTCTGCTGTATGTTACAGTTGCCTTTCCTTTATTTTACATACAGACATAATGCATGAACCAAAGACTGCCTGCATCTAGAAAGAAAATGGAGAGCAAGAACACAAATCTGAATCGAATACTAGGGGTTCAGATTCAGTTTCTTTATTGGTCATTCAGCATTATTACATGCAATAGACTTTGTCAGTTCAGTTAACCTATTAATTTTACAAAATAAATTTTTACATATTTAAGTTAATATTGGGCATTTCTAAAAATTCTTCTAATGAATAGAATGGATTAGTTAACAAGAAGTTATGTACATTTTCTTTAAATAATTTGTCAGGCTTCATTCACGCATTCTTAGGAAATTTGTTATGTATTTTAATTGCCATATACTTATGACTATTGTTAGTTTTAGCTAATCTATTTTGTGGCAACAGCAAAGAAGTACAGCTTCTTGTATAGTAGTCATACCTTTGATTTGTTACATTTAAATTAGGTAGTTCAGCAAGTATGTAGTTAACACTGTCAAGAATATATAAGTTAATAACTGTTAAAATTCTATATTTAATGAACAATGGTTTACAATGTGTCCTATTATCTACCTTAGCCATTACTCTGATTGCTTTCTTCTGGATCACCATAATTTCATTTATTTTTCTGCTGTTTCCCCAGAGTATTAACCCATACCTTAAAACAGATTGAAAAAAGGCAATGTACGCTGTCCTTGCATACTCAAATGTCACACAACAAATCAGTCTCTTCAACAAATATATAACTCTTGACAACCTAACCACTATGTGATCAACATGAGAGTTCCATGTTAGACTATTGTCAAGTATGATAACTAAAACTTTGCCTTTTGTTTTTCTATTTTTGTAATCTTTTATAGTCTGAACCACATATTCTGGGTTTTTTCCTCATTTAATAGTAGCCCATTTGCATTAAACCATGATGTTGCATTTTCTTTTGCCAATTTCATACCACTTACAAGTTTATTAAATACATGGTTCACAGATAGAAAAGATACATATACGTCTTTACATCTATACTTCCTTGTAAGTCATTTATGTGAACAAGGAAGAGAAGTGGCCCCAATTTAGATCCCTACAGCACTCTGTGTTGAACCTCGAGTGTGTTTGACAGATGACTTCCTGAACTCACCACCTGTTTCCTTTTATTGAGGTATGATTTGATGATTTTTAAACTTTTATCACATATTCCATAGTACTCAAGTTTAGAGAGCAAATGTGAGTGGTCAACACAGTCAAATGCTTTGCTCAGATCACTTAAGGTTACCTGTATGTGAGCATGGTCCTTGAATGCTTGAATGCTGCTAAAATGTCTCTGACTAAGAGCTCTATGGCATATATAGCTGACCTTCCTTTTCTGTAACCAAACTGTGATGCACTTAACATACCATTTAGTTCTAGGTACTCATACATCTCCTGACATAATATGCCTTCAAAGACTTTTCCTAGTACTGGAATTAGTGAAATTGGTCTGTAGTTTGCAGGATCTGATTTGATACCCTTCTTACAGACTGGAATCACCTAAGATAGTTTGAGAGGATCAGGAAAAACCCCCAGCACAGCTTACAAAATATTTGTTGAAAAATGTGTGTGTGTGTGTGTGTGTGTGTGTGTGTGTGTGTGTGTGTGTGTGTGTGTAACCTAAATTATCCTAAGGACAAACACACACACCCATGCCTGACGGAGGACTCGGACCATTCGGCTAATCCAGCGTGGCTTTGTTGATTGTATCTGCTGGTATTGGGACTGTTTTGTCAAAGTTTCTGACTTCATCTTTAACATTATTAATTACTGACCAGGCTGTTTTGCATTGGTTTTTACTATTTTTTTTTTTTTTGAGATTTGAGTTGTATATTTGTTTCACCAATTGTAACTCTTTCTTATACAGTTACTTAGTGGTTTTTTCAAGATCCTTAATTTCATTAGAATTATTTACTTTGCCAAGGCGCTTCAACAGCAGTAGCTTATTTTTTAGATTCTCCAGTTCTTTGGTGTACCACAATTTACCTTTTCTTGTTTTATGATATTTCTTTTGAACAAGATGGGTTTTTAAAGTACCTATTAAGTAATTGTAGAATGTTTCATGAACTGTTTGGGCACTGGAATCACAGTTTTGAAATAATTTGCCCCAGTTAGTTATTCTCAGCTGGTGTGTAGTTTTCTGTGATTGTGTTTTGTTAATATTATGGTATTAGATTTTGTTAACTTTTGTGCTGCCTTGCTCTCATCCCCTCTTATAAAATGTCTTTACTCTAATGTTAGCATGGAGTGGTCTGAGAAAACAAATTCCTTTTCCTTGGTGGAGTACATATCATGAGCACAGTTGACAAAACGCATTATCCAAGCATGCTTTTAGTCTTGTTGGTTCTGAATTTACGTGATGGAAGTTGTGCTGCCTTACCATATTCAGTAACTTATTTACACTGGGTTTGTTACATGTTACATCAAAGCTTGAATTAAAGTCTCTCCCAATTACAGTTACATATTGTTTCCACTTCGTTATGTAGCAGAGTACACTGTCTAAATTATCTAAAAAAGTTTTATCATCTGAGTCAGGGGAATGGTAGATACATACTATGATAAGTTTCATTATATCACATATGATCCCAGTAATTTCAAAGTGTTTCTCTACACATGCCCAACTAAGATCTAGTTCTCTACACACTATTTCATTTGAAACATAGATAACAGTACCACCATTACGGTACTGAGATCTGCAAAAACTGTTTCCATATTTATAACCTTCTGGTACATAGTATTGTATTTGTTCTGGTTTAAGCCAATGTTCTGATAGACATAAGAAAGAATACTTATTCTGTGGCAATGATTCATCCAGAATTTCAACTTTATTTTCAAGACCCTGAATGTTTAAAAATAGGATGTTGTTGTGACTTATCTGTGAGTTAGCAGGCTGGTTTTTCACATTTTTATTTTCTTCTTGGCTTGAAACCATAAAAATTTATCATTGAATGACACAGATGTATTTTTCCTTTGTCTCCTCTTTAAGCATTGCTGTGTTGCTGCACAGTTGTTGTTGGTTCTGCTACTGCTGCTGCTGTTCTTGTTGCTGTTGCATCTGCTGATAGTGATGGTGCTGCTGCTGTTTCACTTATCTCTGGTGTTTGTTGTTCGACAACTTCTGTGCCTTTCTGTGAATTGTTAACATTTTGGGTGTTCACTTGCATTAATAAAATTTCACATTTGTCTTGGAGAGTTGTAGCTTCACTGACAGCAGATTTCACATACGAGTATCCATGTAAAACACTTCCTGTCCAAGAGAGGTATGACTTTTCTATCATCACACTGCACATTTGAGATTTTATTAACTAGTTCTAAAATTTATGCTGCTATTACGTTTTTTCCAAGTACATTTAGATGAGAACTGTGTGCTGTGTGATATATTTTCCCTAAATTGCTGATGTTCACAAATGTTACATTTTCAAACCACTTGCAAATATTTTGCATCTCTTTATTTGCAGTTTCAATTTCTTTATTTACACAGGACCATTCTATCAAGTCATAATGGTGTGGCACGAAAAAACAATAACATTTGTTCCTCTCAGCTCATACAGTTTTCTTTTTAGCGAGATTAAGAGATCGTTTTTTTTCGTTCCTAGCTATATCATTTGATCCCACCAGGAAGATGGAAAAGTCCTTTTTGCTCAATGAGGAAATTTTTTCTTGACTCATTGACGTAGCAGCACTGAATTTTGCTCCTGGTTTTATTGTAGAATTAAAATTAAAATTCTGACTGCTTGTATGCCGAAATTCAGTGGCTATATTTTGTCCTTGGCTATTAGCATACAGTTCAGTTTTACCGGTACTTGCTGTTCCGAGATTACCTGTTTTCTGCCTACCTTTGCAGTAAGCAAAATCTTGTTTGGCACAATTTATTATGTCTTTTTTGTTAACACATGTTGATATTGTCTCTGTAGAACAGCTTAACAGTGGAAGATTTTTTGTGAGCACTTTCACATATGATCATTTACTTAACTGCTGCTGAAATATTCCATGTTTTACCTCATTCACAAAGTCGTTTGGTTTTCCACATGGGACACTCGAACTGTTAACAACACTGTCACAATTAATATTTATATAATAAATTACCTAAAGAGGTTAAAGAATCATTGGAAACTTACAGCTTCAAAAAGTCTTTGAAGCACGTCTCCTCAAAAAATTTACTACAATGTTACTGATTATTTAAATGAAATATAATGACTATTCTCTCTCTCTCTCTCTCTCTCTCTCTCTCTCTCTCTCTCTCTCTCTATCTCTCTCTAAATGGGATGTGGTATATTAGTATAAGTAGTGTATTGTGTCGTATATTTGTATGCCCTTGATCTCTCTATCCAGCTATTAATGTTGTTTATTGAGTTATATGTTATGTATACATGAGACTTAGTGTGTATCTACATAAATGTATTTACTTATTATGTATATGCCTGATGATAACCATATCATGTAAATGATCAGTGATTGGTAAATAAAAATGAATTTGAAAAGAAAGGGAAGAAAATGGTATTTAAATTAGTAGTGATATCAGAGCTAGGAGAGCCACACAACACTTTTTTGGGGAACAAATGAAATTACTTCTGAGTTTGCCAGCGACTTTCCATATAAGATATCATGTTGCATTCTCCCTGCCCAAAAATCTTAAGGTCAGTCACAAAGTCTGTTTGACCCTCCTCATGATCATAAATTTTGACATTATGGATTGGAACACTGCAGCTAGGGTGAACAAAAGTTTTCAGATATAACTGCAACCAGTTTGCACTTATGAGTTATAGTTATTTGTAAAAACCATTTGATAATACTTCTGTTAGTAAGTAATTGTGTGGTTCTGTGTCAAAAGCTTTGTATAAGTCAGTTGAATAATGCTGAAATAATCCTAATAGCTCTTCTTTTTATTCTGAAAGTCCACTGAGATGCTGGCCTGTTTTCCTAGAATGTGAAACAATGTTTCATGTTTTTTATTTATTTTTTGCACATTGAATAATAAGCATTAATTAGTGCTTGCTGATTTACATGTCTTGCTAGGACTCTGAGAAAGAAATGGCTTTGTTCCATTTTAAACCACTCTTTATCAAAACACTAAAGATGTGCTGCATAAAAACACTAAAAATTTGCTACTGTTTTATTTACAAAAGATTGATCACTAACAGTGACATCTGGCCAGTGCAGAAATGTGTTTTAGCAGCTGTGGAAATTATTTGATATTATTTTGCTGCTGTTTATAATTAGCTGCCTTTCCTTTTTTTCTTTTTATCGCTTATTGATCTGGCTTCTGACACAGTTAATGGCATGTTGAATATCTTCATTTTCTGCTGTTTTTACTAATATTAAAAGGTTTTAATTTAAACAGCAACTGATCACAAGGACAGTTTGGAAAAGTTCATGTAACTCAATCCATTTTGCATTTATTACAAATCCATCTTCAGGTAGCTATTATATATTTGCTTGCCTTCCTGTTGCGGTCTCATTTTGTACTTACCTTATGTTGTGCTACAGCCATGGTTCTCAACATGTCAGCCTTTGACAAGATACTGTTTTTATTGATATTATGTCGTTGGCAAACAGAACTGTTTCATGTGAGTCAGCATGCTAGTTTAGATCATATCATCAACACAACGGGGAAAAGAAGTAATCCTGCACTGATCCTTGACAGTTCTCATAAGTGATTTAGTACTTTTCTGACAAGTAATCAAAAACTATTTGTGATATTACCTCTGTTTCTTTGTGTTTGCTTTTTGCTCAGGGTTGACTGGAAATTGACAGATCCATTTGTTTCATATCTCATAATGCCATAGTATTAAAGCTTCTTTTGGACAAATTCTGACATAACATTTTCATTGCCTTGTTTAAGCCTAAAATTATAATTACTGCTTTTTCATCTCTTGATTTACAGCTATTTTGAAAATAGTAAGTTACTAATTAAAACCAATATGGATTTTGAACAAAGTTATCAACCAGAAAAGCATTTGAAAGCTTCATAACTATAATCTGTATTGGCCTGAAAGAAGACTAACCAATTAAGTAAAGCTTTGACTCTGTAACACATGATATGATAACAAAACTAGACAAATTCATCATTATGGAGTGTCCACAATCCTTATTTCTGCAGAACTGTCCAGTTTCAATCTGTAGATTGCATCTCCTTATTTTCATACCACCCTTTTCCCTGCAGCTTCACATGTATATTCATCTGACACATTTATTGAACACACCTTCTCCTCCCTCCCTCTGTCTGTTTGACTCTTCCTCCGTCTGTCTGTCCACCCCATCCTCCCACATTTATCTGTTTATTTTCTCCTCCTGCCTCTCTCTGTCTTATCTTGTCCTCCCCCTCTCTCTGTTCATTTCCTCCACCCCCTCTTTGACTATACCTTCCTGCCACCTCTCTCTGTTAATTTCCTCCATCCCCTCATTGACCATATTGTCCTCCTCCCTCTCCCATCCCTCTGACCACATCCTCCAACCCCTCTCTCTTTCAATCACTGTCTCCCCGCCCATTTGCCTAATATCCCTCTACACCTTCCACCTGCCTTGTGCATCTCCCCCTGCTCCTCTTTCTCTCTCCATTTCTTGGTTCCTCTTGCTCTGTCCATCCATCCACTCCTCCATGCATCTCATCCTGTCTGTCCTGAGATGTTCTTAGCAGGATGTGTATTTCCTGCAGTACAGTTCAATAAAGCAGGTCAATACTGCTGCCACAACAGACCTGTCATGCAGAGCAGTCTACAAACCAGTGCTTGGAAATCATTTATTTGCCCCCTGAGTTACAGGCCACCATTGCAAAGAAGGTCAATAACTTAGGCCAATACTACTCCAACACGTAATTCCTATCATGTAGGGCAGCCTACATGTTGCAGCCTGGAAAATCATTTCTTGCCCCTGACATGTAGGGTGCTCTACAATGTAGGTTGATTTGGCAGCTGATACTGTTTCCACACAACATGCCTGTTGCGTAAGACAGCCTATATGCCAGGGGCTGGAAAAAACACGTTTTTGCCTGTATCTTTGCTCCTATTGGAGCTAGGAGGTTATAAACATCGCAATGCTGATACTCATGAGGCCTGCTGTTCCTATGCCAAATTTAGTTGAAATTGATCCAAGAGCTTGGAAGAAGATTCCAAACGTAAACCCTTACCCAAATGGAGGTGTTACACAGAGCTCAAAAATGTTTAGAATAGAATAGAATAGAATATTTGTTTTTAGACTTTCAGTATTTTTCATACAATTGGCTTCGTCAAAGTTTACAGATGGTTTTAGTTTCAGTACGATATTCAAATACACTCCTGGAAATGGAAAAAAGAACACATTGACACCGGTGTGTCAGACCCACCATACTTGCTCCGGACACTGCGAGAGGGCTGTACAAGCAATGATCACACGCACGGCACAGCGGACACACCAGGAACCGCGGTGTTGGTCGTCGAATGGCGCTAGCTGCGCAGCATTTGTGCACCGCCGCCGTCAGTGTCGGCCAGTTTGCCGTGGCATACGGAGCTCCATCGCAGTCTTTAACACTGGTAGCATGCCGCGACAGCGTGGACGTGAACCGTATGTGCAGTTGACGGACTTTGAGCGAGGGCGTATAGTGGGCATGCGGGAGGCCGGGTGGACGTACCGCCGAATTGCTCAACACGTGGGGCGTGAGGTCTCCACAGTACATCGATGTTGTCGCCAGTGGTCGGCGGAAGGTGCACGTGCCCGTCGACCTGGGACCGGACCGCAGCGACGCACGGATGCACGACAAGACTGTAGGATCCTACGCAGTGCCGTAGGGGACCGCACCGCCACTTCCCAGCAAATTAGGGACACTGTTGCTCCTGGGGTATCGGCGAGGACCATTCGCAACCGTCTCCATGAAGCTGGGCTACGGTCCCGCACAACGTTAGGCCATCTTCCGCTCACGCCCCAACATCGTGCAGCCCGCCTCCAGTGGTGTCGCGACAGGCGTGAATGGAGGGACGAATGGAGACGTGTCGTCTTCAACGATGAGAGTCGCTTCTGCCTTGGTGCCAATGATGGTCGTATGCGTGTTTGGCGCCATGCAGGTGAGCGCCACAATCAGGACTGCATACGACCGAGGCACACAGGGCCAACACGCGGCATCATGGTGTGGGGAGCGATCTCCTACACTGGCCGTACACCACTGGTGATCGTCGAGGGGACACTGAATAGTGCACGGTACATCCAAACCGTCATCGAACCCATCGTTCTACCATTCCTAGACCGGCAAGGGAACTTGCTGTTCCAACAGGACAATGCACGTCCGCATGTATCCCGTGCCTCCCAACGTGCTCTAGAAGGTGTACGTCAACTACCCTGGCCAGCAAGATCTCCGGATCTGTCCCCCATTGAGCATGTTTGGGACTGGATGAAGCGTCGTCTCACGCGGTCTGCATGTCCAGCACGAACGCTGGTCCAACTGAGGCGCCAGGAGGAAATGGCATGGCAAGCCGTTCCACAGGACTACATCCAGCATCTCTACGATCGTCTCCATGGGAGAATAGCAGCCTGCATTGCTGCGAAAGGCACTGTACTAGTGCCGACATTGTGCATGCTCTGTTGCCTGTGTCTATGTGCCTGTGGTTCTGTCAGTGTGATCATGTGATGTATCTGACCCCAGGAATGTGTCAATAAAGTTTCCCCTTCCTGGGACAATGAATTCACGGTGTTCTTATTTCAATTTCCAGGAGTGTAGTTACAGACAGGGGAGAAAAGGAACTAAAGACCTTTTCTTCAGCATTATGTAAAACAATGTTTTATACAGTAATTAAATAAACACATAAGAAAGGAATCACAGTAAATAACTAGCTTATATAATATCAAAACTTAGGTAAAACATATATTTTGATGATTAGTTTCTAAGAATTCTTCAGTTGTATAGAATTCGTTGTTTTTTTAGCCAGGTTTGCAATGTATTCTTATATTTATTTAGTGGTACTATACGAGCTGAGCATGGTAACTTATTGAAAAATTTTATGCTTAAGTACTTATAGTTATTATAGACTACAGCAAGTCTTGTGGAAGGCAAGTCCAGCAGGTGACTGGTTCTTGTACTGTGTGCATGCACATCACATCTCATGTTCAATTTTTTCAGATTTTCTCTGGCATATATTAGACAGTTATATATGTACATGCTTGGCACTGTCATTATGCCAAGAGATTTAAAATATTCTCTGCAGGACTCTCTGGGTGCTAACCCCTCCATGCACCTGATTGCCTTCTTCTGCCATCTGAAAATACATTCAGCCCCTGGGGAGTTACCCCAAAGTAATATTCCATATTGCAGTTGGGAATGAAAAAAAGCATAGTATGAGTGGAGTAGCAATTGCTTGCTCACACTGTTTCTTAATTTATACAATAAGAAAAGTACTCGTGCTAGTTTACTACATAGATAATTGGTGTGTCCTTCCCATGAGAGCTTTTGGTCTATGATTAGTCCAAGTAATTTCACTGTTTTGTTTTCATTTTTAGTTACTTTGAGATTAAATATTATTTCTTCTGTTTTTGTTTAATTTATGCACGCTTGGTTAGCCTGACACCAGTAATTAGCCATTTGCATCATTTCTCTATTTTTGTCCAGTACACTCTGTAAGTTCTCTCCTGTACTTATTAATGTCATATTGTCAGCATATAGTATGTTCTTACATGGTATGTAATTTGAGAAGTCATTAACATAGACAATGAACAGAAAAGGTCCAAGGACAGAGCCTTGGGGTATTCCTCTTTCTATAGGGAGTATTTCTGACCTCTGCTTATTTGCATATACAAGTTACTTAGGTCAATAAGTGTTCTAGACATTGATACCCTTTTTTCATACCCTTCATAAACATGCTTACCAAAGCTTCCACCGCTTTTACAGTTGATAGGTGTGACCTGAAGCCAAACTGTTGTTCATTTAAAATTTTGTTGGTTTCAAAATACCTGTGTATCTGCTTATGCACACAATTTTCTACTAACTTGGATATGATTGGTACTATTTAAATGGGTCTGTAGTTATTTGGGAGGTTTCTTTCACCGTTTTTATACACAGGCAACGTAACTGCGAGCTTAAGACAGTTGGGGAATATTCCTTCATCAAGTACTCTGTTTGACAGTGAGAGAAGTGGCATTTCAATTTCTTTTGCTATACATTTAATGATGAGATTACCGAGTCCATAATAATCTTCAGTTTTGGAATTACTTAATTTGTTTATTGACTTATGAATATCATTTAATGTGATTCAGGTCCAAGTGAACTTCTCACTTCTTATCTGCATGTGCTGGAGGAACTGGAAATTTATGCCCACCAGATGAACCCCCCTGTCCTAAAAAAATGCTTAATGAGCATTACTTTTTGATGGGGTAGGATGCTCTGCCAAATGTCATCTGTGGCAGCCCTTAGCATACTGACAACAGTGAACTGGACAAGGCACAGGAAACTTTAGTGTGGTGCTGTGTTTGGCCTAGCACAGTGGAAGATCACCAAACAGAAAGAAGAGAAGACATATTTTTTGAAATGTATTATACTTATTTTGAGGAGTTTTTTGTTCTTCTATAAGAATTCGTGGGACCCATCTTGTACAGGCTTAGACATATTTTTTGAAATGTATTATACTTATTTTTAGAAGTTTTTTGTTCTTCTGTAAGAATTCTTGGGACCCATCTTGTACAGACTTCGCTGCAACCAAGATGTTCAAAATTTATTTCCAAGTCATTATGACCAACATTCTCTGGTCATTATCTGTTGATCAGCACGGATGAGTTGATCAAGATGCTCTTCATTGCAAGTGATGACACTGTGCAGGGTTGACCGGCCGTGGCTTGCCATGTGTACCCTTTTCACCATCTTGTAAATGCCATACTCATCAGGTCACATTGCTCATATCTATTGTATCATCTCCAAACACCTTTAACAAGCATTGATGGATTTCAATCAGCATAATTTATTCAGCAGTGAGGATTTCAATCACACATTGCTGTTTTATACATGTGTCCATATCAGCCTCCAATTAGGAACACTACTCTGCTGGCACCAACTACCATAGAACAGCAGAACAACCTGCAAGTGATAGAGGAAGGTTCTAACATTAGCACCAGTGAGATCTGGTGCAGACATCCAAATTCATGACAAAAAAAAAAAAAGGAGGCATTACCTTTGGAATGACACTCATATGTGGCCTGGAGATGTGTCCTCTAGGCTGATGATTTGACATTGATCACATCAGGTGAGAACTTTCAAGAATATGTAGACTCAGATATATAGATAGTTAAAAATAGTTGCTGCTGGTGTAAAGTAAACTAGCCGAGTTGAAAACAGAGGATTTTTTTAGTCTAATGGTACACAAAAAAGAGAATTGAAGTGTAAGACCTGAGTAACAGACAAAAGAATCTCATTGGTTCAACATAACATACGATTAAGTGGTAAACTTGGTCACATACTTTTTCAGTATACAATGCCCACTAGCAAAAACATATTGCTCTGCTTTACAATATCTTCTTTCACTCATAGCTGCAGCATGGCAGAAAAAGCATTCAAATGTATCACGGGATTCCATGCAAAAACATTTCAAAGAACTCAACATAATAACATTTTCAAGCCTGCATATGCACTATTGTAAAGACTATTATTCAATTGCAGAATTCATTCAAAGTAATTTGACTGACATAAATAGTGAGTAAAGGGCCCTCACTACTAGGCGATGAGTTTATTGTGTACAGATAAATTCGTATGTATCTGCCTGACCAAAAAAGTGAAGCACTCAAAAAATGTGGTTGAATGTCAATGTCACTTTGTATACATACACCCAATTGGTAGACATGTAAATGATCATACTTGCAATTCTCTGTGACAGATAGAACAGTGACCAGAGAAATTAGTATTGTACATGTTTAAAGCTGTTACCAGGGCAGATAGGGTACGTAACGTCTGTGAACAGCATCCGATGTCAAATGATCACTATAAGGGGTATGGAGATGCTGCATACTCATGTGAGACAGTGTTATCAACAACTGAAGAGTTTGAAAGGGACATCCTTGCAGGTCCCATGTCGCTAGCTGATGCAATATCCAGATTTGTGGGGCATGTGAATGTACAGAGCTCTGATATTGAACTGTATAGCAACATGAGGGCAGGCATAATTGTCGTCAAAGTTCCAGTCAACAACATCTGACCACCACAAGGGATGCACATTGTAGTTCCTTCACATCTGTGCCTGCATTTCAAGCACAAGTAATGGATTCTGTGCAACATTCTGTGTCATCCCGCACTATTGGTCAGGGACAAGAAGTAGCCAGTTGCAAGTAACAACACAACACAAATGACTACGTTTGGAGTGCCATTACCAGAAAGCATGAATTGCTGGTCAGTGACATTGCATTGTGTTTCCATGAATTACAGTTCTGCCCTAATTTGGATGACCATTGTCTGTGAGTATGATGGTGACCATGGAAGAGGTCCTATTCTTCCAATGTTTTGGAGAGGCAAAGAAGTATTAATTCTGGAATCATAGTGTGGCAACCATCTGTATGATTTCAAGTCATGATGGACAGTGACTGAATGAACTCTGGTGGTACAATCGCTTGTGACAGACATTCTGGATCATCATGCAGTGTGATGAACCAGTCATTTTCCTCACCTTCAGTCACCTTTTTCCAATGTTGTCACCTTTTCAAATTTTGGTCACCATTTTTTGGGCTTTTAGGAAGAAAATAAGGTATTTACTTTTGTTTCCAAGTTTCTGTACTCATTTCCATTCATTTAACTTTTTAGAATGCCCCAATGATGAAAGAAGTTAAAATCTAAACTTGGGATGGGGGCTCCTTAAATTTGAGATAAATTGTTCCAATCGTTTGGGAGCATGTTGGCAACTATTCTTAGTGTTAAATATTCCTCCATCACAACAACGTCTGTTTTTGTTCCAGATTCTAATTTTGTTGTAGTAATACAACTGCTGCTGTGAAACTCTGTTCAGTTTTTAAAATAAGTTTTTTGAAATTTTGTAGAAAGTGACTTGAAAAGACAGTTTGAAAAGTAAAGTGTCTGCATTTGGGAAAAAAGTTAGTGGAAGTGAATATTTTGCAGTGTGTGTTTTTGTGCTATTAAGTTTGAGACAAAAGGTTTTCACATAGTTTTAACTATTCACTTTCAATGAAACATAAATGTAACTTTGAAATTAAATGTGGGCCACATGCAACATCGTTTAGAACTTTCAAATCACACACAGCCCTCGAGTTCAGTGCTTGGACCAACAAAAATTATGTTAAATACCAAGGATAGTTCCATGACCATTGAACTGATTTGGACATTTCAGAATATCTGATGATGTATAAACATGTAATGTGTTATAATAAATTCATTTGTTCACCAACTGATGACACTTCATTGAGTGACCTATCCAACATTTGTGCAATACTATTTAACTGCAGTGGACTCATGCTGCCAAGTTCCTTTGTTAATATAACTCAGTTCTGTAATCACTGCAATAATGCCACATATCCTCTCAACTCATGAAGTTTCATTTTGTTCCTCCTCCGCTTTTGAGTGCTTCACTTTTTTTGTCAGTCAGTGCAGTTGTAATTCACTCTGCAGGTTGGCAATATACATAACACCAGTATGGGAAGGATAGATTGCTACTAACAATAAAGAGGAGGTGTAGAGTCACAGACAGACACAGTGAAAAAGATTGCTAAAATATTAAATCTTTCAGACAAAGCCCTTCTTCTGCTATTGCAGAAGCACTTTGTTAAAAAGCTTTAACATTTTAGCAGCCTTTTTCATTATGTCTGTCTGCAACCCGATGTGTCTATATAGTAAGTACCAATCCACACTTTCTATGTTGTTGTTTTCCATATTGGTCTTTCCATTATATGTAATAAATTACTATGATAATATGTGGATGTATACCATATGAACAAAAGTACCTGGACACTTGTTTTTGGGCAGTAATAGGGGCTGTGTCCACCTTTCACCTTTATTGTGGATTGAACTGTGCTGAGGGTACTTTCAATGATGTTGTTGTTGTGGTCTTCAGTCCTGAGACTGGTTTGATGCAGCTCTCCATACTACTCTATCCTGTGCAAGCTTCTTCATCTCCGAATACCTACTGCAGCCTACATCCTTCTGAATCTGCTTAGTATATTCTTCTCTTGGTCTCCTTCTACGATTTTTACCCTCCACGCTGCCCTCCAGTACTAAATTGGTGATCCCTTGATGCCTCAGAACATGTCCTACCAACCAATCCCTTCTTCTGGTCAAGTTGTGCCACAAACTCCTCTTTTCCCCAATTCTATTCAATACCTCCTCATTAGTTATGTGATCTACCCACCTAATCTTCAGCATTCTTCTGTAGCACCACATTTCGAAAGCTTCTATTCTCTTCTTGTCTAAACTATTTATCATCCATGATCACTTCCATACGTGGCTACACTCCATGCAAATACTTTCAGAAACAACTTCCTGACACTTAAATCTATACTCGATGTTAAAAAATTTCTCTTCTTCAGAAACACTTTCCTTGCCGTTGCCGGTCTACATTTTATATCCTTTCTACTTCGACCGTCATCAGTTATTTTGCTCCCCAAATAGCAAAACTCCTTTACTACTTTTAAGTGTCTCATTTCCTAATCTAATTCCCACAGCATCACCCGACTTAATTAGACTACATTCCATTATCCTCATTTTGCTTTTGTTGATGTTCATCTTATATCCTCCTTTCAAGACACTGTCCATTCCATTCAACTGCTCTTCCAAGTCCTTTGCTGTCTCTGATAGAATTATGTCATCGGCAAACCTCAGAGTTTTTATTTCTTCTCCATGGATTTTAATACCTATTCTGAATTTTTCCTTTGTTTCATTTACTGCTTGCTCAATATACAGATTGAGTAACATTGGGGAGAGGCTACAACCACTGGTACCATTTCACTCCCTTTGACTCTTATAACTGCCATCTGATTTCTGTACAAATTGTAAATAGTCTTTCGCTCCCTGTATTTTACCCCTACCACCTTTAGAATTTGAAAGAGAGTATTCCAGTCAACATTGTCAAAAGCTTTCTCTAAGTCTACAAATGCTAGAAACGTAGGTTTGCCTTTCCTTAATCTATTTTCTAAGATAAGTCGTAAGGTTAGTATTGCCTCACGTGTTCCAACATTCCTACGGAATCCAAACTGATCCTCCCCGAGGTCCGCTTCTACCAGTTTTTCCATTCGTCTGTAAAGAATTTGTGTCAGTATTTTGCAGCTGTGACTTATTAAACTGATGGTTCAGTAATTTTCACATCTGTCAACACCTGCTTTCTTTGGGATTGGAATTATTATATTCTTCTTGAAGTCTGAGGGTATTTCGCCTGTCTCATGCATCTTGCTCACCAGATAGTAGAGTTTTGTCAGGACTGGCTCTCCCAAGGCTATCATTAGTTCTAATGGAATGTTGTCTACTCCCGTGGCCTTGTTTTGACTCAGGTCTTTCAGTGCTCTGTCAAACTCTTCACGCAGTATGGTATCTCCCATTTCATCTTCATCTACATCCTCTTCCATTTCCAAAATTTTGTCCTCAAGTACATCGCCCTTGTATAGACCCTCTATATAGTCCTTCCACCTTTCTGCTTTCCCTTCTTTGCTTAGAACTAGGTTTCCACCTGAGCTCTTGATATTCATACAAGTGGTTCTCTTCTCTCTAAAGGTCTCTTTAATTTTCCTGTAGGCAGCATTTATCTTACCCCTCGTGAGATAAGCCTCTACATCCTTACATTTGTCCTCTAGCCATCCCTGCTTAGCCATTTTGCACTTCCTGTCAATCTCATTTTTGAGACGTTTGTATTCCTTTTTGCCTGCTTCACTTACTGCATTTTTGTATTTTCTCCTTTCATCAATTAAATTCAATATCTCGTCTGTTACCCAAGGATTTCTACTAGCCCTCGTCTTTTTACCTACTTGATCCTCTGCTGCCTTCACTACTTCATCCCTCAGAGCTACCCGTTCTTCTACCGTATTTCTTTCCCCCATTCCTGTCAGTCATTCCCTAATGCTCTCCCTGAAGCTCTCTACAACCTCTGGTTCTTTCAGTTCATCCAGGTCCCATCTTAAATTCCCACCTTTTTGCAGTTTCTTCAGTTTTAATCTACAGGTCATAACCAATAGATTGTGGTCAGAGTCCACATCTGCCCCTGGAAATGTCTTACAATTTAAAATCTGGTCCTTAAATCTCTGTCTTACCATTATATAATCTATCTGATACCTTCTAGTATCTCCAAGGTTCTTCCATGTATACAACCTTATTTCATGATTCTTGAACCAAGTGTTAGCTATGATTAAGTTATGCTCTGTGCAAAATTCTACCAGGCGGCTTGCTCTTGCATTTCTGAGCCCCAATCCATATTCACCTACTATGTTTCCTTCTCTTCCTTTTCCTACTATCAAATTCCAGTCACCCATGACTATTAAATTTTTGTTTCCCTTCACTACCTGAATAATTTCTTTTATCTCATCATACATTTCATCAATTTCTTCATCATCTGCTGAGCTAGTTGGCATATAAACTTGTACTACGGTAGTAGGCATGGGCTTTGTGTCTATCTTGGCCACAGTAATGTGTTCACTATGCTGTTTGTAGTAGCTTACCCACACTCCTATTTTTTTATTGATTAGTAAACCTACTCCTGCATTACCCCTATTTGATTTTGTATTTATAACCCTGTATTCACCTGACCAGAAGTCTTGTTCCTCCTGCCTCTTTTTATTGATTAGTAAACCTACTCCTGCATTACCCCTATTTGATTTTGTATTTATAACCCTGTATTCACCTGACCAGAAGTCTTGTTCCTCCTGCCTCCGAACTTCACTAATTCGCACTATATCTAACTTTAACCTATCCATTTCCCTTTTTAAATTTCCTAACCTACATGCCCGATTAAGGGATCTGATATTCCGTGCTCCGATCCGTAGAACACCAGTTTTCTTTCTCCTGATAACAACATCCTCCTGAGTAGTCTCTGCCCGGAGATCTGAATGGGGGACTATTTTACCTCTGGGATATTTCACCCAAGAGAACACCATCATCATTTAATCATACAGTAATGCTGTATGCCCTCGGGAAAAATTATGACTGTAGTGTCCCCTTGCTTTCAGCTGTTCACAGTACCAAGTACCAGCACAGCAAGGCTGTTTTGGTTAGTGTTACAAGGCCAGGTCAGTCAATCATCCAGACTGTCCCCTGCAACTACTGAAAAGGCTGCTGCCCCTCTTCAGGAACCACACATTTGTCTGGCCTCTCAACAGATACCCCTCCATTATTGTTGCACCTATGGTGGGGCTGTCTGTATCATTGAGGCACGCAAGCCTCCCCATAAATGGCAAGGTCCATGGTTCATTGGGGGGGGGGGGGGGGCTTTCAATGATCTGTCTCAATATTTTGTGGAGAACTTTCTCAAGAACCTAAACCAGAGAAGGCAATAATGTTGGACACTGAGGTCTGGAGTGAATTTGAAATTCAAACTAAGCTTAAAGGTGTTCCATTAGGTTCAGGTTGAGAATCTGTGCAGGCTAGTCTATTTCAGGAATGTTATTGTCCCAAAACAATTACCTCACAAATGTTGCTTTATCACAGAGAGCACTGTCATACTGAAACAATCAGTCATTGCCTCCAAGCTGTTCCTCTTCTATACATGGTACACAATACTGTAAAATGACTTCATATACTTCCACATTCAGCATTTTTTTAGGTGCAATGAGGAGATCACACCCTAACCGTAACTGATACAACCATACAATATCACCTCCTCATTCATACTTCACTGTTGGCACAGCAGAAGATGATAAGTAACATTCTCCAGCCATTTGCCAAACCCAAACTCTTCCACTGAACTGCCACAGTGTATGGCATGAATCATCACTCCAAATCACTAATTTCAAGTCATCCACTGACTGGGGCATTGCTATTTGCACCTTCTCAAAAACTGCTTAGGAGTGACTATCGAAATGTGTGGCAAGGAGATGCTCAACCATTGTACCCCATTCTTTTCAACCCCCTAGACATTTACTGAGCTAGCAGGACTGCTAGTAACACTTCAGAACCACAGGGTGATTCCTTCTACTGATTTTATGAGATTTTGTACAAATAGCCTCCACAACGATCAATGGTCCCTATCTGTCAGAACATAAGTTCTACGTGCTCATGTTTACCTATAGTTGTTCCTTCACATTTTTTCTTTACTATCACGACACCAGCAGCTGAATTGTATGGCCTTAGAAGGGCTGAAATGTCTCTGATGGGTCTGTTACTCACAAGGGAAACTCCCCATTGCCACTCCCCCCTCAGATTTAGTGGTAAGACAGCCCAGTGTATAGCCTGTGAAAAACTGAACACAAGTCAAGCATGAAAACAGGAAGAAGGTGTACTGAACTGTGAAAAGAAATCGAAATAGAAACAGTGAATGGTCCAAGAACAAGTGCAAAAAAGAGCAGCGAAAAACGATAACCCATCGTGGGTAAGTAAGTGGTCATGGTGTAGGACTACCAAGTGGGTGAGGTGTGTTCAAAACTCCCTTGTGCCATTTTAGACCGCTCGGCTAAACCCGCATGGCGAAAAGTTTGTACTCTTTCAGTAGTCCTGGCAGTTCTCATACTATACATTGGTTATAGGATGAATCATGTGGTAAGAATACATTACTGTTGCAAGTAAATGTGATGATTTTTAAGAGCAGGCAAGATATCACATAGACATCTCACAGAAATGAAAATAACAAACAAACACATGTGAATTATGTTACAACAAAGTAATTCAAGAGTAAAGATTTCCAAAATGGAACACAGCTTCAAAAACATTAACAACATATGTTTTGACAGAGCACAGAGAAATTGTGTGATTGTGAAGCTGTTGCATTTGTTTGTTGCAGCTTATGTGACAAACTATTATGTTTTCATCATTTCCTTTGGAGAGATCACATTCACATTCATGTTCATAAGAACACCCATATTAGGCAAGGAGGCACACCTCACTGAATTACCAGTCATATACAAATTAGTTGCATTAATAAGAGATTCCTGTCATATGACACACATGCTGTCTCTAATGCTGTGTATGACACACCAGATGTGTTATCCAGTGACAGATTTCACTGACATGTCACCTTGTCATCAAACATGTGTGGTTCCCATTCGAAAGCCACTTCCTTTTGGCTGCTAATATAGTATTTGTGCAGAATCAACTGTCTTTATAGGTCACTACCTTACATCTTGCTGTTTCAAACAGATATTATGCCATGACACAGACACAAATTTGAATAAAGCAACCAGCAGGGGAAAAAGTGGCACAAGGAAGATTTGAACACAGCTCATCCACTTGGCACTCCAACACCATAACCATTTAACTATGATGCCATTTGTCTTCCCAGCTGCTCTATATTGCACTTCACCTTCTTGGACTGTTCATTCTGTCTATTTTGCCTTTTTTCACATTTCAGCACACCTTCTTCCTGTTTTCATGCTTGATCTGTGTTCAGTTTTTTACTTGCTGTCCCCTGGGCTCTTTTACCGCTAAATATGAAGGGAGTGTGATGGGGAGTTTCCTTGTCAGGTAACATCCAATGACTCATCACATTCAAAGTCACTGAGCTTTCTTTGCTGATCCATTCTGCTGTTACTGCTTCTCTAGTGACAACACAATACTTTCACCTGCTTTTAAATTGGTGGGCCTGCATATAATATCAAACTGGAAAGGATTATGATGTACTTGTTCAACTCTGCATCAAGATATGTGATAAGAGTTACTTGAAAATGACTGTCTTTGTGTGTAAGTGTATTTATAAAAGGCAGGTCACATTTCAGAGCCTCTAAGAAGTGTAGATAAAATAAATCTATCTTACCTACCTTTCCAATCTGATCATCATGAGGTATTATCAAATTATTTAGAACAGTCTGCCTGGAAATATTCTTGCAACAGGAAGAATGTTGTTATTGTAACCGTCACTTTAGGCCCAACAAACATCTATTGGAGATAAAATTAGCATTTTGTAAGAACAGATTAAATTGTCCATTAGTCCACAAAACCAGTCAATAATAATTCCTGATTGAAATTAATATAAATTCAAGCACAGCTACTTCATTGTGGATGCATGTTACAATTATAATATAAGCAGAGAGATTCATCTTGTGATGGTCGAAACAACTTGTTCAACAAATAGAAGCACTGTATGAAAATGTACTAACAAGTGGTGTGCAGCTGAAGGCCCATCTCTCTAGTCATATATAAATTGGAAATCATGGCAGTCTCTGTCCAAACATATGTCCAACCCAGTTCATGCAAATAGCAGCAGTGTTCGTAGATTATTTCATAGAGACAGAGTCAGATAATAGCAATGATCAAAGGAAAAACTGAGTGCTAGCCAGGCACCTGATCATCTTATATTGGTCTGCTGCAGAATATCATAGGTGTGGCTTGGGAGACTAATGACCTCAGCAGTTGAGTCCCATAGTGCTCAGAGCCATTTGTGGCTTGGGATATCAGCAATTTCCCCAGAGGAGGCACCCTTGCTAGGTGTGGGAGAACTTATGCATATTGATACATCTGCATCTTCCAGTTGCATGTCTGGTGGGCTTAATAAATTTATCATGCAGGCTGTTGTAAAGAATTTTATGATATATCCTAGCTGAAAAACATCAGATGACCAAAACTAGTAGTTCATAAAGAATTATTTTATCAGTGAGACTTCGTGGTTCTAAAATATGACATTTTTCATCTATTTATGGGCTCTGGGGCACCAACTGCACAAAATATGATTGTAAAATTTCCACTGACAAAGCTGACTGCATGGAAAATATGCTGTAATAAAGATTTCAAAACTGTGTGTGTGCATTCATCGACAGCTTTATTGGTTGATTTCTGATGTCCAAAGCCATGTGGAGACCTACATAGTTACTGTCTCCTTTTTTACAATCTTTATTAACTTTTTGTGCATTAGGCATTCCAATACTTTGAACAAACAAGGGAATAATGTGAGAGGCCAACAGTTCATCACTTTATGTTTCTTGCCAGTTCTGTAAATAGTTATTACTTTTGATGTTTCTAACATTTCTGGAAAGTACCTGGTTGTCCTGTTGATTCCATATTCTCTAAGGTCTGTAAGGTATTTCTGGTACCAAGCACTGTGGGTTTCGAATCCACGCCAGACAGCATGGAACTCGATGACCTGTTATGTATTTATGTGGCTGCCTGTCACTCAGTGAGGCAGTCTGGTATTTGCATTGAGTTGGTTGATATCTTGCTTACAGAGGTCTTGCTTACATTGCGTGTGCTTACTTCCCATTTATGAGTGGATGTTGTTTTGCTTTCGTGAGGATATCTCTTGTGACCCCATTGCTTAATAATTTGTTGTTGATCTCGGTGTCTTGGTTGGTTGTCTGTCATCGTGCTTGTCCTTCCATTCCCATTCATCTGTCTTGTTTGTTCATGGGCCACTCCCATTCGGTCCCACTGCATTTTCGGTAGCAGCAACCCCGCGACCGTTGCTGTTGCGCTTACAACATTTTGGCGATGCGGTAAATGGCAGTAGTTGTTAGCATGGAGACTCAGTTGGTCTGTCTTCTGGAACAGTAGCAGCAGCTCATGCAGCAGCAGCAGCAACTTCAGTTAGACATGCAGTTGCTAACGGACAAAGTTGATGCCCGGGATGCATTACCACAACAGCTTCCAGGTCCTCGGGTGCCCGATGCTTTCCCATGTCCGCCATCTTTCCTACCATTTAATGATGCTAAAAAAGACTGGGAAACATACTTACATGAGTTGAAACAACATTTCACAGTGGTCGTTGTTTTTGTCTTGGGCCTCCCCAGACACATTCTTTCTTCTCTGCAAGTGGCCACCCTTGTCCGATCCTGTGGCTCTCTCTTTCCAGGAGATAAACCTGATGCTGACAAACTATTATTCACAGTGCTACCATGTGGTTGCCTCTTGGCTGGAGTTCCACCAGTGCCATAGACAGCCTGGTCAATCATATCGTTCCTGGATCACAGACTTGCAGGGTCTCAGCCGTCAATGCAATTTTACATGCACCAATCAGCAGTGTATGGCTTTGTAGGCGGACTCCCTGATCTAGATGTGGTGGCTCAGTTGGCTCCTGATCCTGAGGTCTGCACTGCAGCCTTGAAACTCAATAATGCCTCATTGGAAGAGATTCTCTGCATTGTCCACTCATTTGAATTTTCTCAGGCGGCTAACAAGTGTCTCGTGGCGTGGCCACAAGTGGCGGCACTCAATGCATCTCTGCGGGTTCCACCCTCATGACAGAGATGTGGCCCAGCCAACAGAGGCCAGCGCTGTCAGGACTCCTCTTTGTCCAATATCTCTATGGCATCAGAGCCTCTGGTTGCCCCTTGTCACTGGCTGCACGGCCCACTTTCATTTGCCCACAGTGCTTTACCACACACTCTCAAGCTGATGGCCTCAACCACTGGAAAACATGCATTCTGTGTGAGAAGGAGGGCCACATCCAATCTGTTTGTCATATTCACTCGACTCGCTCCTGTTCTGTCACTAATGGGCCTCAGGGTACAGTACATACTCTGCAGACAGTCGTCCCACTGGAGGACCCGTCAGCACAGCAGCTATTCCTCAAACTCCACCTTTTTTCTGAGGATGTCACTTTCCAGGTCAACACTGGGGCCACTATCTCCTTGATTAATATTGCAACATATACCTGCCTGGACTCCCCTGCGTTGTCACCTCCCTCTCAGTGTTTGGTCGCCTATGGCAACGGTTCCATTCCCCTTTGTGGGCAGTTCGTCATCCAGGCGTCATACAAACATGTTCTCCAGCTCCTTACCCTATTTGTTGTTGACCATCTGTTGGCTTCAAATATTTTTGGCCTGGATGCATTTCGACTGTTTGGCTTTTCAATTTCTGATGAAGTTAAGGTCATTTCCACGGCTGTTCCTTTTCACGACTTGGACAATCTGTGCTTGGCTTTTGCGTCATTGTTTGTGATGGATCTCAGGTGTGCTTCACATTTTCAGGTGCACATCACACTTTGGCCGGATGTGCAGCCTCACATTTCCAGACCAGACCCATTCTGGTGGCCTTACAGCCAGCAGTCAAGCTGGAACTCGATCGGCTCCAGGCTGCTGGCATCCTCGAGCCTGTGTCATACACTGCTTGGGCGACACCATTGGTGCTTGTACAGAATCCAGTGGGTCCCTTCAGCTGTGTAGGGACTTCGGCGCTACTGTCAATGCTCAGTCCTTAGTAGACACTTACCCCATTCCCCAACAGGAAGACCTTCTCACCAAGCTTGTGTGGGGAGGGTACCTGGCTGAGGCAAACCGCCAGTTACCCTTGGATGCCGATTCCCAGAACATCATGGTTATCAACAGACTTTTCAGATTATACAAGTACAAGTGCTTTCCATTTGATGTCTCTTCAAAACTGGCAATTTTCCAGCGATACCTGGAGCAGCTTATGCAGCCTATCCCAGCCTGCATGAATTATCTGGATGACATCTTGGTCACTAGGTGTTCCCGCCAGGTACCTTTGCACAACCTCAGTGCCTTATTTCACGCTGTGCAATTTGTGGGTTTACACTGTCAGGTGGCCAAGTGTTGTTTTTTTCAACTGGAAGTGGAATACTTAGGCCACTGGCTTAGCAAAGGTGGCATTCACCCTTCGGGTCACAATGTTGCAGCCATTGAGACCCTTCCTCATCTTACTTATTACTTAAAGTTCTTACCCCAAGCTGCCTCCATTGCTCAACCCCTCAATCACTTGCATTGCAAAGGGGTGACTTTTGAAAGGACTTCTGCCTGTGACCAGGCTATTCTCCATTCAAAGAGAATGCTGAAATCCGCCCCTCGCCTTACTCCCTTCTCTCTGGACCATCCCTCGGTTGTGGCAGCTGATGCGTCGGCATACAGCACTGCAGCAGTCCTTGCACATTGGAATACCAATGGCTCAGAGCAGCCCACCACTTATGCATTTAAGACGTTAACCCCAGCACAACGTAAATACTCCTGGATTGAAAAGGAGGCCCTGGCAGTAGTGTTCGCCATCCAAAAATATCCCATCTATCTCTTTGGGGCAAAGTTCACCCTCCTGACAGTCCATAAACCCTTAGTTACTCTGTTTGGACCCCACACTCACCTTCCAGAGCAGACGGCTCAATGTCTCCAGCACTGGGCGTTATTTTCATGGAATTACACTTACACCATCCAGTATAAGCCCACGGCCCACCATACTAAGGTGAACGCTTTGTCACGTCTCCCAGCAGGCCCCAATCCTATATTTGAACAACAGCAGGTCCTCTGCTTTCACATTGTTTCCACCCACCAGGATTCACTGGACGGTCTGCTTCTTATGGCTGCTCACATTGCCACGGCTATATGCTGAGATCCTATCTTGCAGCAGGTTCTTCACTATGTGGTTCACGGTTGGCCCTCCTATATTACTCATTGGATGCAGACCAACTTCAGCCCCTGGTGCCACCTGTCCCACAGGCTCTCCATGGTTGATGATGTCCTGTTGGCCAAAGAGTTGGATGCCCATTGAATGGTCATCCCTCCAGATTTTCGACACATCACATGCTCAGTTTGTTACACCGTGGGTACTGGGGTATGTCCTGCACGAAAGTTTTGGCTTGCCAGAATGTGTATTGGCCCAGCATCGATGGTGATATTGACCGCGTGGCCAACGGGTGCATTATGTGTGCATGTCACCAGGCAAGCCCCCCTCAGTCATTTGCACACTAGCCTATGCCTCACCGGTCCTGGCATCACATCCACCTCAATTTTGCGGGCCCATTTTTGGGGTCCATGTGGTTACTTATCATTGATGCCTACTACAAATATTCATATGCTGTCCACATCGCATCCACCACCACAGAGGCCACACTCGTGGCCCTGGCCCAGGTTCTCACCATTGAGGCCCTGCATCACACATTGGTCTCCGATAATGGCCCCCAATTCACGGCATCCATCATCCTTGCACGACTTCTGTCAGGCCATCAGTATCAAACATATCCATAGCCCACCTTTCCACCCTTCCTCCAATGGTGCAGCAGAGAGGCCTGTCCACACATTTAAACCACAGCTGACAAAGGCGGTCAAAACATCTCCAACCACGTTGGCACTCATCCTGTTCTTGAGTACATATCACACCATGCCAATTGTCGGAATAGTCCAGTGGAGCTCCTCCATGGGCAACAGCCATGGACCCTGCTCCATTTGCTGATGCCATCACCCTCCCACCCCCGCTCCTGGCCCTCTCAGGATTACGCACCTCGCGCGGCCATGTCGGCCTGTGTGGTATGGGAGCATGGCAGGTTGGACACCTGCCACGGTCATCGCGGCCCATGGGCAGCATGTGACGTCAGTGCAGACATGAAAAGGGGTGGAGCACTGACATCATAACCAGCTCCACCCATGTGCCCCTGCGGGACTCCCACCGCTGCCTCCTCCTGCACTACCCCTCCTTCGGGTACAGACATGGTCCTCAAGTCGCCACCACTGCCCCCGATTGCTGCCTCCCTGTGGGTCTGCTGCCAGCCCTCCAGCCCCCAGGTGGATCAGAGGCTCCCTCTGACAACCTGGCCTCTGGGTCGGCTCTCATGCACACATTGAATGTCCCTACCTCCCCGACAACGGCAGTTGACGAGTCCGGGTGTTCTTCCATCTGCCGACCACCGCAGCACTGTCCGGGGCATTTTTGCCCCTATGCCCAAGTTTCAGGGGGGAGGATCTGGAACTGAGTGCCACGGGTTTTGAATCCACGCCACATGGCATGGAACTCGATGACCACTAGAGGTCTCTGCAGCAGTCGCGCCATAAGCTGTGGCTGCACACACTCCTGGCCCCGAGTCTAATGTTTATCTCAGCGGCCAGTAGCGACATACTCTGTCACGTATTTAGGCGGCTGCCTCTCACTCAGCGAGGCAGTCTGGTATTCACATTGAGTCAGTTGATATCTCATTTACAGATATCGTGTTTACGTTGTGTGTGCTACATCCTGTATATGAGTGGACGTTGTTTTGATTTCAAGATGTTATTTCTTGTGACCCTGTTGCTTAATACCTTGTTGTTGATCTTGGTGTCTTGGTTGGTTGTCTGTCATCGTGCTTGTCCTTCCATTCCCGTTTGTCCATCTTGTTTGTTCATAGGCCACTCCCGTTTGGTCCCGCCGTGTTGTCGTTAACTGCAATCCCGTGACCATTCCTGTCATGGTTACAACAGTATCTGATGTAGTTCCACACTTTTGACCAATGAACAAAACATGAACTTTTGAAATACTGTGTGAGCTTTGTGTCTAGACTCAAGACATCCTAATAAATATAACTCAATATGTCATTCTCAATAGAAATAAGTTGTTGGATATGAAGAATATCATTGGGCACTCCCAAAGAGAGGATCATTAGAGCATACATATTTATAAATGATCTGATGGGTAATGTCAGAAACTGCATAAGGCTGTTACATAGTAATATTGCTTTGTGTAGAATTATTCACAGATAATAGACAGAAATCACTTAACAAAATTTGATGTAAGTAATATTTATCTTTTTCAAATTAACAGTTCAGTCTCAGAATCGATACTAGAAACAAGAATGATCCTCATAATGATTTGGAGTTAATTACCTTGGTCAAGAAAGGTCCCCATAGTTCAGGAACAACTCATTTTCAACAACTTTCCTATGGGCATAAAACGTTTAGCTACCAATAAAGTTCAGTATAACCTGCCTAATATAACAGATTGTAGAAATTCTTCCTAACCACCCAGAACCTCAAACCCCTCACATGGTTCAGATTCATTGATAAATCTTTGTCGTCTGGATTGAGTATAAGGACAGCCTATGCACATTCCTGAAAATCCTCACCTTCTCCTCCATCTGCTTCACCTGGTCCTCCTCTACCCAAAAAGCCACCTTCCTTGATGCTGACCTCTAGCTCAAAGATGGCTACATCAGTACCTCTGTCCATATCAAACCTACCAACCACCAACAATATCTCCATTTTGACAGCTGCCGCCCATTGCATACCAAGATGTCTCTTCCATACAGCCTAGCCACCATGGCTGTCACATCTGTAGTGATAAGCAGTCCCTCTCAAAATATACCAAGGGTCACACTGAGGACTTCACGGACCATAATTACCCTACCAACCTCATACAGAAACAGATCTCTTGTGCCTTATCTCTCCAGTCACCCATTACCACTCAATATCCCACCATCCAGACACAGAGGGCATACCTCTCATGTCTCAGTACCACCCAGGAGTGGAGCAACTGAATCATACTCTCCGTCAGTGTTTCAACTACCTCTCATCATGTCCTGAAATGAGGAATGTCCTACTCACTGTCTTTCCTGCTCCTCCCACAATGCTATTCAGCTGCATACCAGACTTACACAATATACTCATCCATACTTGCACAACCTCTACTCCCAGTCCCTTGGCTCATGGCTCATGGCTCATATTCTCATAATAGACTTAAGCGCAAGACCTCTCCCATACATTCTTCCACCACCACCACCACCACCACCACCTCCACCTATTCCAGTCCAGTCACAAGCATCCCTATCCCAACAAACGCAGGGCTACCTGTGACACCAGTCATGTGATCTACAAGCTAAGCTGCAACCACTGTGCTGCATTGTGCATGGGCATGACAACCAACAACTTGTCAGCCTGCACTAATGACAGCTGACAAATTGTGGCCAAGAAACAGCTGAACCACCCAGTTGCTGATCACGCTGCCTGCCAAAACATTTTTCATTTCAACAACTGCTTCATAGTCTGTGCCATCTGGATCCTTCCTTCCAACATCAGCTTTTCTGAACTGCACAGGTGGGAACTCTCCCTGCAATACGTCCTACATTCCTGTATTCCTTCTGGCCTCAACCTACATTAGTCATTGTCCTGTACCCACCTATCCCCTTCCCTGTTTACATTTCAGCACTACACAGCCTTCTGTTCCACCTATGCAGTCAGTCTTTTTACTTCTCTCATTTCCTGCCCCTCTCCCTCCATTTGAGGCTCTCAGTCTGACCACTTGACTGTACCTAGCTTCCCTACACTTTCTCCACCTCATCCCTGTATGCCCGGTGTGTGTGTGTGTGTGTGTGTGTGTGTGTGTGTGTGTGTGTGTGTGTGTGTGTGTTTTCTTGTTAACAGTTTTATCTCGCCCCCAACCGTGTGTGTGTGTTTTCTTGTTAGCAGTTTTTTTTGTTGTGCCTGTCTGTGACTCAACATTTCCACTTTATGGTAAGTAGCAATCTATGGTCTTCATAATATTGTCAGAGTGCACTTTTTCTTCTTTATTGCCAGGCAAGTACTGAGTTCACATGCCCACAGTAAGTGGCATCTGGATTACAGAAGGAAAGATATCTGTCACAGTACATTTATTGTGTTCAGTGTGAGTTAATGTGACTGCTACTTTTTTCATATAATATAATTTAATTTGTAAAGAAGACATCACAAATTGCAGACAGGCACAATTAGAGGACACTCACATATAGCTTTTGGCCTCAGCCTTCAACAGTGAAAGAGGTGAAGTGTGCTTGCTTGTGTGTTTGTATGTGTGAATGGTGCATTTGTATTTCTCTTTTACTGACGAAGGCTGTGGCCGAAAGCTATATGTGAGCATCTTTTAATTGTGCCTGTCTGCAACTTGACATATCTTCTTCACAGTAAGTAGCAATCTGTCTTTTCCTACATTGTTGATCTTCCTATCTGGAGTTTCCACTGTTTGTTAATTTAATTTGTCTTACGCACACTGTTTTCTAAGAACATGCTAAAAACCTCGGCTGGTATCATAACTACCTAGTTACATGATAGTGGTAGTCAGCATATAATGTGTGTAACTGCCAATGATAATATGCTTCATATTCAAAGATTATGATTGAGATGTTAACATCATAGATTACCTAATTTCATTTCCAACTTGTATCATCTGTGTTAACAGAATATTTACATGTATTGCAACAAGTTTGACACTACAGTAAACTCTCAATTATCTGTGGGAGTTTATCTGCTTCACAGATTTTCCATGGCCTATTCCCCCACTTTTTTCCTGTTGAAAAGTTTTCTTTTACCCTGAGTGGTTGCAGGTGAGTGATCATCTTACATTGCAACATGAGTGTAGTAAACAATGAGCTGCCTGAACGCTGCAAGAGCTGCACTTTGATTGTTAGGTAAGATAGCCATTGGTTTCCATTAGTGCCAAACAATGTCTGAAAGTGAATGTGTGTCCTGTTAATGATACAGCAGAAACTGGCAGTAATACATGAACTCAAAGAAAGCAGAATTAGTACACAAAATCTGGCATTGATTTCCAATGTGAGTGAAACTATAATCCATGATATTCAGAAAAACAAAGACAAAGTAATGCAGTTTGATAGCAGTCTGACTTTTAAAAGGTTAGTCAAATTGGAAAATTATGAAAATGTGTGCTTACACCGAAGTGCTTAAAGCTATGCTGGAATGGTTACAACAGAAACGAGCAGAGGGCATACAAGTACCTGGCCCAATATTTGCCAAACAGGCCCAGTTGTTCTTCAAAACCTTGAGGAACAAAGTAGATTTTAATGCATCTTCTGGCTAGTTCAGAAGATTTAAACAGCATCATGGTACCCAGAGATTGCCGTCTGAGGAGAATAGTTAAGCAGAGATAATAAGGTTGCTTTTGAATTTTGTTATGATTTCCAGGGGTTTATTTCATGAGTAAATTTGATGCTGGAGCAAATATACAATGCAACGAAACTCGGTGGTTTTGGAAGTGCTTACCACCAACCACTTTAGCTTTTGAGACAGAGTGTAGCACACCTACATCTACATTACATTCACATATGGAGTAAGGGGGTATGATAATTTGAGTGCCTCTGTGCATGCAGTAATTATTCTAAACTTATCCTCAAGATCCCTAAGCGAATGATATCTAGGGGGTTGTAGTATATTCCTAGAGTAATCATTTACAGCTGTTTCTTCAAACTTTGTTAATAGACTTCCTGGGGATAGTTTATGTCTATCTTCAAGACTTCCAGTTCAGTTACTTAAGCATTTCTGTGACACTCTCCCATGGATTAAACAAACATGTGACCATTTGCACTGCCCTTCTCTGTACATTCTCAATATCCTCTGTTAGTCCTCTTTGGTATGGGTCCTACACACTTGACCAATATTCTAGAACAAGTCACACAAGTGATTTGTAAGCAATCTCCTTTATAGACTGATTGCACTTTCCCCAGTATTCTCCCAATAAACCAAAGTTTACCACCTGCTTTACCCATGACTGAACCTATATGATCATTCCATTTCATTTCCCTACGAAGTGTAACATATAGGTATTTGTAGAATTGGCCAATTCCACCAGTGCATTGATATTATAGTCATTTTCATTTTGTGAGGTGCAAAATTTTCCATTTCTTAACCTTTGAAGCAAGTTGCCAATTTCTGCACCATGTTGAAACCTTATCGAGGTCTGAATGAATATTTATGCAGCTTCTTTCAGATGATACTTCACTGAAGATAAATGCATCATCTGTGAAAAGCCTGATTTTACTTCTAACATTGTCTCCCAGGTCATTAGTATGCAACATGAACAGCAAGGGTCCCAACAAATTTCCCTGGGCCATACCGAAAGTTACTTCTACATCTGAAAATAACTCTCCATCCAAGATAACATTCTGTGTCCTCCCTACCAAAAAGTCCTCAATCCAGTCACAAATTTCACTTGATACCCAGTATGATCTTACTTTTGATAATAAGTATAGGTGTGGCATTGAGTCAAATGATTTTTGAGAATCAAGAAATACTGCATCTACCTGGATGCCTTGATCCAAAGCTTTAATTACTGCATGTGAGAAAAGAGCTCCTGGTTATAAATCTAGCAAGAAAAGAATAACCTTGTTAATATTTGGGACCACACAAAGTTAAGTTGGTTTAATAGGTGAAGTTAAAAACTTGTGCTGGTTCAAAGGAAATGAAATACATAATTTACCTGTCTGTTTGTTGCACAACAATGGGCCATTGATGGACTGCTTAATATTTCAAACATGGTTCCATATTTTATTTGTGCCACAGGTGCAAGGATTAAGTCGGGTGATGCTGAGGGAATTAGATTAGGAAATGAGACACTTAAAGTAGTAAAGGAGTTTTGCTGTTTGGGGAGCAAAATAACTGACAATGGTCAAAGTAGAGAGGATATAAAATGTAGACTGGCAATGGCAAGGAAAGCGTTTCTGAAGAAGAGAAATTTGTTAACATCGAATATAGATTTAAGTGTCAGGAAGTCATTTCTGAAAGTATTTGTATGGAGTGTGGCCATGCATGGAAGTGAAACATGGACGATAACTAGTTTGGACAAGAAGAGAATAGAAGCTTTTGAAATGTGGTGCTACAGAAGAATGCTGAAGATTAGATGAGTAGATCACATAACTAATGAGGAGGTATTGAGTAGGATTGGGGAGAAGAGAAGTTTGTGGCACAAGTTGACTAGAAGAAGGGATTGGTTGATAGGACATGTCCTGAGGCATCAAGGGATCACCAATTTAGTATTGGAGGGCAGCATGGAGGGTAAAAATCATAGATGGAGACCAAGAGATGAATACACTAAGCAGATTCAAAAGGATGTAGGTTGCAGTAGGTACTGGGAGATGAAGAAGCTTGCACAGGACAGAGTAGCATGGAGAGCTGCATCAAACCAGTCTCAGGACTGACTGACCACAACAACAACAGGTGCAAGGATATTTAGTGTTGTAGGGTCTACTCACAAGGGCTGTATTGTTGCTGGACAATGCACCATTGCATCTGAATGACAATGTTCTGAAATTGGATGGATGATGTTTATATAATACTTACCCCCTAATGTGATAACTTAATCCAGCCAATGGATCAACATGCCATTGCTGCCATGAATAAAATTTATAGAGGAAGTTTGCTATAACAAATTATTGATAAGGACAGCAATCCTCAAACACTTTGGAAACAAATAACTATACTAGATACAATTTATAAAGCATTGAAGGAAAAGATAAAACAATCATAGCCAAGACATGAAAAAACAATGCTCCTAAAATTGATGAAATTAGTAATTCTAATGATGATGAAGACGCTCATTAGCAATGTTAGCAGATGTTTTGAAAAGTACTCCACGATATGCAAATAATGACAAGGAAAATATTTTTGAATGGTTTGACGTTGACTGCACAGAGCCAGCTCATGAGATGTTGAGTGACAGTACTATTGTTCAGTGAGTACAAAGGAAACCCAAGGAGGTGAATGACAGTGACAAAGACAAGAACATTTCACTAATTCCAAAAACAGTAATCAGTCATGCATCAGCACATCAATGGGCCAAAGGGTTAATGGAATACCTGGAACAGCAAGAAAATGCTTGCATTTCTAAGATGGGGATGCATAAAATTTGACTTATTGAGGTGGTGCAATGCTGTTTTGAAGGAAAAAAATTATATAATTTATCTGTCCATTATTTGCACCACAATGAGGCCTGGATGGACTGCATAATATTTCAAACATGGTTCCATAATTGATTTGTGCCACATGAACACATGTCATGGACTCGCATTCAGGAGGACGACATTCAAACCCACATACGGCAATCCTGATTCAGGTTTTCCATGATTTCCCTAAATCACTTCATGCAAATGTGATATCCTTCCCTAATCTGATGGGAATGATGACCTTGCATTTTGGTCCCCTCCCCCAAATCAATGAACCAACCAGTCACAACATTTGTAGTGTGATATGCAAAAGACAAGCTGCTTTACTGAGCCAGAAATAAAGCCAAGACTATTTTTTTCAAAGTAGTGAAGTGTAATGTAATGTGAAATTGGACTGTACTGTATTATTTTAAGTTCAGTATTTTCACACAGTATGTGATGATTAAAGTAGTATTATTATAAACAATAGTTAACTAATTTTAATTATGATATTATAATTAATTTTTGTTTTTGAACAACATTAATATTTTACAGTACCCTTTAATTGTGGATTATCCATAGAATTTGACTGTCTATGCTATTCAAGGCCCCAATTATTGTGTATAATCAAGAGTTTACTGTACTTTGTAATGAAAATATGTTTATGATTTGAGACAGTCGGAGGTGTGCTTGCTTGTGTGTATGTGTGTGTATTTTATTTTCAGAAGATGATGGCTGAAAGCTAAATGTGTAACAGTTTTTTCCTTGTGCCTGTCTGCAACTTAATGTGTCATCTTTACAGTGAATAGCAATAATCTTTTCCATAATTGTTGATATGTTTAATATATATAATATACAGGACTTTTCATACTTCAATAAAATTATAATTTAGTAAACAGTTTCATTGTAACAATTTTTTAAGCATAGTATGCATCGATTTATGTCCATTGTTCATTCTGACGGAAACGGGCAATTCCAGCATGACAGTGTGACACCCTACATGTCCAGAATTGCTAAAGAGTGACTCCAGACATGAACATTATTGAACATATCTGGGATGCCTTGCAACATGCTGTTCAGAAGAGATCTCCTCTCTGTTGTACTCTTGCACATTTATGGACACCCCTGCAGGATTCATGGTGTCAGTTCCTCCAGCACTACTTCAGACATTAGTCAAGTCCATGCCATATCATGTCCTGGCACTTCTGCATGCTCCCTGGGGCCCTATAGGATATTAGGCTCTTCAGTGTATAAACAAGAGTGTGGTAGAATTTGTGTGTTCTTCAAAAGGGGCTTGCATGAGATTTTAGAAGTAACATTTCCCATGTCACTGTAATATGTTTTAGGAAAATAAAGCAGCTTTGATAAGGCCGTTTCTGGACAACCAGTGTTTTGTGACATAGCTAATTTGATTTCATTTTCCACTTTGCTTATGGTCTGAACTCTTATCAGAATTTTTGTGCAGTACTATGACAAAAAAGTCTTGTAGTATACACCCCATACAGTATAAACATATGGAAAGTGAAATTGCCAATTAAAGTATGCCTTGTAAATGTGGTGCTGTTCAGTATACAAATATTAAAAATATATTGACATCAGCTGCCCAATAGAGTATATATTTTTATAGTATTATCAGAATGGTATCAAACACAGGCCAGAATTCAACAGAATCTGCATTACAGTAAACAAAATATGACATATTTTCAAAAGCTTTTGGAATAGTTTTTCATGTTATCATTCCCCTTTTCGTTTTTACAGGTGCAGCTAGTGTAGCCAGAGGTCTCACCGGATACATTGACTCATTAGTAAATAATGCCATTTCAAATGCTTCCAGACAAGCCATGCCAATTGATATTGACTTTTTATCTGATTATCCAGATTTTTTGGCATTTGGAATAACTTTTCTCCTCACAAGTAAGATTTTTGTTTATGTGTTTAATGCTGATGACCACATTTAGTTAAAATGCTTTAATGAACTTGACATTTAAATGAGTCAAAATGAAAATTACTATCTTGTAGTTCATATAGAGTGATGCAATCATAGGATAACTGGAACTCTAGACATTTTATGCAGTTTACAGATAGCAAAAAGTGAATGTAGTTATTCTTTGAATTCTGTTATATGAAGACGAAAGGCAAATGGAAGTGAAACTGTGAGTTTTATAAATTACATTAAACTTTCTAGATTATTTATTTCTTCAGCAATTTGATGTATTTCAATTGACTAGACACAGAGGTGTGTGTTTTGGTGTCTGTGTGGTTGTAAGTGTGAATGTGTGTAATAGTGTCAGAAAAAGAGCTCATGCTCAAAAGATAGTGTGAATGCCAATAGGTGATGGATGATAATTGCTTAGTGACATCTGAATTCATTGGGGACACAAACAGGAAACTTGCGTGTGCAGAAAAGCACTCACGTTTAGATGAAAGTGAGTTCTTTTTAGTGCCCTTCTGCCGGGAGCCAAATAGAGACTTTTTTCTGCATGTGAACCATGGACAATCCACCGCATCAGAGTTTACTGTTTCTCCTGTTTCAATTTAAAGGCAACCAGTGAAGGATTCCATGCAGTACTTCACTGAAATCTCGCACCCCTGTTGATTAGAGTATGTGTCATACAGATATCTAAGGCTCTTTGAATACCACAATACCAGAATGAAAGAATGGAAAGTCCAAGAGGAATGTAACAATATTATTGTTACATTGAGGAGGTCCTGGATGTGCGGAATTCTCACTGCGATGGAGCACTTCCTTTCACGTCGATCACCTGCCACCCTACCTAAAACCTCTTTCCTCATTACCTTAGCCAGCTTCATCCTGACTCACAACTTCTTCACTTTCGAAGGCCAGACATACCAACAATTAAAGGGAACAGCCATGGGTACCAGGATGGCCCCCTCGTACGCCAACCTATTTATGGGTCGCTTAGAGGAAGCTTTCTTGGTTACCCAGGCCAGCCAACCCAAAGTTTGGTACAGATTTATTGATGACATCTTCATGATCTGGACTCACAGTGAAGAACAACTCCAGAATTTCCTCTCCATCCTCAACTCCTTTGGTTCCATCAGATTCACCTGGTCCTACTCCAAGTCCCATACCACTTTCCTTGATGTTGACCTCCATCTGTCCAATGGCCAGCTTCACACATCCGTCCACATCAAACCCACCAACAAGCAACAGTACCTCCACTACGACAACTGCCACCCATTCCATATCAAACGGTCCCTTCCCTACAGCCTAGGTCTTCGTGGCAAACGAATCTGCTCCAGTCCTGAATCCCTGAACCATTACACCAACAACCTGAAAACAGCTTTCGCATCCCGCAACTACCCTCCCGACCTGGTACAGAGCCGGCCGCGGTGGTCTAGCGGTTCTAGGTGCGCAGTCCGGAGCCACACGACTGCTACGGTCGCAGGTTCAAATCCTGCCTCAGGCATGGATGTGTGTGATGTCCTTAGGTTAGTTAGGTTTAAGTAGTTCTAAGTTCTAGGGGACTGATGACCACAGATGTTAAGTCCCATAGTGCTCAGAGCCATTTGAACCATTTGAACCTGGTACAGAAGCAAATAACCAGAGCCACTTCCTCATCCCCTTAAACCCAGAACCTCCCACAAAAGAACCCCAAAAGTGCCCCACTTGTGACAGGATACTTTCCGGGACAGGATCAAACTCTGAATGTGGCTCTCTAGCAGGGATACGAATTCCTCAAATCCTGCCCTGAAATGAGATCCATCCTTCATGAAATCCTCCCCACTCCATCAAGAGTGTCTTTCCGCCATCCACCTAACCTTCGTAACCTCTTGGTTCAACCCCATGAAATCCCCAAACCACCTTCCCTACCCTCTGGCTCCTACCCTTGTAACCGCCCCCGATGTAAAACCTGTCCCATGCACCCTCCCACCACCACCACCTACTCCAGTCCTGTAACCTGGAAGGTGTACACAATCAAAGGCAAAGCCACGTGTGAAAGCACCCACGTGATTTACCAACTGACCTGCCTACACTGTGAAGCTTTCTATATGGGAATGACCAGCAACAAACTGTCCATTTGCATGAATGGACACAGGCAGACAGTGTTTGTTGGTAATGAGGATCACCCTGTGGCTAAACATGCCTTGGTGCACGGCCAGCACATCTTGGCACAGTGTTACACCGTCCGGGTTATCTGGATACTTCCCACTAACACCAACCTATCAGAACTCCGGAGATGGGAACTTGCCCTTCAATATATCCTCTCTTCCCATTACCCCCCAGGCCTCAACCTCCGCTAATTCCAAGTTGCCGCCGCTCATACCTCACCTGTCATTCAACAACATCTTTGCCTCTGTACTTCCGCCTCGACTGACATCTGTGCCCAAACTCTTTGTCTTTACATATGTCCTGTTGTGTCTGTATATGTGCAGATGGATATGTGTGTGTGTGTGTGTGTGTGAGTGTATACCTGTCCTTTTTTCCCCTAAGGTAAGTCTTTCCACTCCCGAGATTGGAGTGACTCCTTACCCTCTCCCTTAAAACCCATAGCCTTTCGTCTTTCCCTCTCCTTCCCTCTTTGCTGATGAAGCAACCATGGGTTGCAAAAGCTTGAATTTTGTGTGTGTGTGTCTGTGTTTGCTAGTGTCTCTATCAACATACCAACGCTTTCGTTTGGTAAGTTACATCATCTTTGTTTTTAGATATATTTTTCCCATGTGGAATGTTCCCCTCTATTATGTTTATCAAAATAAGTATTCTATTTGTACACTGTTCTCAGATGTTACAGCTCATATGGAAAGCTGTTTGGATCTGAGACCACATGTGTTCTATGTACTAGGAAGTACAAGACACTACCTCACTTGACAGGATGATAGTTTTTGTACTGCAAATATAATTATTTGTGAATAAGTTTGCAGTAGACACTGCATCCCGTCATTCTAACCATGTCATCCAAAAATGGTAAGCTATCATCTTTTTCTACTTGCACCATGAACTGAATATATGGGTAGGGAAAGTTCAAATGCTGGAGAAACATAGGTGTTGTTTCTACTCCAAGGAGCCAAACAACAAATGTTTTGTCATCATATTGCCAGAAGCAGGATGGCTTGGGAGTTTGCTGACCATATTGTATTTTCCTCAAAGTCTTCCATAAAATAGTTGGGTCTCTAAGGGAGACAGTAGAATTCTCATAGTGTCATCCTTTTTCTCAAACTTACTGCTAATAAGTTCTAAGGAGGCCCATAAGGCATTTCTGCAACTAAGTATATGACATCAAAGCACCCCAAAAATCCAGTCTTTGTAATTTAAGCATCTTTATGTAACCTATGAAGTCCTCTCAATTCCATAAATGATGGTCACATTTACCTATAAGTAGTCCCAACAGTGAAGTAAGATGATTAACTAAAAAAAAGGTGGTAAGCACTCCAATGGTACTTGCAGTGGGGTGACAGGGGACCCATCCATGTGAATCTCTGGTAGGTCATACAGTCTTGGGTGAAGTGTAGCCTGTTGGCTTTCACTGTCTCTGCTTTGTTATTGCTCACATAACAACTAATATATGAGACAAAATATGTTGCTATGGAAAGAGCCCTGAAATACTTTTTAGGGATGCTGTGCTGTGACTTTCTTTGGATCATAAATTTTCAACAAAACAAAATATATTATGTTCTTATTATTCTGGATCTGGCCTTCTATAAAAGGAACATTGTTTCATTACTGTAACTCGCTATAAAGTTCAACATATCTTCCTTACTTTACAGTTACTGAAAAGGTTACTGAAAATTATTTTGTTGTCAATACTGATGTTACAGTGCACAAAGTTTGTTCAACATCAAAATTTTGCAGTGGATTTTTGTTAACAGTAAAACACCAATAAGTACCATGACTAACACAAGAACATGAGACTATTATCAGAGAAAAAATATTTTTCTATAATGTTTGCCAGACCAGAACTATGCACAGCAAGATTTCTTTTATGTCGTGAAGGTAAATAATCTTTTTGCACTGTTAATAATATATCATCTACAGCCTGTGCCCACTTGTAAAACACATCATAAAATCTGCTGCTCTGCAATGCAATTCCAAAAGCTGAAAGAAATAATTTTAGTTCACTATTACCTGTCCGCTTCTTTGCAGTATGATTGGTTTCATTTAACGCAGTTTGAATGCGCCGTGGCTGTGGCTCATTCGTTCGTAGTGCAGCTCTGCACCATGAATAATATTTAAATTGCTGAAAGTGTCTTAAAGGATGGGATAAAATACTAGGCAAGCTTATTACAAATCATAATGCAAGCTTTCACTAAGTAACTCTATTCAAAACATTTAGACAGATTAAATTCTTACACACCTTTACAAATCAATGCCTAATGGCCTCCTCCTCTCAATCTTGACAGAAGAATGCTACACAAGCATACAATATAGCATCACAGGCTCTTCCTACTCATGTAACTCCAAAAATATGAGAGAGACATTAATGCTCGTCACTACTATTTATACTCGGTTCATCTTTGTTTGATATTTAATAAGTACCATCTGTGGTGGTTTCAGTACTCATTGACACAGATATTACTTTTAAAAAAATTGGTACATAATTCTATACAAGTATAAAACATGACAAATAATGGTTCCCCTTTATTACATAAAGTTCACGCAATCATTGTCCATGCAATTACAATCATCCAGTTCAATTATTCTTTTCTTTTTTTACCACAAATAATAAGTGTTTTGCCAGGAGACATTATATGGCACAGGCCCTTGGTGAAGATGAAGGCTGCTGAAGTAGAACTCATCTGGTGGAGCTCTAGAGATTTTCTCTGTTCCTCGTCAGTAGGATCATCTCTCAGCTTGTGATGTGCAGAGCCATCAAGCAATGCATTTATATTGCTGTTTCAGTTCATGAGAGAAGGGTGGTAATGTTCCCCTTGTCAGCAGGTAAAATTATGTCATTTTAAGTTGTCAAATCTCACAGAGCTTTGTTTTCTGCCGAATTAATATTGAACTTTTTAGACAAAGCCCAGGTTAAAATTTCTTCTACAGCTTCACTGGGAAGTTTGATTCCCTGTTCTAGTCCAGCTAACATAGGTGTCAGTGAAAAGTTCATAACTTTCTCATGAACCAAGATCCCTGCATTGATCAGAATTTCACCCACGAGTTTAAACACAATACCTCATTGTGTTACATTTTCTTGTGTTTAAGCTTTGAGATAGGTGTATTTTGCCATTTAATGTACCTTTGCTAGCATCCAGGTAGATCTATCCATCCACTACCAGTATAAAGCTGAGAGGTTCAGTGAGATTTTCAGATATGGTTATAGTAATTTCATGGGCACTATATGCAATTCCTTTCGCATATACTGCATGCACCCTCTGATAATGACTGCACTTGCCGACTGTTTAATTCTAACAGTGCCACTTCCTTCTCTGTGCAATACATAGGTGACACGTTTATGGTTTGGTCCCACAGAATAGATACACTACCCGTGTTTCTCCAACCTTGGACCTTACTCCAATGGAATATTCAGTTCACAGTGCAAGTGGAAAAAGCTTCCTAAATCGTATCATTAAAAAAGAAAGTTGATTGAGTACTGGGATGCAGTGCCGATCACAATCCTACTTTTGCTGAGTTATTTTTGCACACCTAAAACTGACACACTATATCATGTCTCCTATCAGGAGGTGTGCAGGACTATATTTAAACTGTCTGTTGTCTATTTTCACACTCCTGATCCTGAGTGCCAATGAATTATTAATCTCTTTGGCTCAAGTGAAACTACTGATAACAGAGGCCTAATATTTAAATCCCTAGAATAAGCACAATTTATTACTAAATTGATATTGTCACTAACTGAGCCTGGTATTTGCATCTGGATGTATACTAGAATCAATTACAATGAAATGAACAAACTTAGCTGCTTACAGGCGTTGACACACGTCAATGGGGACAGATGAAAATGTGTGCCCCGACCGGGACTCGAACCAGGACATGTCCGAAAGAACAGAAACCATCTTAGTAAATATATACTAGAATCATTTCTTCTATATGTGAATCTAAAATTCAACTCCTCAGACTTTATGGCTCTTTCCAGGAATAGATATTTTGCTACACTCCTAATTATTTTTCTGCATTAAAACAACAATACTTAACTTGGATACCTGTAAACTGCTGATATGAATGAAGAGAACTGGTGTTACATTTTAAATTTGTTTTGACATTTTCATAATTCACTTAAAATATATATATATATATATATGTATATATCTGCTTGTGTCTGTATATGTGTGGATGGATATGTGTGTGTGTGCGCGCGCGCGAGTGTATACCCGTCCTTTTTTCCCCCTAAGGTAAGTCTTTCCGCTCCCGGGATTGGAATGACTCCTTACCCTCTCCCTTAAAACCCACATCCTTTCGTGTTTCCCTCTCCTTCCCTCTTTCCTGATGAGGCAACAGTTTGTTGCGAAAGCTTGAATTTTGTGTGTATGTTTGTGTTTGTTTGTGTGTCTGTCGACCTGCCAGCACTTTCATTTGGTAAGTCACATCATCTTTGTTTTTAGATATATTTTTCCTATGTGGAATGTTTCCCTCATATATATATATATATATATATATATATATATATATATATATATATATATATATATATATATATATATATATATATATATATATATAAAAATAATGGAAGGAAACATTCCACGTGGGAAAAATTATATATAAAAACAAAGATGAGGTGACTTACCGAACAAAAGCGCTGGCAGGTCGATAGACACACAAACAAACACAAACATACACACAAAATTCAAGCTTTCGCAACAAACTGTTGCCTCATCAGGAAAGAGGGAAGGAGAGGGGAAGACGAAAGGAAGTGGGTTTTAAGGGAGAGGGTAAGGAGTCATTCCAATCCCGGGAGCGGAAAGACTTACCTTAGGGGGAAAAAAGGACAGGTATACACTCGCACACACGCACATATCCATCCACACATACAGACACAAGCAGACATCCTTTAACCGGAAAGAAACTGGAGATCTGGAATGAAAAAAGGCGAAAAGGTGTTGGTTACAGCTGGGCTATGTTGGACTTCGGTTGGTAGACAACGATGTGCATAAAGGTTAGGTGGTTGTGTTGCCGCCAAAACACGTTAAAGGACGGAGAAATTCGGGAAAATTTCGAAAAAACTGCGTGTAGTATATTAAAAGGAGTGGTATTGTGGTGGCAGATTATGAAAATGAGGCTAACAATTGTCTGACGAAGAAATAATGGCGTTAAAACCTGTGGGAAGCGGCTAAAAATGATCAGTGATGTGGGAAAAACGGAAATGGAAATAAAGCATAAGTTATTAGAACTGGCCGAAATGGTTGTTTAAAAGGTGAAAGGAGCTGTTTGTGAACTAGAAACGGTGGATATTATAGCGGCGGTAGTGCTGAAAGCGGCAAAAAAATATTTTTTTGGTTATGGTTTGGAAGTGGGTTACGTATTATTGAGTATATATATAGGCGGGATAAAATAGTATAGCAGATTACAGTAAAAAGGAGAAGGTGAATACAAAGTGAAACTACTGGCAAAAACAGAAAGAGGAAAATAAGACGACAGAAAAGATTTCGAAATGCAACAGTGACAATAACAAACGTAATTGTTGGATTCAAATTAATGATATCAATATAATGGAAGGAAACATTCCACGTGGGAAAAATTATATATAAAAACAAAGATGAGGTGACTTACCGAACAAAAGCGCTGGCAGGTCGATAGACACACAAACAAACACAAACATACACACAAAATTCAAGCTTTCGCAACAAACTGTTGCCTCATCAGGAAAGAGGGAAGGAGAGGGGAAGACGAAAGGAAGTGGGTTTTAAGGGAGAGGGTAAGGAGTCATTCCAATCCCGGGAGCGGAAAGACTTACCTTAGGGGGAAAAAAGGACAGGTATACACTCGCACACACGCACATATCCATCCACACATACAGACACAAGCAGACATCTATGTCTGACATCTATGTCTGCTTGTGTCTGTATGTGTGGATGGATATGTGCGTGTGTGCGAGTGTATACCTGTCCTTTTTTCCCCCTAAGGTAAGTCTTTCCGCTCCCGGGATTGGAATGACTCCTTACCCTCTCCCTTAAAACCCACTTCCTTTCGTCTTCCCCTCTCCTTCCCTCTTTCCTGATGAGGCAACAGTTTGTTGCGAAAGCTTGAATTTTGTGTGTATGTTTGTGTTTGTTTGTGTGTCTATCGACCTGCCAGCGCTTTTGTTCGGTAAGTCACCTCATCTTTGTTTTTTTTTATATATATATATATATATATATATATATATATATATATATATATATATATATATATATATATATATATATATATATCTCTAAAAAGAAAGATGATGAAACTTACCAAACAAAAGCGCTGGCAGGTCGATAGACACACAAACAAACACAAACATACACACAAAATTCTAGCTTTCGCAACCAATGGTTGCCTCGTCAGGAAAGAGGGAAGGAGAAGGAAAGACAAAAGGATATGGGTTTTAAGGGAGAGGGTAAGGAGTCATTCCAATCCCGGGAGCGGAAAGACTTACCTTAGGGGGAAAAAAGGACAGGTATACACTCGCACACACACACATATCCATCCACACATACACAGACACCGGATGGATATGTGTGTGTGTGCGAGTGTATACCTGTCCTTTTTTCCCCCTAAGGTAAGTCTTTCCGCTCCCGGGATTGGAATGACTCCTTACCCTCTCCCTTAAAACCCATATCCTTTTGTCTTTCCTTCTCCTTCCCTCTTTCCTGACGAGGCAACCATTGGTTGTGAAAGCTAGAATTTTGTGTGTATGTTTGTGTTTGTTTGTGTGTCTATCGACCTGCCAGCGCTTTTGTTTGGTAAGTTTCATCATCTTTCCTTTTAGATATATTTTTCCCACGTGGAATATTTCCCTCTATTATATTCATATATATATATATATATATATATATATATATATATATATATATATATATATATATATATATATATATATATATATATATATTTTCCCAGTCTGTGGTTAAATATCTCAGTCATTAACAATTTACTTTAAAGTAGTCTGGCCTTGTGCAACATAGAGTATACATCAGTCCTCAGATTATGCAATGCTACTGTAGCACACAATAGAAAAGCATGCTGAACAGTTACTTGCTAATGGAGCCAAATGTGGGACTGCACAGAATACAATAACTGGGAAATGGCAGTGGGGGATGATATCAAGTCAGTAGCAGTGTTTCAACCCATCATAGCATACCTATATGTCGTGTAACCAAGATTGAAGTCCACCATATCCAGCTGTTAGATGTGACCCAGTAGGGTGGTAGTTAACAGCAAGACAAAGAGTGATGATTCCATAGTTAGTCCTACAAATTACATTTATTGTAGCATCACCACAGAAAGTAAAGTGTCCCACAAGACGGTAATAACAGAAAGGATTACCCTTGATCACAGGTAGGAGTAACTCAAAGCCCAAATCTTTGTACATCTGTTCTTGTAATAGGCGGTTACAAGGACTTTGGCTGTTCATTATAAAATGAAAATTAAAACACCTGCAGCTGTCTCTTTTGCATTTAATTTATTTAAGCAAACACTTTCAGAGTTCCATTGTACCAGCTTCATGCTCCTTGACCAATGTAAAAAGTGATTGTAAATAAATGTGAAAGAGATGGCTGCAGGTGTTTTAATGTTCATTTCAAAATCCAAATAGATATTGGTTCAGTAATCACCGTAGTATCATACATAGTAACAATGAGACCCCTTGAAAGATATAAGGTAGCTGCTGTGGGGGGGACAGCAGAGCTAGTCCCTGATAACAGCTCTATAGTTGTTCTACATCTACATCTACCTGGATAATCTGCAAATCACATTTAAGTGCCTGGCAGAGGTTTCATCATACCACCTTCATAATTCTCTATTATTCCAATCTTGTATAGTGCACAGAAAGAACGAACACCTATATCTTTCCATACGAGCTCTGATTTCTCTTATTTTATTGTGCTGATCATGTCTCCCTATGTAGGTTGTTGTCATTAAAATATTTTCGCATGACCACCCCAAATCCTGTATCATTTCAGTGACAGTCTCCCCCCTATTTCATTATAATACAAAATGTGCTGACCTTCTTTGAGCTTTTTTGATGTACTCCGTCAATCCTGTTTTTGTTGCTGCACATGCTGCCTATGTGATGGTGGTGGTTGCTGGTGGCACCTGACAGCATTATAACTGTAGACATGAAAACATTAGCACAAAATTTATTACCCACTTGTGACATTGTCTGGTTGCACAGCACTGTATCTTGTCTCATTCTATTAGCTTTACAGTATTATTTATAAGGGAAAATCAAATGAAAATGAGATAGATGGAGAAAAGGAAGTAAACTGTTTATTATTTCAAAAATACCAGGTGACAATTGTTTAATTACATGAAAAAAAATCTTAAATTAGTTACAAACTACAGATGCACACACTTTATTCAATATGTAAGCATCACCACAGATATTTGGATTTAGGTTGCGATGTGTTCAATATGCCTACCATCATTGGTGATGATGTGGCGCAGATGAATAGTGAAATTCTGCATTACCCACAGAAGTATCAGAACATCGATGCTGTCGATGACCCTATGAATGACTGTTTTCAGCTTGGCAATGATTTTGGTGTTATGCTGTACACCTTGTCTTTAATATAGCCCTACAAAAAGGAGATGTATGTATTCAGATCCACAGAATATGGCGACCAATGGAGGCCAATGCCAGTGGCCTCTGGGTACCCCAGAGCCAGAACACGGTCTCCAAAGTGCTCCTCCAGGACGTCAAACACTCTGTTGCTTCAATGTGGTTGAGCTCCGCCTTGCATGATCCACATCTTGTCAAAATCATGGTCAATTTGTGTAATGGGGATCAATCATCATCCAAAACCTTCATGTACTGTTCAATAGTCACCATGCCATCAATGAATGTCACACCGTGACTGGGCATTGCACACCATGCAGTCACCTGTTGAGAGTGAAGAGACTTCTCGATCATGAAATGCGGATTCTGAGTCCACCAAATGCACCAGTTTAGCTTATTGAAGAACCCATCCAAATGAAAGTGGGCTTCATTGCTAAACCAAGCCACACAATGTGCTTACTAGTTTGCATCATGCCCCGCAGCCAAACAACTGTTATGATTATTTTGTTTCGTATAGTTCAATAATTGTCACTCTGTAATTGCATTACTGGTAATATCCTTATCCCACTCATAGATAAAATGCCACCCTTAATAATGAGAGTCTAATACTTTTCTTGTTATATGTTGTGTCTGACTACCAAGAAAATAGGTGGAATAAACACCGGCCACCTGACAGCCTCCAAAGGGCTCTCACACAAACAGCTTCTGAAAGAAATAATGCAGACAGACAGCCCTATGTCTCATGTGCCACTTCCTTTCATATAAAATGAAACAACTGAATACATTATTGAATTTGAGATTTGCAAAATAACAATGAAAAGTAATGAGATAATTTTATATGTATCAAGAAATGAGTCATATATTGTCTTATGAGTTCTGATATATAATTAAGAAAAGTTTACATAGTTCCATGCATAATTCCAAAGAATATGAAGTACAATAATATAAATTATATTTTAGTTAATTACAACCCAGTTGCTTCGAATAAAATACTACAAACAGTATTTTGGTTTGCTCTCAAGTAGAGCTACGATTTTAGATGATCATAATGAATAAACATCATAGCTTTTCAGAAAAAGGGAAGAGCTAAATTTTCAAGAATATGTGGTGCAATATGACTGCACAGTTCATATCACAAAAATTCAAAGTTGGTTAATTAACAAATGCCTTATTCCCCTTAGTTGCTGATACATATAAGCTAGTATATTGATGTGAAATTTAATCTGAGATAAACTCATTTGTACTAATTTTTAAATGTCTGTTTACTAATGGCACTCAGTATAGACATAACAGTATAAAGTCCAGAAAGTTAAAAATTTCTAGCTAAAATGACCTCTTCAGGGGATGTTGACATGAGGAAGGAATTGCAGATAGGGATGGGAAGGTATCCCATTTCAGAGACAAGATAGAAAACTGTTTTTGGTTGCTTACAGAACCATGGTTGTACCCAGGCATGCACCTCTTCATCCAAAACAAATCAGTGACCACATATGTCTTATTTCAGAGCTCCAAAAATATGGAAATCATATGGGGAGAGATTGACACTATATGGAGGATGTGTAAGGACTTCACAGTGGAACTTCTACAGCATTCTTGATACAACCTTGGCGACATCACAGACCCCAGTATACTCACTACGACATAGAAATTTATTCTTAAACACTACTCCAAATTTATCCAGTGTTTTAAAGTTCTTCTCTTAGCAAGTTTCCCTAGTTCTCTATACTTCCATCGAGCATTAGAAAATATTCCCTCAAATGATTTTAAGGAACCAGCATGGTGCATATTGCCTGCTGGATCCTGTGTAACCAACTTAGGTAACACTAATTCATCAGCTTTTGTTATTATTTTCTTAACCAAGTGTTTGAGATTTTTAAACACCTTAGGATCTAATTCTTTTGTTTGCATCAGTAACAACATAATTCTCCCATAACTTAGTTTTATGTAAATGTTACATACATGTTGTAGCATCCTTGCTAGTTGCCATCATAACATAACCATAGTCCCGTGCTTCAGATTTCTATGAGTTTACGTAGTCTACTTTTCCATACTTAGCAAATACATCCTCCAAATCTGTCCATGTCTTAATGGTTATACACTGTATTGATGATCCACAATTGTTAAAAATATATGTTCCACTCATATTCTTTAAATTACCTACTTTCTTTGTTACTACTCTTTGATCGACAGATACCTTATTTTTCAAGTTTCCTTGACAATTATCTTCAGTATCCTGTCTAGCTCTGTGAATCCTTTTTTTTTTCAATAGACTAGTTTCCATTTTTAAAATCTCCTTGTTTGACTATGTTCATATTGCAATGTAAGCTGGGATCTCTTAATTTCCTCTCTTGCTTTGCCATCTGTCTCCTTAAATTCATTTTATTTTCATTTTTGTCTAATTACCATTAACATGCATGAGTATAAAAAAAGAGAGAGGTTGGCCCTCAGTCTTAAGGAATATAGCACCAAGTCTAATTCTGTGCTTAGTTTTGTGTATGTAATTAATTTCCTAATTTATTTTGACAATTCCTAGTTAATACACCCCTGGAAATGGAAAAAAGAACACATTGACACCGGTGTGTCTGACCCACCATACTTGCTCCGGACACTGCGAGAGGGCTGTACAAGCAATGATCACACGCACGGCACAGCGGACACACCAGGAACCGCGGTGTTGGCCGTCGAATGGCGCTAGCTGCGCAGCATTTGTGCACCCCCGCCGTCAGTGTCAGCCAGTTTGCCGTGGCATACGGAGCTCCATCGCAGTCTTTAACACTGGTAGCATGCCGCGACAGCGCGGACGTGAACCATATGTGCAGTTGACGGACTTTGAGCGAGGGCGTATAGTGGGCATGCGGGAGGCCGGGTGGACGTACCGCCGAATTGCTCAACACGTGGGGCGTGAGGTCTCCACAGTACATCGATGTTGTCGCCAGTGGTCGGCGGAAGGTGCACGTGCCCGTCGACCTGGGACCGGACCGCAGCGACGCACGGATGCACGCCAAGACCGTAGGATCCTACACAGTGCCGTAGGGGACCGCACCGCCACTTCCCAGCAAATTAGGGACACTGTTGCTCCTGGGGTATCGGCGAGGACCATTCGCAACCGTCTCCATGAAGCTGGGCTATGGTCCCGCACACCGTTAGGCAGTCTTCCGCTCACGCCCCAACATCGTGCAGCCCGCCTCCAGTGGTGTCGCGACAGGCGTGAATGGAGGGACGAATGGAGACGTGTCGTCTTCAGCGATGAGAGTCGCTTCTGCCTTGGTGCCAATGATGGTTGTATGCGTGTTTGGCGCCGTGCAGGTGAGCGCCACAATCAGGACTGCATACGACCGAGGCACACAGGGCCAACACCCGGCATCATGGTGTGGGGAGCGATCTCCTACACTGGCCGTACACCACTGGTGATCGTCGAGGGGACACTGAATAGTGCACGGTACATCCAAACCGTCATCGAACCCATCGTTCTACCATTCCTAGACCGGCAAGGGAACTTGCTGTTCCAACAGGACAATGCACGTCCGCATGTATCCCGTGCCACCCAACGTGCTCTAGAAGGTGTAAGTCAACTACCCTGGCCAGCAAGATCTCCGGATCTGTCCCCCATTGAGCATGTTTGGGACTGGATGAAGCGTCGTCTCACGCGGTCTGCACGTCCAGCACGAACGCTGGTCCAACTGAGGCGCCAGGAGGAAATGGCATGGCAAGCCGTTCCACAGGACTACATCCAGCATCTCTACGATCGTCTCCATGGGAGAATAGCAGCCTGCATTGCTGCGAAAGGCACTGTACTAGTGCCGACATTGTGCATGCTCTGTTGCCTGTGTCTATGTGCCTGTGGTTCTGTCAGTGTGATCATGTGATGTATCTGACCCCAGGAATGTGTCAATAAAGTTTCCCCTTCCTGGGACAATGAATTCACGGTGTTCTTATTTCAATTTCCAGGAGTGTATCTTCTGTTATAGGGTGAATCAGTAATTGTTTCATGACTTAGATTCTATTGTTGACTAATAAACAAATATAAATTCTGCAATAATTATAAACATTTGAAAAAGAACTACTAGGATTCTTGAAGTATTTATTTGGCTCTATTCGAAAACATATTAGCAAAGCCAGGCCTTAATTAATTCCAAAATAATTACAAAGTTTGACAAAAGTATTGTTGGTATAACTATATCTGTGAACTTTATTATTTAAACAAATAATTCAGCCTAATGTTTGTGTTAGAAGGAACTGTTAAAAAGGAGGTTTTTTTTGTTTATTCAGTTAATTGAATGAGTTATGTTTTAATTGCAATTTCTGTAACTTAAACATCAAACAATGTATAGTTTCAGTGCCTGTTATCGTGAGGATATGTAAAGGATCAAATTTTGGTCCTCAGACAGTTGGTCCACAGCTGATTTTCAAATGGGAAATACATAATGGTTAAATTGACAATAATGCATCAACTTAACAGTGGAAAAAGTGAAACACAAATAGGCCATGTGTTAGAACAATTAATGACAATGTCTGTTCAATTTATTTGAGAAATTATTATTCTGCACGAACTGTGAATTGTGTGGTTAGTTTTTACTGCTCATAGATGTTCAACAGCAAACTATTGTAGCAGTATGCTGATGTTGCCTGCAACTTATTAATGAGGCTTATCAACATTTACCAGTAGTGAACTGGCCATATAATTGTGTAATATTTGGGGGCTGTGAACAATGAAAGTATAGAACTGTGAAACGCAACTGTGCAACTGTTGGCTACATCTTTTACAGATTCAGTGTTGACCTGTCCGCCTTCCCCCCATTTTTCAGCCAGTATAACAACATCAAGGACTGAAAATGAAGAAATAAAGCAAGTGAATGTCACAAGCTGTTAATTCTTTGTGAATAGCAACTAATTTTCCAAGAATATCTCTCAATTCACTATGATTAGCATGTAAAGAGCCATCTTTAGAAATAAATGAATCTGTCTTCTCATGTAAGTTATCAAATAATAGAATCCATTCTGTCACACAGTTCCAATGTAAATTCTCTGTACATTTTCTGCTTAGTGCTGATTAAACTCAACTTTGCTCCATTTTTCTAACTTTTTACTGTACCATAAATATAACCATATTGAAGCGCAGCTGCTGTGTAGATCAGACATTGATCAGATTGTGTATGCTTCTGATGGACACCCGCAATGTGCACACTACAGCCACAATCAGCAGCAGCCAAACACACTGCTCGATGATCTCTTTCATGTGTGGCTGTCAGCGAAGCTGTCATTCACTGCTGCCTGTGACACACATCAGTGACCTACATGATGAGATTTAGAGACTACACTATGTTCTCTCCTGGTAGGTGTGTAAAGTGTGTAAAGCCTTGCAGAGTGCATAGTCAGACCTCTGTTTGGATGCCTAGCACTGCACAATACACCTAGACTTAACCACATGCCAAAGTGGAGCTCATGAGGAATGAACTGAGTCTCACCCTCAGCATTGCACATACAGGATTGAAGTTGTTGCGCTACTGCTGATCCTACTGCTTGCCCACTACAGCTCAAAATTCTCGCGAAAATCAGTCATCTGCCCCTACTATCCTGATAGGAAAGTCCTATGAGGAAGTGTTCCGGAATGTACTTAAACTGTCTGCTGTCTGTTTACACACTCCTAAACCTAAGGGCTCATGGAATTATTTAACTCTTTGGCTCTGGTGAAGCTACCCACAGCAAGGGCCTAAAATTTATATGGATTATTAAATTGAAATTGTCATTAACTGGGTTCAATATTTGCATCTGACTGCATGCTAAAATAACTTCTTCATTATGCAAATCTGAAATTCAACTTCTCTTGATATTATACCTTTTTCCACATTAAATGAAACTATTATACATATTGAACTTCAAATCAGTAATCATACAATAATACTTCAATTGAACCTCTTCAAATTAACAATAAGAATGAATGGAACTGCAACATATTTTAAATAGATTTTGAAGTTTCCATAATATTTTTATTGTGCCATATATTCCCCTGTGTATCCTTAAATAATTCAGTCATTTAAAATAGTTTGGTGGTCTACAAGATGACCACAGTATTGTTGCCTAGCTGTTACTGCACAAACAATCCTAGACAAGTAGTACATTCCCCAGTATTTCCAAGTAGTGTGTGGCATTGCAATAACTATATTCTAAAACATATTATAAGACACATAACACAAGATTTATCACCCACTTATGACTTCACCTGGTCCATCACCAATGCTTCTCATTACATTCTCCTAACTTTATTATTTATTAGAGGAGTAAAAATGGCTTACAAATGTATATTATAAGTGAATGGTTACACCACTGTGCACAATGTATTGGCATCTGATTTTCCTTGGTACATAGAGCACGTGTCTCAGATATTGACTGCCTTTCTCATTCATCACTTGATTATAGATGGATTTTTATGTGATCAGGCTGCTTCACCCTGATTTAACTTTTAATAAAAATCTCATTTTGTTTCAGAACCTTATAAAGTGAAATTATCATATATCAAAACATACTGACAACCAAATTCAATTAAACATGAAACATAAGTTTATCACTGTGAAGGAAAACTGCAGTCTCCCTTTTTTTTTCATTCTATAAATAAATGTGCATCAAGAAGCAATGTTTCAGTGCTTGCTACAAATTCCATGTATTTATAACAACATACAAAGATGTCAGAGCTTTCTGGTTAACTTGTAACACATGGTTCACGTATTTTAAGTCAGTTCTAAGATTATATATTTTTCTGAAGATCTGATGCAGATCGATATGAAATGAACATTAATAAATAAGATTACACAAAAAAGTCTGTATTGTAAAGAAAATATGTGTCTCCACAGTTCTTCTGGCATTTGGTGTGAAGGAGTCATCGATCATTACCAGCGTAATGTCTATAACTAATCTTGGTGTTTTAACTTTTGCAATTGTTGCTGGTGCCTTGAAAGGTATGTAACACTGCTGCTTGTATTTGTAATAGCATGAAATTGCTGTCTATAGAAATTAATATTTCCTGAAATTATATATTTTTTTAATTTATGTACGTCACACAGCAAAAGTGACGTTCAGTTTTAAGCCAAATTCACATACTAAGAGATACATTCACATTCTCTTCACTGATAAAAAGGAATATTCTGAGCACAGTTGTTCTCTTTTTCAATTTTAACTCACAAACTGTATTCCTTTTAAAACAGTTTTCAGAATGACAGTTCAGTGTGTCTTGTGGTAGGTCAGCCACCAGCCAATCATAGTTCTTTCTTGATTGCTGCACACTTGCTGTGTTGCATGTTTCTTAAGTACATGCAAAGACTTGTGTAGCAAGGCTGGCTGCTTGCTAACAAAACTGACCCCTGCCACTACAATTAAAAAGTTATTTTAATTGGAGTATATTAGTCAGCCACAATATTATTGCACCTGGGAGTGAGGGTGAACCGGTTGGATCATCTGTTTACCTGTGCACCTGAAGCTGATTAGAATGTGGTCTGCTGTTTTCATGACCAGACAACTTGCTCGTAAAGCAATTAGGATGCCCACAGTGTTTACGACAGTCGAAAAAATTGATATGGTTTTTGTTTATTGTATTATCATTTGTTTTTGTTACCACTGCACCAAAGTCAAGTGTTGCAGACAATAATCGTAGCTGAATAATAAATGCTAGTAGAATCTCCCAGAAAGTAGTTTTCCATGACTGCTACATTTTTAAGATTCTAAGGCTGTTTGTTACTGTACCACATCACACAACTTTTCTGCCTATAAAATCGCTGAGAACTGAAATACATGTCATTGTGAGATGTTGCTTGACTTCAGTTTTCTCATCAGCCTTTCTGCCAATTCCTTGGACACTTTTATTAATTGAACATTTCAGTTTTTGTAATAAACATGTTTACATCCTGAGACTAACAGATGATATACCAGTTGATAGATCACATACAGCTTATCACATCTGATACTCCCATTGACTATGTATGGTTCACCAGTCAGACATACCAAAGTAAATAGGAATGGCAAGATGCATGGGGAGGAATACAGTGAAGCTCTAAATAATATGGTATGGGAGAAAAGTCATGAAAAACTGAGCCATATATTGGGTGAGGATTATGGCAACAGGTTAATGCACAAAGTGTGTGCAAATTGTTTAGTAGTGCCAACCTGATTTTGGAGCTTGATTTGAAGAATTGTCATATTTTTCAAAGCAATTAGTTAATAGATTGTAGTCTAGGGTGGTATGTGTGATAATGGAGATACTTCTACTTCATTCGTTAGAGTGTCATTATGAATGGGTTGAACCAATTTATTTATTTATTTGCTGGCCTTATAACAATAAGTTTTTGGGCATTGTCATAGCTGCAGTTCACATATACGGTACACTGTGATACAAGTTTGTGTTAACTGTTCTTCTCTTATCACTGAAAGATAGACACACACATTGATATAAATAGCAGAGATCAGAAATTATCAGTTTTCTGTTTAAAAAAACATGCGGCTACATACACTAACAGTTTACAAGGAGATACAGCAATTTGAAACCTGTTATTAAAGAGCAGCATTTCCCTAATAATAATTACTGTACTTAAGCTCATTCTTTCAGGCATTTAAATTAACTATCTTAAAATCAGGTGGTAGTCTATTTAAAAAACTGTCCCTATTGTATGTGGACTACAGTCTGCAGCCTTTTTATTACGTGTATGTTGTGATTATGTATCTAGTGTCCATTACAATATGTTCTGGATATAGTTTCACAAACATGACTGCCATGCATGATGTACACCAAGTAGCTAGTTAGTATTTTATATTTTCTGAAAATTTCTTTTCAAGGCCCTGTCTTTTTTACATTATCTTTTGCAGTCTAAAGAGCCTGTGTGTATATAAAGCTGGAAACTCACCCCAGATCTCAATATAATATTGGAGATAGGATTTGTCAATCAGAAATATATTTTCCTTAAGGAATCATGATCTAGGAAGGCTGGAATATATTTTGGTGATTACATATTTGTACTGATTTTCTTACACATATGTTCTATAAACACTTTCCTCAGCTGGTGTTCAACCACAAGTATACCCAAAAATTTGTGTTTATTTGTATAGCTAAGTGCCAATGGAGCTGGTAATGGAGTTAAATTTATGTTTAGATTATAGCTAAGCAGGAACAGGATTATCACTGTCTACTTTTAGATTACAAATATATTATTTGATGAGATGACAGAATACCGCAATTGAGTTCACTACTGTTGCCAGCAGTTTGTATATCTCTGCCCCAGCTGACAAGGAATGCACCATCAGAATAGCTTAAGATGTTGTAATGTTGCATTTTAATTAATCCATTAACATGCACGAGGAACAGAAAAGGTCTTAATGTACTTCTTTGAGGCACACCATATTGAAATATCCTGTAGCTTGATTTAGATATTAGTAATTGTTCATTCCCATAATATGTTAACTTAAAACTGGTTTTCTGGCTTTTAAGTAGGACATAAGTAGTTTTTTAAGTCTACTCCTCTAATCCCATATTCTAATTAATTCATGATTCTCAATATCAAAAGGTTTACTCATATCCAAGAAAGTGCCTGTTAACCATTTCTCCTCTATCTAGTTTGTTTAATGTGTCATATACATAGAAAATTTGCTGCTGCTGTTACAATAGATCTTCCTTTTCTCAAACAGTACGGTAGATTGTTGAATATATTATGCCTGCTGAAATATGTCTTGACTTGATTTAATGTTACTTTCTCTACCAATTTGCAAAGTTCTGAATTTAGCAATATTGATCTGCCGTTTTTACACAGTCTGTATTCCAGTCTTACATGATGGGAGAACTTCAGGTATTTTCAAGAAATCACAGAATTCTCAATGGCAGAGGAAGGTACAGGGTGTTTCAAAAATGACCGGTATATTTGAAACGGCAATAAAAACTAAACGAGCAGCGATAGAAATACACCATTTGTTGCAATATGCTTGGGACAACAGTACATTTTCAGGCAGACAAACTTTCGAAATTGCAGTAGTTACAATTTTCAACAACAGATGGCGCTGCGGTCTGGGAAACTCTATAGTACGATATTTTCCACATATCCACCATGTGTAGCAATAATATGGCGTAGTCTCTGAATGAAATTACCCGAAACCTTTGACAACGTGTCTGGTGGAATGGCTTCACATGCAGATGAGATGTACTGCTTCAGCTGTTCAATTGTTTCTGGATTCTGGCGGTACACCTGGTCTTTCAAGTGTCCCCACAGAAAGAAGTCACAGGGGTTCATGTATGGCGAATAGGGAGGCCAATCCACACCGCCTCCTGTATGTTTCGGATAGCCCAAAGCAATCACACGATCATCGAAATTTCATTCAGGAAATTAAAGACGTCGGCCGTGCGATGTGGCCGGGCACCATCTTGCATAAACCACGAGGTGTTGGCAGTGTCGTCTAAGGCAGTTTGTACCGCCACAAATTCACAAAGAATGTCCAGATAGCGTGATGCAGTAATTGTTTCGGAGCTGAAAAATGGGCCAATGATTCCTTTGGAAGAAATGGCGGCCCAGACCAGTACTTTTTGAGGATGCAGGGACGATGGGACTGCAACATGGGGCTTTTTGGTTCCTCATATGCGCCAGTTCTGTTTATTGACGAAGCCGTCCAGGTAAAAATAAGCTTCGTCAGTAAACCAAATGCTGCCCACATGCATATTGCCGTCATCAATCCTGTGCACTATCTCGTTAGCGAATGTCTCTCATGCAGCAATGGTAGCGGCGCTGAGGGGTTGCCGTGTTTGAATTTTGTATGGATAGAGGTGTAAACTCTGGCGCATGAGACGATACGTGGACGTTGGCGTCATTTGGACCGCAGCTGCAACACGGCGAACGGAAACCCGAGGCCGCTGTTGGATCACCTGCTGCACTAGCTGCGCGTTGCCCTCTGTGGTTGCCGTACGCGGTCGCCCTACCTTTCCAGCACGTTCATCCGTCACGTTCCCAGTCCCTTGAAATTTTTCAAACAAATCCTTTATTGTATCGCTTTTCGGTCCTTTGGTTACATTAAACCTCCGTTGAAAACTTCGTCTTGTTGCAACAACACTGTGTTCTAGGTGGTGGAATTCCAACACCAGAAAAATCTTCTGTTCTAAGGAATAAACCATGTTGTCTACAGCACACTTGCACGTTGTGAACAGCACACCTTACAGCAGAAAGACGACATACAGAATGGCGCACTCACAGACTGCGTTGTCTTCTATATCTTTCACATCACTTGCAGCGCCATCTGTTGTTGAAAATTGTAACTACTGTAATTTCGAAAGTTTGTCCGCCTGAAAATGTACTGTTGTCCCAAGCATATTGCAACAAACGGTGTATTTCTATCGCTGCTCGTTTAGTTTTTATTGCCGTTTCAAATATACCGGTCATTTTTGAAACACCCTGTATTTAATCAGTGTGTCAGTAGCTTGATTAATTCTCTTCTGGATTCCTACAGCAACTTAGGTCAAATGTCAACCCAGCTGCAAGACATTTTAGCTTGAAGTTTTGAGATGACTGCTAGGAAGTTTGTCTCTGTTATACTATGGATGAAAAAAGATAGCCACTGTTTATTACATTAAACCTGAAATGCAATATTGGGTGCCAAGTCATATCTATCATTTTTTCCAACTGCTCTGAATTTTTGTATGATTTTTTTCACTCACTTCTTTTGAGTCATTTATTATTTCATAATTTCCTTTTAGCAATACACTGTTGGATTTACAGTATTACTGTTTCCTACATTGATTATGCATTATTTCCCAGGCTGTTTAACTAAGACTAACAGATCTGTTTGCTCGCAAGGACTGTAGGTTACTTTCAAGGTCCTAAGCACCACAAGAACAGGTGACACATTGACAAACCTATTTCCATGAGGGTAAAGGTTGTAAGACAGACAATAAATTTTTCAGGAGGACTGTAAACAGTTAAACTGAACATACTGCTGTTTTTTTAAAACTGAATTAAAGGTTTTATGTGTCAGGGGTATGCACTGATAAGCCAAACATTATGACCACTGACCTACTATTGATATAAACTCATCCAGGCGATAGCAACGTCACCTGGTGAGGAATGACTACTAGTGAGGAATGACTGCTACTCAGACACATGCATGGTACATGTAGTATCAGTGAGTGTGCTGTTCGCCTATAGAATTGGGAAGGTGAACGATCTATCTGAGTTTGACTGAGGGAAGATTACAATGGCCTGGAGGCTTGGCATGAGCATTTCATGAACTGCATGACTTGTCAGGTGTTTGAAGAATGTTGTGGTGAGTGTCTTCAACACGTGGCAAAACCGAAGTGTAACCATGTACAGTCATCTTGGGGTTGGGCGGCCACCGCTCATAACAGATGTTGGACGTTGGAGGCTGGGCAGATGGTAAAACAGGACAGGTGATGAACTGTGGTGGAACTTCCTTCAGACTTAAATTCTAGGAAGGGTAAAAGTGTGCCTCAACACACAATACACCAAACACTCCTAAAGATGGAACACCACAGCTGATGACCCATACATGTGCCAATATTAACACCAAAACATCACAAGTATGATTGAAATAGGCACTGGACCATCAGCACTGGATGTTGGCACAGTGGCAGAGTGTTGAATGGGCTGATGAATCCTAGTACCTTCTTCATCATACTGATGGGGCGCTGTCAATCCACTGTTTTCCAGGGGAACTGCTCCTTAACAACGGTCTGTGGGATGGAGACAAGCTGGTGGTGGCTATGTTATGCTCTGGGAAACATTCATGTGGGCATCATGAGTCAAGTGGAGCTCATGCAAGGCACCATGACAGCCAAGGAGTATTGTACACTGGTTGCAAACCATTTACACCCATTGCAGGCCACATACATCCCTTCATGACAATCATGTTTCCCGACAGCAGTGGCATTTTTCAACAATACAATTGCCATGTCACAAAGCCCAGTGTGTGATGGAGTGGTTCAAGGAACACAGTGGTGAGTTCCAATTGATGTGCTGGAGCCCCAGTTCACTAGACCCGAACCCAATCAAATACATCTGGGATGTGATTGAATGCGGTGTCAGAGATCACAGCCCCATCCCTGGAATTAAAGGCAATTAGGAGACTTGGTTGTACAGATGTGACTCCAACTCCCTCCAGTGACCTATCGAGGCCTCATTTCTTCCATGCCATGATGTGTTGCCACTGTTATCCATGCCAAAGGTGGACATACCGGCTGTTAGGTAGGTAGTCATAATTTTCTGGCTGATCAGTGTATGTATGAACATTGAACAAAAAAAGGCATAGAATTAAGAGGAGGACAATATGAATCTAATGACAGCGAAGGGATTGAGCTGTTTCAGAATTTGATCACTCAAGTTGATGATTCTGGTTGATTTAGAGATCACCAGTTTGTGAGTCCATGATAAATCTTTGAGTGACAAGGAGGTGCACATACACGATCTTCAGTGATGATCAGTTTGTAATTACGTCCTTAAAAGAAATTAGGCCTGCTTTATTGTGCAGATTTTTTTTTGTGTCCTTCCTTTTGCTATACCTATAATCACTGTCAATGATACCTTTACTTTCCTGTGTGTGACTAACTTAGAAATGGCATGTCTAGAAATCTGTTACATCTTAATTTTTATTCACCACTATGAGAATATTTTACACATATAAAGTGATAAATATTTTCTCATACTTAAAAATATCAACAAATATGCTCTTAATGTTATAGTGTAATCCACTAAAAAATTTCATTCTCTTTAAAGCTGACGTAGGTAACTGGCAGATAGAAAAGAATGACATACCTGATGAATATAATGGTGGTGAAGGTGGATTTGTGCCATTTGGAATTGCTGGAATTATCAAAGGAGCAGCAACTTGTTTTTATGCTTTTGTTGGCTTTGATGCTGTAGCCACAACAGGTCAGTAAAAGCTGTGCTAAAGGTTTTGCAAGCAAAATTCAGTTATATGTTTCATTAACATCTCCCTTCTTTCAGGAGAGGAAGCTATAAATCCACAGCGAAACATTCCTTTGTCTATTATATTCTCACTGTTAATTGTATTTTGCTGCTACTTCGGAGTTTCAACAGTGCTTACCCTCATGCTTCCCTACTATCTACAGGTATAACTAGCTGAGTATTGTTACATTTTTAAGCACATGTGATTGTTACTTGACATCAAGCTTTACTCAATTTAATGTGACTGTAAGGGAAACATTAAATATATAAAGGTGTTTAATATTTTACCTACATGACTAATAAAACATAACTCTACTACAGTCTTTAGTAAATATTCTGCATTTAATAAAATATTTTCTGTTTTAGGATATGAGTGCCCCACTATCGTATGCATTTCAAAAGGTTGGTTGGAACTGGGCAGGATGGATCATAAGTGCAGGTGCAATATTTGGTCTTGGAGCAAGGTATGAAGAAAATAACTTCATTGCATTTTTTTAACCTTTGCAGTTATTAAAATTAGATTATTTCAGTTTTAAATGAAAAAGTTACCACTTTTTCAAACCTTGTTACAGCTCATACATTTCCATAAAGATTTTATGATATAGTAAAATACAAAATGTTACTGATTTCATTACTTGGTGATAAAGCAGTTGTTATTTGCACAAGAACATCCTGTAGAGGCCTGTTTGCAGAACTAGGGTTATTAATTACTGCTTCCCAATACATTTATTCCTTAATGAAACTTGTCATTAAACATCATCTCTTTTTTCAAACAAACAGCTCACTTCATGGAATCAGCACTAGAAATAAGAATAATCTTTGGAAACATTTAAAGTCACTTAGGTCCTGAAAGGGATCCTTTATTCAGAAACACATTTTCAATAGCTTGCCAGTGTCACAAAAAGCTTAACGACTAATAAAGTTCAGTACAAGAGGAGCCTAAAGGGTTTGTTGGTGGCCAACTTCTGAACAGTTTGTGTTAGAACATTCAAACTGTGTGGTTGGTCGTGGGGCATGATGGGAAATAGAATGTGCATGCATGGTTTGGTTTAGCAACGAAGCCCACTTTAATTTGGATGGGTTCATCAATAAGCAAAACTGGTGCATTTGGGGGACTGAGAATCCAGTGCAATGTCCAGTCACAGAATAATTGGTGCAATATTCCTTGATTGCACAGTGACTACCAAATGATACATGAAAAGTTTTGGAAGATTATTTCATCCCCATTACACAAAGTGACCATGATTTCAACAAGGTGTGAGTCATTCAAGGTGGAGCTCAATCACATTGAAGCAGAAGAGTTTTGATGTCTTGGAGGAGCACTTTGGGGACCGCATTCTGGGTCTAGGGTACCCAGAGGTAACTGGCATGGGCCTTGATTGGCCACTATATTCTGTGGTTCTGAACACATGTAACTCCTTTTTGTGGGGTTGTATTAAAGAGTAGGTGTACAGCAATAACACAAAACCATTGCTGAGCTGAAAACAGCCATTCAGGAGGTCATTGACAGCATCAGTTTTCAGATTCTTCAGCAGGTCATGCAGAATTTCACTATTTGTCTGTGCCATATCATCACCAATGATGGCAGGCATAACCTAAATCTGAATATCTGTAGTGATGTTTACATGATGAGTAAACTGTGTGCACACCATAGTTAATATGGTTCAATAATTGTCAACCATTGCATCCAGCTGGTTTGTAAATGTTACTAATAGTATCAAATAATGTGAGTATTAGCACAATCTGACTTTGTGTGGTGTTAATTTTTAAATAACCACCAACAATCGCTTCAAGAAAAAAAAAACTGGATTTAATAATGAAAGAAACAGCAATAACTATGTACAGGTTCAGTAGGAGATGATAACTGAAAATGCTCTGAATTACTGTTGTCATGAGGAGGTAATTATGGTAATGAAAGAGAGAGAGTGAGACAGGAAGAATCTTGAAGACAGGGGAACTTTTAAAAGAAGTTTTGGCCACTGGAATAAAGAAAGGAATAATGAAGTTTCATATTGCATTGACAGTGAGAACTCAGAAACCGAGCAAAAGCTGAAAAAGAGAAAAATGGGACGAATTAGTGTAACCTCTCCCCCCCCCCCCTCCCCCCCCCCCCACCACCACCACCACTACCACCACTACCACCACCACCACCACCACCACCACCACCACCACCAAAGTAACTATCACCTCACTTTCTTATTGGAACTGGAGATACCATCCGAACCAACAAAATTTAAATAATCCCAAGTATGTGTGCTACAATGCATGTCTGCTTTTTCAGAGTTCATGCACTTTACTTCATTTGAGACTAGAGAAGCTTGTAAATAGACAAATTATTTAATTGTTTTTTCCCTATTAAAATTTATGGATGACATTTGTGGTTTGCTTAGAGTGATACTTGGATGACCAATTTAAAAAGATTTCAATTCCTAAAAACTTTAAACAAGACAGAATAAAATTCTTACTGAATTTTAAGAGAATGATTTTGATGGTTGGTCACCTCTGTTTCAGCTTCCTTGGAGCAATGTTCCCACTTCCAAGGATAATCTATGCTATGTCATCAGATCGTTTGCTTTTTCCGTTTTTGGGAAAGGTACATCATAGATTTAAAACTCCTTTCATTGGAACAATTTGTGCTGGCACTATCACAGGTATGAAAATTGAAATTTTTACTCTGATTCAACTTTTTTCTTGTTGAGTGTATCATATTTACAAGTAGATTCAGTGCCTGACAAAACAAGAGGAGCAGCCAGAAAACTTCATCAGATGTCAACGTAGCTTTGTGAACACTCATACCATAGGTGTATATGAAAATGATTAGAACAGCAGTCTTCTGTGTTGGGTGGAAAGGTCACCAGGTGCATTAGAGTTGTTTGTGTTTAGTGTCATTATCACACCTGGTTTGGTGTATGAGGACTGTGAACAGGGTCAGATTGGAATGATCAACATGAAGAACACAGAAATGCTGTGTTATCATCAGAGTCAGCGTTATCAGGACATGACAGCTTGAAAGGGGAATCAGTGGGGCCGACACTTATTTAGCTAGCTGGTTGAGTTGTGCGATATCTGTTTTTGGGCATGCAAATGTGACAGTGACCCAATACTGGACTGCTTGAGAATGTGAGGACAGGCATACTTGTCATTAAGATTCCAGTTGACCACATTTGTGCACCAACCGTCTTGTAACCCCTTCACCTCTGCACTTGTCATCCAAGAACAAGAAATGGATTTCCTGCAATATACTGTGTCATCCTGCACCTTTGGTCAGAGACTAGGGAACTACCATTCCATGCACATGCTGCTGTTAACACAACAACACAAATGACTGCATTTGGAGTGGTGCCATCTGGGAAGCATGGAGTGCTGGAAAATGGCATTGCATTGTTTTTAGTGATGTGTTGTGGTTATGTACTACCCCAGATGACCACCTTTGGTGAGTATGGTGGTGACCTGGGGAGAGGTCCAATTCTTTCAATCTTTTGCAGAGACACAGTGATGCTATTCCTGGCATTGTGATGTGGAAAAATACTGGTTATGACTTAAGGTAAGATCATGGCTGGTTGTGATTGAGGGAACTCTAAGAGCAAAACAGAACATCACGGACATCCTCCATCCACACAAGTTACCTCACATCTGACAGTACTGTGGTGGCATTTTTCAACAGGACAGTGCTTGTCCACACATTGTACATGTCTCTATGAAGTCTGTGTGATGTTGAGGAACTTACATGGCCAGCAAGATCCCCAGTTCTGTACACGATAGAACATTTGTGGGACCAGTTTGGACATCATCTCTGTGCTAGTGCCAGTATCCAGGACATCAGTGACAAGTTACAACAGTTGTGGCCTAACTAGCCTCAGGAGGGGATACAATGGCTTTCTATCTTTCTCAACAGAATCAGAGCATGCACTGAGGCTAGAAGAGGTGCCACATCATACTGATAAGAGGGTTCATACTGCCAAGTTCTTTGTTAATTTGACTCGATTTTATAAACACTGCAATAACATCTCATACCCTCTCGACCCATGGAGTTTCATTTTGTTTCCTCCTTCCTTTCTGGGTGCTTCAATTTATTTTTGTCAAGCAGCATAGTTGTAGTTCACTATGCAAGTTGAACATTTGAGCCCTTTGAAAATAACTTCAGTAACTAAACAACCACTTCCAGTAGTCTGATTTGGCTGGTTGCAAAAACCCATATGGTACATTTCAAAACCAAACATTCAAAATGTGTGGAAATTAAAATACAACATAGCAATCAACCTATGAAAGAAATTGACATGATCAAATTCTGGGGACTAAATGTGGACAAGAACTTAAGCTGGAATCATATATTGAGTTCCTATCAAATAAACTAAGCAGTTTTGCATTTGCAATGCAAATACTAACAAATTCCACTGACTTGAGTACACGAAAAATTGCTTATCATAGTTATGTTGAATCTGTCATTAGATATGGAATAATTTTCTGGGGAAATTCAAGTAGTGTGTCTCAAATACTGAAACTGCAAAAGAAAGTTGTCCAATACATACGTACCGCACAGCAAACAGAGACTTGTCACCCATTATTTCAGAAACTACAAAACTTAACTGTTCCCTCTATATACATTTATGAAATTAGTCTTCCTACACAGCAGTAACAATTATTTGAGGAGAATCATTTTAACCATACATTTAAAACAAGAAATAAACATAATTTTATGCTAGCCAACACAAGTTGAAATTATACGCACAGACTCCACAGTATATGGCAATGACAATATAAAACGTGTTAATGGGCACACACATACTTAATATGAAGCCAGAAATTTTAAAAACGAGGCTACAGCAGGTTCTGTGGCAGAAATGTTACTATTCAATAAAAGAATTTATACAGTATGAAATGATAATTTGAGCAAAGAGTAATTAAATATTAGATTTTATTGTATAATAGAGGGAAACATTCCACATGGGAAAAATATATCTCTCTGTGTGTGTGTGTGTGTGTGTGTGTGTGTGTGTGTGTGGGCGCGCGCGCGCGCCAGTGTATACCTGTCCTTTTTCCCCCTAAGGTAAGTCTTTCCACTCCCGGGATTGGAATGACTCCTTACCCTCTCCCTTAAAACCCACATCCTTTCATCTTTCCCTCTCCTTCCCTCTTTCCTGATGAAGCAACCGTGGGTTGCGAAAGCTTGAATTTTGTGTGTGTGTGTGTATGTGTTGGTTTGTGTTTGTGTTGGTTTGTGTTTGTGTTGGTTTGTGTCTCTATTAACATACCAACACTTTCGTTTGGTAAGTTATGTCATCTTTGTTTTTAGATAGATTTTATTGTATGGTATATGTAACAAAATTGTATTATTATTATGGCACTGTTCGTTAATATCAACTGTTCTTTGTTTATGGTGAAATTTTACCACAGTTTGATGTGTGTCCTGTACCTGAGTCAAATGATTTAGATTATGGATGTTGTGAGACAAATAAACCACAATTCACAATGTAGAATATAACTTTTAATTAGGAAAAGTTAAGGCATTACTTTGATTTTCTTAGATTAAAAGTATTATAGAAGAGAGATTATTAACAAAATATACTAAGTTTTATACACTGTCTAGTCATGTGTCAAAAGCCTGAATAGCCACCTTTTACAGTGTGGCCCACTGTGAAACAGGCAAGAAGAGACTGAATGAGGTCCTGGAAGGTACTGACATGGATTTATAGCCATGATGACTCCAGTGGCACTGCCAGCTGCATTAGGCTCTTTGGTTGATGACCTGTGGTCAAACAGCCCATTCGATGCAATCCCACAGATCATTGACTGCGTATAAATCTGGGGAATTTGTGGTCAGGGGAGTATGCTAAACTCTTCCTGATGCTCTTCAAGCCACACATGTACATTAAAAGTTGTGTGACATGTTGCAGTCCCCTGCTGGTAGATAATGTCATGCTGAGGAAAAAGTGAACAATGCGTAAAGGTGGACATGGTTTACAAGGACAGATGTGTACTTGTGTTCATCCATTGTGACTTCCAGGATGATGAGATCACCCAGGAAATGCTTATGGCCTGGACCCTTCCAACATTTGTTGCAGAGTAATCCATTAAATTTCGGGCACGCAGCCGTGCAAATAAAATTTCTTCTACTGATATTTCGGCCGCGTATCGTCCGGCCATCTTCAGAGCGAGTCACAAGACTGACGACAAGGTGCCAAGCGCGGCCTTATATGCTCCACCGCGGCGGTCCTGCGCATGCGGGTCACAGATGCTGCGCCACCTGTGGCGAAGGCGTACAGACATTCGATGTGCTTATCGATGTTTGATCGGCGGCGGTGACACGGTGACGACTTCTCTGCAATTTAATTACTCCAAGAGGCGGATTCCATGCTTTGTCCAAGTTAAAACCATTATCTCTGTTTATTAAATTGTTGGCTAATTGAATTTCTATGGCTTCCTTGAATACAGATTCCCAAAAAGAAGAGGTAGATGTTAAAATCTTCACATCACTGTAATTCATGGAATGACCCGTATCAATACAATGTTCGGCCACAGCTGACTTGTCTGGTTGTAATAAGCGTGTGTATCTTCGGTGCTCCACACACCTCTCATGAACGGTGCATGTTGTTTGACCTATGTATGACTGCTCACAATTTCTGCAAGGAATATGGTACATACCCGCCTTACGAAGCAGTAAATCGTCCTTCACAGAGCCGAGTAAAGCCGCAATCTTCGTGGGGGGCCCGGAAGATCACCTTAACACAGTGTTTCTCAAGAATACGTCCTATCTTTGAAGAAAGAGCACCCACATAAGGCAGAAACGCCCTAGATCTGAAGAAATTACTATCTTCTTCCCCATCGCATACCTTCTTTTTAGGTTTTGCATCGAATGCTCTACGAATTTGTTGCGGAGAATATCCATTCGATTGAAAAATACTCTTGAGGTATGTTAGCTCTCCTTGTAAATTGTCTTCATCGGATATACAGTGCGCCCGATGCACTAAGGTCTTAAGGACACCCATGCTCTGAGAAGGGTGATGGCAGCTACTGGCATGAAGGTATAGATTTGTGTGCGTTGGTTTCCGATGTACGGCATGTCCTAATGTGCCATCACTTTTACGGCGAACGACAACATCCAGAAAGGGGAGGCAGCCGTCTTTTTCTATTTCCATAGTAAATTTAATGCTAGCATGGATGGAATTCAAATGCTCAAGAAATCGATGTAATTCATCCATACCATGGGGCCATACCACGAATGTGTCATCCACGTACCTCCAGAAGACCGTAGGTTTAAAACATGCTTAGTCCAGTGCCTTGTCCTCGAAGTCCTCCATGAATAAATTAGCTACCAGAGGGGAGAGGGGGCTTCCCATGGCAACACCGTCAATTTGCTCATAAAATTCACTATCAAACTGAAAATTAGATGATAAAAGAACATGTTCAAATAAGGCCATAATGTTCTTATCAGAATGTTGGCTGATGAGAGCTAAAGAGTCCTTTAAAGGTACCTTGGTGTATAATGATACTACGTCAAAACTAACAAGAACATCCATACTATTTAGCCTGACATTGCTAAGTCTCTGAATAAAATCCATAGAATTACGAATGTGGTGACTACATTTTCCTACCAATGGTTTTAATAAGGAAGCTAAATATTTGGCAGAAAAATATGTTGGTGAACCAATAGTGCTCATTATAGGTCTCATAGACAAGTCCTCTAGACGCTCATCCTTACCCATCTTGTGAACTTTAGGAAGACCATAAAATCTCGGTGGTACTGCACCTCGTACTTTTAAACTTCTTATGACTGCCTTCGGTAGTGATGAAGCGTTTAGCAAGGCAGCAGTCCTTATTGTCACCTTGTTAGTAGGATCTTTGTTAATCTTCTGGTATGCACCAGAACTAAGTAGACCACATATCTTTTCCTTGTAGACTTCCTGAGGCAAAAGGATGGTAGCATTACCTTTATCAGCACGCAGGACGACTGTATCAGTATCCTCACGCAGCTTTCGTATCGCACGTCTTTCTTCCTTGGAAACGTTGCTTCTTTGTGGACAATGCTTCTGACTGGGTTCGCGAAGTGGCCACAAAAAGGCAGATTACCAATTATAGCCGATTGAACCAGCCTTCTCAGGTGGACTCAGTTATTCGACGCCTGTCATAAATTTGACAGGTAAGGAATTGGACGAAGCTACGTTGTCTGTCTTAAGTAAAGGGCTAAATTTTGCCCCTACTCCAAAGACTTTGCCGATATCATCTTTCATCAGTGCCATTGAAGAAGCTGTCCGACAACTATCAGAGGATTCTGCAGAAGAAATCAGATGTGAAACTTGTCAAGAAATCACGAAGCGTCGTCCACAAAGAAGCAACGTTTCCAAGGAAGAAAGACGTGCGATACGAAAGCTGCGTGAGGATACTGATACAGTCGTCCTGCGTGCTGATAAAGGTAATGCTACCGTCCTTTTGCCTCAGGAAGTCTACAAGGAAAAGATATGTGGTCTACTTAGTTCTGGTGCATACCAGAAGATTAACAAAGATCCTACTAACAAGGTGACAATAAGGACTGCTGCCTTGCTAAACGCTTCATCACTACCGAAGGAAGTCATAAGAAGTTTAAAAGTACGAGGTGCAGTACCACCGAGATTTTATGGTCTTCCTAAAGTTCACAAGATGGGTAAGGATGAGCGTCTAGAGGACTTGTCTATGAGACCTATAATGAGCACTATTGGTTCACCAACATATTTTTCTGCCAAATATTTAGCTTCCTTATTAAAACCATTGGTAGGAAAATGTAGTCACCACATTCGTAATTCTATGGATTTTATTCAGAGACTTAGCAATGTCAGGCTAAATGGTATGGATGTTCTTGTTAGTTTTGACGTAGTATCATTATACACCAAGGTACCTTTAAAGGACTCTTTAGCTCTCATCAGCCAACATTCTGATAAGAACATTATGGCCTTATTTGAACATGTTCTTTTATCATCTGATTTTCAGTTTGATAGTGAAGTTTATGAGCAAATTGACGGTGTTGCCATGGGAAGCCCCCTCTCCCCTCTGGTAGCTAATTTATTCATGGAGGACTTCGAGGACAAGGCACTGGACTAAGCATGTTTTAAACCTACGGTCTTCTGGAGGTACGTGGATGACACATTCGTGGTATGGCCCCATGGTATGGATGAATTACATCAATTTCTTGAGCATTTGAATTCCATCCATGCTAGCATTAAATTTACTATGGAAATAGAAAAAGACAGCTGCCTCCCCTTTCTGGATGTTGTCGTTCGCCGTAAAAGTGATGGCACATTAGGACATGCCGTACATCGGAAACCAACGCACACAAATCTATACCTTCATGCCAGTAGCTGCCATCACCCTTCTCAGAGCATGGGTGTCCTTAAGACCTTAGTGCATCGGGCGCACTGTATATCCGATGAAGACAATTTACAAGGAGAGCTAACATACCTCAAGAGTATTTTTCAATCGAATGGATATTCTCCGCAACAAATTCGTAGAGCATTCGATGCAAAACCTAAAAAGAAGGTATACGATGGGGAAGAAGATAGTAATTTCTTCAGATCTAGGGTGTTTCTGCCTTATGTGGGTGCTCTTTCTTCAAAGATAGGCCGTATTCTTGAGAAACACTGTGTTAAGGTGATCTTCCAGCCCCCCACGAAGATTGCGGCTTTACTCGGCTCTGTGAAGGATGATTTACTGCTTCGTAAGGCGGGTGTGTACCAGATTCCTTGCGGAAATTGTGAGCAGTCATACATAGGTCAAACAACACGCACCGTTCATGAGAGGTGTGTGGAGCACCGAAGATACACACGCTTATTACAACCAGACAAGTCAGCTGTGGCCGAACATTGTATTGATACAGGTCATTCCATGAATTACAGTGATGTGAAGATTTTAACATCCACCTCTTCTTTTTGGGAATCTGTATTTAAAGAAGCCATAGAAATTCAATTAGCCAACAATTTAATAAACAGAGATAATGGTTTTAATTTGGACAAAGCATGGAATCCGCCTCTTGGAGTAATTAAATTGCAGAGAAGTCGTCACCGTGTCACCGCCGCCGATCAAACATCGATAAGCACATCGAATGTCCGTACACCTTCGCCACAGGCGGCGCAGCATCTGTGACCCGCATGCGCAGTACCGCCGCGGTGGAGCATATAAGGCCGCGCTTGGTACCTTGTCGTCAGTCTTGTGACTCGCTCTGAAGATGGCCGGATGATACGCGGCCGAAATATCAGTAGAAGAAATTTTATTTGCGCGGTTGCATGCCCGAAATTTAATGGATTATTCATTACGCCGCGAGAAGTTGAAAATGCACGTTGTTGCAGAGTGTTTGCTTTCAAAGATTTCTTGCTTTTCACACCAATGGCCATATGTCAAATGGAGCATAAAATGTGAGTCATCTGAAAAGTCCACCTGTCACCACCCAGTGGATGGCCAGGTGTGGTACTGGTGAGCAAATTCCAGCCTATGATGCTGATGAATAGCAGTCGGCATGGGTACATGAACCAGGCACCTACTGCAGAGGCCCGTATGCAGTAACGTTCACTGAACTGTTGTTGAGGAGACATTGTTGGTAGCCCCTTGATTCATCTGTATGGTGAGTTGTTCAACAGCTGCACATCTATTCACCCATACATATCTCCACATCCATTGTTCACAACTGTTATCTGTGGTCCTTGGTTCACAGCAGATGTCTTGGCACTGGTTTTGGATAATGTCGTTTTGCTGTGCATGCTATACTTAACCATGTCAACACACATGTCAAAATCCACTATGGTGGGTGAAGGCACACTGAGGCCCAAGGCTGCAGGTGATGGGAGGATGGTGGAGGGTACAGATAGGATGACAACAGTGAGGCACACTGCTTCAAATGGTAGCGTACTCGAGGAACAATGTCATGATCAACCCTGCCACTCAGCTGTTCTGAAGGCCACAGTGATGACACACTAATAGGGCCTGGTTACAACTGACTGACATTGTGAGTCAGAGTCTCATACCAACATCCACCCAAACTGCTGACCTTAGTGACCCACCATAAAACCTGGCAGCCATCCCAGCCACCACATGAAGGATTGGGCTAAAGAGCAAACCCATTAGGAAAACAAAGCAGGCAACAGTGCCCTGTGGCACGCAACTCAGAGTGCTACAAGTCCAGGAAATTTCATGGCTGGCGCCAATGCAAATGTTCTGCTAGAGAGCACCTGTTGACCAACATCACCTGGTATGTAGCCATAAAACTCAACAATGTGACTTATTCATCTGGGGCTTGAATGTACACATGAAGTGCTCCACCTGTGAGTTAGAAGCTGGGTGAGATATGGTAGTAGTCAGATGCTGAATACCATTGCAGATGCAAACGTCTTAAAATACCTGCAACACAAATTGCCTACTATTATCAGATATGAAGGTCTTAGGACATCCCTCAATGGCAAAAATAAGGGACACCATATGAACAGTGGCAGTCAATGATGTGGATGATAGATTGGCTACGTACAGGAAACTACTGCCAGAAAAGAATGCCTCATCTTGCCAATCTGCAATGTTTCACCACATGTGCAAGAAAGCACAGCAGATAGAGGAGACTCGCACTGTGACAAATCTAAGTGGCACACAGTTAAATCATAAGGGTCTCAACTTTGCAATGATCCCTAGAAATGTGCCCATTTCAGGTTTCATAAGTGCATTAGAGCAAGTTGCAGCTACACTTCCACCTAATGTGGCAGAGGAAATCTGCCGAGATGCTTTCAAGGCGGTCACCAATGCCAGGCTTCCTAAATTGAATATCACAGCTGAGGAGAGGCTTGCACTCAAGGAGCCCCCAGGGAGACAACAGTATTGTAATACTGCCAGCAGACTACAGTCATTTTGCAATGGGTGGATTATGATGAGAAAGTATGCCTACTTCTGAGGGACACTGCATACAGAACTTTGGAGTGTGACCCCACTGACAAGGTGGACAAGAAGACCAGGCTCTCCTGAAGGAAACAGGGATGCCTGATTAGATCATCAGACAACTACGGGCAAAAGCACCAGTGCCACATAGACTATTTGGTCTACCTAAAATACACAAGGAGGGCTTGTCCCTATGCCCAAGTGTCAGTAATATTGGGGCACCTACATATGCAGCAGCCAGATACTTGAAAAATCTGCTGCCACCATATGCAGGGAAATGGGTTCACCAAGACGACTTCCTGCAATGCCTCAAGTAACTACGCATCACAGAGTCAGATATCCTGGTTAGTTTTGATGACGTATCACTGTTCACTAGGATCCCATTGAAAGATTCACTAGAACTGATTGTGGAGAAATTTCAACGGTGCTCTTTTGGATCTGTTTGGGCACACAATGACATCCATGTATTTCCTGTATGGGAACTAATATTATGAGCAAACTGAAGGTGTAGCTATGGGCAGCCACTGTCTCCTGTGGTTGGCAACATGTTTATGGAGAGATTTGAAGAGAGGGCATTAGAAACAGCCAGATACAAACCAACATGCTTCTTCAGGTATGTGGATGACACCTTCATGATCTGGCCTCATGAAACGGACAGGCTCAATGAGTCTCTTGAACATCTTAACTCGTGCCACCCAAATATCAAGGTCACCACAGAACTGGAGAAGAATGGTCAGCTGTCATTTCTGGATGTACTAGTAAAAACAAAAAGGAAAGCAGATGGATCAATTGGCCACAATGTGTATCGAAAACCCACACACACCGATTTATATCTGCAAGCCAGCAGCTGTCACCATCCTGTGCAGAAGAACGGGGCTCCTAAGACATTGTTCCACAGAGCACATGCCCTATCAGACCAATAGAGTCTACCAACAGAAATATAGCATCTTAAAACTGTGTTCTTCAAAAATGGATACATGACCAAACAAATTGAGAAGGCACTCCAACCAGCCACAACAGCACAGGTTCCTGAAGCAGCGCAAAATGAAGCAAAGAAGGTGGTGTATCTGCCCTATGCTGGTTCTGTTTCTACCAGAATCAGTAGGATCCTCTGTAAACACAATATCAAGTGTGTTTCCTATCTATCCAGCAAGATTTGGGGACTGGTGGGGAGAGTTAAAGACAAACTGTGGTTACGGAAACCAGGGATTTATAATATACCTTATCAATGTGGCATGTCCTACATTGGACAGACGACAAGAACAGTGGATATCAGGTGCAAAGAAAATCAGACACACACCCGATTAAGACAGGTGATGAAGTCATACATTGCTGAACACTAGAACTAGATCATGCCATGAATTATGAGGAAGCCAAGATTCTATCATAGACACCCAGATTTTGGGACAGTGTTATAAGGGAATCGGTTGAGATAAAAGTGACACAATCTCATGAACTGTGACATGGGGTACCAGCTAAGTAGAGCCTGGGATCCTGCTCTGGAATTGTTAAAGGAGTAATGGGGATGGCCGCAGCACTCCACAAATAGAACAACAGAAGACATGGATATGGAAAATGATCACCAGAGAGAGTTCCAGGTGCAGCAGACCAAAGATGGAACATGCAGGAGCAGGTCCGACAGGTGAAGACCACAGAGAGAACATCCAGAACCAGAGCGGATGGAAAACAATGGGTGCAGACCACAGAGGGAACGTGCAGAACCACAGCAGAACAAAAATGTAATGGCAATGCTCTAGCAGATCGTATCGAGCAGAAGTGTAGTGCAAAGAGAATGCCTAGTCCTTCATATAGAATTCCAAATGCACCAGATCAAAGATGGAACACCCAGAACCACAGTGGATGGAAAACAGAATGGTAATGTTCCAGAAGATTACAGTGAGTGGGTGCGGACCACAGAGGGCATCCCAGTAACTGCTGGTGGAGGGGGAAGGCCACAGACATAAATACTGGATCAGGTCCAATCAAGGAGCAGTCTCAGGTCACACTTGATGATGGTTACAAGTTATGTTACCAAAATATTGCGCAGGTACGATGCTGATATCCAGCAGAACACTCAAAACCCAAGACATCAATATTAAGTATTATTTTTACTCCATAACGAACTGCAACAGTCACACCATAATGGAAGGTAGACAATACCTCCCTAGCTGCAGGCAGAACTCAGTTGGCAAAGCATGTTGAGGTAAACAAGCAGTTTCTCCTGTCAGTCACTAGGACGGTGGATGTCAGCCTGGTGAGGAGTAGTGATCAACACTCCAAAGCCAGAGTTGACTCAGCACACCATGCCAGAGCAGACTCTGCCAGCCAGCACAGACAGCTGAGACATCTGGTAGGAATATACAGGTCAGTGCTGTCCCCAGTGTGGTCATGCCTGCTCACAATGGGGGAATGTGCCCATACAAGTAATGATGAACAGGTACAGCATCTGTCTACACGGGCAGTGTTGGACAGAAGCAGCTAGACAGCTCTGACATGAACTTTGGATCTCTGGAGCCAGATGCCAACAGCTTTTCAAAATTATCCAGCAGCATGGACAGCAGGTCCACAGCTAACGGAGGCAGAATTTTCAGGCAGCTGTTTGCTGAACCATTTCAAAGCATGAACTAGTGTAGACCTCTCATAGTTATCTCCTGGTGGTGACTGCATGATGCTTGTCTAGAACTAACAGTATATACATAGAATTGACAGAAGTCATCAGATACCTCCTAATTTCATGTGGACCTCCTTTTGCTCACTGTAGTGCAGCAGCTCATCATGACATGGGCTCAACAAGTTGTTGGAAGTCCTCTGCAGAAATTCTGAGCCATGCTACATCTGCAGGCATCCATAATTGCACAAGTGTTGCTGGTGCAGGATTTTGTGTGACTGACCTTTCAATTATGTCCCTTACATGTTTGATGGGATTCATGTTGGGTGGACAAATCATTCACTCAAATGGTCCAGAATATTCTTCAAACCATTTGTGAACAATTACACCTTGCTGATATGGTACAGTGTCATCCATAAAATGTCCATCGTTGTTTGGGAACTTGAAGTTCATGAATGACTGCAAATGGTCTTCAAGTAGCTGACCATAACCTTTCCAGCCAATGATTGGTTCAGTTGGACCTAAGTACTCAGCCCACACCATTTATACAAAGCCTACACCAGTATGGAGCCACCACCAACTTGCACAGTCCTTTGCTGACATTTTGTATCTATGGTTTTGTGGGGTTTGTACCATACTTGAACCCTACCATCAGCCCTTACCAACTGAAATTGGGACTCGTCTGACCAGGACACAGTTTTCTAATCATCTAGTCTCCATCCAATATGGTCACAAGCTTAGGAGAGGTGCTGCAGGTGATGAAGAGTTGTTAGCAATGGCACTCTCATTGGTTGTCTACTGACATAGGCCATTAATGCCAAATTTCAATGCACAATCCTAATGGATATGTTTGTTGTACATCCCACATTGATTTCTATGGCTGTTTCATGCAGTGTTGCTTCTCTATTGGCACTGTACTGACAACTCCAAGCTCTATCAAACACTACTGTTTTCGGTTGTTAAGCGAAGACCTTCAGCCACTGTGTTGTCCATGGTGAGTGGTGATGTCTGAAATTTAGCTTTCCCACCACACTCTTTACACAATTGATCTCAGCATATTGAATTTGCTAACAATTTCTGAATTGGAATGTCCCATGCATCTAGCTCCAACTACCATTCTTCATTCAAAGTCTGCTAATTCCCACTGTGTGGCTGTAATTGTGTTGGAAACCTTTTCACATCAGGCATCTGAGTACAAATGAAAGTTCCACCAACACACTGACCTTTTCTACCTGGTGTACAGAATACTACCACCATTTGTATATGTGCATATCACTATCCCATGACTTTTGTCACCTCAGTGTATACAAGTGTGGTACACTGTTGTTTTTGAAATGGCAGCAGTTGTACTCTCTACATTACAACAAGATCAAAGCAAAAGACATGATCATTGACCAACCATGACATCATTGCCCCGGCTTTTCCATCGTGTCAGCAACTTCACAGCCCTGACTGTGCCATAATGACGTAGCAACTTCGCCTTTCAGATGACCTGAGCAGCAATGTCTGCAATGTCAGTGTAGAATACTCCTTCTTGCACAAGAACAGTCACTACTGAGTTTCTTGCGTCACCCATCCTGTGATGTCATTTTGCTGAAACAGTCACAAGGGTTTGCTGCTTCACCAGACAGAATTGCAGCAGTTACCATCAACAAGCTGAATATCACATGCCCTAGAGAGTTTCATCATTTCACACTGTGCAATACTCCAAACCACCTTTGATTTGATCATAGAATTTTTGTATATAGTGCACTTCATTGAATTTTGCAGAAAAAAATGAGTTTTACAATGTTGTTTCTAGAACACCAAATTTGTCGTGACTGGAACCCGTGTTCTGCATTAAATAAAGCTCTCTTTTCCTGAAAAAAGATACTCAGTCCCAGATGTTAACACCCTTCTCAGCTTTCACTGTAATTGTTTCTGGTCCCAAAGGAATACTGAAATTCTTTGTTGTAACAGTATTTTTAAATAAATAATTAAATTTATTGTCTACAGTGTACTCTTAGGAAAGTTTTTCAGGTTATTTTTCCAGTGAATTATTTCTGAATACTGATCCCATGTGAGCAATTAAAAGTATATGAAACTGTACTTTTCCCATCCTGGCAATATCTGACTGACTGGAATGCTTAATTGCTGCTGCTTGATCATAATGGTCAGACAAATTATTTAGTTTGTGGTAAGTTCCTATGGGACCAAACTGCTGAGGTCATCAGTCTCTAGGCTTACACACTACTTAATCTGACCTGAAACTAACTTACGCTAAGGACAACACACACACCCAAGCCCAAGGGAGGACTCAAACCTCCAACAGAGGGAGCTGCACGAACTATGACAAGGTGCCTCAGTCTGCGCGGATACCCTGCATGGCCAAATTATTTATTATAGGCCTTCGAGAAAGATAAAGGCTTCAGTTTGTTGAAGAACCCGCAGAGTCCAGAACACATCTGCATGTATTATCATTATTGCGTACAATGTAATGGCTGCTATCCCAATACCCATCAGAAGATGGTTGCATGAAATGATACTAAAGGGTTTTTTTCCTCAGATTAGTGCCAGCATATTTGATTTGCTTTAGCAGTCTAATTTTCTTTATTAAATATAAAAATGTTCTAATTTTATTTCAGCTATTATGGCGCTCATCTTCAATGTGGATCAGCTTGTTAGCATGCTGTCAATAGGAACACTGACAGCATATTCTATGGTCGCTGCATGTGTGCTTCTTTTAAGGTAAATACTTAAACTATTTAAATTATTTGTTTAACTGAAACATATTTGCCTCATTAGCAGACAGGGCCCCACTGTGAAGGCTGTTCTTGAACACAGGGTTAGTTAGCTGGCATTCGTAAACAACTGGAAATCACCCTGACTAATATCATATGATTGGAACGCTGTGAAAGCATGTATTGGAAGAGATCCCAAGAGACACCAAAGGTACCTCAAGTGTTATGTTTTACTGTGGATCTTGTTTCTTCTACAAGAAGTATGGGATCTATCACTATTCATCCACCTGCCACCTGACTGTGAGTTGTGTGTTGGTGACCCTGTACGTGGGAGACAGTGAGCAGGGAAAACTCAGGGAGGTATACCAACCCCCCCCCCCCCCCTCCTCCTGCCACCCCTCCAGCCCAACCAATAACTTTGAGGTGCTTCTTCCACTGAAACTTAGCCAGTTAAACCTGCTGTGCCCTGTGTCAAGAGGTGGCAAATGAAAAAGGGTATGGCCTATTATTCATTGGCATTTTGAAAATTAGCATATAACGGTATCTCTTAGAGAAATGGGAGCAAGGGAACTGGAGATTATGGCACACTTTGGAACAAGTTATGCCTGTCACCTATGCTCGAAGTAGTACTCAGGCTCCAGTTGCTACCATGAATTTGATGGCCATGTTGACTATGCATGCCAGTGGCGTACCTGCTACCCTTCCCCCTCTAGATGACGTGGCTGAAGACTGAGAAGATTATGTGAAACAGCATCAGCAACACTTCTTTGCTTTTGGTGTCATTGATGCTAACATTTGTAAAACTTTGTTTCTTTCTCAGATTTCCCTTTGGGTTTACCAGTTGCTGTGCCAGTTAGCCCCATTCCAGGAACCAGTGTCACTTTTGTTCAACAAAATGTGTAAGTTGTTGTCTAATTATCGCCATAAACACATGCATGGTACTGTGGCTCGTGTGAGTTCTGTTGATATCATTAAAAGACTGGGACTGATGACCTCAGAAGTTTAGTCCCATAGTGCTCAGAGCCATTAAAAGACCAATCAGCCTTGTCAGGCTTGGGTGGCCAAACTCCACAGCCCTTAGTTGCAAATACTGATGCCCATGATGATTCCTACGCTGATTCTATGGTCCTTGATGCCATTGTTCAGCTGGCTCCTGACGAGGAGGTCCACCTGGCTTCAAGGCCGCATTACTTTTGCCCCTACTCACCAATTCTGGCTCAGAATCTCCTTCCACCACTGCCTTTTACCTGTAGCCTCACCTGCACGTGTATATGTGTTTCACTCTTTGCTGTTTTACATACATACAGCTCCAGAGAGGTTGTTAAATTTATCTGTAGTATTCAGCTATTTGGTATGAACTTTGATCTTAAAATATATTGACAAAAATATTGCCTCATCGCAATCTATACCTATTTTATTTACCTCCCTACATCTCTTCCCACTTCCACTTGTCTCCCTACATCCCTTCCCACTTCCACCTGTCTCTCTACATCCCTCCCTACTTCCACCTGCCTCCTGACACACACACTCACCCTCTTCCATCTCACACCCTGTCCCTCTTCTACCACCCTCCTCACTCTCACTTCCTTTTCCATCCACCACCTCTCCCCCCCCCCCCCCCCCCCCACCCGCTCTATCTTCTACCTGTTTCCTATGTCTCCTCCACCTCTGTCCATCATCTGCTCCCCCCTTCTCTGCCTATCTTCCCCCCCCCCTCCTCTCTCTCTCTCTCTCTCTCCTCTCTCTCTCTCTCTCTCTCACACACACACACACACACACACACACACACACACACACACACACACACACATATTCTAACTCTCACTTTCCATCTCCTAGGCCATCCTGTTATGACCCTCACCCCCATCTCGTCTCATCAGTACATCTACTCTTTCCCACTCTCTCTGTCCATCTCCTATGTCACCCTGTTATCACTCCCACCTCCACCACAATGAAATGTGGTGCTTACAGGCACAATATTTCTTTTTCAGAATATAAGTAATATAAGTACAAAGTATGGTTGAAAATCAATGCAGGAGCTTAGGAGGAGATGTGGAACATACACAATATATATACACATATTTTTATGTATGTAAGTGTTGGATTCAGACTTCAAGAAGAATATAATAATTCCAATCCCAAAGAAAGCAGGTGTTGACAGATGTGAAAATTATCAAACTATCAGTTTAATAAGCCATGGCTGCAAAATACTAACACGAATTCTTTACAGACGATTGGAAAAACTGATAGAAGCCGACCTCAGGGATGATCAGTTTGGATTCTGTAGAAATGTTGGAACACGTGAGGCAGTATTGACCCTACGACTTATCTTAGAAATAGATTAAGGAAAGGCAAAACTACATACCTAGCATTTGTAGACTTAGAGAAAGCTTTTGACAATGTTGACTGGAATACTCTCTTTCAAATTCTGAAGGTGGCAGAGGTAAAATAGAGGGAGCGAAAGGCTATTTACAATTTGTACAGAAACCAGATGGCAGTTATAAGAGTTGAGTGGCATGGAAGGGAAGCAATGGTTGGGAAGGGAGTGAGACAGGGTTGTAGCCTATCCCCGATGTTATTTAATCTGTATATTGAGCAAGCAGTAAAGGAAACAAAGGAAAAATTCGGAGTAGGAATTAAAATCCATGGAGAAGAAATAAAAAAAATTGAGGTTTGCCGATGACATTGTAATTCTGTCAGAGACAGCAAAGGACATGGAAGAGCAGCTGCACAGAATGGACAGTGTCTTGAAAGGAGGATATAAGATGAACATCAACAAAAGCAAAACGAGGATAATGGAATGTAGTCGAATTAAGTCGGGTCATGCTGAGGGAATTAGATTAGGAAATGAGGCACTTAAAGTAGTAAAGGAGTTTTGCTATTTGGGGAGCAAAATAACTGATGATGGTCGAAGTAGAGAGGATATAAAATGTAGACTGGCAATGGCAAGGAAAGTGTTTTTGAAGAAGAGAAATTTGTTAACATCGAGTATAGATTAATTAGTTTGGACAAGAAGAGAATAGAAGCTTTTGAAATTTGGTGCTACAGAAGAATGCTGAAGATTAGATGGGTAGATCACATAACTAATGAGGAGGTATTGAATAGAATTGGAGAAAAGAGAAGTTTGTGGCACAACTTGACTAGGAGAAGAGATAGGTTGGTAGGGCATATTCTGAGGCATCAAGGGATCACCAATTTAGTATTGGAGGGCAGCATGGAGGGTAAAATTGTAGAGGGAGACCAAGAGATGAATACACTAAACAGATTCAGAAGGATGAAGGTTGCAGTAGTTACTGGGAGATGAAGAAGCTTGCACAGGATAGAGTAGCATGGAGAGCTGCATCAAACCAGTCTCTGTACTGAAGACCACAACAACAACAACAAGTGTTGACACGGTACATTATGTTGAAATTATCTGTGGGGTGTGGGAATTCTTTGTTGGAGGTTGGTGGGCAGAGTAAATCACAAGAAACTTGATGACAGTGAAAACTTTATTCACATCTTAACAGTTTATAAAGGTACACTTGTCCCATGTCATCATGTCATAATGGTGTGGGGGTGGAGGGGGGGGGTGGGGGGTGGACATATAATCCACAGACTACAGTGCATGTTGTGTAGAGTTGATATAGCCAGCTATCACTATGTTTGGCTCAGAAAGGCAGTTAAGAGACCTTGTAACATGTGCGTTACCCGGTGACCAACAGTGCTGGCTCAACAGCAAGTTGTGGAGGCTGTGCCAAGATTGGCTCTAATTCTGTGGCTTCTAGGCAGGCAGCAAGGCATATTTCTGTAGTTGGACTTAAAACTTTTGATTTTTCACTATTCATTTCAATCGCATTTTATCTAGTCTTTGGCTCACTCTATTTGCAGGATTTCATTCACAACTCTACAACAGCTACACTGCTTTTACATGGTTTCCAGCACTATTTGCATAGGTCTGTAGGTGGAAGGCTGGCGGGGATTGGATCTGCAGCTCAATGATCGAGGTAGAAATATTACCTATTATTAACAAAATTATGAGTGTGACTGATGAGGAGGTTCCACGTGCAACAAGTGTGGGCTGATGTCTATTGTGGTACTGCCATATACACCCAAATGTTTGTTCCATCAAAACCCAACCATTCTGGACGTCTAGCATTTCACTCAGGTAGGCAAAAGTGCTGAGTCCAGGATAGCATTCACAAAGGACACATTTTCTCTAGGAAGCATTTTGAAAGGATGGTCAGGTAGGTAGAGTAATGAATAGGTCATATTTTAAGTTTCCAGTTCTGGAAATGGTGGCAGGTTGCTGCAAAGTGGGACAAAATACGTCACAATGAGTGCCATTGATTATTAGGCCTTGTCCTTGTAGCTCTAACCATTGTGTGTTAACCATCTCTGGTTATAGCATGTGTGGGTGATAATTACCAGGTCTGCCACTGAAAATAACCAATGTCAGTCTACCCTCTGCAAGTTTTTTATTTTACTCCTAATCACTTCCCAAGGACACTCAACACAGGTTTCTCCATGCAGAACAAGTTGAGTTCAGTTTTGTAGGACATACTATGACTCACTTGCCCCAACACCATAGCAATTCTGAGGTGTAAAGTAACTAGTGACAGGTGCAACTAGGAGTATGTCATGCATCTTCATCTTTACAAACTTTTTCATAGCTCCCCATGTTACTAGATAGGAGTGGATTACATAGCACTGAAACTCTGCACTTTAAATGAAAGATAATTTTACCTGCATATGCTCTCAATACAGTAACAATTGTTAAGTCAATATCACTATACCCCTTTGCAAAATCTGAGTTGTTTCTATCCATTGTGTATCCACTAACAAATAGAATTCCATAGCCTCCAGGTGCTGTAACAACAAGAATAAGTACAATCCAGAGACCCATTTTACATACCCAAGGTTCTTTACTATTCAGCAATACATTGTCACTTCCACGGCTCCTAGTTTGACAACATATATATTTCAAGCAATTGCAAAGGTTCCTGTGCACCACAAGCTTCCTTCAACTGCATCCATGGATACATACCCCCCGTGCACCAGGTATTGCTGCAGCACTGCCTCCTGGGTTATCCTACACAAATGATATTACACACTCTCCAGCACTCTTTTCTCAAAATCAAAACAGGTGCTCTCTGGCAAGAGGTCTGTTGCACTTCTTTGCCCAAGCAAGCTAATCTACATGCACACTGCCTCAGTGGCAGTCCACTTTGTAATGCTCTACAGTCCTGCTCAATATGAAAAATATCATCATCTTCAATTAACTTATTGGCTCTCTCTAGGGATGATTTCACTTAGCATCTTGCCAATACTAGCATTACATGATATTTGTTCACTTAATGCGGCTGACTGGGCTAAATAAAAGGTCAGTGTTTCAAAATGTATTACTTTATTACAGTTAAGTGGTAACTTCCAGACTCCAGCACTGCCCGAACGGTAAAGACCCCAAGAAACACTTGCGCTGCATCTGCCAGATTCTGACACACAAACTAGTCCATCTGTCCAAAATAACAAGATTTATACAACTATCCCATATTCTGGCATTCTAAAACTATTTTCTATGGCTAAATGCCACTGTTCTTGAGCAAATGCAACTACTGTATTTTAATTCTATGGAAAATTCTTGTAGGATATGTGGCACATGGATACACTATATAAGCATAATGATTTACTACGAAAATAACCAGCATATGGAAATAGTATCTTTGCACTATTTCAAAGAGCCTCTATGATGTCATCTGCCACTGAGCATCAATGTTATTGTAATGTTACAACATTCTGTCAAAAACCTGCAATACATTGAAAACCACTTCTACACAAACCACTGTTACTACAACAGATACACAAGATAATCAATATATTGTGCTACATAACACTGCCGCTTCCTACCAGAAATAGAGGCTGTACATAAAGTCTGGGAACATTTTCAATTACTTATTGCACAAGAACCAAACATTCTACAGATGTCATACATATGTCATTTTGAAGAGAAAACCTGAAAGTTTTTTTCATGCATACCGCCACAGCACAGTTTCGTAATTTGCTGATAGTTAAAGCTAGTTGCAAACGTTGTGAGTTCAGGTGCAGAGCGAGCTTTCTGTGTGTTGGAGTTCGACAAAAACAAAACAAGTGTGCTACAGCCGTTCAACAGATGTTTAGAAGCCATCAAGACTGATGTCTGCCAGGTCACTTATGGTTCGCATATGGAATGTTTGTCCAAAAAAAAAAACCACACCTTTCAGAGTTTCTCTTTAAAATGCAATATGTATGACATCTTTACAATGTTTAGTTCTTGTGCAATAAGTAATTGAAAGTGTTCCCGGACTTTATGTACATCCTGCATTATGTGCATTAAGTTTCTGCTGTCATCATTGTTTATATTATGAGGGTTGACTGAAAAGTAATGCCTCTACCTTCGTAACTCTTCAACAGTTGGCAGCATTGGTATGTGGCAGGTAATGGCTTGTTCTGTAGCCTCTTCTCTACAGCTCCAGGGTCAGTCAATGTGATTTAAGCAATGTGCAGTCATTTAATTCTTGACAGCAGAAGGTGTCACCGCAAAGGAGATTCATCAGAGAATGAAAGCAGTTTTGATGATTGTGTTGATGTCAGTACTGTACTTTGATGTCAGTACTGTACGTTGTTGGGCTAATAAGTTTAAAGATGTTGAAGTGGGAATATCTGACCTGCATGACAAACAAGATTTGGACAACTTGTGACAGTAACGACCAAGTTTCGCAAGAAAATGTTGCCAGATTGAGTCAGGACAATCCTCAAATCACTCAGAGAGAAACTGCAAGCACAATCAGCATTTCACAAGAATGTATGGGTCACATTATCATATTGCTTGGCTACTGGAAGATCTGTGCACGATGGGTACCCCGGATGCTGACACTTGAAATGAAAGTGCACAGACTTGAAATTTGCCAGGAATACCTCTTGCATTATGATAAAGAAGGCTCCATTCAATTGTGACAGGAGATGAAATGTGGGTACACCATTATGACCCAAAGATGAAACGTCAGTCTGTGGAATATTGACACAAAGACATGACCCAGAAAAAGAAATTCAAGATGCAGCCCTCAGCTGGAAAAATCATGGCCACAGTGTTCTGGGACGTGTGTTCTGGGATGCAGATGGTCTTATCCATGTTGATTTCCTTTATTGTGGAACACCAATAAATTCAAAGCATTACATTACAATGCTGGGAACTTTGAAATGATGACTAACAAGGGTCTAAAAGGAAAAGGGAAATGTTTTCCTGCAGCATGACAATGCCAAACCACACACTTCACGTGCCACCACAGCAGAACTTCAGAGACTGAATCTCTCCACTGTATGGAATCTTCCATGCAGTCCAGATTTAGCACAGTCTGACTTCCATCTGTTCCCATTAATGAAAGATGATCTGCAAGGACATCATTATGCTTCTGATGAAAATGTTGAGAGACCTGTGAGACTGTGGTTGTGGAAACAGGTAGTTGACTTCTTCTGTGACGGCTTCAAAAAACTTGTTCATTGTTGGCAGAAATGTATCCAACTGTCCGGTGATTATGTGGAAAAGTGAATATTGGTAATTCTAAGAATTTTTTCTGCATTTTATCCAAACCAAATTAACAAAGGTGGAGGCATTACTTTTCATTCAACCCTTGTATAATGGGCCACCTCATGATTTTAGGGTATGTGGTTAGACTGAAATAATCATAGTGGTAATTCATTTATTCCACTGGGTCGTACCTTTCTGCTCTACCACTCTTGCCCCCCCCCCCCCCCCCCCCCCCCCCCACTTTCTTTCAAGAAAACCCCGGCAAATGAGGAAGGGTTTCTGGGGTACTCTTAAATTGGCAGAAGCAGCCCACATGCACCAGAAGTGTACAAATCAGAAGTTATAACTTTACATTGACCAGAGACATCATTTTAATCATCTGAGGAGTCCACTCAGTTTTCATGGCTGGTATGCAATGCTGCGCCCACATGAGAGGACACTAGTTTGACATGATCTGCCTCCTGATATTTCGGTACAGCCATTGCAACTGTTTTCATTAATTATGGAGGTGTAATTGAATCTTGCAACAGAGTCAGCAGTCAGGCCATTCATGTGATGTGGATGAAACATTTACAAGCTACAACAGTACTGCTCTTGTTTGCACAGGGCAGCTGCACATTTGATATTCAACAGTTGGTTTTAAGGGATTCCGATCAGTATATGACACACACCAAAGGTTTTCATGCTTGTTTCAATTTTCATAACTGCTGAGGATATTGCAGGTTGGCATTGACCATTACACATTGTCAGTCATCAACCATAGTGCTACATGTAACTGCAATAGATGCACCAGATGATATAACTACAAATGTTGTGAAATCAGAAGTGCAAGTCTATAAGGATTTCAATAAATACAACTATAGTGGATTAACAAGCTTTTATTCAGCTATATGTTCATCAGGTTTACCCATATTAACATCTGGATTTTACTACTTGAAAGTTCTGTAAGATGTGTATAAGTATTTTAACTGTGGTTGCCCTTGGCTTAAAATTATCTGTGCATGATAAAGCCCTTTCTAAACATAACGAGCTTGGCACCATATAATCCTCTATCTTTTAGCAAAATAACGTACAGCTAACACCCTCTCTAGGGGATGGTTTACACTAATCAAAAGGGGAAGGCATCTTATACCCATAAACAACCTTACACAGTAATGGTCTGTACTTTAATGTAACTTTGCTAGAACATACAATAGTTTTTCACAATCACTATGGTGGCTATTTACCTAATAACTTAAAGTTTTCCCCTTTCATTCTGTGTACCTGTTATATCCTCCTATTCACTTGCAAATGTAATGCACTTGTTCACAACTTCTGAATCCATTAAAGTTGATACAATTGTTTCATTAGCTATGACATAAAATTAGTACCCTGATCAGTTACCATGGTCTCTAACATCCCAAACTTCACAATCAAGTAGTGCCTTAGTTACCTTCTCCACTTGCTGATTCAGCATAGCAATTACTGATAAATTACACAGAAAGAGAGCAATTATGGTTAAAACACAACCAGCCAATGTCTGTGAAAAGATCTAAGAATAATCATACCAGTCATTTTGAACAGTTTGTTGGCATCTGATCACATCTGCAATGAAATTCACTGATGATGAAGCTCAGCTCTTTTTGTACAGGATACACTGTTTGTCATGTATTGCTCCAAGTCCTACTGCAAGTCCAGTTGTCTGCAGAAATGCCAACGTGTTCTATGATGCATACTTTGTCTCAGTCCATCAGCTTTACTGTGCATTTTCCTTCAGTGGTGTACTACTTCAAAATCAAAATCACTAAGATGTGAAGTTCAGTGGGGCAAGCAGCTTATTGGATCTTTAAGGCCCATAAGCCATTTTAATGCTGCATGGTGTGTTATAACTTTGAAATGCCTACCATATAAGCAGCAATGGGAATATGAGATACTATAAATCAGGCCAAGCACCTCCTTTTCTGTGGACAGTTTTTTTCTGCCTTACTCAGTTTCCTAGAAGCTTAGACTATTGGTTGCTCTGGCGTGTCTGTTTCTTGACTTAACCCTCAAGCAGGCACCCCGGCACACACTGTGTGCCAAATTTATATAACTGGCGTATCCAATGTGTTGGCAACAATGGAGACCTTTGAAACTCAACGTATTCCTTCATTATTGTTCTGACAACTGTTATGTGCAGTGCAGTAATTGTTGGTGCAGAGGAGTTTGTTAAATGGAGAATTAGTGTAACCCTGTCACTTGTTGCAAACTCAGTGCACTGCACAACTGGTCATGTAAGTATGTTTTTACATCAATATTACCAGAAGGAAAGTTGCTACTCACCATATAGCGGAGATGCTGACCCACAGACAGGCACAACAAAAAGACTCTCGCAATTAAAGCTTTCGGCCAGGGCCATTAAGGCCTTCGGCAACAATAGCCCCCCCCCCCCCCCCCCCCCCCACACACACACACACACACACACACACACACACACCACACACGTGTGCGTGCGTGCGCGCGCGCGCGTGCATATGCAACTTATGTACACCACTGCAGTCTCAGGCAACTGAAGCCACACTGCGAGCAGCAGCACCTGTGCATGATGGGAGTGGCGACTGGGTGGGTAAGGAGGAGTCTGGGGTAGGGAGTGGGAGAGAGAGTATGGTGAGGGTGGCAAACAGTGAAGTGCTGCAGATTAGACAGAGGGCTGGGGAGAGGTGGTGATGGGGGGGGGGGGGGGGAGAGTAGCATAGTAGGAGAGAGTAGGAGAGAAATAAGAAGACTGGGAGTGGTGGTCGAATGATGGCTGTGTAGTGCTGGAATGGGAGTAGGGAAGGGGCTAGATGACTGAGCACAGTAACTACATAGTTGTCATTCCACCTCCACCTCCACCTCCTGGCCCCCTCCCCACCTCTCCGCAGCCCTTCATCTAACCTGCAGCACTTCACTGTCTGCCACCTCCACCATACTATCCCTCCCCATCCCCACCCCCGCCTCCTCCTCTCCTTACCCCCACCCAGTCGCCACTCCCATCATGTGCTGCAGCAGATTTCAGTTGCTGAGACAGCAGTTGTCTCGTGTGTGTGTGTGTGTGTGTGTGTGTGTGTGGTGGTGGGGGGGGTTGTTGTTGTTGTTGTTGTTGGAAAAGGCCTTAATGGCCAAAAGCTTGAATTGTGCGAGTCTTTTTGTTGTGCCTATCTGCGACTGGGCATCTCCACTATATGGTGAGTAGCAACTTTCCTTCTCATAATACTGTTACATCCCTTCCTGGATTTTCCATTGTTTTATTTTTTTTTTACATCTGTGAACATAGCATAACAATTTACTTACAATGTTCCTATGGCCCATGTTCATTATAAACTTTTATTTTAGGGTAAGAAAGTATTTAACTAATGAGGAACTCAAATGGCTCTTGAATGAAGATCCAGATTTTACAAAATATGTAGACACTATACCAGACAATGATGCTGATGAGGAAGTACTCGTAGTGACCATGACACTGAAAGTGAATGAGAATATGAGTCAGACGAAAATGACGACAATAATTGTTAACCAGGTTCTATAGGTGATTTGTTTGTGGGAAGAGACAAAACTCCTAAATGGAAAAGTACTAGCTCTGCCACAAGCAAAGTAAGAAGGAAAAGCATTGTAAACATTTTTTCTGGACCCATCGCTATTGCCAAGGATGTAACAACTGAGATTTCTGGATTCTTCAGGTTAATTAACAAGTGTCTATGTATGTGCGGATGGATATGTGTGTGTGTGTGTGTGTGTGTGTGTGTGTGTGTGTGTGTGTGCGCGAGTGTATACCTGTCCTTTTTTCCCCCTAAGGTAAGTCTTTCCGCTCCTGGGATTGGAATGACTCCTTACCCTCTCCCTTAAAACCCACATCCTTTCGTCTTTCCCTCTCCTTTCCTCTTTCCTGATGAAGCAACCGTTTGTTGCGAAAGCTTGAATTTTGTGTGTATGCTTGTGTTTGTTTGTGTGTCTATCGACCTGCCAGCACTTTTGTTTGGTAAGTCTCATCGTCTTTGTTTTTAGATATATTTTTCCCACGTGGAATGTTTCCCTCTATGATACTATTGTGAAATATACAAACAAATATATTCAGCTCAAACCAGAATTTTCTGTTTATCAGAGAGAAAGATACAAAAAAGAAATGAAGAGAAATGAAATACTGGCACTCCTTGGGTTACTTTCTCTCTTCAGAATGAAGAAAGCTAACCACATGAATGTAATTGCTGGGGAATACTGATGGATCAGGAATCGAAATTGGTAGAGCTGTGATGAGCTACAAGCAGTTTCTATTCTTGTTGCATTGTATTTATTACAATGATAAAACCACAAGAGAAGAGAGCTGAAGATCTGACAAGTTGGCCACAGTATGTTCCATTCTGGATGAGTTTGAGTTTGAAACCAACTGCAAAAGTATGTACAGCATTGGTGAGTTTATAACCATTTATGAGAAACTTCAAGCTTTCTGTGGTTGTTGTGGATTTGTGCAATATATCCCCAACAAACCTGCCAATATGGCATTGAGATATTTGCACTTTGTGATGGGAAAACATTTTTTACAAGCAACCTTGAGTTGTACTGTGGAAAGCAGCCTGAAGGACCTTATGCAGTCTCAAATTCAGTATCAGTAGTAGTTCACAGACTTGTGAGTCATACAGAGGGATCCAACAGGAATATAACTATGGACAATTGGCCTACAAGTTGCCCCTTGGCTATGTTGCTATTAGGTAAAAGGCTTACGTGTATCGGGACAGTCAGAAAGAATAAACAAGATATTCCCTTGGAATTCCTGCCCAAGAAAAATTGAGTACCTGGTTCATCCCTCTTTGGATATAAAAATCGTTAGATGTTGGTTTCATACGTACCAAAGAAGAACAAGGCAGTATTGTTGTAGTTAACTATGCACGATTTAAGTACTATCGATGAAGAGTGTCGAAAGCCGGAGATTCTGTTAGATTACAGTGCCAGTAACAGTGGTGTTGATACCGTCAACCAGATGTGTGGCACATATTTTGTGGCCTGTATAACAAGAAGGTGGCCTTTAGAAATCTTTTTCGCTCAGATGGACATTGCTGGTACCTACGACCAGATCTTTTTTTACTAAAATGGACAAAATCAAAAGGTTGCAAGAAGAGTATTTCTGAACAACCTGGCTTATGACTTCATGAAACCACATCTAATAGCCAAGATTCAGAGCCTTCCCAAGGACATATTGCTGTTCCTTGAAAGGTACCAGACAACATCTGAGCAAGTTGAGAAGCATTCAGCTAAGAAACAGGGATGCTGTGTTATCTGTGGAAGGAACAAGAATATTAACACAACAATAAAGTGTGATTCTTGTAATAGTTTTGTTTGCAAGAAGCATACGAGTGTTAGTAACACATGTGAAAAGTGTCAAGTTACACCAGTAGTACCCTGCCGCCGTTGGATAAGCAGCTGCAGCAGCAAGTCATATACTCCTAGCTCACTCATTTGTTACATAGTTTAATTCTTAATTTCTTTGCGTGTTTTTGGTACTTGCATTGTTTAATTCATAAATTTCGGGTGTATTATAGTATTTGAGAGTTGTAGCATCGCGTTTTAGTACCTGAATAGTGTAAATTCGCGTAGTCGTTTGTCTTCTGTTTTTGTTTTGAACGGCCAGTGTCGGTTGGTCACAGTCAGTGTGCTCCCTGCCGCCGTTGGATAAGCAGCTGCAGCAGCAAGCCGTATACTCCTAGCTCACTCATTTGTTACATAGTTTAATTCTTAATTTCTTTGCGTGTTTTTGGTACTTGCATTGTTTAATTCATAAATTCTGGTCGTATTATAGTATTTGAGAGTTGTAGCATCGCGTTTTAGTACCTGAATAGTGTAAAATCGTGTAGTCTCCTTCCGCCGCCGAGCAGTGTCAGCAGTGCGCAAGTAGCAGCATTACTGCATTAACTAGGCAATCTTGTATTTTAATAACCGTTTAAATTTTGTCGATTTGTTTGCGCTCTCTGTAGATTAGTTCAGACGTTCTTTGCAAAACAGTTTTTAGCATGGATAGGGACTGCAACTGCTGTGTTCGGATGCAGGCTGAGTTGGCATCCCTTCGCTCCCAGCTTCAGGTAGTGTTGGCTTCGGTCACACAGCTTGAGGCTGTTGCCAATGGGCATCACTGTGGGGGGTCCAGATGAGGGTTTGTCGGGGACGGCCAGCTCGTCCCACGCATCCCCCGATCGGACTACGACTGTGGTTGCCCGGGATACTGCCCGCATTGAGGCTGATCCCTCACCTGTGGTAGAGTGGGAGGTCGTCTCAAGGTGTGGCAGGGGGCGAAAGACATTCCAGAGGGCTGAACGGAAGGCCTCTCAAGTTTGTCTGACGAACCGGTTTCAGGCTCTGTCTCAGGCTGATCCTGATCTTCGGCCTGACATGGCTGCTTGTCCTGTTCCAGAGGTTGCCCCTCAGTCTGCAAGATCCGGGCGGTCGCAGAGGGTGGGCTTACTGGTAGTTGGGAGCTCCAACGTCAGGTGCGTAATGGGGCCCCTTAGGGAAATGGCAGCAAGAGAGGGGAAGAAAACCAATGTACACTCCGTGTGCATACCGGGGGGAGTCATTCCAGATGTGGAAAGGGTCCTTCCGGATGCCATGAAGGGTACAGGGTGCACCCATCTGCAGGTGGTCGCTCAAGTCGGCACCAATGATGTGTGTCGCTATGGATCGGAGGAAATTCTCTATGGCTTCCGGCGGCTATCTGATTTGGTGAAGACTGCCAGTCTCGCTAGCGGGATGAAAGCAGAGCTCACCATCTGCAGCATCGTCGACAGGACTGACTGCGGACCTTTGGTACAGAGCCGAGTGGAGGGTCTGAATCAGAGGCTGAGACGGTTCTGCGACCGTGTGGGCTGCAGATTCCTCGACTTGCGCCATAGGGTGGTGGGGTTTCGGGTTCTGCTGGATAGGTCAGGAGTCCACTACACGCAACAAGTGGCTACACAGGTAGCAGGAGTTGTGTGGCGTGGGCTGGGCGGTTTTTTAGGTTAGATGGCCTTGGGCAAGTACAGAAAGGGCAACAGCCTCAACGGGTGCGGGGCAAAGTCAGGACATGCTGGGACCAAGCAGCAATCGGTATTGTAATTGTCAACTGTCGAAGCTGCGTTGGTAAAGTACCAGAACTTCAAGCGCTGACAGAAAGCACCGAAGCTGAAATCGTTATAGGTACAGAAAGCTGGCTTAAGCCAGAGATAAATTCTGCCGAAATTTTTACAAAGGTACAGACGGTGTTTAGAAAGGATAGATTGCATGCAACCGGTGGTGGAGTGTTTGTCGCTGTTAGTAGTAGTTTTTCCTGTAGTGAAGTAGAAGTGGATAGTTCCTGTGAATTATTATGGGTGGAGGTTACACTCAACAACCGAGCTAGGTTAATAATTGGCTCCTTTTACCGACCTCCCGACTCAGCAGCATTAGTGGCAGAACAACTGAGAGAAAATTTGGAATACATTTCACATAAATTTTCTCAGCATGTTATAGTCTTAGGTGGAGATTTCAATTTATCAGATATAGACTGGGACACTCAGATGTTTAGGATGGGTGGTAGGGACAGAGCATCGAGTGACATTATACCGAGTGCACTATCCGAAAATTACCTCGAGCAATTAAACAGAGAACCGACTCGTGGAGATAACATCTTGGACCTACTGATAACAAACAGACCCAAACTTTTCGACTCTGTAAGTGCAGAACAGGGAATCAGTGATCATAAGGCCGTTGCAGCATCCCTGAATATGGAAGTTAATAGGAATATAAAAAAAGGGAGGAAGGTTTATCTGTTTAGCAAGAGTAATAGAAGGCAGATTTCAGACTACCTAACAGATCAAAACGAAAATTTCTGTTCCAACACTGACAATGTTGAGTGTTTATGGAAAAAGTTCAAGGCAATCGTAAAATGCGTTTTAGACAGGTACGTGCCGAGTAAAACTGTGAGGGACGGGGAAAACCCACCGTGGAACAACAACAAAGTTAGGAAACTACTGCGAAAGCAAAGAGAGCTTCACTCCAAGTTTAAACACAGCCAAAACCTCTCAGACAAACAGAAGCTAAACGATGTCAAAGTTAGCGTAAGGAGGGCTATGCGTGAAGCGTTCAGTGAATTCGAAAGTAAAATTCTATGTACCGACTTGACAGAAAATCCTAGGAAGTTCTGGTCTTACGTTAAATCAGTAAGTGGCTCGAAACAGCATATCCAGACACTCCGGGATGACGATGGCATTGAAACAGAGGATGACACGCGTAAAGCTGAAATACTAAACACCTTTTTCCAAAGCTGTTTCACAGAGGAAGACCGCACTGCAGTTCCTTCTCTAAATCCTCGCACAAATGAAAAAATGGCTGACATCGAAATAAGTGTCCAAGGAATAGAAAAGCAACTGGAATCACTCAATAGAGGAAAGTCCACTGGACCTGATGGGATACCAATTCGATTCTACACAGAGTACGCGAAAGAACTTGCCCCCCTTCTAACAGCCATGTACTGCAAGTCTCTAGAGGAACGGAGGGTTCCAAATGATTGGAAAAGAGCACAGGTAGTCCCAGTCTTCAAGAAGGGTCGCCGAGCAGATGCGTAAAACTATAGACCTATATCTCTGACGTCGATCTGTTGTAGAATTTTAGAACATGTTTTTTGCTCGAGTATCATGTCATTTTCGGAAACCCAGAATCTACTATGTAGGAATCAACATGGATTCCGGAAACAGCGATCGTGTGAGACCAAACTCGCCTTATTTGTTCATAAGACCCAGAAAATATTAGATACAGGCTCCCCGGTAGATGCTATTATTCTTGACTTCCGGAAGGCGTTCGATACAGTTCCACACTGTCGCCTGATAAACAAAGTAAGAGGCTACGGAATATCAGACCAGCTGTGTGGCTGGATTGAAGAGTTTTTAGCAAACAGAACACAGCACGTTGTTATCAATGGAGAGACGTCTACAGACATTAAAGTAACCTCTGGCATGCCACATGGGAGTGTTATGGGACCATTGCTTTTCACAATATATATAAATGACCTAGTATATAGTGTCGGAAGTTCCATGTGGCTTTTCGCGGATGATGCTGTAGTATACAGAGAAGTTGCAGCATTAGGAAATTGTAGCGAAATGCAGGAAGATCTGCAGCGGATAGGCACTTGGTGCAGGGAGTGGCAACTGTCCCTTAACATAGACAAATGTAATGTATTGCAAATACATAGAAAGAAGGATCCTTTATTGTATGATTATATGATAGCGGAACAAACACTGGTAGCAGTTACTTCTGTAAAATATCTGGGAGTATGCGTGCGGAACGATTTGAAGTGGAATGATCATATAAAATTAATTGTTGGTAAGACGGGTACCAGGTTGAGATTCATTGGGAGAGTGCTTAGAAAATGTAATCCATCAACAAAGGAGGTGGCTTACAAAACACTCGTTTGACCTATACTTGAGTATTGCTCATCAGTGTGGGATCCGTACCAGATCGGTTTGACGGAGGAGATAGAGAAGATCCAAAGAAGAGTGGTGCGTTTCATCGCAGGGTTATTTGGTAACCGTGATAGCGTTACGGAGATGTTTAATAAACTCAAGTGGCAGACTCTGCAAGAGAGGCGCTCTGCATCGCGGTGTAGCTTGCTCGCCAGGTTTCGAGAGGGTGCGTTTCTGGATGAGGTATCGAATATATTGCTTCCCCCTACTTATACCTCCCGAGGAGATCATGAATGTAAAATTAGAGAGATTAGAGCGCGCACGGAGGCTTTCAGACAGTCGTTCTTCCCGCGAACCATACACTACTGGAACAGGAAAGGGAGGTAATGACAGTGGCACGTAAAGTGCCCTCCGCCACACACCGTTGGGTGGCTTGCGGAATATAAATGTAGATGTAGATGTAGATGTAGATGACTAGTGATTCGAATCTTGACATCCCTTAAATTGCTAAGTAGTGAACATGGCCTGTCTGTAAGCTGTTATAATATGGTTTCTGTAGGCATTCATTACAAAAATATTAATTTTCAATGCTCACAGCACAATATAGATTTTTTGGGACTATGTAATTTATGTGTTAAGATGTATATAAACTTTTCTAAATAAAGTATAATTAACAACCAAATAAATAACAAAACATTCTTTCCCACCATATGTGAGCAACAGCGTAGAGACATTTCTGGGCTAGATATGTAACATCATTTCTTAGTATTTTCCACTGTGCCCATAATAAATTATTTGTATTAATTGACAGTAATATCTGTTATTTCATTATTATTGATATCATTTTTAGGGATACTATATCTACCCTTAAAAACAATAAACTAATAAATATAAATACTAGCATGAGAGCATATGAAAATAACTATAGATCTGAGCAGTGATAGTGGCACACAAAATGCACCATGCGACTGCTCGTGCAACAAAAAAAAAAAAAAAAATGTGCCCCTGCTGGAGGGTTAACAACCAACTCACAAGGTGAGTATGAGGAAGTGACAGCTGTAAAAGGCGAAAGATTTATTCATTTTGAAGGGAAACCAGAGTTAGCATCTCTGGGACCACTATGTTTAAACCAAGATTTAAGGCACAAATCATTTTAATTTTTTAATTTTGTGCTATATAACATTTCTACAATTATTAATTGTTGTTTAAATTATCCTTGTTTCTTTTATGGCACTAAATGAAGTCTGCAGCATTTTATTATTCATGACACAAAATCACATACTTTTGAGACAGTTTTTTAATAGTACATGTAAATCGGTGTTAGAGAACTGAATGTTGCATTCTGAAAAATTATGCTACGTCTGCAGCAATTGAATTTCCGCATAAAATTAAATTTCAGCATTTAAATTTGCACTTAAAAATTCCACTCAATAGATGCAAAAAGAAAGTCTGAAAAATTGACATTCAGTATTGGGATCTACATTTTTATCATCATCACTCAGAACACTTTAAATATTTAATTGGAGATACAGACAGATCCCCATCACAATTGTCCTGAAGTTCTTCCTCTGAATGATGCTCTTGTTTGGTAGTAGGACTGTGATCTCTGGATATTGTAAAATCATTATCTTTTTTGTCTATTTCGTGACCTATATTACTGACACCTTCCTTCATTCACCAAATAAAAATTTCATCAAACTGAAACGTTCTTGTGAACACATTTTGTACTGCACCACACTGAAGAAAACAGGTACATACTTCACGAGGCATGGTCTAGGAGACCCTAACACCTACCAATAACCTGTGTCAGCAAGAACAAAGATGGCAATAATGGAACTGACAGTAAATTATTGTAGGATTGGCACTTCAAGGAGGGTACAAACAATATAGAAGCATTCTGCCACAAATGACCTGGGTGATTGAGTTCAAAATTTTCTCACGGTCTGAGAGAGCATTCCTCATAAGTTAAGGGTTAATAAACATAATAAGGTGTGACTGCAGGCATCACAAGATAGTATGAATTGCTTCTGATAATCCAAAAAGGGAAGGTCATGACTAGAGTTAAATAGGTCTCTTAATTGCACACAGGTGTAAGAAGTCTTGCTACTTACACAAACCTCCTGTAATAATCAGAAAAATCTAGTAAGACTGGGAAAGCTCCAATGGCAGGTACAACCTGGCGTCTGTTCACACACCATTCTGGCTGATAATGTGTCACAAATTGTGAACATTGTTCGGTATGAAATGACACTTCTCCAAAATGTCAGTTGTGCTGCTAACAGTCAGCTACAAATGTGCTGTAAATGTACCATGCGGTCTAGGATGACCTTAGAAATTACTATGTCATGTGAGTACACCTTACACTGTTTCTGTTTCAGACCTCATAATATTCCATCTTACACCAGCACATGCTTCAATCTGAGTGGCCTCCAGAAGTACTGGTAATGATGATGGAACCCTAAGTGCAGCCTTATATCTCCTTTGCTAGTATCTCCAAATGATGGTACACACTTTGCAAAATCACATAAAATAATGGCATGCTCCAGGCTACTCAGAGTTTCTGTGAAGTTTGGCATTAGGACTGCATCCTTGCCTGTACAGTTATTTAAATACCAACAGTCATAACAGTATCTAAAGGTTCTACTCCCATCTGAGCTATTTTTCAGTACAATTACTATTTGTGCTCCCTCCCCCTCAGCTGGTACTCTCTTCTGTTAACCCAAACTGTCAAACTGTTGATTTATCAGTGGATGGAGGTAATATGGAAACAATTATGGATTCCTGTAAACAGATGATTCACTTACAGTGTGGCAATACTTTGCTGTGTTATCAGTGTTGTTGGCAATGTTCTGGAAGAGTTGAAAAACTCTGCATATTACACTGACAGCTTTTCCTTTTCCTCCTCGTTCCTTGCAAATATGACACTTTGCCCCACACTGAGGCTAAATTGATACGCTATCCTGACTTAGAGCATTTTATATTTAAATCACAATCTAATTATTCTTCCTTCAACACATTCTGATTGGCTCTCAGTGGACTTCTTCATAACCCCACCTTCATTGATTCAAAATTAGCTACGTTGATGGGCAATACCTGAATTCTGTCAACTTCTGGTACTTATGATAAACTATGACACACAAAACACAGTGCCCTGTCCAGTTCCTTGTTTTCCGCCAAGGGTCATCCACAGACAATGTATTAACTGGAAAATATGCTCCTATATCTAGCCAGACCACCCTCCCTATGCCTTTTGGTATTTTACCCTGCAAGTCAAGTCTAAGAAACTGTGCATACAGTTCAGGTGACTTCCCTTATTGTAGGCATGCGCCTTGTGGCATTTCAGTTAATACAGCAATAAAACTAAAAAACAATGATGTCTCATCCAGCTCTGCTATGCACCATTCCAGATCAACTTATGCGAGATGCTTACTTGGGAAATCCAGTCTAAATATGACATTGTAGTTATTGTCCCCTCAACAGAAACCATCCACACAAGTCTTGGAAGTCTTCTACTCAGTAGTTCATCCATGGAAAACCAAGTGAAAGAGTACTACATCCACCAATGCTACTTACTAAGTATAGCCGGGTTTGCTATGGATACCTGTGATCCAGTATCCAGTAAGAATTGACACACCCTTCCTCCTATATAGCCAGTCAAATACTAGTCTACCAGTGATTCAGTACATGGGTATTCTGAGATCAAATTTATTGTGAATGCTGCACAGTGGCCACACTGTTTCTTTTCTCCTTTAACACCAGGGTGGGATCTGTAACCTACGACCGTCTTCCTTGTGCCTGTGGAAAAATTTGCTGACATACCCATTCTGACCCCTCCCCCCCTCCCCCCCTCCCCAATGAACCATGGACCTTGCCGTTGGTGGGAAGGCTTGCATGCCTCAGCGATACAGATAGCCGAACCGTAGGTGCAACACAACGGAGGGGTATCTGTTGAGAGGCCAGACAAACGTGTGGTTCCTGAAGGGGGGCAGCAGCCTTTTCAGTAGTTGCAGGGGCAACAGTCTGGATGATTGACTGATCTGGCCTTGTAACACTAACCAAAATGGCCTTGCTGTGCTGGTACTGCGAACGGCTGAAAGCAAGGGGAAACTACACCCGTAATTTTTCCCGAGAGCATGCAGCTTTACTGTATGGTTAAATGATGATGGCGTCCTCTTGGGTAAAATATTCCGGAGGTAAAATAGTCCCCCATTTGGATCTCCGGGCGGGGACTACTCAGGAGGATGTCATTATCAGGAGAAAGAAAACTGGCGTTCTACGGATCACAGCGTGGAATGTCAGATCTCTTAATCGGGCAGGTAGGTTAGAAAATTTAAGAAGGGAAATGGATAGGTTAAAATTAGATATAGTGGTAATTAGTGAAGTTCGGTGGCAGGAGGAACAAGACTTCTGGTCAGGTGAATACAGGGTTATAAACACAAAATCAAATAGGTGTAATGCAGGAGTAGGTTTAATAATGAATAGGAAAATAGGAATGCAGGTAAGCTACTACAAACAGCATAGTGAATGCATTATTGTGGCCAAGATAGATATGAAGCCCACGCCTACCACAGTAGTAGAAGTTTATATGCCAACTAGCTCTGCAGATGACGAAGATATTGAAGAAATGAATGATGAAATAAAAGAAATTATTCAGATAGTGAAGGGAGACGAAAATTTAATAGTCATGGATGACTGGAATTTGTCAGTAGGAAAAGGGAGAGAAGGAAACATAGTAGGTGAATATGGATTGGGGGTAAGAAACGAAAGAGGAAGCTGCCTGGTACAGTTTTGCACCAAGCATAACTTAATCGTAGCTAACACTTGGTTCAAGAATCATAAATGAAGACTGTATACATGGAAGAAGCCTGGAGATACTGACAGGTTTCAGATAGATTATATAATGGTAAGACAGATATTTAGGAACCAGGTTTTAAATTGTAAGACATTTCCAGGGGCAGATGTGGACTCTGACCACAATCTATTATTTATGAACTGTATATTAAAACTGAAAAAACTGCAAAAATGTGGGAATTTAAGGAGATGGGACCTGGATAAACTGAAAGAACCAGAGGTTGTACAGAGTTTCAGGGAGAGCATAAGGGAACAATTGTCAAGAATGGGGGAAAGAAATACAGTAGAAGAAGAATGGGTAGCTTTGACGGATGAAGTAGTGAAGGCAGCAGAGGATCAAGTAGGTAAAAAGACGAGGGCTAGTAGAAATCCTTGGGTAACAGACGAGATATTGAATTTAATTGATGAAAGGAGAAAATATAAAAATGCAGTAAATGAAGCAGGCAAAAAGGAATACAAAAGGTCTCAAAAATGAGATCGACAGGAAGTCCAAAATGGCTAAGCAGGGATGGCTAGAGGACAAATGTAAGGATGTAGAGGCTTATCTCACTAGGGGTAAGATAGATACTGCCTATAGGAAAATTGAAGAGACCTTTGGAGAAAAGAGAGTCACTTGTATGAATATCAAGAGCTCAGATGGCAACCCAGTTCTAAGCAAAGAAGGGAAAGCAGAAAGGTGGAAGGAGTATATAGAGGGTCTATACAAGGGCGATGTACTTGAGGACAAAATTTTGGAAATGGAAGACTATGTAGATGAGGATGAAATGGGAGATATGATACTGCGTGAAGCGTTTCACAGGGCACTGAAAGACCTGAGTCGAAACAAAGTCCCGGGAGTCGACAACATTCCATTACAACTACTGACAGCCTTGGGGGAGCCAGTCCTGACAAAACTCTACCACCTGGTGAGCAAAATGTATGAGACAGGCAAAATACCCTCAGACTTCAAGAAGAATATAATAATTCCAATTCCAAAGAAAGCAGTTGTTGACAGATGTGAAAATTACCGAACTATCAGTTTAATAAGTCATGGCTGCAAAATACTAACGCGAATTCTTTACAGATGAATGGAAAAACTAGTAGAAGCCAACCTTGGCGAAGATCAGTTTGGATTCCGTAGAAATATCGGAACACGTGAGGCAAGGGGCGGCAGGGGTAAAATATAGGGAGCGAAAAGCTATTTACAATTTGTACAGTAACCAGATGGCAGTTATAAGAGTCGAGGGACATCAAAGGGAAGCAGTGGTTGGGAAGGGAGTGAGACAGGGTTGTAGCCTCTCCCCGATGTTATTCAATCTGTATATTGAGCAAGCAGTGAAGGAAACAAAAGAAAAATTTGGAGTAGGTATTAAAATCCATGGAGAAGAAATAAAAACTTTGAGGTTCGCCGATGACATTGTAATTCTGTCAGAGACAGCAAAGGACTTGGAAGAGCAGTTGAACGGAATGGACAGGGTCTTGAAAGGAGGATATAAGATGAACATCAACAAAAGCAAAACGAGGATAATGGAATGTAGTCAAATTAAGTCGGGTCATGCTGAGGGAATTAGATTAGGAAATGAGGCACTTAAAGTAGTAAAGGAGTTTTGCTATTTGGGGAGCAAAATAACTGATGATGGTCGAAGTAGAGAGGATATAAAATGTAGACTGGCAATGGCAAGGAAAGCATTTCTGAGGAAGAGAAATTTGTTAACATCGAGTATAGATTAATTAGTTTGGACAAGAAGAGAATAGAAGCTTCTGAAATGTGGTGCTACAGAAGAATGCTGAAGATTGGATGGGTAGATCACATAACTAATGAGGAAGTATTGAATAGGATTGGGGAGAAGAGAAGTTTGTGGCACAACTTGACTAGAAGAAGGGATCGGTTGGTAGGACATGTTCTGAGGCATCAAGGGATCACCAGTTTAGTATTGGAGGGCGGCGTGGAGGGTAAAAATCGTAGAGGGAGACCAAGAGATGAATACACTAAGCGGATTCAGAAGGATGTAGGTTGCAGTAGGTACTGGGAGATGAAGAAGCTTGCACAGGATAGAGTAGCACGGAGAGCTGCATCAAACCGGTCTCAGGACTGAAGACCACAACAACAACAACAACAACAACAACCCAATCTGGGTGTCCAGTTCACTTTCACTTACCACACCAAGCTTTTCTACAATTTTACTGAATGAGACAAGGTTGACCACATTGATAGCACATGATCTTTTCATTAAAGATTAACTTCTTCTCCCTAGGTAGGATCACAGCATCTATCTCTGCTAAGGAAATCCAGTCACCACAGCTTCATTTCAGGTCTTTGGAAATTCTATCTTTATGAGAATTTTCACCTGGCAACCCCACAAGTATGCATCTAGTGCCCTCTGCTCTGCCTCTTTAAGAATAGCCTTGTTGGTAGTGTTGTCATCTATTAGCTCATAAGTATTAATATTCAGCTTCCTAGTCTGCTTATCAAAACTTTCCACGGATTCCACTTGTCATTGAGCTGTACTATTAAATTTCTCATTGTACAACTCAGAGGGAGTTTTCCTCCTTTTCAATTCCAACCATCCAAGATGGAAATAAATAGCCACAGAGGCCCATACAAAAGTTTAAAGTTGGCATTTACTTGTCCTCCTGCAGAAAACCACTGCTGATCTGCTGCTGCCACTGTTCCTCTTCATTGATATGGACGTCAGACCACCATTGCAGTCTTCACCAGTCCTTCTAACACCACTAGTTGGAGTGCAGAGGTTCTCTGGTGGAAGTAGGTAGGCAAGATATGCCACAAGCAGCATGTTACAGTGGGGGTGTTGAGTGACTTTATGGCTGGGAGGGCTTCAGTTCAACCCTCATTCCATCAATGCTGTGACTGAACCCTGAAGCTGGTGGTCTGGTCAGGATGACAGTTGACTGGCAGTGGCCTCAAGACTGAAGCCCACCCTTTTGCAGACACTATCTCAATGACTCACTGATTTGATACCTAGCCTGATCAGAAGGTCAGTATTTATATACACTAGAGTGGGTGTGAGTGACCACCATAGATGTTATGTGTGCTGTACATCAAAGCATCCTTGGTTATGATAACCTCATTGTTCATCAACTAGGCAGGTGTGCTATGGCTCCTATGTGGGCAGCGTGTCGCAGCAAATGGCACGCTTTCAGAAATGAGTTCCTGGCTTTGTCTTGGGCTGTTACATGCCAGAATACTGTTAAAATGAAGCTTTGATTCCTAGAACAACTCTTATCTTTTAAAAAGATGTGAATTTGTTGTAGCTGTAAACCACAGACAAAATAAATAACAAGTAACTGATTGTGTTTCCCAAACAAAACATTACTATCAAAGCCTGCACCACAGTAACTTTACTATCACAAAAAATAATGTTACTCAATACTACCAGTTAGGTGATAACTAGAACATAAATTTGTAAAACTGTAATTCTTTGCAGGCCACACAAAAACTTTACAAGACTCCAAATTCAGTGGCCTTCAACTATCAAAAACCCAATAATAGAGAAATTAAGAGTAACTCATGGAAACGATTCTGTTGCTGCCCTTTAAAAGTAGTTCTTTATGTGTATTTGTTTCACTCTTATTTTAAAAAGACATTTTCATAAGTAATAATACGAGAGAAGGAAAGTTGCTACTCACCATATAGCAGAGGTGCTGAGTCACAATAGGCACCATAAAAAGATTCACACAATCATAGCTTTTGGCTATTAAAGCCTTTGTCAGCAGTAGACATGCACACACACACTCACGCAAGTGCAACTTGCACACACGTCTGCAGTTTCAGAGAGCTGAAACTACACTGCGAGCAGCAGCACCAGTGCATGATGGAAGTGGCGACTGGGTGGGGGTAAGGAGGAGGCTGGGGCAGGGAGGGGGAGGGATAGTATGGTGGGAGTGGCGGACAGTGAAGTGTTGCAGTTTAGACAGAGGGCAGGAGAGAAGGTCCTGAGGGGGGAGGGGGTAAGTAGCGGAAAGGAGAGAAATAAAAATAAAAATAAATTAAAAGACTGGGTGTGGTGGTGAAATGACGGCTGTCTAGTGCTGGAATGGGAACAGGGAGGGGGCTGGTTGGGTGAGGACAGTGACTAACAAAGGTTGAGGCCAGGAGGGTTATGGGAACGTAGGATGTATTGCAGGGAAAGTTCCAACCTGCGCAATTCAGAAAAGCTGGTGTTGGTGGGAAGGATCCATATGGCACAGGCTGTGAAGCAGTCATTGAGATGAGAGGTATCATGTTTGGCAGCGTGTTCAGCTACCAGTTTGTCAGTGGCCGTTCATGCGGACAGACAGCTTGTTGGTTGTCATGCCTACGTAGAATGCAGCACAGTGCTTGCAGCTTAGCTTGTAAATCACATGGATGGTTTCACAGGTAGCCCTGCCTTTCATGGGATAGGTGATGTTAGTGACCGGACTGGAGTAGGTGGTGGTAGGAGGATGTATGGGACAGGTCTTGCATCTAGGTCTATTACAGGGGTATGAGCCATGAGGTAAGGTATTGGGAGCAGGGGTTGTGTAAGGATGGATGAGTATATTGTGTAGGTTCGATGGACGGCAGAATACCATGGTAGGAGGGGTGGGAAGGATAGTGGGTGGGACATTTCTCATTTCAGAGCACAACAAGAGGTAATCGAAACCCTGGCAGAGAAAGTAATTCAGTTGCTCCAGTCCCAGATGGTACTGAGTTACGAGGGGAATGCTCCTCTGTGGCCGGACTGTGGGACTTTGGGAGATGGTGGGAGACTGGAAAGATAAGGCATGGGAGATTTGTTTTTGTACAAGGATGGAAGGATAATTATGGTCAGTGAAGGCTTCAGTCAGACCCTCAGTATATTTAGAGGAGGACTGCTCGTCACTGCAGATGTGACTACCACAGGTGGCTAGGCTGTATGGAGGGGACTTCTTGGTATGGAATGGGTGGCAGCTGTTGAAGTGGAGGTATTGCTGGTGGTAAGTAGGTTTGATATGAACGGAGGTAGTGATGTAGCCATCTCTGAGGTGGTCAACATCTAGATAGGTGTGTTGTTGGGTTGAGTAGGACCAGGTGAAGCACATGGGGGAAAAGTTGCCACTTCCATCATGCACTGGTGCTGCTGCTCTCAGTGTAGTTTCAGCTCTCTGAGACTGCAGATGTGTGTGCAAGTTGCACTTGTGTGTGTGTGTGGGAGGGGGGGGGGGGCATCGTGTGTTTTCCATTGTTTGTTTTCATAAGTAATGTCGCATGGAAATCATCAATTAGGTGGTAACAGGAATATAAATTTGAACAAGTGTAATGCTTTGCAGACTGTGCTAAAACATTACATGACTGTAAAATTCTTTGGTAATATGTGTCAAATAATAATAATAATAAAAGACAAATTACGGAAAACTGTTCTATTTATGATGTACAAAAAATACTTCTCTATTACATTTATTTCACACTCATTTTAAACAGAAATTTCCATTACAACTTTTCCACGGCAGTCTGTTCCAATAAAATCATGTAATCAAATTCGCGTCACACAAACTAAACAATAGTATTGACAGAAGAAACCACAAACAAAAGTTGAGGAAATGTGCAAGCTTTTTGAGCCAGTAGCTCCTCCTCGGTCTGGTAAGTCTCCTTTGAGACAGGGTTCTGAGTGGGTTTTCCATAACTCTCCCCATTCCCTAAACCTTACCAGTCCTTTTACTTCATTTCTCTTCCTTCCCATTCAACCATTCTGCCAGGAGAAAGAGCCAAGGCTCCAAAAGCTTGCACATTTCCTTAACTGTTGTGTTTTCTTCTGCACTGCTTGATGAGTAGATTTTTTATATATCCAATTATATTTTCAAAAAGTGATTATTTTTGCTTAAATGTATTAAAAATCATAGAGCTTAAATAGCAGTTTGTATTTCATCTGTATTACCTAATACATGTAGCAGGAGTTTCTTGTCAGATACAAAGCAATTTTCAGAAATAACTGTAATTCATAATAATATGGCAACAACATTAAGGTATTGTGTAATGACTATGTAGATATGTGATTCATTAAATTCAAGAATTTCTTATTTTTTCTGTTTTTTTATGTTCTAAGGTATACAGGAGAAACTGGAGAGCATCTACAAATGGATGAGGTTGCTGGTGGGAAACAAAACGCAGATTCAGATGAAGAAACCAGAAATAAACAATCGAATATTGTAGCTACTGGAAAACAAATACTTAACATTGACAGATTGAAAAGACCAACAAAACTGTCAACAAAAATTGTTGCATATGAAATTGTGTTGTATTGTAAGATACATACTTATTTATTCAAGGTGTTTACTAAGATTACAAATATGACACAAGTATTCCTAAAAATGTTATCATTTTCTTTCTCTTTCAGTCATCTTATGCATCCTGACTTCACAACTTGTAATACAAGCAGGCTCTTCTATTGAAGCAGCTGACCCATTGGCAATATCAGGTCTTGTTATTGTTTTACTGTGTATTGTCTGTATGCTGATTTCCATTGGACGACAACCTGTGTCGGAGAAGAAATTAAATTTTAAGGTACATAAAAAAATTAATGAAATGGTAAACACCATTAAAGGAACTCACTTTTAAAGACTGTGAGAGAAAGTAGTGGTTGAGAACTCTAGTTTTGCAAGAAAAGAAATAATTTTGTATAATGAAAAGGATTTTGGTACTTACTAGATGTGTCAGCAACTCAAGTCAAATTTGCAGTACTAATGGAAAGTAGTGGTATAAAACATAAGTGAGTACATACAGTCCTCCACATCAATACTGTGTAAAATATGAGACATATCTACTAAATCACATGACATACAAAGTAAATGTAATGAAAGGCATTTTGTACAGTACTAATCAAGCAAAAAGATTATGCAGCTTTTCTTCATGGCAATAAATAAATAAATTACAATGAAATGAATACCCCTAGCTGCATACAGGTGTTGATATGAGTCAATGGGGACAGTTGAAAATGTGTGCCCGACTGGGACCCGAACTCGGGATCTCCCGCTTACATGGCAGATGCTCTATCCATCTAAGCCATTTTATATAAGGCTCACTGGCCATTTGACCATCTTCCCATCTTCTTCTGTGCAGATGCACAAACGGTGCCCGAACTCTTATGGTAATTGGCAAAAAGCTGCAAGTAATGAGTATAATGGGCAGGGGCACTATGAATATAGTGTGGGACAATAAGTCGGGAATGTGGGTCTCATAGGAGGCACGCCAGAGATAAGTCCCTGCAGTAGCACTATCCTCTGTGTCCTCAGTGGCTCAGATGGATAAGTGTCTGCCATGTGAGCAGGCCCGGGTTTGAGTCCCAGTCAGGGCACACATTTTCAACTGTCCCCTTTGACTTATATCAACGCCTGTATGCAGCTAGGGGTATTCATTTCTTTGTAATTTCACTCTAATGAGCTACATGGTCACCAATGGTATCTGTTCTTTCGGGCATGTCCAAAAGGACAGATACCATCTTCATGTATATAAATAAATAAATTTCTGGGTGATTTATTTATTTTTTTACTGATACATTAAATAGCAGAAAAACTAAGATGTAAAATTCCATCACTTTTACCATCAAAATGATGCAGGCTATCAATGATACAAAATCATGAGTTGGGTGGAGTGACTGACAAAAATGTACAAGTTACAGAATTTGTTTGACAATACTGTCAAAGTACATACACTAATTTACTTTTACATATAGTTTCCAGCCGTACTGAGACATATGTCATAGTGTTTGATAAGCTCTGATATTCTGCAATCAGACAACTCTACCACCCATGACTGAAGACTTTGTACAGAAGGGTTTGTGGCAAAAACTATAAAGCTCATGAAGTCCATCATGAACACTGTGAAGTTTATGGCACAAATGTAATGAGTGAAGTTGCTGTATGACAGTGGTGCTTTATGTTAAAAAATGGGTGAACCAGTGCCCTTGATGAAGAGAGAATTGGTTGATCGACTAACGTGATTGTAGATCTGATTCGTTTGGCCAACGAAAGGGTAGAGAGAAATGCAGATTCACCATCTTGGATCAGCTTACTCATACTCTTCTGCACAAAACCTCCAGGTGACAGAATTCAATGGTTGCTGAATTTCAAATATTGTCGAATGCTTTGACAGATGCGTCAGTGTGGCTGGGAACTATGTGGCAAAATAACTTAGAGTATGCACTTTCACAGTATTGTAAATCAAATTCTGTAATGTCATTCATATTTTTTAAAAATAAATAGAGGTTACTTTATGAATTGCCCTCATTTTACCTGTAACGTTTCTGAGAGTTAACATTTTTACATTTGCATGTGCTTTTAGGGTTAAAATGAATAGCCTCCAGTTTCTAATATCAGTGTTATTTCAACATTTCTTATTTATTTAATTTCAGTTACTGCCTATATATACTTGTTCCATCTGACTTATTAGGTTTTTTCACCTATGGGTAGATGTAGTGGGCTATTTTTTTGTGTACTCTGATTTTGAATTAAATCAGTGTATGGTGACATAAATGATATGGCCACATGTTAGAGTTAGCCTCCAGGCACTCCTCTCAGCCAGAACAAAGTTTGTTCCTGATACTGGTCAACAGACTGATTCTTATGGGAAAAAATCCTGCCAGGCACACAACACCATGTACACAATTTAGGAGCCTGTACTTCCCACTGCTAATACAATATACAAACACCGTTAGGATTATTAACTGTAGTTAGCCCAAATTTTGTGTCCACCAGTAGGAAGTAGTGGTGTGCTTTATTGTTAAAGTTCTTAGAGTGAACATTCCTAGAAGAGTCAACCAGTATATTGCTATCCCATATGTATATCTTGCAAAAAAACCAAAAATGTATTACAAACATTAGAGCTTATGTAGATGCTTATCAACAACTGTTCTTCCTACAAACCATTCATCACTGGAACAGTGAAAGGGGCAAGTGACAGTGGTACACAAAATACCCTCCACTGTGCACCGTAACATGGCTCGTGGAGTATAGATGTACACACAGATGTATACACAGATGTAGATAAGCTTGACATCTTGGTTGTTCAAAAAATGGAGGCATGACTGGTATTTTTGTGTTTGGTGGATTTTGTTTTTTGGGCATTAGACCTGCTGTGGTCAAAGGCATATGTCTGTACCTAACATTTTGTGATTTTGTGTGCTAATGCTGGAGACATTATGAGTGGCTATAAAGTTTGAAACTGCTGTCTGACACTTTAACCACTGAAGGCCCCTAAATTGTGTACATGGTGTTGTATGCCTGGTAGGATTTTTTCCATAAGAATCAGTCTGTTGATCAGTGTCAGGAACAAACTTGATTATGGCTGAGAGGAGTGCCTGGAGGCAAACTCTAACAGAGAGAAAGATAAATGTTAGAGTTATAAAGTTTAAAACCTATACACCACTAAAAGTTTGTACAAAGTGAATTAGTCATTCCTATTAAGGCATGTCTGTAAGTAAGGCTCCATACATTCTCAGCACTGACTCAACAATGACATGCCTTAATCTCACTGTTGTTCTTGTAAGTTAGTGGCAAACAGCTCCATTCGAAGTGATTTCACATCTTTTTATATTAGTGCCCCAGAAAGAAAGGAGGATGTGGGGGGTTCATCTACTGTACTCTGAAAGGAATAAAGCAGTGAAGAATATTTGCAGAACACAGCTGCAGTTTTATGATAGCTAGCTTAATGACTGTAAACTTTATGAACGGAACAATCTGCAGAACATCATGACATCAGAGAAAACGAGTCTTGATGACTTACCAGAATTGGCGATATTGCACAAGAGTAGAATGTTAGCCATGGCTCAGTATCAACTTACAGACTAAAAAAAAAATTTGGAAATATCATAACAACATTTAAGGCAACCTAATAAGGAAGGAAAAGATTTCCTTTGTCACAAAATGACAGTTGATGATAAGTGGGTCCCCCATTATGAACCACAGAGTAAGCAATGATTGATAGACACTTCTTTTCTGTAGTATGTTTGTTGTACAGAGAAGATGTACCGACTGGCCGCCATTTCATCCTCAGCTGATAGGTGTAATTGGATGTGGATATGGAGGGGCATGTGGTCAGCACATTGCTGTCCCAGCCATTGCATGTTTTTGTGACTGGAACCACTGCTCCTCAGTCAATTAGTTCTTCAGTTGGCCGCACTAGGCTGCGTACACCCCACTTGCAAAACAGTGATCAACAGACCTGGACGGTGACCCATCCAACTGCTAGCCATGCCTGACAGTGCTTAATTTTGGTGATCTGACGTGAACCAGTGTTACTAATGCAGCAACACCATTGGGACTTCCAGTAATGGATGTTGACTAATGTCAGGTGTTTAAGGAATACAGCAACTGGTCTTCCTGAATCATAATGAAAGTGCCATGAATATGTTCAATGGTGTTAACTGAGAGCTTCAGAAAGGCTACAAGCCAAATTTCAAACTGTCATTCAGCACTCATTTGAAAAGGATTACAGTATTCCCAGCATGAGTAATTATATGTTATCCTGAAGCTGTACACTGGGCAAAAATACATAATAAAAAAAAGGCACACTCAAGTGTGTGCCAGATTGCAGGGAGAGTGGAAGGGCTGGTTTAATGTGTGGGTTGCTCTTAAGAACTTTTACTAAAACAAAAAACACAATAATCCTCAGGCACAGTACCTTAAATAAAAACAATTTCGTTTAAATATGTTTACAAATATTAAATTGAATTAAATTGCCCAGGCACAACAGCCACTTTAACAAGAACTATAACACGAAGGGTTATCCCCCAATTTTTTAAAAAATTTAACAACATGATTTTAAATGATTATGTGTACAAACCTGGTTGACAAGAAAATGTAGTCTTCCTGAAACTCCTCATTGATTGCAGACAGTTGCCTAAGGATCTCTGTTGATGTGCCATGTAGAAAGACTCCACCACACCTGGTAAGACTTCCATTGTTTTCTGTCAGCAGCAATCGTGATCACTTGTCTGTGCAATAATCAACTCGGCATCAACAGTCATTCTGTCAGTAAGTATGTCACTCCTACAAAGGATGTGGTGGTCTCACACACTCTGATGCCCAGGCGGTGCTTGGTGCATATGCTGCAAAAATTTAGAGTTGTACAGCTGTCAACTGGGGAACAACCCCATATCCATCACTGCATGGCACAACACTCTCTCCCCTCCCCTCCCCCCCTACCCTCCCCCACTCCTCCTCCTCCTCCTGATGAACATGCCTCTTCATCCATCATCTCAGAGGGTCTGTAGTGTCTGGTGAAGTCCTGTTGCAAATGAAGCAAGAGTCCACAAACTCTTCTGACTATCCAGTGCACAAGATAACTCACACAATGTATTTCTCCTTATACTTCCCCTCAAATGTTTGTTGCTAGACCTGGATAATTTCTAGGCCCTGCTACACCTATGATATTAAGCCCAATACATTGTGCCAGCCTCACTTAGACTTCCAGCTCATGGTTAAATTAGTCACTGCCACTATACCACTACTCCATACCATGCAGCAATTTTATTACTCTCAAAAGACTACCAATTTCGACCACTGTGTTGGACAACAAACACTGCAGGCAGTCTCTGCACCATCTTCAACAGGTTTCTACTATCTCTGTAAACAACATAAGAACACAGTCTAAAGTCAAAGAGGATGAGGGCATATGTGAGAACTCCACACTTCAAATTTCTATATAAGTGAAACACCATTTAATCTCTCCTGATAACCCTTGCGAAGTCCACTTCGTCCACAGACAGTGTCTTCAGCTAGCCCATTGCTCCATGCTCTGTTAGGCTTCCATTTAGTTAACAGTCCATGTACACTCACTAATATCAAGCCCCACCTTCAAAAACAGCAATAGATTGAGACATTTCCCTTATGCACAAAAGGAATGCACTTCTGAACTTTCCACATCTAGAGAAGCAACCTTACTGCTTCTTGACAATGAAGTTCCAAACTACACCTCCACCAGAGGGCTCAACTCCCTTCCTGCACTCTATCACTGTTACAGACCAACTAATCAATTTTGGGATTGCCCACAGTTCCACAACATTATTTTCACATGCCAACATTGCGGCCAATCAGCCTCCAGAGCAGAAAGTAGACACTGCAATTGGCCATTTCTTGCTAACACTCAGAGTACAACTGTAAAGTCCTGTTGCATGCTGACACTTTCAGAAGTTTGTTCTAAAAAGCTTCCAGGAAATGCCAGTGATTCTGTGGGAGACACTATTGCCTTGGCAGGCCACCCAACCAGGCCAGACTGGCACCTGTTAGCCAGATTAGGAGAAGCCCACCCTCTATCTCCAAACCAGATAATAGTTGTAGTTCCATGGACACTGGAAAACTGTCACTGTCAGTCACAACAGCCACTGGCACTCGGGCATGGCCTGGTAATGATCTGCTACACTGATGCCCCAAATTGTCTTCAAGCGATAGGAGCTTCCTGGTTAGGGAACTCAAAGAGAGACTATGAGTGCTGCTGCTTCATGAGGAACTACAGTTAAAACAACCTGATGGAAGTCCTCCTTTCTTTTAACATATCTTTGTCTCCAATTAAAAATTAAACTGAATGGTAGTATAGGGGACAAGTGTACACAGTATGCACTTTAATGAATCCTTCTTTATTTACCACAATTTACTTCCCAACAAAAGAACACAACACAGGCATATTTTCACAGCTACACAGTGGTACCACGAAGAGACAAAAGACAACCAAACAAAAGATATAACACACAATATAATGTTTGACTTCTTAGTCACTGACTATTGCACTCGTCATGTTAGCCCCTCCCCCCCCCCCCCCCCCCCTCATTTGGGAGAGCTATGCTCATGCAAACAAGACACTGTTACTTTGGAAACCTGGAGTGCCCCAGACCTCACAATAGATGCATTTGATATATCTTGCCAGAACAGGTGTGAGGGGCTGAAGAGGAAGGGATATCCAGCACAAGAGGCTGAGGAAGACTGGCTGGAGCATCCATACACTGAGTGGGAAGGAGGCATGGGGGGGGGGGGGGCTGTGGTAAATTGGTAAACGCTGGTTTCAGATGGTCAACTGAGACTGTGAAATGTGTTCCATTTTTATCAGCTATGAAGGTCTTGGTGTTCAGAAAATCATAGTGAATGGTCCTAAATAAATAGGAGCCAATGGGGGCCTGATGGTGTTGTCCATAATCCATACCTGAGGGAAAGTGAAGAGGTCTTTGGGGAAAACGGATGGTTGAGAACTGACTCGCAATGGGGGAGGAGTGCGAAGTAAGAGCATTGAAATCTGCAGCTGACGCATAATTGGCCACACTCGCCTGTCCCACAGTCACGCAAGGGGGATGAAGCAAAAAATTCACTGGGCACCTTCACTGCTTTGCCATAGACAACTTGCATTGAAGAAACCTGATATCTGCCTTTAACATGCTATTTAGTCCCAAAAAAACCATAGGCAAGGCGTCTGTCCATGTCCCACTGTGCTATGCGAAGGCACCCTTCAGAGTATAGTGCATAGGTTCTACCATCCCATTCCTACAGGGATGGTAGCTCATAGTTTGCAGGAGGTTGAAACCTGTCATTCATAGCAATTCATTAAATAATTGGAAATCAAATGGACACCCTCTGTCACATGTAATTGATGTAGAAATACTGAACCAAGCAAACCATGTGGAGATGATAGCTTGGGCAGTGGTGCAAGCAGAAATGTGAGACACTGGGCATGCCTCCAGTCACTTTGTAAGCCTGTCAATTAAAGTGACAGCATAACAAAACCCCTCTGTGCAAGGAAGAGGTCCTACCATGTCAACATGAATGTGGGCCAAATGACCTGTAGTGGTCAGGAATATGACCACAGGAGAGGTTGTGTGGTGACTAATTTTGTTTTTCTGACATGGTATGCAATTATGTGCCGAAAACTGGCAATATTTCCACATTCCTGGATGCACATCTTTTGAGGCCACAAACTTAATAGAAGCATTGATGGCAGAATGTGGCAAGGCGTACAGATATCAAAGATGATGCATCACCAACGTAATGTAAAAACGGGTGCAAAACATTCTGAGAAGTGCCACACGATGGACGGAATTGGGAACCCTGTACTGGCATCCATTCAAGTTTCAGACTAGTTGATGCAGAATTGGGCAGACACTGTTGTAAAAATGCATCAGAATCTTGATCTTTTATGATATCTGTCCAATCGATACATGTCAAAGATGCACAATTGTGTGATAAGCAATCCATGATATTGTTGTTGGTCCCAGAGATGTGGTTGACATGAGTAGAGTACTGAGCAATAAATTCTGCATAACAGATTTGATGTTGGGAGTTCAATTCAGACACTCACTGAAAAAGTGAAGTTAAGGGTTTGTGGTCTGTGTAAATTTTTAACTCCATACCTTCCTGGTACTGTTGGAAATGTTTGATAGAGAGATATATAGCAAGGAGCTCTCTGTCATATGCACTCCAGTTATTTTGCTGTGTAGACAGATCTTTTGGAAAGAAAGCCATTGACCGCCACATTCCTGATACTAATTGCTAGAGTACTGCCCCCATGGCCTTCTGGCTGGCATCAACAAAAAGAGCCATCTGAGCACTAGAAATGGAGTGGACCAATAAGACAGCCTTCCCTAAAGACAGTTTCATGGACTTGAAATCCTCCTTGGCTGAACCCATCCAGGGGACTTTTCTGACACCAAAAGTGTATTTGCCCTTAGCAGGTAATTGATAGGTTCTATAATTTCTGCAAACTTTGGTATGTGTCGGTGGTTGTAATTGACCGTACCTACAAACCTGTGTAACTCTCTGAATGTGATGGGAAGAGGCACCTGCAAAATGTCTGAGACCCTCTGAGGAGTAAGAGAAATATCATCTCTTAATATAAGGCAACCCAAGAATTGTACTTTGTCCTCTGCAGATACACATTTGTCCTTGTTAATTTTGATGCCATTTCCATCAAGACAAGAGAAAACTGCTTTCAAATGGGAATTATGGTCACTCATATTATCAGAAAAACTAACATAGCAAAAAATGTGAGTTAAACCATGTATAATCTCATCCATAAAATGCTGCCACCTCTGAGCAGCAACATTGTGTTCAAATATCCTGGAAGGTGTCATGATAGTGGTTTTGTACTTGTCTGCCTCTGCCGTTGTAATTTGTGCAAAAGCCTTAGCACAGTCTATGACACTGAACACAGAGGCACCTTCTAAACCGCTTGTGAAAACAACTCATTCAGTATCGGGTACTGGTCATTGACTATTGCACTTGCCACAATAGTGCTTGTAGACATACTGAAGATAATACAGACCTTTTCTTCAATATACATATTTATTTATTTAGCGTATGGCATTTAAGTACATTTCAGTATTGGATCACATTATTATACATTACATATATTCACAGACAAACATCTAGTCCTTGTATAAGTTCAATGGGTTTTTGGGATGCCATGAGGAATTCTTCAATGTCCCCACTCCCCACTGAACACTGTGGCACTGCATTCAATTCTGATGTGTTGGATGGTCTGCTTAGGCACACCGCAGTCACACACTGGTGAAGACAGCAGTCCCCATTTGAAGAGTGAGTCAGCACATCTTCCTTGCCCAGTTCTTAGTCGGTTCAGAGTTGACCAGATCTTGTGGGGCTGATCCAACCCAGGAACTGCCTCAGTAGTGCAAGGCATTAGGTGGCAAGTTTTTAGGGCATTTTGGAGCCATTCTCTTCTCCAAGAGTTGATGTCAGCCCCAGTGAGGCTCTTGAGAGCAAGAGAAGGATGTCTTGAATGAAGCCTCTTGATACTCAGATCACGTATATTGATGTGTACTGGTAGTTCAGGGTTTTTCTTGATCTCGTATTCAATGACCAAGGCTGCTCCTCGTCATATTTTTGGGGTTGGTATATGACTCAGGGCAGGTAGCCTTATGTTAGGTGTAGACCTAATGGCTCCTGAAATAATGCGCATGGTGTTGTTAAGTTCAACATCGATTTTGTTCACATGGCTACTGTTTAGCCACACTGGTGCACAGTACTCCACCACAGAGTATACCAGGCTCAGCACAGACATCCTCAAAGTAGTTGCCATTGATCTCCAGGCGGTTCCACAGTGTTTATGGATGAGGCTGTTTCTTGTTCTCACCTTGACAGCTGTTTTTTTTAAGGTGTGATTTAAATGACAAGGTTCTGTCTAACGTGACCCTTAGGTACTTTGGCTCCTTGTTGTGGTTGAGGCATGTGTTGTCAAAGTATACTTCCAGAGCTCTGTCGGCTTCTCTGTTATTGAGATGGAAGCAAGTTACTTCTGTCTTCATGGCATTAGGCCTAAGCCTCCATTTATGGAAGTATGCTGCCAGGACAGACAGATCAGATGTCAGGGTTTCTTCCATTGAATCAAAATTGTTGTGCCTTGTTGCAGTGGCCCTGTCATCAGTGTAGCCAAATTTCCTACAAGCTGTTTCCGGCATGTCAGCAATGTACAGGCTGAAAAGCAATGGGTCTAATACCGAGCCTTGCGGTAAGCCATTTTGAAGGAATATCGGGCTGCTGACTTTGTTTCCCATGATGACCTGGAATCCTCTGTTACCAATAAGGTTTGTCACTTTTTGACAGTGAATTATTTTCAGCGGTTTATAGGGTAGGCCTTGTCTCCAGACGGTATCATAGGCTGCTGAAAAGTCAATGAAGGACACAGATGTTTTTAATTTCTTTTGGAATCCCACTTCAATATGTGTTATAAGGGCCAGGACTTGGTCTGCACAGCTTCGGTTGGGATGAAAGCTGGCCTGTTCTGCTGGGATGGCCGTGAGTATTGTCTGACTGATCCTGTTATGTAGTAATCATTCCAGAAGTTTGTACACCATGCTAAGCAGTACTATGGGCTGATAGTTTTTCAGAAGATTTCCCAGTTTGCCTAGCTTTAGGGGGCGATTATCTTGGCACGTTTAAGTTCTTGGGGTATGTTTCCTGTCTGCATTAGTGATGTGAAGAACTTTGCTAGCCATATTTTTGAATATTTGCCAGACTTGATAAGAAACTCTGGGAGGATGTCATCTGAGCCAGGGGCTTTACCTGGTTTTGTGTCCTTTATTGCCGCTGAGATCTCTTCGGGGCTGATGTTGCATGAATATTTGGTGTCAACACTGGCGGTTGCTTTTAGCTTTTCTAAGTTCATGTTTAATCCATATTGTTGCCTCTCTGTGGTTTACCCCCTTTGGATGTTTTAACAATGTGCAAAGCAATTTTGTTAGGTGTTGTGGGGTTTTCTTCTCAAGTGATATGGCTGGCTGCTCCTAGTTTTCGAAGCAGGATACATAAATAATATACATGTGGAGCCAATCATACTTTTCCGTAACTACACTAGTTCAATTGGGCACCCTAATTTTAAAAATAGCTTATAAAAAATTCCCTTTTTTATATATGTGCTTAAATGAATGCAAATTACTTGTTGGACTCTTCTGCCATTGATAAAGTATTTAATTTGGGATAAGTAAACATGGAATATTCTTTTACTTTGTGGGTTTTTGTCTAGCAGGGGACTGGAATCACAACTGGGAGGATTTGTGCCAGCCCTGTAAACCTGGGTAACAATTTCTCCATTATTTTAACTTTCACTTTACTGACTGCCTGGAAGTTCTGTACCCAAATCCTGCCATCCGCCTTGAGGTGAGTAGGACATCTCCCTGGTTCTACATCCAGGCTTTTCTGTCATGACTATGCTACAGATTAGTTCTCACACTCTTCCAATTGTCTCAGACCTGTTCTACATCAATTTTTGTAGGTAACAGTTATCTGATGACACATTTATTGGTAGTGAATTGGGCTTATATGCAAACATTATGACTAGTGGGGATCTGTCTGTGGGATTCATGTACTGCTGTACTGAAGGCAAAAACCAACCGATGAAGCAACATGTCACCCCTAGAATGATCTTGATAATGGTTCACTATGAGAGTGGAACACAAATTGCAGATGACCAATATTGAAAATGAAAGGTTAAGGATAGTATAGCACTGTAATGGTATGTGCAATCCCCCTTCTGAAACAGAAATGTGGAAATATTCTCAGTGTGAATGCTATGGTATTATCAGAGACTAAATATTGACATTGTCTGAAGGAACCGAACAAGGTCTGTAAACTGTTAACAATGCCTTATGTGTACATATCACAGGTCAGAAATAACTAGCAAAAGTGGGTGAAGGTGTTGACACAGACCAGTATGAACCTGTCCTCAATGATCTACGTATAGCCCTTCCATAGATGATGTCATCATTCCAGAAGGTAACAGTCCCTGCCTTGCACTCATCGTTGGCTTGCCCATTGCACAGACCATGCAGGACTCTACCCACTCATTAATTTCTTTGTCCATGATCTGACAAATTAAATTTTTGTGAATCGTCATCCAGGTTTGAAATTTTCCTAAATGGCCACCAACTGGCAACTCGTGGTAATATTTACATACTAAGGGTACTAATTCAGGGGGTAAAACACTTGTGGTAATATTTATATACTAAGGGTACTAGCTTAAGGGGTAAAACTATTTTGTCCCTGCGGGACAGCACAAAATATTTTCATTTAAATGATAGGGCTTCCTTTCTCCTCCCTTTATCTTTTCCTCAATTTCCTTTAACCTGATGTTGGATGCCTTGCATTCCATAATGTCCCTAAACAACTCTAAGAGATGCCAATGAACTCCACACCCCATTAACTGATTCCTTGCAAGGTACACTCACTAGATAGATCACTACCCACTTCCACAAAATATGACTAAGGCTGTCAGCAACAAAATGTGTGTATGATTCACTCAAAACTTGAAGGCAGATAGTTGAATTGCCCATTTAGTGGCCTTGGCCTTCCCAGCCCCCAGTTAAGAGACTGGTTACCAGTTTGTAAGTTGAATAGCATACAACTGAACTACAAATTTCTTGGAAAGATCTGGAGCAGCCAACATGGGGGCTGTTGTTAACATCATCAAGGCAGCTTGTTGCAAAGAACATCATCTTGCCACCCCTTTGGGACTCTCAGATAGTGGACAATTGTGAATAGCCTCACTGCAGCTCTGATCATATCCTGGGGAGAAACCATACGTGCCAAAAATGACATCTATGATTAAGCAGTTTTTATCTTAGAAGGCTTAACTTTATGCCCCCCCCCCCCTCCCCAATACCAGCAAATAAAAAAGATTAAATTTAATACCTGAGAAGATACTATCAAGGAGATGGTCAGCTGTGCTGCTCCATTCGAAAGCCTAAATGGAACACAGTTACTCTTATAGAGATTCCAATCACAGTGAAGGCTATGACTGGCTTGGAGTCTTGAGACAATGGAATCTGATAATAGGCTAGGTTGAGATCCAGTGGAGTGAAGAATTTAGCCTTATAAAATCAGGAGAAACATGAATGTAGATTGGGCAGTGAAATGGACAGCAAAATTATCTTTTTGGTCAAGGCATAGTAATCTATGACAGGCCAAATTCCCCCATCTCCTTTAGGAACAAAAAATATGGGTATGAAATATGGAGAGCAGGAAGGTCTATTGATACCATCCTTAAGTGGTTCATCTATAACTGACCTGAGCTCATTCATCCTTAGTGCAGAAATCCTGTATAGTGGATGCCTGACAGGAATATTGTCAGGAAGTTTAATCTTTCACTTGCTGAATTTAGCAATTCCCAGAACATTGGTGAGCACATTTGGATATTCCTCACGTACACACTGCAGCAGTGCATCCTACTTGGAAGGTAGATGATTAAAATCATCCATCTCTGATCCTGTGCTTCTCTGGCCATATCAACCTGTGCCAGTGCTTCACAAGAATTGTCATAAAATTTATAGATTCAGTCCCTAGTAAAATATAATGAAAATCCTCATTCTTTCCTATTAACAATAAAGCCATGTGTTGGATAAAGTCAGAACAAAGAATTATTGGTACAGTTAATTGACGGACTACCTTCACCTTAAATTTCCAAATGAAACCATAGATCCTCACCTAAATGCTGAATTTCAGTTTACCAGGGCCATCCTACAGTTACAAACTTCAGTACCCATTGGGGGAACTGGCACAGTGCTTGGCACTAGTGATACCACTCCTCACTAATCAATGACACCATGTGTCAAGTAGGGCACAAACCAGTTCTCCATTCTTACTAATGTAAATAAGTAGAACAGGAGCAACAGGTGAAGCCACTATTCTATTACACACTATTCAGCCTAACCTTGCCCCTATTCTTAATCTCTAGTCAGTCAGTATTCTCATTGTTCTTTTGCTGGATCCCCTGACAATCTTGTTTAAAATGGTCAGGACATCCACATCGAAAACACATATATAGAATCCTATAATCTGTGAGGTATCCTTTTGTGCCTTTGTTATACACCTTTGAATCCTGTATCTTGGTGTCTGTTGTTTGCTTCATATCTGCATAATATACACTGTGCACCAGCCAAGAGACAACTCATAAAACTATACTTATACTTACACCAGTACCATTGATTGCCTTTGCTGTGTGCCTGATGTGCCACACAGTAAAGCTAAGGGCTCCCCAATTTGTTGTATCTGCCATTAGTGCCTTTGCACTAATTCCTGTAGTGCCTGCGAGGATATCAATTGCATACACCAATACTCTCGTAATCCACTAAGACTATATTGCACAACCCTAGTTTATTAACATAATCCATTAAATGCCCTGTACACTTCTCCCCTGCAGGTCTGGGGGTCAGAATAGGCCCGAGGTATTCCTGCCTGCCGTAAGAGGCTACTAAAAGGAATCTCACACTTTTCAGCCCTATGAGTTCAGGTCCCATTCTATGGTTTGACCAGCCACTTTCAAAATTCTACAGAAGTGCGGGCCATATGGGGGAGGATGCCTTACGTGGTGCATGAGTTACCCATAGTGCCCTCAAATTCGATTGCCTGAATCTTTTGTCATGGCTTTGCATCTCCATCTGCTATTCAACTATTTGAGCGAGGACACTTTCCAGGGTATGTCATCTTCTTCCGTTGTCTCCTGTCCTCTTTTGCCCCCATGACAATATTGGATTTCTCTGCACCCAATATCCAGCACAATAGTCAGTCTGTTGTGGTGAGGCCGTCATGTACCCATTTGGTGGTAGCCCCCTGACGGCACAGGGATCGCACTGCTGCTGCCTGAGCTGTAAACTCCCCATGTATGTGAAGGAGTAGATGCCTGTCTTCCTGGGGCATCAGGACTCCCGGCAATGGCCATCATGGCAGTTGGCCTTTGCTGTGGCTGGGTGGCACCTATGGGGAGAGCCCCTGATCAGAGTGGGTGGCATCAGGGTGGATGACCCACAATGAAGCAGACTAAGTCATCTCTTGCTGGTGACCGTACGGCACCAGCAGTCTCTAAGAAGGGCAAGATCGAATACAACGTTGACAGGTATGACCATAAATCGTTTCCATCCCCTGCTACACCATGGGAGGAACATAGGACTACAGAATGTATAGAACCACATTTGCCTCGGTTTTTAGTCTGTAGCAGAAATGATGGGGACTCCTTTCTACCTCTGAAGCCTCAGTTTTTCATTGAACACTTTGAGGATAAGTTTGGAGAAGTGACAGAACTGTCAAAGATGTGAAATGGAAGAGTCTTAATTCAGACAGCATCTTCTGCCCAATCCTTAGCATTATTCATCTGAGGAAGTGGTGGATATCTTAACATCCCCTGCGGGACTGGATCTCACTGATGCCTCATCCACCACAGAAATGGCTACAAATACTCAATCGGTGGCAGCAGGTGACCCTGAGGCATAACCTGCCTCCTGGCACACTTCATGCCTTCCCAGCCTCACGGTAATGTCATCCTCCAGTGGAATTGCAGAGGTTTTTTCCACCACCTGGCTGAGCTATGCCAACTGTTAAGCTTTACACCAGCTTTCTGCATTTCTTGTAATATCCCCTATAGCCATGGAGGGCAGGGGTTCGCATTGCCAGTAACCAGGTTTACTGGAGGGCAATGCAGAGGGCAGGTGTAAAGCTTAACAGTTGGATTAGCTCAGCCAGGTGGTGGAAAAAACCTCTGCAATTCCACTGGAGGAGGATTTTTATCCAGAATTTCCTGTCGCTTCGTACTTTCCATGTTCACGTTGGTGCCTGCCAAAATCCCTCCCCCCCCCCCTCCCCCCCCCTCCCCCCCCCCCCCCCACACACACACACACACACACACACACACATCCAGGAGAATGGAGTTCCACAGGGCTCTGTATTGAGGGTATCTCTATTTTTAGTGGCCATTAACAGTCTAGCAGCACCTCTAGGGCTGCCTGTCTCACACTCTCTGTATGCAGATGACTTCTGTGTTTCGTACTACTCCATCAGTACTGGTGTTGATGAGTGCCTATAGGGAGACAACCACAAGGTGCAGTCATGGGCTCTAGCCCACAGCTTTTGGCCACAACGTCATGTGTTATGCACTTCATCCGGAACCAGAACTTTACCTTACTGATGATCCCCTCACTGTAGTGGAGACATATTGATTCTTAGGACTGGTTTTTGATGCCAAATTGACTTGGCTTCCTCACCTTCTTCAGGTTAAGCGGAAGTGCTGGCAGCACCTCAGTGCCCTCCGCTGCCTGAGCAACACCAATTGGGATGCAAATCGCTCTACGCTGCTACAGTTCTACATAGGCCTTGTTCAATCCTGCCTTGACTATGGGAGTCTGGTTTATGATTTGGTGGCGCCCTCAGCATTGCGTTTTCTCGACCCAGTGCATCACTGTGGCATTCACCTAGTGACGGGAGCTTTTAGGACGAGTCCGGTGACCAGCGTCCTGGCAGAGGCTGGAGTCCATCCATTGCAGGTCAGGCATGTGCAACTTCTTGCCAGTTACGTTGCACATGTTCATAGTTCTCCTGCACATCTGAATTACAGTCTCCTTTTCCTGCCCACTGCGGTTCATCTCCCACATTGGCGGCCCAGGTCAGGGCTTTCAATTGCAGTTTGTGTGTGATCCCTTCTATCTGAAATGGAGTCCTTGCCTTTACCACCTAAACTCGAGGTCAACTCACGTACACCTATATGGCGTACACCTAGGCCACGGCTTCGCCTGGACCTTTCACATGGCCCAAAGGACTCAGTTCACCCCGCGGCTCTCCACTGTCACTTCCTCTCAATTCTTGACCTGTACCGATGCCATGAAGTGGTTTACACCCTTGACATGTACCCAGGCCATGAAGTGGTTTACACTGATGGCTCGATGGCTGATGGTCATGTCGGCTTCATGTATGTCCATGGAGGACATATTGAACAGCACTCCTTGCCTAATGGCTGCAGTTTTTTCACTGCAGAGCTGGTGGCTATATCTTGTGCTCTTGAGCACATCCATTCATGCCCTGTGGAGTCATTTCTTCTGTGTACTGACTCCTTGAGCAGTCTACAAGCTATCGACCAGTGCTACCATCGTCATCCTTTGGTAGTGACCATCCAGGAGTCCATGTATGCCTTGGAATGGTCCAGTCATTCAATGGGAACCCCAGGACATGTCGGAATCCCAGGCAATGAACTTGCTGACAGGCTAGCCAAACAGGACCCACGGAAACTGCTTATGGAGATCGGCATTCCAATAACTGACCTGCGTTCATTTTTATGCCACCAGGTTTTTCGGCTTTGGGAGACGGAATGGCATAGTCTCAGTACGCACAACAAACTGTGTGCCATTAAGAAAACTATGAATGTGTGGCAGTCCACCATGCGGGCATCTCGCAGGGACTCTGTGGTTCTCTGCTGGCTCTGCATTGGTCACATTTGAGCCACCTGAGGCTACCTCCTGCGCCGTGGAGACCCGCCTCAGTGTTGATGCAGTACCCAGTTGTCAGTGGTCCATATTCTGATGCACTGTCCCACTTTGACTGCCCACTGATGAAATCTTCGGTTACCAGACTTGTTGCTGATAATTTTATCTGACAACACCTCATCGGCTGATTTAGTTTTACGTTTTATTTGTGAGTGTGGGTTTTGTCATTTGATCTAAGTTTTAGTGCATGTCCTTCATCCCTCTGTGTCCTCTAGCCTAGTGCTTTTAGGGTGGAGGTTTTAATGTGTTGCAGATTGGCTGGTGACTCCCTTTTATTCTCTCATGGTCAGCCAGCCATGGTAATCTGTTTTGTCATTTTAATCTCTTCTACCTGTTTCTTGCTTTTCTATGGTTTTCTTGTCCCCTTTTGTTCGTTTCAGTGTTTGTTGCCCTTCCGTCATCCTTGTGGTTTTTCCTTTCTCTCCGTTTCGTGTTGTCAGTTGTGCTTGTTTTATTCCCACCCTTGTGGCATTGTTTTATTCAGAACAAGGGACCAATTACCTAGCAGTTTCCTCCCTTCCCCCCTCTTTTAAGCCAACCAACCAATGAACCAACCAACCTACCAACCAACCTACCAACCAACCAACCTACCAACCTGTAAACTTTGGATATAGCAACATATAAAACTGTTTTCCTTTGAAGTCACAATTTTCACCTTGTCCTTAAAACCATTAGGAACCACAACAGGTACTTACCCTACATTGAAGTATCAACTGACAGTTTTCTACTCTATTGTAACAATCCAAGTAAAGGATTAGGTAAATTAGCAAAAAAATCAATGCAGTCTCAATCCATTATGTCCCCTTGGCTATCAACAAGTCCCCTACCAGTCTCAGTTCTGTGTTCAGTTCCCCCTCCAGTAGTTTCCAAACACTTCACTTTAATTTCTCATCAAGATTCAGAGCAGACATTTCCCCAGTATGTTCCAAGAGGACAGAGGCTTGTTCCTATCACTTATCTATCCATTTACACACCTTTTCAATCCCTTTGATGCAATCCAGATCATGCAATCTAATCAAATAATTTGTTATTTGAGCCTTCAGGCACTGTACTTGTGCACAGGAGGATTTCTCTACTTCAAAACAAGATACAACTAATGCATTTCATTTAAACTGATTTGATGATGGCTACGGCCTCACTCTACACATTAGGATGCATCAGAGCTATGAGAAAAGGGTGTTGCAATACTTCCTCCAACATCCCTACTTGATCAGCTACACTACCAAGGGGCTCACACCCCCTAATTCTAATTTCAAATTGAGATTCTTAATTCCTCAAGTCACTGATTCCAGGCACCTTTATGTCACCCATTCTGGAATGAGCAAATCTCGACCAGTTGATATGTTCTAAATCATCTACTGAGAATAATTTACTAATTAACGGTAAGCCACACAAACAGACATAACCATACTCTGCTACCAGTGTGTACCAGAGGATAGGGAGAGTGGAATGGTTGGTTGATTATGTGGGTTGTTTCTAACAACTTTTATTAAAACCAAAAAACCACACATTAATTCTCAGTTGCAGTGCCTTAAATGAAAAAAGTTTAGTTTAAGTTCATTTACAAGAATAAATTTAAATTTAACTGCCCAGGCGCCATTACCAATAGAACAAGCACAGCAACACAAGGGATTATCTCCCAATTATTAAAAATTTTTGACAATGTGAATTTAAATAATTACATTTAGAAACATGGAGGTTGTTCCAGCACCTGGTACTCAAGGAAAGGTAGTCTTCTCCAAATTCCTGTTGAATTGCTGTCAGTTGCCTCAGATCCCTCTTGACACGCCATATAGAAGGACCCCGACATACCCAGTAAAACTATCAGGTTTTAATGGAGCTCGAACCATTCCTTATGTCAGCAGCAATCATTACACTTGCATTTGCCTGTATCAGATCAGCACCAAAAGTCTTTCTGCCAACAAGTACCTTGCTGCTCCACAGTGTACAGCAGTTGCATGCCATGTGATGCTTGTGCTTGGTGCGGCCACTGCAAAAATGAAAGTTGTGCAGCTGGCAGCCACAAAACAGTGATGTGTCCAACACAGCACAAGATGCGTATATGTTATTTTTTATTACTCCTAATATTTACTGAGTAAAATATATTTGTCTTAACAGCACTCTCTTCCAGACTGCCCCATCCCCCACTCCTCATTTTATTGAAAATGACTACAGGATACATATAAACAAACTAATATTAAAATTTCAGTATACTTTAATTGCTTATGGTGTAAACTTGATGCATGCATGTGTAGAGTATCTTGATGATAACTCTAGGAAGAGTAACACAGAAATTTTTATTTCAGGTACCATTTATACCCATTCTGCCTGCAACGTGTATTTTTGTCAACACTTATTTAATGATGATGTTGGATGTGTTCACGTGGATCCGATTTGGTGTATGGATCATCATAGGTAAATAAACATTTTGTTTTAAGAAGGTAGTGCCCTATAGCTCACAAATATTTGAATATGTCATAATAAACTGCAAAGAGCTGCTGATAAAAATTTCTTTGTTGTATATGAGTTTCAGTCCATAGATCATAATAAGGCTCATGTACATGGTGGTCCATCTGAAGTTTTGGATGAGACTATCTTGAAAACTATACATCAGGTAAAAATAGTGGGTAAGACAAGTTCGTAAGCTCAAAGGGGGACATCAAATGATACTACACGTGACCTCCAGCCCCCACCCCCTTCTTAGATGGAAACACCCATTTTTTTTATTGCACATTCGGATTCTCCATAAAAAAGTAATCAAGTTTTGTCTGAAACATTTTTTTAAACCATTGACAGATGGCGCTGAAATTGAGAAAAAAGTAAAATTGGGGAAGAACTCTGATTTATTTAGAATTATCCGAGAAAGCCGCATCAAAGCAATAAAAAATGTGCACCAATTCTTTCGTTACAGCAAACTAAGCTATTTTTGTACAAATTGTACTGTATCCTACTTTTGGCATCACCCAGGACCAACGACATGGACGTAGTAGAATGATGTTCCCATGGTGTGCTTCATTAGTGGGAGTCCTCTTGCCTCTCACATGTTGGGGTGCTTCATTAATGTGAGACCCCTTGCCTCTCACAATTTGGGGTGCTTAATTAATGAAATTATCCATGAAGAAATTGTTCAAAATTATCCCCATTTGCTTCAATGAATAAAGTCATCATCTGCAAAAGTTGTCCACAGTTTTGAGCAGCACGTCCCGTGGTATGGCTGCAAATGCTCTTTGAATGTGTTGCTCCATATTGTTTCTGGTTGTGGGCTGTCTTTCATAAACAATATTTTTTAAGTAACCCCACAAGAAAAAATTAGGAGATGTTAGGTCCGGCGAATGTGGAGGCCACTGAATTGGTCCGCTGCGTCCTATCCACCGACCAGGGTACTGCAAATTTAAAATGTTCCGCACATTTTTAGCATAATGGGGAGCTGCTCCATCCTGTTGGAACCACATTTGTTGCCTAGTTTCTAAATCAGTAACTTCCATTAGCTCCAATAAATCATCATGGAGAAGTTGTAAATAAGATTCCCCAGTAACATTTCGGTCAAAAAATATGGTCCTATCAAGTAACCGTTTAAAATTCCACACCAGACTATTAACGACCATTTGTGTTGATTGTCAACGGGTCTGTGCCAGTGTGGATTGACAGGGGACCAATAATGACAATCATGACAATTTAATTCGCCATTGTTTTTGAATGTGACCTCATTGGTGAACATAACACATCTAAAAAAAATCATTGTCACCTCTTATCATTTCCAAGACCCATTGGCAGAAATGCACACGTATTTGCATATCTTTCATCGTTAATGCCTGAGTCAGTATGATATGATACGCATGATATTTATGTGCCTTCAAAATCCTCAAAACAGTTGATTTCGGTATTCCACTTTCTCTCTGAATTGCATGACTAATAATTTTGGGATTCAGTTGAACACAGGTGAGAATGGTAAGGGTATGAGCATCATTTTCATTGTATTTGCAATGATGAGGTGGACAGTGCGTGTATCCATTTCGAGCTCGTTGAGTGCAATTTCAAATAATGTTTTTGCTTGGACATCATCTGTTAGGGAAACTATCCGCATACAATTGTGCAGCTGCAGTGTAATTGTTATGGCACTCACCTGAAATTAACATCATATTAACAATTTCTGTAGAAGGTTAGTGAGCCATGTTTCACTAAAGAATAATTTACTTTCGTCATTTGATGTTTACGGTTCACAATCTGAAAGTGAAGTGACATCTGATCGCATTGCACTGACCTTTATACTGCGCCGTAGTTCACAGTTTGGCCACGGTAGTGCCACAGTTGGGTGAGTAATGCCTCCCTCCATCAAAAACTGTGGAGGGTAGGATACATTTTGTAAAAAAATAGCTTAATTTGGCGTAATGAAAGAATTGGTGTGCATTTTGTATTGATTTGATATGTCCTTCTTGGATCATTCTACATAAATCGGAGTTCTTCCCCAATTTTAATTTTTCTCAATTTCATTGCCACCTGTCAATGGTTTAAAAATGTTTCAGACAAAACTTGATTACTTTTTTTTATGGAGAATTCGAATCTGCAATAAAAAATGGGTGTTTCCACTTAAGATTTAAAAGTTGCCCCCTGCCCCACCCAAGGGGGCGGGAGCTGGGGGTCACGTGCAGTATCATTTGATGTCCCTCTCTGAGCTTACGAACTTGTCTCACCCACTAGTTTTACCCGAGGTATAGTTTTCTATTCTGTATACCATTGGTGTACAGAATACCTGATGATAATCTGTGGACCAAAACAGTACAACAAAGGAGAAGAGAATAGCAGTGAATCACTAAATCTGTTGTTTCATTACAGCAGATTTAGATTTCAACTATTACATAGTTTTCTTTGGTGCAAAAAATTACAAAACAGGAGAATCAGGAACAAAAGTAAGATTTTTTTAACAATATATTGAGAGTTCAGACATAAGCACTATATAGTTACATACCACGTAACAATAGGTGACATTAGTCTAAAGTGTCACTTAGTAAGCATTATTGGTTTATGTAGAGCGTACCAGGGTGTAAAATGTCAAAAGGTATGAAGCTAGTCACTGGCACATAAAAAATGAATGAATAAGTAAAATAAAGAAATCAAAATAGTACAATAGCATAACCTGAAATCGTACATTATAAAAATACATTGGTGCCATCTCTGGCTGTATAGTATAATCATGTGGAGTAAAACAGCATTACAGTGTCGAATGGTATCGCACTAGCCAGTGGTGCATAAAAAATTAACAAATAAGTAAAATAAAGGAATATATTAGAGTTATGAGAAACAAAATACGTTAATTCTTGGAGGCATGTACCATCTATGCAACCAGTTAACCAATTGAAGGCAGTTTGTTTGTTGCCATGCGCGTTTCACTTGATTTATTTGGGAAGCATCCTCAGTGGCCTGTAATACATGTTTCCTTTTTTACATACAATAAATGTATTATGTGGCACACACACACACACACACACACACACACACACACACACACACACACACACACACCAACAACAACAACAACAACAACAACAACTGGGAAAAAAATCAAACCACAATACAAACAAAAGAAAGACAAACACACAACAACAGTTGGCAACACTGCACACCAAAAACACACATATGTTGGTCACAAAATGGAAAGTGCAAGTGATATAAGTGATGTGACAAGTGTGGGTGAAAGAATGCCAGAAATCGGCCAGCTGGAGTATGGAAAATAATGAATACATCTCCAGGACCACATGCGAGTTAACAGCACTGGAAATTATAAGTAACACCGAATAATAAGTTCACATTACAAACTTTGTGCTACAAAAGTCGATTTTAACCTAAAAAAGCATGAGAAAGACATGGAAAAATGTAATATAACAGCATATTATATCTATCACATAATAAGTTTATTGTATGCAAAAAAGGAAACATGTATTACAAGTGACTGATGATACTTCCCAAATAAATGAAGCAAAACACATATGGCAACAAACAAACTGCCTTCAATTGGTTGCATAGGCAGTACATACCTCCAAGAATTTAAAGCAGCTAAAGGAAAGACAGAAAAAAGATGAAAATATGTTCTACTGGGTTTAAGTAAGGACGTGATTATATCAAATTGTGTGCCCTCATTGGGCTAATATAAGTCACAAACCAAGCTAAGGAATGACATAACTGCACTTAGTATAATTTTTTGACACTAAGTCCTTAGAAACAATTAAAAATATGAAAGTAGTATAATAAGTTAAAAGAGCATCCATAAAAGGTGTACTGTAGCAGTATGAAAAGCCAAACAACTCATGGACACAATATATATTACTGATGTGCACCACACTGTGGCAATAACACAAATGTCATTAATATATTAAGCAATGGAATAGATCTTTTGGCTTATAAATCAACAGTGTGACAGTTTCAATTAATGTTAAATATATTGTGTAGCAAAGTATAATAAATAGAGTGAAAGTTTCAGACAATGTAAATCTATTGTGTCGTGAAGTATGGTAGCCCTTAAGTGGGTGAAAACAGTACCTACCAAATCAGTGGTGGTTTATTCCATATGGTTATACTATAAGCCCAGAGATGGCGCCAATATATTTTTGCAATGCATGATTTTACATTATGCCCAGAGAAGTCACACTCTGTGCTATTGTGTGGAATTGTAAATGGATCTCCTTCCATTTGTTTATAATGCGAAATAAATTATACACTTTCCTGTAGTTATTGTTATTGACAGGGTGGTCTGTTTTCTATGGTTTAACTGTTACTTCTGGACTTATTATCAAGTACATTTTTTAATTTTTTAAAAAATTGTGTCTGCTGTAATAAAACAATGGATTCCATAATCAATTGCTGTTATTTTCTCCATGGTCTATGTGGGACAATTGCTGGTCACAATAGGATATATATGGATTCTAATATAATTAAAATAAATTTGTGTCAGTAACTCTTGCCTGTGAATGTTGTTGTTTTCCAAATAGAATTTTCACCTTTTTAGTGTCATTTAGTACTTCACAGGAATCAGTCATTATACAAGTAAGCTTCTTTGCTGATAACACAAAATTCCAGTGCATGGTAGTGTTCCATTATCATCAACAAAAATAATTACTCACCAAGAGTGGGTGCAAATCAAGATAAATGATAGGACAATTGGTGCACAGGTGATCTAAAAGCTGAAAAGAGTTTTTCAGAGGAAGAGCAATTTTAAGAATGATATGGCAGAAAAATGCAAATATTATACTCATTAAAAACAATCTGGAAGGGTGAGAAAAATACAATAACAGTGTTGTTGTTGTTGTTGTTGTTGTTGTTGTCGTCGTCTTCCGTCCAGAGACTGGTTTGATGCACCTCTCCATCCTACTCTATCCTGTGCAAGCTTCATCATCTCCCAGTACCTACTGCAACCCTCATCCTTCTGAATCTGCTTAGTGTATTCATCCCTTGGTTTCCCTCTACAATTTTTACCCTCCACACTGCCCTCCAATACTAAATTGGTGATCCCTTGGTGCCTCAGAACATGTCTTTGCCAACCAATCCCTTCTTCTAGTCAAGTCGTGCCACAAATTTCTCTTCTCCCCAATTCTATTCAACGCCTCCTCATTAGTTATGTGGTCTACCCATCTGACCTTCAGCGTTCTTCTATAGCACCACATTGCGAAAGCTTCTATTCTCTTCTTGTCTAAACTATTTATCGTCCATGTTTCACTTCCATACATACAAGAGCAATACAATATAGAAAGGGGATACATAAAACATTATAAAATGTTGGAGAATGGTGAAGGATGGGAGGGCGTATTATAGTATTTGAGAGTTGTAGCATCGCGCTTTAGTGTTTACTTCATAGATTCTTACTTAAATTGCGTATGAGTTTAGTATAACAGGTGTAATTTCGAGTTTTAGATACTGTAATCATAAATTCAGGCAGATTGCAGTGCAGTCGTTAGGCATTTGTTCAGGTTAGTTAATACATTCTTTGCGTGTTTCCCTTGCATTATCTAGGCACAGACTCGTGTTTCAGTAACTGTTGTTCAACATCGATTAGAATGGACAGGGACTGTGATTACTGTGTTCAGATGAGGGTTGAGTTGGCATCCCTTCGCTCACAGATGCAAGCGGCGCTGACTTCGGCCACGCAGTTTGAGGCTGTTGCCAATGGGCACCACTGTGGGGAGCCGGACTTTGGTATCACGGGGATGTCAACCTCGTCCCGTCTGTTCCCAGATCGGTCTGCCGCTGTGGTTGCCCCCGTTGCTGCCCGCAGTGGGGCTGACCCCTCCCCTGTGGTTGATTGGGAGGTCGTTCCAAGGCGTGGCAGGCAGCGAAAGACGTCCCCGGAGGCTGATCAGAAAGCCTCCCCGGTGCGTCTGGCAAACAGGTTTCAGGCACTGTCTCTGGCTGAGCCAGATGCAGCTGCCTGCTCTGTTTCAGAGGATGATTCTCAGCCTTCAAGGTCCGGGCAATCACAGAGGGTGGGCTTATTGGTAGTTGGGAGCTCCAATGTTAGGCACGTAATGGGGTCCCTTAGGGATATGGCGGCTAAGGAGGGGAAGAAATCCAGTGTGCACTCCGTGTGCATCCCAGGTGGAGTCATTCCTGATGTGGAAAGGGTCCTTCCAGATGCCATGAAGAGCACAGGGTGCTGCCAGCTGCAGGTGGTGGCACATGTCGGCATTAATGACGTGTGTCTCTTTGGATCTGAGGAAATTCTCTCTGGATTCCAGTGGCTATCTGATTTGGTGAAGGCTGCCGGTCTTGCTTACGAGATGAAGACAGAGCTCACCATCTGCAGCATTGTTGACAGAAACGACTGCGGACCTTTGGTGCAGAGCCGGGTGGAGGGTCTGAATCAGAGGCTCAGACGGTTTTGCGACCGTGTTGGCTACAGATTCCTTGACTTGTGCCATAGGGTGGTGGGGTTTCAGGTTCCGCTGAATAGGTCAGGAGTTCACTACACTCAGCTGGTGGCTACACGGGTAGTGGAGGCTGTGTGGCGTGGACTGGGCGGTTTTTTAGGTTAGAAGGCCTCGGGAAAGTATGGGGTGGGCTGCAATCTCAAAGGGTGCATGGCAAATAGAGGACGTGCTTGGATCAAGGAACAGTCGGAATTGTAGTTGTAAATTGTTGTAGTTGTGCTGGGAAAGTCTCTGAGCTTCAAGCGCTAATAGGAAGCACAGAAGCTGAAATCATTATAGGTACAGAAAGCTGGCTAAAGCCTGAAATAAGTTCTGCAGAAATTTTTACGAAGTCTCAGACGGTGTTCAGGAAAGATAGATTAGGCAGAATTGGTGGTGGAGTGTTTGTGTCTGTCAGTAGTGGTTTATCTTGTAGTGAAGTCGAAGTAGATCCTCCGTGTGAATTGGTATGGGTGGAGGTTATGCTTAACAGCCGAACTAAGTTAATAATTGGCTCCTTCTACCGACCCCCAGACTCCGATGATATAGTTGCTGAACAGTTCAGAGAAAATCTGAGTCTCGTAAGAAATAAATACCCCACTCATACGGTTATAGTTGGTGGGGACTTCAACTTTCCCTCGATATGTTGGCAAAAATACTTGTTCAAAACTGGTGGTAGGCAGAAAACATCTTCCGAGATTGTCCTAAATGCTTTCTCCGAAAATTATTTCGAGCAGTTAGTACACGAACCCACGCGAATTGTAAATGGTTGCGAAAACACACTTGACCTCTTAGCCACAAACAATCCAGAGCTGATAGAGAGCATCATGACTGGTACAGGGATTAGTGATCACGAGGTCGTTGTAGCTAGGCTCAATACCGTTTCTTCCAAATCCACCAGAAACAAACGCAAAATAATTTTATTTAAAAAAGCGGATAAAGTGTCACTAGAAGCCTTCCTAAGAGACAATCTCCATTCCTTCCGAACTGACTATGCAAATGTAGACAAGATGTGGCTCAAATTCAAAGATACAGTAGCAACAGCAATTGAGAGATTCATACCTCATAAATTGGTAAGAGATGGAACTGATCCCTCGTGGTACACAAAACAGGTCCGAACGCTGTTGGAGAGGCAACAGAAAAAGCATGCGAAGTTCAGAAGAATGCAAAATCCCGAAGACTGGCTAAAATTTACAGATGCGCAAAATTTGGCACAAACTTCAATGCGAGATGCCATTAATAGGTTCCACAATGAAACATTGTCTCGAAATTTGGTAGAAAATCTGAAGAAATTCTGGTCGTATGTAAAGTACACAAGTGGCAAGATGCAGTCAATACCTTCGCTGCGCAGTGCCGATGGTACTGTTACCGACGACTGTGCCACTAAAGCGGAGTTATTGAATGCAGTTTTCCGAAATTCCTTCACAGGGAAGACGAATGGAATATTCCAGAATTTGAAACACGAACAGCTGCTAGCATGAGTTTCTTAGAAGTAGATATGTTAGGGGTTGCGAAGCAACTCAAATCGCTTGATACGGGCAAGTCTTCAGGTCCAGATTGTATACCGATTAGGTTCCTTTCAGATTACGCTGATACAATAGCTCCCTACTTAGCAATCAAATACAACCGCTCGCTCACCGATAGATCTGTACCTACAGATTGGAAAATTGCGCAGGTCACACCAGTGTTTAAGAAGGGTAGTAGGAGTAATCCATCTAACTACAGACCTATATCATTGACGTTGGTTTGCAGTAGGGTTTTGGAGCATATACTGTATTCAAACATTATGAATCACCTCGAAGGGAACGATCTATTGATATGTAATCAGCATGGTTTCAGAAAATGTCGTTCTTGTGCAACACAGCTAGCTCTTTATTCGCACGAAGTAATGGCCGCTATCGACAGGGGATCTCAAGTTGATTCCGTATTTCTAGATTTCCGGAAAGCTTTTGACACCGTTCCTCACAAGTGACTTCTAAACAAGCTGCGGGCCTATGGTGTATCATCTCAGTTGTGCGACTGGATTCGTGATTTCCTGTCAGGAAGGTCACAGTTCGTAGTAAGAGACGGCAAATCATTGAGTAAAACTGAAGTGATATCAGGTGTTAGCCAGGGAAGCGTCCTGGGACCTCTGCTGTTCCTGATCTATATAAATGACTTGGATGACAATCTGAGCAGTTCTCTTAGGTTGTTCGGAGATGATGATGTAATTTACCGTCTAGTAAGGTCATCCAAAGACCAGTATCAGTTGCAAAGTGATTTAGAAAAGATTTCTGTATGGTGTGGCAGGTGGCAGTTGACGCTAAATAACGAAAAGTGTGAGGTGATCCACATGAGTTCCAAAAGAAATCCGTTGGAATTCGATTACACGATAAAGAGTACAATTCTCAAGGCTGTCAATTCAACTAAGTACCTGGGTGTCAAAATCACGAACAACTTCAGTTGGAAAGACCACATAGATAATATTGTGGGGAAGGCGAGCCAAAGGTTGCGTTTCATTGGCAGGACGCTTAGAAGATGCAACAAGTCCACTAAAGAGACAGCTTACACTACACTCGTTCGTCCTCTGTTAGAATATTGCTGCGCGGTGTGGGATCCTTACCAGGTGGGATTGACGGAGGACATCGAAAGGGTGCAAAAAAGGGCAGCTTGTTTTGTATTATCACGTAATAGGGGAGAGTGTGTGGCAGATATAATACGCGAATTGGGATGGATGTCATTACAGCACAGACGTTTTTCGTCGCGGCGAGATCTATTTACGAAATTTCAGTCACCAACTTTCTCTTCCGAATGTGAAAATATTTTGTTGAGCCCAACCTACATAGGTAGGAATGATCATCAAAATAAAATAAGAGAAATCAGAGCTCGAACAGAAAGGTTTAGGTGTTCATTTTTCCCGCGCGCTGTTCGGGAGTGGAATGGTAGAGAGATAGTATGATTGTGGTTCCATGAACCCTCTGCCAAGCACTTAAATGTGAATTGCACAGTAGTCATGTAGATGTAGATGTAGATGAACAGGAGAATGAAGGAGAAGGTAAGAAATCGCGGAGGAATCAGAGAAAGGGAATGATGGATGCCAGATATGGGTGGGATAGGGTGAGGAGCGGTAGGAAATGGAAAATGGATGAGGAGCAGGAGGATTGTGGAAAGAGAAGTCAAGTGGGAAGACATCAAAAAACAATCACAGTATATTGGTAGGAGCAGGAGGGACGAAAGAGTGAAAGAAAGAAGGGTAAGAGAGTGAAAATGAGAGGTTGTAGATATGCATAATGAGAAACATGAAAGTATGATATAAGTATGGGAGGGATGTTCAGAGACTGAACTAGCAAGCAAGAAGACCCGGGTTCGAGTCCCAGCTGCAGCACAAATTTTACACTACTGGCCATTAAAATTGCTACACCAAGATGATGACGAGCTACAGACATGAAATTTAACCCACAGGAAGAAGATGCTGTGATATGAAAATGATTAGCTTTTCAGAGCATTCACACAGGGTTGGCGCCGGTGGCATCACCTACAACATGCTGACATGAGGAAAGTTTTCAACCGATTTCTCATACACAAACAGCAGTTGACTGGCGTTGCCTGGTGAAATGTTGTTGTGATGCCTCGTGTAAGGAGGAGAAAAGCGTACCATCACGTTTCCTACTTTGATAAAGGTCGGATTGTAGCCTATCGCGATTTTGGTTTATCGTATCACAAAATTACTGCTCGCATTGGTCGAGATCCAATGACTGTTAGCAGAATATGGAATCGTTGGGTTCAGGAGGGTAATACAGAACACTGTGCTGGATCCCAATGGTCTCGTATCACTAGCAGTCGAGATGACAGGCATCTTATCCACATGTCTGTAACGGATCGTGCAGCCACATCTCGATTCCTGAGTCAACAGATGGGGACGTTTACAAGACAACAACCATGTGCACGAACAGCTCGACGATGTTTGCAGCAGCATGGACTATCAGCTCGGAGACCATGGCTGTGGTTACCCATGACGGTGCAACACAGACAGGAGCGCCTGCAGTGGTGTACTCAACGACAAACCTGGGTGCACGAATGGCAAAACGTCATTTTTTCAAATGAATCCAGGTTCTGTTTACAGTATCATGATGGTTGCATCCGTGTTTGGTGACATCATGGTGAACGCACATTGGAAGCATGTATATGTATACTGGCGTATCACCCGGCGTGATGGTATGGGGTGCCATTGGTTACACGTCTCGGTCACCTTTTGTTCGCATTGACGGCACTTTGAACAGTGGACGTTACATTTCAGATGTGTTACGACCCGTGACTCTACCCTTCATTCATTCCCTGCAAAACCCTCCATTTCAGCAGGATAATGCATGACCAAATTTTGCAGGTCCTCTACGGGCCTTTCTGGATATAAAAAATGTTCAACTACTGCCCTGGCCAGCACATTCTCCAGATCTCTTACCAACTGAAAACACCTGGTCAATGGTGGCCGAGCAACTGGCTCATCACAATATGCCAATCACTACTCTTGATGAACTGTGGTATCGTGTTGAAGCTGGATGGACAGCTGTACCTGTACACACCATCCATGCTCTGTTTGACTCAGTACCCAGGCGTATCAAGGCCGTTATTATGGCTTGAGTTGGTTGTTCTGGGTACTGATTTCTCAGAATCTATGCACCCAAATTACATGAAAATATAATCACATGTCAGTTCTAGTAAAATATATTTGTCCAATAAATACCCGTTTATCATCTGCATTTCTTCTTGGTGTAGCAATTTTAATGGCCAGTAGTGTAATTCATTTCTTCTGCTTTGACCATTATTGTAGATAATGAAGAGACTTAAATGTGTCAGGGAAACATTTAATTATAAAATCTATAAGAACACCTATGGTACAGGAGTTTCCCATTACGTTCAATGCTGGGGTGCTATTCCAATGTTGGAGAGCCCTGGCAGTAGTGACAATGTAAGGGAAAATAAGCAGAAGATAATGAATTGAAGTTTGTGTTGGGGAGGGCACTCAACTTGGGTAGTTTGTGCAGCAATGTTGACCATTGTGCTGTGGTGGTGTAATTGTTAGCATTTCTGTGTAGCATGCAGAAAGACTTGGGTTTGAGTCCTGGCTCCAGTACAAATTTTAATTCATTTCTTCTGCTTTGACTTAAAATGTCTCTGGGAAACATTTAATTATATGACTGAAAGAATGATGTAGAGATAGAGAGAGAGAGAGAGAGAGAGAGAGAGAGAGAGAGAGAGAGAGAGAGAGAGAGACCCTGAATCCCACTGAGTTTTGTCTCTCCCTTAATTTTATTCACACTTGACTTGTCAAGTATCTGTTGTGCATCAGTCACTACTTCCAGTGGAAAACTTTTCTTTGTAACTTATAACCCCCTTTGCCACAAATCCCACAACTTACCATCCCCAGTTCCAAATTATCCTAATACACACTTCTGAGTCCACACAACAGTTAGACAATAAGTGCTCATCACCCAAATGTGACCTTCTGCGACTCCCATTCCACCACCAACAGGTAAACATGCCAAGAGTTTGATAACTCCAATCTTGCCTCTCTGTCATTTCCAAAATCCCTCCACAGCAACAGCAAATCTGCTTCAATATCTTTCATGTAAAGCCTTAATCCTTGAGTGGGCATGCCTGCATATAAAGTATGCAAACCACAAATAAAATTGTTTTGCACCATTCCATTGTTGTTTCACGATTGTGAGCTCATACCTATTCCTTCAATATTGCTTCAGCTAATACAGTAATAAATTGGGTTGTCATTTATCCAAGTGAGCAACAGTAATATAAAATAAACCGTGAGCTAGGAGAGAAAAAAATATGATCCATGCAAGGAAAATAACTCAGATTACAAGTTAGCAGCACAATCCCACAGTGATACTATGAGATAATTAGTAATCAAATAAGTGGCTGGCTGGGATCTGATGCAGCTGTGCTGTTTAATGGTTTGAGAGGGTCATTACAGTGGTGTAACATGTCTGTCAGAATGGAATGAAATAATGAAAGTTTATTTCATTATTGTTTAATTAAACAGTACTTCAACTCATATTATGTCAGTTTATTGTATCATTATTTAATTGAACTAAGATTAAACCATGATTTTGCTCATTTGGTAACATAAAGACAGCCATTCTCCACATGTACGATGTGCGCCATGTGTCCGCTCATGTTATGAAAAACAGAGAGCCTGCTCAAGGGTTAAAACCATTCTCAAACTAATAATTGTTCCTGTGGAAAATGCTCTGTACTGTGAAGTAAGAAGTGAGTTCAACATCCTATTGATAATGAGAGACCTTTATAAACGGAACACAAGTTTCAATAGGACAAGGATGGGGAATAAAAACTTCCGTATTCTTTTATGAGGAACCATCCCAGCATTTGTCTTAATCAGTGAGGGAAAATAGCAGAAATTTACATCTTGATGGTCCTATGGGGATTTGAACCCTGCTCTTCCCAAATACGTGTCATGTGATAACCATTGTGCCAATTAACTAGGTTCATTACTGTGATGGTACACAATGGGGATTATCTGATGGAGAGTATTTGAAAAATGCTAGATTACTGTACTTGCAAATCTTACCATAGTAGTTGTCTAACAAACATCCTGCTTTATCTGCATGCATGTAAAATGTTAAATCACTTCCAACACCTTATACCTGAATCCATCACTTCCTCTTCCCACCCCCACATCATTCACCACATGTTTATACTTTAAATGCTTCCTAAAACTAATAAGTTCAACTCCCTTGTATTGTTTATTGATCCTGGGAACTCTGCATTCATCAAAAGAAGATTTCTCTTCTCAGCATTAGCCATCTCCTTACAGATGGGTTTATAAGACCCTCTGTCTATGTCAGAAACCACCAACACCACTCATCTCTGACTGTAGCCACACTTTCCTCATTCAAAAGGCATTACCCTGCATCAGGGATATGATGGATGCTAAGCATACAACAAGAGAAAGCTTTTATCAGAGTATGCTAACAACCTTGCCAAGTCCATCATGACAGGGCCATGTGGTTCACAACAAATCTCTCATGTCATATCTCTCCATAATCCTGTAATACTTTCTGTTTCACTGTACACCATCATTGCACAATACCAACCAGCACTTGAACAACCCAGCAATATTCTTTTCCCGGATTCAACTATCTTTCATCATGGTCTAAAATAAAGAGCCCCTCCCAAAGATTTTTCCTATGCAACCAAAAGTAATGTTTTGCCACTCACCAATATTCTGGGTCATCCATTCACCACTCACACTTCCAACATCAAACCCCCTTTGATCAAACTCTTGTGAGTGCTACAAATGTAGATTTTTTCATATGCCCAATAAAAAATTAAACACAAGCAGAGGAAAGGGAGATGTAAAAAGGTAAGGTAGGCACTCACTGTTATTGACGATCAACATTTCCCCAGGAACTAATTGAACTATCTGTATAACTGAAGACCATTGCCTCTTTGAGCAGGCATGTAATTTGAAGATAAAGAAATCAGAACACTAGCACTATAATTTTCTAGTAATGTCTGCACTTTTGCTGTTGGTGTATAGTATATGTTTGGTGAAATTTATGAAGTGATGCCACAAAGAGGTGACTTGGACCCTGCTTTGTAGTGTAGACTCTCCAAGTACAATGAAGGATCTTAGATAATGACGGAAGTCTCAGTAGCATTGAATGGTTCACAAAGTGCCACTTTAATGTTGTGACAACAGTTTTAGACACAAGAAACAGTTGTTGTAGACCAGTAGAGCAAAAGATTAACACTGCACAACAGGGCTGTCACCTCACCGTAACTGCATAAAAAAACAGTCCAGTGATACACACAACATAATTGTCTGTCTGACCCACACCTATCCCAGAAAGTCGCATCAGGAAAGTGAGTAAAAAATTTTTTCAAACTGGCAGACAGTTATTAACAACCTACTTACAGGATAAAATGTTGAAATTTCATTCAAATCTTACAAATGGAGAACAACTAAGACTACAGGTCAAAGATAACATAAGTCACTCTCTCAATAAATATTACAAAGCAAAGTAATAGCAAAGAGCAAAGATGGACCTTGGAACTATTAGCAGAAAATTGCATTTACAGTTAGATCTTTGCAGAATACCTATCACCAAATCCTAGGAAGTTCTGGTGAAATGTAAAGTCAATGACTAAGTCCAGACCTACCATCCAGTCTCTTGCAGATCATTATGATCCTGAATATGAGGCCATCACAGAGAAAGATGACAAGAAAATTAATATTGAAAAATTTTCATGCATGAAGATACTATCATATCAGTGGTTGACCACTGCACACTGACAATATCAAGAGGTATTGTAATGATAAAGACTACTGAAAACAAACAATGCACTATGTTCAGATAGAATTTCAGTTGGATTTTGCATTGAGTGAACTGTGAAGTTAGCCATTTATAGAGCTCTTATTTATTAAGAACTGTTTCTATGGTAAATAGCCAAACATCACTGGAGCAGAGTGTAGGTCACTCCTGTTCACAAAGATGGTAACATAATGGATTTACACGATCACAGATCAACATCCATCTTTTGCAGGATCCTAGAGCATTCTTTAATCTCAAGCATTACATTGTTTCTGGAGGAAAAGAAACTTCTCTTCAAGACAAAAAATAGTATGCTTTATTCACATGCTTTATCCTGCAAATAGTAGACAGAGACGGAGTCATTCAGCACTTCCAAATTGTCAACTGAGAACCATCATATGGAGTATCTTCACAGATCAGTAATTTGTGCAGTGAATTTTTGATTGATTAAAAGAAACATATATCTAATATACTAGGTGACAATTTTACTATGGAAATGAAAGTAACAAGAGATGTGTCTTAAGCAAGCATGATAAAACCCCTAATTTTCTAATTAGAAGAAATGAGAGCTCCAGTTGTGCCAGTCTGCAACTTAGCATGTTATCTTTATGATAAGTAGCAATCTATCGTTTCCTACATTGTTGATATTCGTACTTGGAGTGTTCATTGTTTGACATATTGGGCGCAAACAGGGAGCAGTTTCAGTACTGTTTGATTACGTTGTTATGGTACATTCCTAGATATAGTAACTACCATACTACAGCTATCAATAGCCATTCAAAGGGATCTAAAGTGGGATGATGACATAAAGCAAATAGAAGAAGTATATGATAGGCAGATATTCATTGAGAGAATCCGAAGGAAATTAGATTCATTCATGAAAGAAGCAGCTTACAACCAATTCTTGACTGTTGTTAATTTGACTGGAACCCTTACCAAGTCGGATTAATAGAAGAGATAGAGAAGACTCAATGAAAATTGGCATGTTTTGTCGTGAGATGGTCACAGGTTCGAATCCTGCCTTGGGCATGGATGTGTGTGATGTCCTTAGGTTAGTTAGGTTTAATTAGTTCTAAGTTCTAGGCGACTGATGACCTCAGAAGTTAAGTCGCATAGTGCTCAGAGCCATTTTTTTGTTCAGGTACAAGTTATTAGCTCTATTTTTAGTTACAAGTTTAAGCATTGCTTTTTTACCATCACAAAGAATCTCTACAATCAATTGTTTAAATAACAGTAATAAAATATAAAGATAGAATGGAGATGTAAACAGCAAGAGAAAGTTTATCTGCCTGTGTGTGCTCAATTAACTTTTTCTAACAGTAATACACAAGGTGTTGAAAAAAGTATCGAATACTTTGATAGGTGGTAGTACTCATCAAAACAAGAAAAATAAGTCCAAGATAAACAAGTGTGTATAGGAAGGGTTGCATGATGCTTGGTTGCAGATATTAGCACAGTCATTGCATTGGCGCTCCATCAAATGTGTCGGCAGAGTATGATGATGTCTTACTCACAGTACTCTGCAGTCGGTTGTTTAGTTCAAGTTGTGTTGTAGGCTACATTAGTTTCACTCATGTTTGTGTGCCTTATTGTATTGTACTGTCAACCCTGAGTACATATCATGGTGTTTTACCATATTCCAAATGCGGATTCACTTACATGTTTATGGTTATTATGCTATTTGTACATAAAAATGGTGCAGTATATTTATATTTTCTCTCTTCCACCACTTGTTAGCAATGGAAGTCTACTACTCAACAAGTGAAGTGGTGGATATGATGTTCTGCTATGGTTTAGCAAATGAATGTAGCCTGCAAACCTGTGCCCTATATGCTGAAAAATATCAACAGCACAGAGTGCCCTCTGATAAGCTGTTCAGCAGACTTTTCAAGCATGTGAGGGACACAGGTAGCCTTGCACCTTGGAAAATGGGCAGCAGAAGGCCCTGCACTATCCATGTGGCTGACATGGAGGAGTGTGTGCTACGTTCAGTGGAAGAAACCTGTGGGACCAGTGTGCGATGATTAGCAGCATCAGAAGGCGTGTCTCACTCTCTTATCTGTGGGGGTACTTCATTAACAATTGCTGTACCCATATCATCTACAGCGCATTCAGGCCCTAAGGTCACAGAATTATCATGGCAGAAGGCAGTTCTGTAAATGGCTGTTGCAGAAATGTGCCGCAGATCCACTGTTCACATCCAAAATTTTATTTACCGATGAGGCAGGGTTCATAAGAGATGGTGTGAATTTCCACAACCAGCATGTATGGATAGATGTAAATCCCAAAGTAATTCAGAAAAAGAGGGCACCAACACCAATTCTCAATCATATTTGACGATAGATTACTAGGGCTATATGTGGTACCACAAAGGTTAACTGTGGTGCATTATCTGGAGTTTCTCATTGATGTACTGCCTATCTTGCTGGAGGCTGTGCCATTGCAGCAATGAATACAAAAATGTGATTCATGCATGATGGTGCACCAGTACACTTTCATCACAATGTGCGTGAACATCTGATGCAGACATTTCAGGACTACTGGATTGGTCAGGGGGGAAGGGGCACACCTTGATCTGCTCATTCCACAGCCCTCGATCCCATAGACTTCTAGTTAAAGGGACACTTGAAAGAATTGGTCTATGCCACGCCAATCAACGATGTGCAGACATTACAGGGTCATGTCTTCAATGTGTGCCAGCAGGTACAACAACTGGGTATAGTTCAAAGTGTGCATCATTTCATACACTGAATGGTAGAGGACTACATTTTCATGAATGGATGCCACATTGAACACCTCCTGTAAACATGTTTATCACAGAAAGTTTGCATTTCCAGTCCCATGTTTATTGGACTTATCTTGAAAGTATGCATTTCCTGACACATGTTTACTGGACTTATTTTTTATGTTTCAGTGAGTACTCCTACCTTGCAAAGTATATGACACTTTTTATAACACACTGTACCTCAAGCAAATTAATTAATCTCCAGCTGAATACTTTGTGCAGCAACTGTTAATGTTAGTTATTGATAGTGATTTTGTAATTTTCCAGGGCTCTTGATTTACTTCACAATTGGTTTCTGTATCAGCGATCCAGAGGATGACAGCACAAATGATCTTACTGCACAAGGGGTGGATAATTTGGCATATGTGCAGAATGTCGAATGAGCTCTGTCACTGCTGCAGCGATGTGACATATTCCCAGTAACTGGAAAAGAACTGTTCAATATGGATAAAAAGTCTTTGTAGTTTGTGTGTTTCTGTGTATTTGTTTTTTATATTAATTTGCATATTTAATGATTCATGAACATATTTATTACATTACTTTTTATATGAACATGAACATGACTTTGAGATACAGTTGTGTGTTCATAATTACCTCCTTCATCATTAAGTAAAAGATGTACATGTACAACCAACCATCATTAATGATAAACTCTGAACACTGGAGAAATCTCACCATTACCAAATTGTAATACTGACACTCAGTGTACTTGTGACACTAAGAAATGTGGATAATCAATAAGGTAACAAGGCAATTCAGCACAGATCAACAAGATCATGAAAAATTGTTGTTGTACAGGATTGTCTGTGCAAGGGTTGCATTACCAAAAATAACTCTTCTCAGTTCAGCAGTCAGGCATGTTAAAAACTGATAATCTGGGAATATAATTTTTAGTATTTGATAATGAGCTGCAGGTATTATTGACCAATCAACTACAAAAACTGGTGAAAGGAAGAAGCAATTAATTAAAAAAAAGACGTTCCACTAAGCTGTGGGAAAATGGAAAATGTTAGGCCTACAATTCACAGGACATCAAAATGCAAAAGTCCACAAACAAAACCAAAAGATAGCAATTATGCATTATGACACTGTTCCACTATGTACTACACTCTGTTCCTTCCCATGCAACTCAAGTATAGAGATACCAGTTACATTGTGAATAGTTCTCACATTTTCTTCCTAAAAGGTACATTATAAAGCAAGTCTGGTAGTGTTTCAGAACTGATGAGAGATCAGGGTATCATAAATTATGCATGATCACAGTAATGGCTGTGGGGTCACAAGCATCATTACAGGTGTCATGATGTAGGCTCCAGGAAAAACCACCTTTCAGAATTTGACATGTTAAAAGGTTTTTAGCAGCAAACACATCATCAGTGAGCCATCAGCAGATTTGTTTGTCACAGACGGGAAACCAATTCACATGCTGCCACAAGGAGCACTGTGATTATTCTCCCTGTGGTGTAGTGTGTGAGTTAATGAGCATTTTGCTCTCATTTAAATATATGGCCGAAAGAGTCAGCCTTCAGGAATTGTGAAACGAACCCTGTTGTCCAGGACTGTGTGCCACAAAGAGTGCAGGTTCACCATGAGATGGGGAAACCGTCTGTTGTGCTGAATGAGGCCTAAGCACTGTACTGTGAGAGTCAGACAGACGAGAACCTATGTCACAGGGAAACCCAGTAGAGGCTGTTTCTGGCCAAGGAGATGTAGCAGTGTTAAATATGGCAGACCTAAGATCGGTCATAAAGGGAAACATTTATAAAAATTATTTAATTTCTTAGTAATTCAGGGAATGAAGCCACAGTAATTTTAATCTACCATCCTTCATAAATTTTCATGGTGATCCCAATAAAACTTGAATATTGATCATATCTACAATAGTTTACGATTTACTGTTTAAGTGAAATTAACAAGTTTTGTAACAAAGACCTGAATGCTAAAATCTGAACACTTTGGTTGATCTTAACAATCATCATCACTAAAATAACAAAAGTTGTAAATATCAACTCTGTAACTTTAATTGTCTAAAAGATATAGTAAATTAAAATTATCAGTATTTTCAGTTAAGCATCAGATCATCATTTCCTTCATTTGAATGATGACAGCATGCCACCTTATTGAATCATTAGGTAACAGAATATTTGTTGTAAAGTTTAGTGCATAATAGTTACTTTTGTTCTTTATTTATTTATCGGAAAGCACAATGGTGCAAGGCTACTGGCCGTGACATTCAAAGTTAAGAAGGAAATTGTACTGGTTTTATGTAAAAGAATTTAGCATTTTAAGACCCCTTTGTTCATTGTTTATATTGTCCTAAGAAAGGCATTTGACATAGTCAGCAAGGAGGGACTGTATACTTTACTAGTTAAGATAAGGTGTCTTCCAAAACTCTCGAAGATGATCATGGCTTTTCACGATGATACTGGAGGTTACTGTGATATTTGGAGGAAGCACATCAAATCCTTTTCTTGTGCAGAGATCAGTTCATCAACACTATGTACTGGCCCTTATTTTGTTGGTTACATTCTTCTCATTACCTCTTGAAATTGCTTTCGGTGAAGCAAACCTGGAAATCAATCTACATACCACAGCTGATGGGAAACTTTACATCATTTCATTACTCAGATCCAACTGCTATCATGAGGACTTATTTGTAAGTAACCTTTTATTCACTGATGATGCAGCATTCACAACATATACCCGAGACAACTTTCGGAGGCTTGTGTACAAATTTGATTCTTCATGCCTGTCAACATGGAAAAGGCACAAGGATCAATAGCTATACCTGCCATATAATTAGATGGCTTGTTGTTGAATGCAGTTGACGAATTCTGCTATCTTGGTTCATTAGTGTCAGAAGACCCTCCTCTAGACAACAAAGCAAACGGAATAATTGACAAAGTGGTGAACACTTTTGCGAAGCTCATCTATCAAGCATGCATGCTGAGCACCCTCTTGTATGGTGCAGAAATCTGGATTCATATGCCAAACAAGAACATAAGCTCAACGCCTCTCATCCGCTGTGCTTAAGGAACATTCTAGGCATAACATGGAGGGACTGTGTGACAAATGAGATGGCCCTGAATGCTGGGAATCTACCGAGTACCACCGCTTCTCTCAAGGAATGTCGCCTGAGTAGGCTACGACACTTGCATTGTCTGGACCACTCATCCCCCATGCATGTGGCTTAGTGATACAGCCCATGCCAATAGACCCCTGGAAGATGCGCTTTGTTCTTTAAAAATTGCGTCAAGTGTGATATGAACACATTTAATATTGACTGTGACGAATGGGAGGAGCTTGCTGAAGAACATAACAGATGGAGGAAACTCATCAAGAATGACATCAAGTTCCACAAAGGCACCTGGTTCAACACCTTATCTGTGAAACAATCGTGTAGACAAGCATCTCTGCAAACCATTCTTTTGGTGTGATATACACTTGCCCCTCCTGTTGGTGCCACGTGGGCCCTCATATTGCTCTCCCAACTCACCAGAGACATTGCCTGGGTGATGCTACTTGAATCTTCAGTTAGGAGGTATAGGCCAATGATTAAATTATGCTTTACATATTGCAACTATACAGTGTGAAGAAAAAAATACCGCACTTGGTGGTTGACATACAATTTCACATTTAGCAAAACCTAGTCCTGTCAATAGGTTTAATAGAAATGCGATTTAAAAAATGAGGCTCTGGCTATGCTGTAACTGTATGCAACATGCCCAATAACAGGTGGCATATCTCTGCACCGTGCTGGAGCTGTCCCATTATTTCAGTGAGACTAGGCAATGCCTTGAGTAATGGATATGTGGCCTTACCAATGTTGGAGTCATGTTCATGACAAACTTTTTTTTTTTTCAGTAAAAGCATCAAATTGTATCCAATTAACACTTGCACAATATGGCATCTTGTGTATATCTTTCCATTACTGTTATATTTATTTACACATTAAGATATAACATGAACTTCTTACAGAGGTAGCCGACTGCTTAATTTCATCCAAATAAAGCCAGTGGAGAATAATAGAGGATACAGTGACATCTGTATCCAGAGAGGTAAAAGAAACAAAATAGGTAGGCTACACTAGATTGCACATTATGCTGTGCATAATAATTCCTAATTCCATTCTGTACATTTGATGTCCACGCTTATCTTCAAAGAGTGGGTACATTCATGTACGAGAAATGTGCACTTCAGAGAAGATGTTCGAAGTAACCACCTGCAATTAGAAACACTTCTTCACTCTCTGGATCATACTTTGCTCATGCAACACACCTGCATCCATTGTTGATGTGCGGCATGCAAGTGAGCTATTAGGTCTTGTACATTCATGGATTCAGTAATATAATCATGATCCTTTAAATGTCCTCACAAATAAAAATCTAATGAATTCAGGTTCAGGGAATGTGGAGGCCAGAGCATTGGACCTCCATGACCAATTCATTTCCCTGGAGACGCTTCATTTAAACAGTTGAGCAGATTTATTCCAAAGTGTGTCAGTGCACCATCATGCTGAAACCATAAATATCACCAAACATCAAATGGAATGTTTTTTAGTGTGTCAGCAAAGTATTGCAAAGGAACATACTATACAAGGGCGCATTCGGCTTGTCCAGCAATATGTAAGGGCCCAAAATCACTCCTCACACAATTCTAGCCCACAAGTTTATGCTGAAGTGTGCCTGAAAAACACATTCATAGATGACAGTTGGGTTGTGTTCCGACCAATAACGACTGTTGCGGAGGTTGAAAATACTTTCATGAGTGAAGCAAGATTCATAAGCCCATATAATGCTCATGATCTTCCACTTGGAGCAAAGGCCATTCTCAAAACTGTACTCATCGAATATGGTCTTCTGGCCACTGGTGTTGTGTTAACGTGTAACAATATAAATGGTGTTCATCATCATGCAAGACCTCACCAATCAATCTTTGAAACAACTGGAACTCCCTTACAATATCAGGGGTACTTTGCTGAGGAGATTGGTGAACGGTTTCAAGAACCATGTCTTTTGTTTGTGGAGTACATGTAGTCCTTGCACAACCTCTTTCCATTATTTGTGGATTATGATTACTGGTTTCCTGAAGGCATTGCTCCAGGTGGTGAAAAACATTCTTATTAAGATGGCACCTATGGGAGTACCATGCAGCAATTCGTTTATCAGATGCACCAAGCACCAAAAGCACATATTCATTATTTGTGTGCTCATTGGGAAGCTGCCCTAAATGAACTTGACAGGACCAGTTATGGTTGTGCAGCAGTCAGTTAGGCACATGCGTGTAGTTTAATGGATCCCACTCCCATGTGATGAGCTACTGTCATGTGATGAAATGATGTCTTGCTTATAAACGATGAGAACTAGGGAACAGAAACCTAGAAAACAAAAAAGGAACCGGACGATTCGAACCATAGGCCGGTATTACAGTATCAAATTTCTTTGTCAAAGATGTGATCAAATATTCCGTCAAATATATTTGACAAAGATCTTTGACGTAGTGCTAGAAGGGGTATTACACTGTCATCGTATTTTTCGTCAAAGTTCAAGATGGCTGACAACAACAACTTGTTATTAACCACAGCAGTTGCATGTACCACAATTGCACTGTGTGCACATGCGGAAGAAAAGCGGGGGAGAAAAAGGAAACATACCTGGGTGAAACCGTGGGTTTTACGACGACATGATAAAAGCATTCAACAAAACTTGTTAAGTGAGCTTATAGTGGAGGACATCAAGTTGTACACCAATTACTTAAGAATGGATGAGCATACATTTCTGTATGTGCTCAATGAAGTGTATCCTCATATCACAAAGCACAATATTCACTTACGAACTGCTACATCTGCAGAAGACAGGGTCACTATAACACTCCGATTCCTTGATACAAGAGAGGTTTTACAAATTTGGGAAAAAAAAGAAAAAAAAAATTGTCCCTATCTACTAGGTCAGGTCAGGTCAGGTCAGGTCAGGTCTCCAATCTTCGTAATCTATTTTTGTATTCGGCATGCCTCACGTTGTAAAGCGCTTCATCAGCTTCATACATCTCTATTAATTTTGTAGTTGTCGGCACACACCAATTGTATTTACCGGCAATGTTTATAAAAACACTACAGATGACAGAATGCAGCGATGCTAGCGCTCCATGTGGTAACGACTTCTTTGATCAAATCTACAGCGAGGCCCTAGATTTGATCAAATATTGGACGACATTTGACAAAGTTACCTATTACACCATCAAATATCTTTGTCAAAGATATTGGACAAAGATATTTGACAAAGAGATTTGATAGTGTAATACCAGCCATAGCTCCATGGTGGATTTGGGTTTGATGTCCCAGCAGTCTACTTAGTGGGCTCAACTGCCGATACAGTAGTGCGAGGTGATACTCATTCCTCTGTATGTTCTAATGCACTGCACAATGTGACAGTGTTGCAAGCTCCTCATTTTCATGTATGTGTTTTCAAAATGCAACCAATTTTATTTTTCTTCATAAACTTTTGCCTCTAATATGGATGAGGAATAGGATGACAATCTCCAAGTGGAGCATTTTTTCTTCACGTCGTATTTAGCAAGTTAGACTGTGCCAAGGTCTACGCAGATATTCCTGTGTCTGATAAGGACACGTGAAGAAGGCTATAATTACACCATTTGGCCTCTCTGAGAGTCTTTTCATGAGATCTGTTTTACAATATGCTGAACAGACTTGACAGAGATTTGTAGACTTGATGCTACAAGGTTTGTCATTTTGGAATGTATAGCTTGATGACATCCTTGTCTTTTCAGCCACAGTAGAGCAACACCAACAAAACTTGGTCAAAAAAATCTTTAAACACCTGAACCAATACAATGTTGTATTAAATGCTAGCAACCTGAGAAGATATTTTAGGCCATCTGATATCACCAGCAGGGTCATTACCACTCCCTGGAAAGGCAGAAGCAATTTTGAGGATTTCACGGTCAGAAATTGCAAAAGAACTGCGCCACTTTCTAGGCATACTGAATTTTTACCCGTGTCATCTACCGAATTCAGCTGAGCTACAAAAACCATTTACTGCAGGATTGTCTGGTGTTAATAGCAAGCAGAAAACACCAATCAAATGGATGGATGATACGAGCTCTGCTTTTAAGGCAGCTAAACAAAGCATAGTGAAAGAGGTACCCATTTGTTTTTCCCGCGCACTGTTCGGGAGTGGAATGATAGAGAGATAGTATGATTGTGGTTCAATGAACCCTCTGCCAAGGACTTAAATGTGAATTTCAGAGTAGTCATGTAGATGTAGAGGCACACCCCCACATTAGAAGCATTTCCTGTACTGGTAGTGGAAGCAAGCCAAACCACAATCGATGCAGCACTGCAAAAGCATACAGGTATCACATGGCAACCACTTGCATTTTATTTGCACAAGCTGTCTCTGTTACAACAACAATAGAATGTGTATGATCACGACCTTTTGCTGTGTATGAAGCTATTAAATACTTCTGCAAACAGGCAAGAGAATTTACAATGGTCACTGACTACAAACCACTCATCCATGCCTGCTGACAGAATAATGATACATGCTCACCACAACAGTACAATTAGATGGCACAGACACAGACCATTTGTCTGTGCCTTTTAACATAATCATAACAAATGCTCACCACAACAGTACACTAAGTCGGAATTTATTGCTCAATTCAGCACTAATGTACACCACATATCAGGCTTTGATAACGTAGTAGCCAACTGCCTATCCTGCAAAAACAGTATAACAAATGCAATAGATTTTCCTGAACTCACTAAAGCACAAGAGTCAGATCAGGATCTTCAAGATCCTCTGAAAGATGCATCCCCCAACTTTCAGCTGAAACTGATTAATATTCCCGAAAGAAATGTAAAGCTTTATTACAAAGTCTTGAATGGGAGATCTGATTTGTGCCTATCTTCCTCATTATAGAAACACACTTTGAGAGCCTTCACAACTTATGCCACCCTGCTGTCAGATCTACAGTTACTAATGGTTTCATATGGCCCGGCATGCAGGAGGGCTGTCGAGTGCAGACTCGTGTCTGTATGTTCAACATCAGCATAGTAAGGTATCTCGCAATGTACATGTGCCTGTGGGAAATTTCCCTGACACAACGACAAGAGTTGTACATGTCCACATCAGTGGAGCAGGACTACTGCCTTCATCGAATTCTCAATGGTACCTGTTAACAGCAATTGACTGCTTTACCCACTGACCTGAAGTCACACCAGTCAACAGTATTTCAGTAGAAACATTAGCCTCTGCCTTCGTTTCAAACTGGATCTGATGCTTCAATTGTCTGCTGTGTATCACAACAGACCACAGCCAACAATTTGAGTCTGAGCTGTTTGTCCAGCTGAGCAAATTCTGCGGTTCTGTGCATAACAAGATCACAAGCTATCACCCATTAAATAATGGCATGTTAGAACATTGCCACCATTCCTTAAAAGCTGCACTCAGGTATCACAATTTACATTGGACAACAGCTTTACCATTGATCTTGCTTGGTCTGTGAAGCACTTACAAACCTAACTTGGACTCTTCATCAGCTGAGTTCATTTATTGTGAACCGCTGAGACTCATTGGCGAGTTTACTGATCCAAACACTGGACTCGCATTCGGGAGGACGACGGTTCAATCCCGCGTCCGGCCATCCTGATTTAGGTTTTCCGTGATTTCCCTAAATCGCTCTAGGCAAATGCCGAGATGGTTCCTTTCAAAGGGCACGGCCGACTTCCTTCCCGGTCCTTCCCTAATCCGATGAGACCGATGACCTCGCTGTCTGGTCTCCTTCCCCAAACAACCAACCAACCAACTGATCCAAGTGCAGCCAAGGTGGATGAAACATTTCAAGCAGATTTCATTTCTCGCCTGAGGAAATGTTCAACTCAAATCCAGCCTCACTGAACATCAAAGCATCACATACCTACATGAACTGTGAGTTACAGTCATGCACACGTTATGATGTGCACAGATAGAGTGAAACAGGCACTGACACCTTCCTGCATGACCTTCATCATGTCAGTGGCAGAGGTGAAAGAATGAGAGAAATTTTGTTTAACCCTGGAGCTGGCATGCCATTTTTCACCACACGAGTGGGCACGCGGCACACTTTGTACACATGAAAATAATAGGTTTCCTTATGTTGCCAAGGTAAGTATGATGAAAATCACAGTTTGATCTTAGTTTATTAGACAAGGAGAAAATAAACTTACATAATACGGGCTAAACTACTGTTTTATTAAACAATAATGAAATAAATATTCACTATAATTTTCTTTTGCCAAGGAGAGGTGTTAAAGAGACAGTAATGATGCATTCAAAGCATTAAGCAGTGCAGTTGCATCAGATCTCGGTCAAATGCTTATTCAATCACTAATTATCTCGTAGGCAACTGCCTCAATGTGGATTATGATGCTAGTTCGTAACTGGGGTCATTTTTTTGAACTGATCATAAATATTTTCTTGCCTATCTCGCTTTGTATTTTATATTACTGCTGCTAACTTGGATGTACAACAACACAATTTATCGCTGTGTTACCTGAAGCAGTAGGTATAAGTTGGCAATTATGAAACAAAAATGGTACCGCACAAAATCATTTTATTTTTGGTTGGCGCATTTTATACACGGGCGCGCCCACTCGAGGGTTAATGGTAAACACAGTACTGTCTCAATGAACAGCGTTAAGCCAGTCTTCATGTTACCTGAATTACTACAAATGCATGCACAACATAACCAGCTGCAGCCTGCACCTCAACTACAGCAATCTCCACTGGAAGCATAAAATGAACCAGAACGCTAAAAATGTTTTGTACAACTTGCAAGCTTTCTGGCATGATTCTTGGATGATGCTCTGCTTTCCCTGAGGGGGCTGGTGTAGTAGCATACATTGCCGCACATTGTTGACAAGTCATAAGCTGATTTGAGACCTGAGTTTCTCCTGGCGTATACAACTTTCAAAACTTCCAGGAATCTAGCAGTCTGGTCCCTTCAATCCCACAAACCAATCAACTTCCGGAAATTCAGCCAGGTAACACTTTCAGCGACAGCCGATATTTTGACAGGAGAACACCCCACCATTTTCAAGGCAAACTGCAACGGACAGGTTATGTACATGCAAATTGCTTTTACGTCACCTGTCTGTTGCAGTTTGCCTTGAAAATGGTGGAGTGTTCTCCCACTGAAATATCGGCAGTCACTAAAAGTGTTACCCGGCTGAATTCCGAGAAGTTATTCATAAGCTGATTTGTTTGTCGCAGCTGCCAAACAAGTTCAAGCACTGGCCATCAGGAGTGCTGTGATTATTCTCTCTCTGGTGCTGTGTACACTCTGTGACTGTTGATATAGAACTTCAGTTAGTTACAGTTCAAACTTCGATGATCCAGTTTACTTCTGTAGCAATTGCATGTGCCCTCGATTCAGTTCATGTTCAGAGTACAGCTAGACACAACTATTCAGTGAGTTTGTATAAGCTTTTCTGTGGTTTGTTCTAATTAATATTCTGTTCATATGAAGGCGATTCTAATGAAAACCTTAAAATTTTCATAAAATTTTGAAAAGTTGTGTGATGAAGTTGTAGGTGGCATTAGTGATCCTTGAGGTTCAGAATTGACCAACGGGTGGCATAGTGATGCTGTGATGCAGCAGAATGTAACAGCATCCACAAGAAGATGGTTGCACTACTGTCAACATGCAGCACCATTGAGAAGTGAACTGTGATGCATTATTTGTGAAGCAAACGTGTCAAGCCTATTGAAATTCATCGCAGAATACAGCAGAGTGCAGTGATTTGTGTTTGTCATTGCAGCAAGTGTATGAGTGATGTAGGAAGTTTATAAGTGATATAACTTCTGTGGAGGATGCCTCAAGACCAGTGGAGCTCATCCATAGTGATGGACGAGAACACTGCGTTAGTGATGGAGCATGTAAAGGAGAACAGACATGTAATTCTGAATGAAATAGCCACAAGTTTGAAGATTAGTATTGGTTCAGTGCAGAATATTGTTCACAATGTACTGCACTTGAATAAGGTGTCTGCAAGATGGGTGCCATGTCAGTTGCCTGCTGAACTAAATGACCATCACATTGATGCCTGTGAAAAATTTTTGCACCAATTTTGGGTCGAAAGTGAAGCATTTCTCAGAAAAACTGTTACAGACACTGAGACTTGGGTCCACTATCACCAAATAGTAACGGAAAGTTAAAAAGAAATGGCACCATAGCTCATCACCGAAACCAGAAAAATTCCACACTCAACCATCTGCTGGAAGATTCATGCTCATTCTCTTCTGCTTTAAGCATTACATGGATAGGGGAGTGATGGTAGCCAGTACTTCTTATTCAGACATGCTGAAAAATCAACTTTGCCCTCCAATCAGGAATAAACTGTGAGGATTCTAACTTCACGAGTTATGCTACAGCATGACAATGCCTGACGACATACAGCTCACAAGACAGTTAACACTATTCAGGAAATTAAATTTGAATGTTTGGTACATCTTCCTTATTCACCAGACCTCACTCCTAGTGACTTTCACCTGTTCAGTGCACTCAAAGAAGCAATGGAAGGCAGGCATTTCAGAAGTGACGAACAGGTGAAAACTGCAGTGCACAACTGGCTACACACACGATGAATTGAATACTTTCATCATGGTATCTTTGCATTTCCAAAGTGGCGGAATATGTGCATTCACTGTTGTACACCATAATTGATATTTCATGTCTGTGCCCAGCTGAATTTATGAACATTCATAATGTTTGGTTCAGAAAACTATCAGAGTCTTGTGACAGGTTCTCTCTGGTCATACAACATTCTCAACGAAAAAAAAAAATCATCTTTCAGCTTCCATAATTACCATAGCATTTACTATGCTTGCAGTGATAACCGATGTGCCATACTGACTGTTGGACTCTCACTAAATTTTGAGAAAACACAGTTTATTCAATTCTGTGCAGTAAATGTTATAATAACATTGATAAATATAGACTATGAACGGATGTCTGTTGCTAAGGCAGAATACTCAAAATTTCTGGGTGTTAGACAGAGAGGAGTTTAATAAGTGAATTACCTGTAAGCATACAGCTGAGGCCAGTATTTATAATTGTTTGGCATCAGAGTTCACTACCGATGCCTGCTCAAAAACCACTCTGCACCCCAGGTACTCGAAGACAATACAAGCGAAGTAGTGGGAAAAAGTACGTATGGCCCCACTCTCCATTCTTGCCAAATTTATTCAAGATGACGATGATGATGACGTAAACTAAGATGGCAGCCTGTAGACTCGGCAACAGCGCATTACATCATCCAAGATGAAGGCCGGGACATCAGCTGATGACATGAGTACTGTTATCCAAGAAGGCGTGTTTTGGCGGAAAAGTGCCATGCTCCCCTGGCTGGATGTTCAAATTCCATCAGTACAATGCAACATACCATGGCTACATCCACTAACCTAAGAAAATGGTGGGTAGAAAGGGCACTTGGGCTACCTCCACTAACCCAAGTCACCTGACCACAACCTCTTTCTAGGAATTGTCGGGACAAGGACTCAGCCTGGACATATGTCTTTATTTAAAGAATTTGAGGCAGCACCTCCATCCAATGTGGTCGCCGTGAGGTCCAGAGTCCAACTGACTTAGTACACAGTACTGCCATCAGAAGCGCCATAGCCCCTCCTGTGATGTAATCCAAGATGGCGGTCTTCAGGGAGAAAAAGGCGGGAAAAGGAGTCAGCCTGTTCTGGGTTGCTGGAATGAGGAAGGAGTGTACTTTATTTATTTTAGGGGCGGATTTGACATGGTATATTTATTACACTGATGCAAAACACTCGTTCTGATGTGCTTGGGGTCACAATATAAAGTCTGCAGACCTGCAAACTACTCGTAAATAATTCAATACACTGATGTGCAGACGCGAAAACAACTCGTAAATTACCGAAATAACGCAGCACACAGCATACAGAGCTGTAAACCACTCATAAAGAACCGAATAATGCAGTGCACTGACATGCAGACACGTATACAACTCCTAAATTATCAAAATAACGCATGTAAAACGCTCTGCAGACACGCTCACTATTTGTAGACTGTCTAAATAATGCACAGCGCAGCCTACAGATCTGCTCGCAAAATAATGCAACACACAAGCAAACAACTCGTAAAAAAAAGGGCTCCAATGCGTGCACGCACCGCCCACTGCCCCTGTCCACTGGACCACACAAGATGCTACCACACATGCTCCCAGAATTCGGGATGCACCAGCAGCCCCTGCGAAGTGATGACATGGCCATCAGCTTCCAAGCCACCCACAGGTGCTCATTCAGGTTAGATTAGATTAGATAGTTTTTCGTTCCATAGATCCCTGCCGGCCGAAATGGCCGTGCGGTTAAAGGCGCTGCAGTCTGGAACCGCAAGACCGCTACGGTCGCAGGTTCGAATCCTGCTTCGGGCATGGATGTTTGTGATGTCCTTAGGTTAGTTAGGTTTAACTAGTTCTAAGTTCTAGGGGACTAATGACCTCAGCAGTTGAGTCCCATAGTGCTCAGAGCCATAGATCCCTGCTGAGGAGATCCTCGTGGATGTGGAACATGTCAGTCTTTCTTTTTTTTATTATAAAAAGCTGAAATAACAGTACTAATAGTATGAATATATATACAACACATCATTTGTTTCTATTTAAAAATTCGTCAATGGAGTAGAAGGAGTTGGCCACTAGTAAGTCTTTCAGGCTCCTTTTAAGCTGATCTTTATTTGTAACTAAATTTTTTATACCAGAATGAGATTTTCACTCTGCAGCAGAGTGTGCGCTGATACGAAACTTCCTGGCAGATTAAAACTGTGTGCCCGACCAAGACTCGAACTCGGGACCTTTGCCTTTCGCGAGTTCGAGTCTCGGTCAGGCACACAGTTTTAATCTGCCAGGAAGTTTCATATCAGCGCACACTCCACTGCAGAGTGAAAATCTCATTATGAAAACATCCCCCAGGCTGTGGCTAAGCCTTGTCTCCGCAGTATCCTTTCTTTCAGGAGTGCTAGTTCTGTATGGTTCGCAGGAGAGCTTCTGTAAAGTTTGGAAGGTAGGAGACGAGATACTGGCAGAAGTAAAGCTGTGAGGACCGGGCGTGAGTCGTGCTTCGGTAGCTCAGATGGTAGAGCACTTGCCCGCGAAAGGCAAAGGTCCCGAGTTCGAGTCTCGGTCGGGCACACAGTTTTAATCTGCCAGGAAGTTTCGTTAAATTTTTTATGTTTGCTGGCAAATTATTGAAGATGAGTGTTCCTGAGTAGTGGACCCCTTTTTGAATTAAAGTAAGCGCTTTTAAGTCCTTGTGCAGAACATTTTTGTTCCTGGTATTGTATGTATGAACTGAGCTCTTTGTTGGAAAAAGAGATATATTATTTAGGACAAATTTCATTAAGGAGTAAATATACTGAGAGGCAGTAGTTAGTATACCCAGTTCTTTGAAGAGGTTTCTACAGGACGTCCGTGAATTTACTCCACAAATAATACGTATTACACGCTTTTGGACTTTGAAAACTTTTGTTTGACTTGAAGAGTTAACCCCAAAATATTATACCATATGACATTATGGAATGAAAGTAGGCAAAGTATGCAAGCTTTTTCATTTTTATGTCGCCTATGTCTGCTAAAACTCTAATTGCAAATACAGATTTGTTAAGGCGTTTCTACAGTTCTGTGGTGTGCTCCTCCCAACTGAATTTATTATAAAGTTGCACTCCCAGGAATTTAAGACTGTCCACCTCTTCTGTCTGTTCTTCTTCATTCTTTATGCATAAGAACAAGGGGTTATGTCATGATTGCATAGGTAGAACAGACATAAAAAAATATAGAATTGCGGAAAATAACGTATATATTGGAATATGCACCAAAATGTGGGAAAATTTGAGGAAGTACTTGCGTGTCTTCTGCTTGGCGCAGAACAATTGGTACATGGGAACAAGCATGTGACAGCAAGAGGAATCCGAGAAAACATCGACATGGAAGTGAAGGGAGCAAGGGAAACAGTCACCTTTTTCCGTTGAGGCAGCATTATACTGAATGTCTATTGAGATAACAGTGATACACACGAGTTGACTACTATGTTTGATGCTTTTTAGGAAGACAGAGAACCATCTGCCTCTAAACGTACTTGCTTCTGCGTTAAGGGATGATATAGAGTGGATGGATTGGTCGGTTGAGATCGAGTTGTAACTAGGTACGATTTAATGGTAGACTGATGATGCATTCTAGAGAGTTCCTTATGTTTAACTGTCTTTTATTTAAAATCATCCGGTGTGTGGCGTGTTATGGTACCCGCAGTAACAACATGATTTACAATGTGCGGCGTCTAGTTTTCTGCAAGAGGCAATGGATTAGAACCTGACACAGACCTCGAAGTCGAAGCAGAAAAAGAAAATGTATGGCAGTGTACAAAGTGTGTTACAGCAGAAAAAAACAATGTTTCAAACAACGACACAAGATTACAGAGAGCGTCTCTTGCGATTTACAGTATAGTCTGTGAGATACGGTCATCTTCCTACAGTACAGGTGATGAAACTTTAAACTAGTCTGTGTAGTGGATCAGTACCTGTGTATTTAATAGGACTGTCACATGTACTCGACGCTGGCACGCATGCGGTATTTGTTTTCAATATATAGGAGCAGAGAGATGTGGTAAAAATCTTATCAAGTTCTCTATTGGATGAAGTTAGTGGAACTTTTATATTTCGTAATTTTTCTCAGGTGGATGGTACAGAATAATGATGATAGAGTTTTGGGGCGATAGACATGAATGGGGCCTGAGGAATGTGGATCTGTAGTAAATGTTTGTAGTTTTGAGAAGCACCACAATGCAATAGCAAAATCCACGTCCTTCCCCCCGTTCCCGTACTGTCTTTTATACTACCTAGTGTTGCAAGAGCAGGCTTCGTTTCTGTCGAATGGTCAAAACGCAGTACTGTCCAGTAACTCAGCTTTGCCTGTTTCTACACAGATTACAAAAGGTGGTAGATATACACTCCTGGAAATGGAAAAAAGAACACATTGACACCGGTGTGTCAGACCCACCATACTTGCTCCGGACACTGCGAGAGGGCTGTACAAGCAATGATCACACGCACGGCACAGCGGACACACCAGGAACCGCGGTGTTGGCCGTCGAATGGCGCTAGCTGCGCAGCATTTGTGCACCGCCGCCGTCAGTGTCAGCCAGTTTGCCGTGGCATACGGAGCTCCATCGCAGTCTTTAACACTGGTAGCATGCCGCGACAGCGTGGACGTGAACCGTATGTGCAGTTGACGGACTTTGAGCGAGGGCGTATAGTGGGCAAGCGGGAGGCCGGGTGGACGTACCGCCGAATTGCTCAACACGTGGGGCGTGGGGTCTCCACAGTACATCGATGTTGTCGCCAGTGGTCGGCGGAAGGTGCACGTGCCCGTCGACCTGGGACCGGACCGCAGCGACGCACGGATGCACGCCAAGACCGTAGGATCCTACGCAGTGCCGTAGGGGACCGCACCGCCACTTCCCAGCAAATTAGGGACACTGTTGCTCCTGGGGTATCGGCGAGGACCATTCGCAACCGTCTCCATGAAGCTGGGCTACGGTCCCGCACAACGTTAGGCCGTCTTCCGCTCACGCCCCAACATCGTGCAGCCCGCCTCCAGTGGTGTCGCGACAGGCGTGAATGGAGGGACGAATGGAGACGTGTCGTCTTCAGCGATGAGAGTCGCTTCTGCCTTGGTGCCAATGATGGTCGTATGCGTGTTTGGCGCCGTGCAGGTGAGCGCCACAATCAGGACTGCATACGACCGAGGCACACAGGGCCAACACCCGGCATCATGGTGTGGGGAGCGATCTCCTACACTGGCCGTACACCACTGGTGATCGTCGAGGGGACACTGAATAGTGCACGGTACATCCAAACCGTCATCGAACCCATCGTTCTACCATTCCTAGACTGGCAAGGGAACTTGCTGTTCCAACAGGACAATGCACGTCCGCATGTATCCCGTGCCACCCAACGTGCTCTAGAAGGTGTAAGTCAACTACCCTGGCCAGCAAGATCTCCGGATCTGTCCCCCATTGAGCATGTTTGGGACTGGATGAAGCGTCGTCTCACGCGGTCTGCACGTCCAGCACGAACGCTGGTCCAACTGAGGCGCCAGGTGGAAATGGCATGGCAAGCCGTTCCACAGGACTACATCCAGCATCTCTACGATCGTCTCCATGGAAGAATAGCAGCCTGCATTGCTGCGAAAGGTGGATATACACTGTACTAGTGCCGACATTGTGCATGCTCTGTTGCCTGTGTCTATGTGCCTGTGGGTCTGTCAGTGTGATCATGTGATGTATCTGACCCCAGGAATGTGTCAATAAAGTTTCCCCTTCCTGGGACAATGAATTCACGGTGTTCTTATTTCAATTTCCAGGAGTGTAGTTTTCTCCAACTTCTACTCAGTTCCGACTTACATTGGAACGATAACATGTACAAAGCTGCAGGGACGGTAGCGCAGAGTCGAGGGGTAGTTGCAAGATGCATAGGGGCTAACTAAAACCTTGTTGAAATTTTATTGTAGCTGATAGGTTCGAAAAAGTTGGCTCGTTTCGAGATATGAGAGTGCCAGAAATATGATTCACTAGTGGCTGTAAGCATTAAAGGACTTCTCCGTAGGGTCCAAAGCAGGTACGTGGTTGAATGGAAAGACTTGATTCCTAAGCATAGACATCATTTCTACAGAAAGCGTAGCACTAGAGAGCTGAAAAGCTAGTGTACTTTGCTTACGACCTCAGTCAACACAACATCTACTACTGTTTGTGATCCTTCTCAATCAATCGTCGTCTATAACTTAGTGGATATATCGCAGAACCTCTGACATCGCATCGAGGCAGAACACATTACAAAGACTGGAGAAATATCTGGCGGCGGCGGCATGAGGGAGTTGCAAATACTCGTTTCACACCACGCTCCTTAGCCGAATCACTTTCAAAATTCGGTAATTTTATTACGAGGGTGCACCGGCGGTGACTTGTAACCACAATGCTGGTCTGAAAATATACACTCCCGCAATCACCATCTACATTCAGCGTCACGATATTTGTCTGGAAAAACAACATCATTTGTAGGTAATGCTATACATGGATTTATAAAGCCGGTATAGCTTTTAACATGGATACTTGTGTACACCTGTAGAACCAAGACCACTTTTGATGGTAATATGGTTGTCTTTTTTTTAACATATAGCGGTTTGTAAGACGATTATGCCTTTCTTTCTAAGACATAGTAGTAGCACTCTCAAGAAAAACTTACAAGACATGTCCACCCATCGTTGATTTTTGGTCAGTGTTCTTTCGTATCGCCAGCAATCAGTTATTGACGAAGTATTATACTTAGTAGAAGGGGGTGCATGATAGGTTCGCCTTGAGCATCAGGCTTATGAAGTATGTGTTTGTGTTTCGACATGTGCAAAGGAAATGACTAGTCGAGTCATTAAGGAAGGTATGGATTTGACGTGGAGTGCTGTGATAGCAAAGGGAAGAATACATCAAGTCATAAGAATGGTACCGATATTTCTATTTCCAGAGCCACTGCTATCAGCAGGATGTATTTCCGACAGTTCGCTCATTGTCAAATGTCATTCAACTGAGACCACAATCGTAACATTCAACTATAAGTACAGGGATAAAATATATATGAGGTTGGATTTTTTCCTAGAACGAATCTGTCTATGTGTACTTGGCGTGCAGCACCAGTGACCTGTGGCGGGAATGATTCACGTTTCCCATTAGCGGTAGGAGTCGTCCAAATGGAGAAGCCTGCTGGAGTGTAGGAATGTAGCTGACATAACCGTGTTGTTCTCTAGATGGGCGAATAGCGAACTAATACTTAGTATGTGTTGGATGGTTTTTGTGATCGAGTGGAAATCTGACAAGATTCAATATGGACATGTGTTTGCACTGGACCGTTATTTCCTCCCATGTAAATTGTTTGGTTGACTGCTTCTGCACATTTCGCGCTTTCATTTAGCATCTAGCAGGTGAAAGATGGGTGGAAGACGCATTTGCTGGTTCTCTAGACATAAGAAACACCTTAGCTGACTTTGTAAATAATAGGTATTCGCAGGTGGAAATATCAGTTTCCTCTATTTTTTTCGAGTTCTCACGTAAAGGTCTTCGCAGACGAGATAAGTTCCTAGTTACTCAGTGGTTTACAGCACGCCCCACCTCTCTAAAGTTTCAGGTTTCTAGAGAAATAATTTCCAGTCTATTTCTTCAGAGGTGTGTTGCGTGATCAATTGGTAGGATACTGCTGTGCGCTTGATATCGAGATGTATCGCGTAAATTGTATAATTTTATGGCAAACCATGTGGAAATATAATGTGTTCTTGTAATCCCAGTCTGAAGATGTGCATAGAAAAGCACGGAAGCAAGCAGGTCATGTCCAGAAACGGTAAAGCATTTGTGCCGAAGGGAAATGAGCTCATTTTTACACAACAGTTCTGAGAGTGACTTCCATCCATTGAGGGTGCTCTGGTCATTCGTTGGGGGTGGATGACTACCAGACCTCGCAGGAAATATCTACTGCTGCAAGGAGTACATATGGTGCTGTCTGTATTCACAGTATATATTCGAATGATGTAAAAGGGGCGATTTTGTATGACGCAGGATACAAATTCTATGTTTACTACATCGACACGGTACGTGGTGACATATTGCTGGGTTGGAGACTGGTTGCACATTCTAATATTCGAGCTCCTCTCCTCAGTGGGGGAGCAGTGTAATTGAGTAATAGTCTTTCCGTATTTTATGATATACAGGGGCACTTTGCAGGGTTTAATTGTTGGTGCAATATGGTGATCTGTGTAAAATAGTTTTTTGGCACTGAAAGCAACGGCGGATGGTGCTCCCACACCAGCAGCAGTTTGGTGGGTAAATTCAGTGACGAATAGACTGTCTCGTTATGATTGCAGTCAAACATATCTCTATAGCGCGACCCATGACATCAGCATAACACTGTAAATCTTTTAGCTGCTGTGCAAACATCTCTCTTGGCGCTGGACCCCCACCACAGCTATGCTTCATCGTGTCAGCAATGGCGCCTAGGTGAACATGTATTTCGACAGGACTTTCTGACTTGTCAAGTATGAAAGGGATGCTGCCACCTCGTGCTTGCGGGACCCTAACGTGCACCTGTGCATGGCTTGGCAGCTGTGTTATCACTTCGCAGGGGCTGCTGGTGCATCCTGTCTTCTGGGAACGTGTGCAGCAGCATCCTGTGAGGTCCAGTGGACAGGGGGTGGCGGGCGGTGTGTGCATGCATTGGAGCCTTTCTTTTATGAGTTGTTTGCTTGCCTGTTGCATTATTTTGTGAGCAGGTCTGTAGGCTGTGGTATGCGTTATTTGGTCAGTCTACAAGTACTGAGCGTGTCTGCCGAGCATTTTACATGCATTATTTTGATAATTTAGGTGTCGTTTATGTGTCAGCACATCAGTGTATTGCATTATTTACGAATAGTTTGCAGGTCTGCACACTGTATATTGTGACCCCAAGCACATCAGATCGAGTGTTTTGTATCAGTGTAATAAATATACTATGTCAAACCTGTACCTAAATAAATTGTTCCAAAAATAAATAAAGTACACTCCTTCCTCTCTCCAGCAGCCCACAACGGGCCAAGTCCTTTTCCCACCGTTTTTCTCCCTCCAGACCGCCATCTTGGATTACATCACAGGAGGGGCAACGGTGCGCTCTGCTGGCAGTACTGTGTACTAGGCCAGTTGGACTCTGGACCTCGTGGCGAACACACTGGATGGAGGTACTGTCTCTAATTGTTAAAAAAAGAATGCATCCAAAATAAAGACTTACGTCCATCCTATCCAGCACAGGCTGAGTCCTTTTCCTGCCAATTCCTAGGAAGAGGTGGCGGTCGGGTGACTTATGTTAGTGGAGGTAGCCCAAGTGCCCTTTTTTCCCCACCATTTTCTTAGGTTAGTGGAAGTAGCTGTGGTATGTTGCATTGTGCATTGTCCTGATGGAATTTGAACTTCCCGCCAGGAGGACTTGGCAGGGGGCTGCAGCACTTTTCTGCCAAAAGACGCCATCTTGGATAACTACACTCACGTCATCAGCTGGAATCATGGCCTTGATCTTGGATGACATCATGCACTGTTGCCGGGTCTACAGGCCGCCATCTTGGATGACATCATAGCCGCCATCTTGAATAAGTTTGGCAACAATGGAGAGTGGGGCCATACATACTTTGTCCCACTACTTACACACTACCACAACTGATGGAAAAAATGCGTCACAGTTCTAATAACACTTCGAAATTGTCGTGAAAAAAACCAGCACTCGTAGTGAACGGGTCATAATGCAACACATGTACTGGGGAAAATCGTCGTTCTAAAAGACTGCAGAGGGACCGGTATTTGAATGTGCATCTCCTCTATGTGCAGGTTACACCTGTGGAGGTGACCTGACATAGACTAGACAGGCCCCCAAGGCCTTCTATAGGCCTCTCGTTCCAGGATGGTAAACACTTTTATTTAATGTCAACATCTCTTTCTTCCAATCTGTTGAAAGTGTTTCTCTGAAAGGCCAGAGCCCTCTGGAACAACCACGAAATTCCAGGGACGCCAACACAATAGAGTGCAACTTGTTCATCTAAAATATAGCTACAGAGCCCCCACACACAGCCCCCTCGACAGAGAGTGGCTGTGTCCGGCGACCACTCACAGCAGAAGCACCCCTGCTGCCGTCCCCGTTGCACCACTCGTGATGCCCGGCATGCCTTGAGATGGCGGCCCTAGACAACACAAAAGGGAAATTAAGCAGCATAACCCCACCCATCCAGAGAATGCTCCAGATGGCTATTTCAAAAGTCAGCTGCTTGTGAAACAGAATCGCGCCAATAATAAATGTCCTCTTTCCATGAAAACAGGCAAAGTCCATTTTATTTTAGTTTTATGAACAAAATTGGTATAGTTTTCGCATCCAACTACAGTCACATATCATTTTTTGTGACGTCCAATGAAGTCCACCGCCATCGATCACAAATGTGTCCACCACCATGTGTAAAATCAGGAGACAAAAAAAAACTTCAACTACCTTGCTGCGAAAATTACCGATCACCGCAGAATGTCCTCGTTATCTCGAAATAGTCACCGGAGTAAAGAAAAAGCGAGAATTTAAACTCCAAAGAAATAAAATCTATATTAAGCAATTTCTTCCAGTTTGTTGAACAAATTACACGACCTGAGAGCGTCTCTCGCTTTCAGTATTTGTAAATAAACCGTCATGCACGTGTGTATTACAAACATTTCAGACAATCTTTCACGCTAATGGCTCACATTTCGGAAAGAAAACACATTCATTTTACGTTTCACAACAACAGTCTATAATTCAAGAGAACGTTGCTGTTTTGTACACTATGATGGGTCCCCTTTTACCAATGCAATGCTATATCATACCAGCGTTTACGAAACAAATCGAGAGAGCCTGTCTCGCCCTGTGTAGGTGGGAGTTTGTAATTTGAAATAAAAGGTATCGCCGCAACTAAAAAAAAAGTAAAAGAAAAAGAAATGCCAAGAATCATTCCGTGGTACCCTAGCCATCTCCTCTGCCCACCAGGCGGCACGCCAATATCAGTTTGATAGGTTAATCAATTAAACTGATCATGAGAGTCATATTGCATGGTGAGTAATTTTTTCTTTTTTTCAGTAGTTGGATTACACTCATCAGGTAGGTCAAATGGGAACGCTATTGAGAACTGACATTTGAAGTTGACTGCAGAGGGATTCTACAGCCCACACCATACATTTCGTGTAAGGACTGCACTATTAGAAACACGATCGTAGCGTGTTTGTTACCGTCACCCTGCATACAAAAATGCGGTCTTGAGTTTACAGGCACGCTCACGAGTCGCTGATAGCGTTACGCTTTCGGGTAGAAATGAGTCTGTGATTTGGAGCCGGCCGCTGTGACCGAGCGGTTCTAGGCGCTTCAGTCTGGAACCGCGCGAACTCTACGGTCGCAGGTTCGAATCCTGCATCAGGCATGGATGTGTGCGATGTCCGCTTAGGTTAGTTAGGTTTAAGTTGTTGTAAGTTCTAGGGGACTGATGACCTCAGACGTCAAGTCCCATAGTGCTCAGACCCATTTGAACCGTTTTGTGATTTGGAATCATGAAACAAATACAGTTGCTTTCCGGCATCGCCTATACATGGAGATCCAATTAAATATGCAGGTATTGGTTTATTGGAGCAGGTGGTTCGTGATCGAAGTTGCCTCCACAGACTGATGTAAGGTTTCATCACCTGTACTGAAAACGGATCCTTGTCAGCTGCTGCTAAACCAACATAACACGTTTCGATCCTCTGGCTCTCCCAGAAAGCTGAACATTTCATGGCATAAACTATGCAGCTACCGCAACACAGGGTGGTAGAAATAAAACACAAAGGCAATGTTTCTCTTTGACAAAAATGTGGATAGCCATCTGAAAGTGATGACCTATACAGTTAATCTCATCTTCCACAGCGATGGGGTAGTGCTGTCTGGTGTTACACCAAGGCCCCCTCAAACGAATGTTGTTAAACACAAGTGTCTGGACATGACGTGATATGGACACCGAACACAACGTGCAACATATTGTCAGTCAAGTGCTGTAACTACCATCGCACAGACAGTAGCTCCAAACCAGAACAGTATAAATGGTATTCAGATCAGACGAATTCGATGGTTAAGGGGTGTTCATCAAACAAAAGTCAATTACATGGTTAATGATCAATGTGTGTGGGTTGATGGATATCTAAAATGTATTGAAAAGCGCTAAAGCGTCGTTTACTAACTTCGACTGGAACCAGCATGCTCATGTACTATACCAGATTGACACAATTCATTACATCAACATAACACTGTACTCCTACTGAAATAGGAGCAACGAATTTACTCAGCCTAAGGATTGTTACTGATTTATTTGACTGATGGACTTGCTAAGCGCTATACCATCTACTACACTCCCCTGACTTAAGCCCTCGTGAGTTCAACTCGATTTCTAAACTGAAGGAAACACTTCACAGCATTCGCTTCAGAACTGTTACAATTTCGTTGGGCAAAAAGACCATTCCACTGGAACTTTCAACACAACTGTCACTGCTGAGAGTATCCTACGACTTCCACATTGCTGGTAACAGGTTATACACAATGCTGGTGACTACTTAGAAGGTCAGTAAAACTTTGAAACGCATATCTATTTTGTACGAGCTGTAAATAAATAGTTGTCACTATTAAAGTTCCAACCCTCGTATATAAAAATATAGTCCTTTTACTCGATATTCATTACTTCATACAGCAGTACTACACCGTCATCATCATCATCATCATCATCACGTGCTTCTTCATACTCCTCAGGGAGTAAGTACTACCTCGGTGGTGGTGGTGGTGGTGGGTTCTGCGGTGACAGCGGCGGTGACAGTGAAGCTGGGCTGTCCGGTATAGCTTCTGAAACAAAAAACAATAAGTAAATAAATAAATAACATGAAAATAGAATTAAATTAGTTCTATGCATCACATAGACACAGCATCAGTTATGCACCGAAATCCTCCACGAATTTTCTGTGTATTAGCAGACCCTGTCATATGTACCTCGCCATTTCGAGTCAGACAATATCCTTTTCGTGATGAACCTCGCTTGTAGTTATCCGTACTTATAACTGCAAGGAGCACTAAACATTATCACATTTAAGCTGTATATTTAGGAATCAAATATCGTCGACATAAATGAAAATCGAGGATGATGTATAATTTGATTGGTATCTGCTGTCTGTAAGCTGTAGGGAAAAGAATGATCGAATCAAGCACGTTTAATAGATTGAATCGAGGTCTCATAAGCCATTAGATGGCTAGCAAAATATTAATGCGCGAAGCACATAACGGCCACCGTCACACCTCAGCAAAAGATCTGGCAGGGGGCCAAGAAAATTCAGGCCATCTGTAAAATCGGTAAGTGAGTATAACGTAAGAAACGGGGCTGGCTACGCTTTCAAATACCTAGTTTTAACTACTTTTCAAGGTCATCCAACCACCCACTTCCACATCTGAAATACAGGCACATAGATCGTTGTACTCAGGAAATGTCTTACGATTTTTGGTTGGTAAGCGAATAAGAAAGGTAAATATTCTCGTACAAAGTATTTATTAACTTTTTCATGTATATATACACACACACAGAAAGCAACTCTTTCGTTATTTTTGTTAGGTGTAGTTTTAATAATGTCCAATTTAATTTTAACTTATAACTTAAATCCATATCTGAATCCTCTATTTCTTTCTCCGACCAGTAATGTGACAAATACAGAGAAGGTATAATTACGAATTTTAATACATATCTAATTTCCTTCCTGTAAAGTACTTGCTTTATGGCTTTAACTATTAGCTCAGTTCCTTCCTGCAATTCTTCTAGGCGAGAACATTCGGGGATTTTAATTTTTCCTTGTATCTCTTCCATGACGCTACTGTTAAAGCGTTCCACGTCTTTCTGTGTGTATGTCGGCCACTCTCCTGCTCCACAGTTTTGCGGGATTTCTGTACAGAACTTTAAGTTTACAACTTTTGCAAACGAGTGTCCATTAAATGTAGTTACTCCATCAGTTTTAATCTCGGTAAATGGCTGTTCTGTAGGCAGGTGGACAACATCCAGCTCACCACACTTAGATAGAATATAATCATCCTTTTGAAAAAGATCCAAATGAGAATTGACCTTAACAAACACATACTTCGTGTATAGTAAACTTTCTCAATTCCGCTGATTTCGGCCAGTGCTCCAACAGGTGACCAGTTTCCATTGCTGTTTACTGTAAATGCCAATATTTTGTATTTCCCCTTCGTAGTCAGATTTTTCCATACGGTGTGTTTAAATCCGTGTGTAAAGCTGGCCTGCACATCTTGAATAGCTTCTTCCTTTTCCAATTGCAGCTTATATTCTTCCTTTATGGCAGTTGTCTTCTCCATCTACTACAGTTTCCTTTTCTTGACTTCGATGTCCTCCATTTCCAGTTTTCTTTTCCGTACACTTAATAAAGTAATGCGTTTAAAGGAGTAAGTTCTTTAATGGGAAATGGTTTAAGTCTGTTTGATACATTGGCCCTTTTTCTTAGGACTTGGGGTATAATATTATTCGTAGGAACCAGTCCCAATTTGGCAATATCTATATCGGACGGTATTGTAGAGAACAGTGTTCTAGGCTGAGAAACCTAAGTTTCTCCTGCCTTAACACAACACTTCTGCGTAATACGTCTATTGTCTTTGCTGGAGTCAAAGTTAAGAACTTACAAGTATTTTTACAGCTAGATAATTAAAACTGTATGCAGACAGAGCGTAACTTATAAGCTTTCCTCGGTCTTGAGAGTCGCGTGGGGCAGTCTCTCTCCTTCCCACTGATACCTTGCACACAAAATAACGCAATCCAGCTAGGAGTTTACAGTTGGATTGACCGTAAAATCAAACGTAGAATGTATGACCGGAAGACCACGTGTCTATGGTAGATATTTAGCGTATAAAAGGAGGCATGACTGCCGCAACCTATCAATCTTCTGTGGCAGTTGAAAGTGTCAACATGGATTCATCCAAAGTGCTTAACACGCCTCAGCTATTAGGGAGGAGGACGAGACAAACCGGCGAACGCTTTGGTTTATGGTTACTACAGGAGAACCTGGACAATCTTGTTTCTGACATTGGAAACAAAAATTAAACCGAAAATGGTACGCCCCCTAGCAAGAAAAATTTAAATGTGCTTATTCCTATTACAGAACTATTTTATAGTAGTTAAAATCTGTGATCAAGAGGACTGTCAGGAGCAGTTAGAGAAGGGACGATCTGTAATGTTAAACAAGGAGACGTGTGGTTCATTTAACTACTGTCTACGTAGTAAATTCTCCAAGTTCGTTACTGCAAGACATGGTGTCAAGGCGAAGCTACCATTCTTCCAACATGGAAGCGACAGTGTGACAGCAAGAGGAATACTGGATAAAATCGGCAAGGAAGCAATGGAAACCATTTCGAAGAAATATAAAAATCACGTGGCTATACCATGTAAAGTACAATTAGCCGACGTTAAATTGGATGTCCTAATGGAAGAGTTGCCTGAAATATTGCAGCAGCTACTTGTAGAAGATTATTACCTTTCGGATTTAGACACAAACGCAAGACAATGTCGGAATTTTTTTAAAAAAAATGGAGATCAACCCGCGACTTCTGCATGGAAGGAGACCCTCAGGGAAGCAGCAATTTGATTGTAGACAACGATAAGACAACTGGAATAGACTGTTAACGTGGATGAGCTCCAATTGTACAGTAAAGGTATACAACAAATTTATATGTCAAATCACAAGTACAGGTGTAAACAAAGTTATCGGTAACCATCTTATAGATTTCACAAAGTGTCCAGACACGCAACTACGGGAAACTTTTACGTCGTCTTTGGCTAAGGAGCGTGGAATTACCAGGCTGGAGGCTACAATATACAACTACAGAATGAATCGTGTGTTCGACCCAGTGCAAAGCTGTTTAAGTGATTAGCCACCAACTAACAGTATTTACAATGTGCTCCACTTTTACTCTGTGTCAATTGCGTCCATGTGGTGTCAGCTGACTAATAATTTACAGAACAGTTGCTGTGTGGTCTTTAACAACGTTCCGCAATTTGTCTACTGGGGTAATAAGAACACCCGAAAATTGACTGGTGTGCAAGTAAGTCTGCAGGCTCTCAAGACCGAGGATAGTTTGTAAGTTACGCTCTGTCTGCATACAGTTTTAATTATCTAGCTGTAAAATACTTTGAGGTTCTTATCTCTGACTCCAACAATGACAATATAAGTATTACGCAGAAGTGTTTATGTTAAAGCAGGAGAAACTTATTTTTCTCAGCCTAGAACACTATTCTCCACATCATCATCATCATCATCATCATAAGCCAATTCAATCATTAAATGATGTGGCCTCTGTTCTCCACATCATCATCATCATCATCATAAGCCAGTTCAATTATTAAATGATGTGGCCTCTTCGAGTCGTGGATTCAGGTAGGCTTTCAGCAGTCGTCTCCAAGTGGAACGGTTTTGGAGAGTTCTCTGCCAGGTGCTACCAGCGATCTTCCTGATAACTTTGTCCCATCTGTTAGGTGGTCTTCGTCTAGGCCTCCGATGCTCTCTCGGACTCCACTCCACTCGTCCATCTGCCGTCTTTTCTTCTCGCGACGTGGCCAGCCCACTGCCATTTCAAGGAGCCTACTAAGATGTCCTTAACCTTCGTCACAGACCGGATGTCATCTGCCCCTTTCCTATCCTTTCTTGTATAGCCCAGCATTGATCTTTCCATGGTTCTCTGTGCTGTCCTAAGTTTCCCTTTTGTAAATGAGTTCAGTGTCCATGTCTCGCTACCATACATATCACAGGATCACAGGAAGTATGTATTGATCAAATACTGGTTTCTTCAGATCTACTGGCATTTTTGATCTGAATATTGTTGAATTCCTCCCAAATGCCTCCCAGCCAAGCTTGATTCGCCGATAGATTTCTGATGTTACATCTCCCTTCATATTTATAATCTGGCCCAGGTAGATATAATCACTGACCTCTTCTAATGGACTGTCCTTGACTTTCACATCTCCAGCTGTGACCCATTTGTTGGCTATTACTTTTGTTTTGGAAAGGTTCACGTTCAAGCCAACCAACTGACATCAACACTGAGCTCATCGTCACCCGGCATCGTCTCCTTCTTCATGCTATCTGGAGCATACCTAATTTCCGATGGGAGTATATCTGGAACATTAGGTACGTCATTTAATTTAGATACACTGAAATCTTCCCTTGGTTTGTTATACAAATTGCTATAAAAGTCTCTGATGAACTTCAAAAGCTCCTCCTTTTCAGTGATTCGACTGTCATTTCCACCAAGTGCGATAATCTGCTTTTTACCGATTGTGAGTTTGCGTTTGGCTGACTTTAAACTCGTCTTGTTCTCTAAGCTTGCTCGTAAGGTGTCTTCACTGAATTTCTGTATGTCAGTTTTCATTTCTCTTCGCACTGCCTTACATAGTTCGGAATACGCTGCCATGTCACGATCGGTTTGGATTTTCATTTCTCTCCTCTGTTGTAAGAGGTTTTTCAGTTTTGGCATTGAGTTTCTTTGGCTGCTTATTCTTTTGACATAGGACACCAACTTCTTTGCACTTGAAACAATCATTTCCGACAAATATCCATCTTAATTGATCAATTAATTAATTTGCATATCAATTTTGTATCAAAACTGCGCTCATAACCCCAACTTCCTACTACTATCTTAGTCCTGTTGTGGCTAACTTGTTTACAGAGATTTTTGTACAATAGGCATTGCAAACTGCCAGTAAGAGTCCAGCCAGATGGTATCGCTATGTCGATGACACGTTCGTAGTATGGACACACGGAGCAGAGTTTGGATGTCTTCCTGACACATTAAATCAAGATTAATCCGAAAATCCAATCTACTATGGGGACGGAGATTAACTGGCAATTGAACTTCCTAGATGTGTCTGTGATTAAATGACAGGACGAAACGTTGGGCCATAAGGTTTATAGAAAGGCCACACATACTGGTCGTTATCTGCATAAAGATTCCAACCACCAGCCCAGACAAAAAAGAGGTGTAATAGAAGCCTTCGTAGACAGGACGCACAAAATTTGTGAGCTTGTTTATTTAAAAGATGAGACTGAACATCTACAGTCAACTTTCGCGAAGAAGGCTACTCTAGCAAGGATATACATCGAGAACTTCGCTCTAGACAGAGAATCAGGAGCAACGACGAACAACAGTCGCCGAACGGCAAGGTTTTTCTTCCGTTCATTAATAAGGTCACAGATCGCATAGGGAAAATGTTAAGCTAGTGTGGGGTGGAAACTATTTTCAGACGCATGAGAAGCGTAATTTCTGTTCTTATTATGACAGGCAGTTTCCTTGACATGTAACTATTTTGTATAGACCAAGAGTCTGTGGCAGTTCCTATTCCCACAGCGAATCGTTGTGCAGAGGAGATCACCAACACAAAACTAAACTTAGAAATGAAGTACTTTATTATTATAAAAAACATACACCGGTACAGGTGAGCGTACACAATGGGCGTTCATATCAGACTCAGTCAATGATCATCGAGTCCTGAATCAAAGCACTTCTTCTCAAAATCTGTAACCAAATCTGCCCCTCCCGCCGGAGGTTCGAGTCCTCCCTCAGGCATGGGTGTGTGTGTGTTGTCCTTAGCGTTAGTTTAAGTAGTGTGTAAGTCTAGTGAGCGATGACCTCAGCAGTTTGATCCTTTAGGAATTCACACACATTTGGACATTTATAAACACATTTCCCCCCCCCCCCCCATGAACCATGGACCTTGCCGTTGGTGGGGAGGCTTGCGTGCCTCAGCGATACAGATAGCCGTACCGTAGGTGCAACCACAACGGAGGGGTATCTGTTGAGAGGCCAGACAAACGTGTGTTTCCTGAAGAGGGGCAGCAGCCTTTTCAGTAGTTGCAAGGGCAACAGTCTGGATGATTGACTGATCTGGCCTTGTAACAATAACCAAAACGGCCTTGCTGTGCTGGTACTGCGAACGGCTGAAAGCAAGGGGAAACTACAGCCGTAATTTTTCCCGAGGGCATGCAGCTTTACTGTATGATTACGTGATGATGGCGTCCTCTTGGGTAAAATATTCCGGAGGTAAAATAGTCCCCCATTCGGATCTCCGGGCGGGGACTACTCAAGAGGATCTCGTTATCAGGAGAAAGAAAACTGGCGTTCTACGGATCGGAGCGTGGAATGTCAGATCCCTTAATCGGGCAGGTAGGTTAGAAAATTTAAAAAGGGAAATGGATAGATAGGTTGAAGTTAGATATAGTGGGAATTAGTGAAGTTCGGTGGCAGGAGGAACAAGACTTCTGGTCAGGTGACTACAGGGTTATAAACACAAAATCAAATAGGGGTAATGCAGGAGTAGGTTTAATAATGAATAGGAAAATAGGAATGCGGGTAAGCTACTACAAACAGCATAGTGAACGCATTATTGTGGCCAAGATAGATACGAAGCCCACACCTACTACAGTAGTACAAGTTTATATGCCAACTAGCTCTGCAGATGACGAAGAAATTGAAGAAATGTATGATGAAATAAAAGAAATTATCCAGATTGTGAAGGGAGACGAAAATTTAATAGTCATGGGTGACTGGAATTCGAGTGTAGGAAAAGGGAGAGAAGGAAACATAGTAGGTGAATATGGATTGGGGTTAAGAAATGAAAGAGGAAGCCGCCTGGTAGAATTTTGCACAGAGCACAACATAATCGTAACTAGCACTTGGTTTAAGAATCATGAAAGAAGGTTGTATACATGGAAGAACCCTGGAGATACTAAAAGGTATCAGATAGATTATATAATGGTAAGACAGAGATTTAGGAACCAGGTTTTAAATTGTAAGACATTTCCAGGGGCAGATGTGGACTCTGACCACAATCTATTGGTTATGACCTGTAGATTAAAACTGAAGAAACTGCAAAAAGGTGGGAATTTAAGGAGATGGGACCTGGATAAACTAAAAGAACCACAGGTTGTACAGAGATTCAGGGAGAGCATAAGGGAACAATTGACAGGAATGGGGGAAATAAATACAGTAGAAGAAGAATGGGTAGATTTGAGGGATGAAGTAGTGAAGGCAGCAGAGGATCAAGTAGGTAAAAAGACGACAGCTAGTAGAAATCCTTGGGTAACAGAAGAAATATTGAATTTAATTGATGAAAGGAGAAAATATAAAAATGCAGTAAGTGAAACAGGCAAAAAGGAATACCAACGACTCACAAATGAGATCGACAGGAAGTGCAAAATGGCTAAGCAGGGAAGGCTAGAGGACAAATGTAAGGATGTAGAGGCTTATCTCACTAGGGGTAAGATAGATACCGCCTACAGGAAAATTAAAGAGACCTTTGGAGATAAGAGAACGACTTGTATGAATATCAAGAGCTCAGATGGAAACCAAGTTCTAAGCAAAGAAGGGAAAGCAGAAAGGTGGAAGGAGTATATAGAGGGTCTATACAAGGGCGATGTACTTGAGGACAATATTATGGAAATGGAAGAGGATGTAGATGAAGATGAAATGGGAGATACGATACTGCGTGAAGAGTTTGACAGAGCACTGAAAGACCTGAGTCGAAACAAGGCCCCCGGAGTAGACAATATTCCATTGGAACTACTGACGGCCGTGGGAGAGCCAGTCCTGACAAAACTCTACCATCTGATGAGCAAGATGTATGAAACAGGCGAAATACCCTCAGACTTCAAGAAGAATATAATAATTCCAATCCCAAAGAAAGCAGGTGTTGACAGATGTGAAAATTACCGAACTATCAGCTTAATAAGTCACAGCTGCAAAATACTAACACGAATTCTTTACAGACGAATGGAAAAACTAGTAGAAGCCAACCTCGGGGAAGATCAGTTTGGATTCCGTAGAAACACTGGAACACGTGAGGCAATACTGACCTTACGACTTATCTTAGAAGAAAGATTAAGGAAAGGCAAACCTACGTTTCTAGCATTTGTAGACTTAGAGAAAGCTTTTGACAATGTTGACTGGAATACTCTCTTTCAAATTCTAAAGGTGGCAGGGGTAAAATACAGGGAGCGACAGGCTATTTACAATTTGTACAGAAACCAGATGGCAGTTATAAGAGTCGAGGGACATGAAAGGGAAGCAGTGGTTGGGAAGGGAGTAAGACAGGGTTGTAGCCTGTCCCCGATGTTGTTCAATCTGTATATTGAGCAAGCAGTAAAGGAAACAAAAGAAAAATTCGGAGTAGGTATTAAAATTCATGGAGAAGAAATAAAAACTTTGAGGTTCGCCGATGACATTGTAATTCTGTCAGAGACAGCAAAGGACTTGGAAGAGCAGTTGAATGGAATGGACAGTGTCTTGAAAGGAGGATATAAGATGAACATCAACAAAAGGAAAACAAGGATAATGGAATGTAGTCTAATTAAGTCGGGTGATGCTGAGGGAATTGGATTAGGAAATGAGGCACTTAAAGTAGTAAAGGAATTTTGCTATTTGGGGAGCAAAATAACTGATGATGGTCGAAGTAGAGAGGATATAAAATGTAGGCTGGCAATGGCAAGGAAAGCGTTTCTGAAGAAGAGAAATTTGTTAACATCCAGTATTGATTTAAGTGTCAGGAAGTCATTTCTGAAAGTATTCGTATGGAGTGTAGCCATGTATGGAAGTGAAACATGGACGATAAATAGTTTGGACAAGAAGAGAATAGAAGCTTTCGAAATGTGGTGCTACAGAAGAATGCTGAAGATTAGATGGGTAGATCACATAACTAAAGAGGAAGTATTGAATAGGATTGGGGAGAAGAGAAGTTTGTGGCACAACTTGACCAGAAGAAGGGATCGGTTGGTAGGACATGTTCTGAGGCATCAAGGAATCACCAATTTAGTATTGGAGGGCAGCGTGGAGGGTAAAAATCGTAGGGGGAGACCAAGAGATGAATACACTAAGCAGATTCAGAAGGATGTAGGTTGCAGTAGGTACTGGGAGATGAAAAAGCTTGCACAGGATAGAGTAGCATGGAGAGCTGCATCAAACCAGTCTCAGGACTGAAGACCACAACAACAACAACAACAACAACCACATGTTCGAAGTTGGTGGTTGCCACAATTCTAAAGATTCGCCTATTTTTACACTTCACTCAACTTTCAAATACCCGAACATTTTTGTAAATGTAATTACTTTTGCTCCAAATTCGAATGTGTTGAAGACGCTTACCGTTTGTATCTCACATGCAGCAACAATTGTGGAATTGGTTTCTTTTGTGTTAGGAAACAGTTGATTTATTAAACTTCCTGGCACATTAAAACTGTGTGCCGGACCGAGACTCAAACTCGGGACCTTTGCCTATCGCGGGCAAGTGCTCTACAATCACTGCTTTTGACGTTTTTTTCATCACGTCTGTGTGGTTTTTCCTTCCGCTACAGATGTGGTGGCTTATGTGGTGCGATAAATAACGTTAAGTATCACGTTCCACACAAGTTTTCTACGTTTCACATTCACTGATCTGGCTGCTGCTATCGCCGTGGGTAACAATTATTATTAAGTTAGACTGTATTGTAGCTAATTCATATTCATTGCTACGGACAAGCGGCCGGCCGATGTGGCCGAGCGGTTCTAGGCGCTTCAGAAAGGAACCGCGCGACCGCTACAGTCGCAGGTTCGAATCCTGCGACGGGCGTGGATGTGTGTGATGTCCTTAGGTTAGTTAGGTTTAAGTAGTTCTAAGTTCTAGGGGGCTGATGACGTCAGATGTTAAATCCCATAGTGCTCAGAGCCATTTTAACAGACAAGCGCGACATTTGAGCATTAACGTCCCTATACCGAGCTTTCGCGAAACCTTGTTACCTCCTTGCGTCATTTCTACCTCATAAAATACATAAAATCATCAATGCGAAACTCGTGCCAGAGTTGCCAGCATGGAGGAACGTAGTGGAAAGTCTTCCACCCGTACCTCTACTGCCAACGTGTACTTTCCCTCTCCGCTCTCGTTAGGGCTCAACGGCTGAGAAAACTTAATACTTGGAACGTGACAGTTAGCGACTGCATGCCCTTCAACATGCAAGTTGCACATAGATCTCAGTAAGAAAGTATGAAAAACGTACGATACAAAACTGACGAATAAAACAAATAAAAATCTAGAGAGAACTAAATGAAAATGTTAAATTATTGACAAGCAAGAGTCTATGGAAAAACGAGACATGTATCGTCCCGTTAAAATTTTATCGGGAGAAAGGGACACATATCGAAAAACCGGGAACAGTTCCGTTGAAAACGGTAGAGGAATAAAGGTACAGCTCTGAACACGCAGCCCAATTGAAGCCTTTTTATGAAGACAAATTTCTCTGAGGCGTCCAGTTGATACAAAATATAACATATCAATCGTGAAGCGCTTTGATCAGTGCAGGGGAACCAAACCGTCTTAAAACCATCCACCTAGCACCACTAGGAATAGTATTCACCATCTTTTATAACTGAAAGAATACTAGAAATATGCATGTTAAGCAGAATTCTAGTGACGGTCTGTCCTGTGATGGAAAGCAGACAGATGGCATGGTAGTTACCGGAGCTGCAACGATGCATAAAACAATAAAATAAAATAGCGGAAAGGTGGTATTTTCGTTTCAGTTAGTACTGTTTGGGTTTTTCGTAAATAACTGAGAGAAATATCTGGTCTTGGGGAAGTACTGCTCCATTTTGTATGACTTAGAGAGGGATAGTGTCTACTTCCAGAAAATTTCTCAGTTTCAGAATTTTAAAATTTTTCTGAGCTTTGTGAATTACAGTGGTACAGCCATTCAAGGCTGTGAAGGATGTTGCGGAACAGGTTGAAGATAGCCTGACGCAGTGGGAGAATTACGGTTTAGCACTTAATGTTCTTACCGGCGCTTCTACACTGAAGTGTCAAAGAAACTGGTATAGGTATGCGTATTCAAATACAGAGATATTTAAACAGGCAGAATACGGCGCTGCGGTCGGCAACGCCTGTATAAGACAACAAGTTTCCGGCGCAGTTGTCAGATTGGTTAATGCAGCTACAATGGCAGGTTATGAAGATGTGAGTACGTGATGTTATAGTCGGCGCACGAGTGATGAGACACAGCTTTTCCGAGGTAGCGGTGAAGTGGGACTTTTCCCGTACGACCGTTTCACGAGTGTACCGAGAATGTTAGGAATCCAGTAAAAGATCAAATCTCCAACATCGCTGCGGCCGGAAAAAGATCCTGTACGAACGGAACCAACGACGACTTAAGAGAATCGTTCAACGTGACAGAAGCGCAACCTTTCCGCAAATTGCTGCAGATTTCAGTGCTCGGCCATCAACAAGTGTCAGCGTGCGGACCATTCAACGAAACATCGTCGATATGGGCTTTCGGACCGAAGGCCCTCTCGTGTGTCCTTGATGAAACCTTTACGCCTCGCCTGTGCCCGTCAACTCGATCATTGGACTGTTGATGACTGGAGACATATTGCTTTGTCGGAACAGTCTCGTTTCAAATTGTATCGAGCGGACGAACGTATACGAGTATGGAGACAACCTCATGAACCCATTGACCCCGCACGTCAGCAGTGGGCCATTCAAGTTCGTGGAGGCTCTGTAATGATGTGAGGCGTGTGCAGTTGGGGTGATATTGGGCTCCTGAGACGTCTAGATACGACTCTGACAAGTGACACGTACGTAAGCATCCTGTGTGATCACCTGTATGCACTCATGTCCATTTTGCATTCCCACGAACTTGGACAATTCCAGCAGGACAATGTGACACAGCACACGAACAAAACTTCTACAGAGTAGCTCCAGGAACATTCTTCTGAGTTTAAACACGTCCGCTGGCCTCCAAACTCCACAGACATGAACACTGGAGATCTCCACCCTCTCGTACTCTTACGAATTTATGGACAGCTCTGCAGGATACATGGTATCAGTTCCCTCCAGCACTACTTCAGACATTAGTCGAGTTCATGCTACGTCGTGTTGCGGCACCTCTGTGTGCTCGCGGGGTCCCTACACGATGTTAGGCAGGTGTACCAGGTTCTTTGGTTCTTCAGTGTATATCTACAGCACTACATGGATGCATGTACTGATTAATGACGTATTATTGTTTGTTATCGGCTGATAGCATGATAAGAATAATGTTTTCACGACAAGGCTCAACGAACGTTAAAGATTATTGGACAGACCACAAACTCTAATCGGTCGACTTGGTTTCACATCCAAAGCCTTGTACTCATTTAAGCAAATCCTGTACGAGGAAGTATGACACGTTAAAACTTAAAATGACAATATCAACACAGAGTACGAAAACTGTATTTCAGACCAGCTGACACACAAACTGGTCAACACGAACGGAGGAGATCTTAACAGTACCACATGCCGATAGTCACTTTACAATCGGCATGGGACAAGGAAATTTTATGTCTTATCACTGCCAGAATAGTATTCAACATAGTATTCAACGCTTGCTAGTTAAATTGTAGATTATTCTGCCACTAACTGGGGAATCTCAGCACGGAACCTCACCTCTCAAGAATGTAGCATTTACTCGAGTATAATGAATGCTGCTCTACGGTATTTCGATGTGCTTATCAAGCGTTTTCGAAAAAAACAAAGTTCAAAGTTTTATGAAAGTTGAACACCATTAGAGGCGGTGAGCAGTCGAGCAGCTGCGTTAGCGCAACCAAATCGGCTGAGCGGGCAGACTGGAAATCTCCAGGTAATGAGTTTGAGACTTTATCTCCTAATCCTACAACAAGCACTTGTATCGCTACAACGAACCACGTTTCTTTTGAAAGAAACAGTTATCATAATGGTAATTACTGTGGTACATCCGCGATGACTACAATAAGGAGTCGCTGTCAAATAATCATTTATTCACGTATCGCAGTGAAGTCAAACCAGGCCAAATCTCATTTAAATAAGGTTCACTGTATTTCCGATATGCTGATGAATCTATCGATAAATACGCTGACGGAAAAAATATCGCATCACCAAGAAGGAGTTGTGCGACACAAACGAAAGTTGGTTGATGTGTTTCTACACCCGAAAGAGGATTGAAATCCCTGTACTAGCGGGACAGAGCGAGTGGGATTACATTTGTGGAAAGTGTAATATTATTGGATTTCAGCTACTTTGCATGTGAGATATTCGTCATTAAAGAAAAGGACAGCCAACGAGCTGTAGTTCGTAAAGATGCTGAGCATCACAGCGCGAGAGTAAAGAGATGAATTTATTTTTATTTTTTTTTTTTTTTTAATGTGCGCCTATACCAAAACGCGCGTCCAGCGTTTAAATACTCTAAATAAACACTATGACCCGCTGGGCGCAGATATTTGCTAGGTCCAGAGTTACTCGACCAAATCACCGTCTATGTTGATGATTTATTAATAACAACGACTTATTGGGAAGTACATTTAACTCTACTACAAAAGATCTTCCAAAGAGTCTCTGATTTCGGCGTTACCGCAAATTTACAAAAATCCAAATTCGCCAAGAAAGAAGTCAAGCTTTTAGGACATATAATTTCTTCGGAAGGAATCTCTCCTGATCCCAGCAAGTTAAAGGCAATAGAAAATTTCCCTGTACCTTGCACTAAAAGGCAACTAAAAGGTTTCATTGGATTAGCTTCATTCTTCCGTCGCTTCATTCCTAATCAATTAATGAACAATCCAGCATTGTTAAATTTGCTCAAGAAAAACGTCCACTGGATGTGGACTTCTGAATATCAAAAAGCCTTTGACAAAATCAAAGAGGCTCTTTTAAAGAGTAACATTTTAAGTCATCCAAACATGAGTATAGATTTCTGCATTTCTTGCGATGCGTCGTTTCAAGGATTAGGTGCGTGTTTATTTCAAATAGACAAAACTGGTGGCCAGGAGAAAATCAAAATAATCAGTTTTGCCAGTCGGGTCTTAACCGAATGTGAGATATCATATTCGGTAACCGAATTAAAAGGGTTAGCCGTTATGTGGGCTTTTCGCCGCTTTAATTACTATATTTATGGACACAAAATCAGAGTATTCTCACATCATCAAGCGCTGAACTTTTTGCTCTCTTGAAAATTGTATCATCCTCGGCTTACCCGATGGTGTCCATTTCTACAAGAATACGATTTTGAAATTATTTACGTAAAGGGCAAGAATAACATTGTTGCTGATGCATTGTCACGTATGCCGGAAGGATTACCGGAACCTGTTGAGCAAATAGAACAGATTTCTAATTACAAAATACTCCTTATGAAAGATCCTCTGCATCGAAGTTACTTTCTTCGTCTCTGCCGTCAAATGAACACTCTTCAAGACACAGGTCGCAATTGGCTAGGAATCGAACAGCTTCTTCAAAACAACCCTAATCACTCGTTGTCAAAATTTTATAAAGTACACAATGGAGTTTTGTTCCATCGAACTTCTCTTTTGACAGGGAGGTAGTGTGTTTGTATCCCGAAAGATTATGTTCAACACTTCATATGGTACACTCGCCTTTCCTGGGGTCACTACGGCCCAGAGAACTGTAAACGCAAGATTTCAGCATATTGCTATGTACCTAATCTTCACAAGAAGGTTCACCAACTACTAAGAGATTGTTCCATTTGTCAAAAGGCAAAACCTTTCAACCTATCAAATGCCTTGCCTTTGAACCCGATACGTACAGAAAGACCAAACCAAATCGTCAGTTTGGATTATGCAGGTCCACTTCCTCAGGGAAGAGGGAGTGTGAAGTATCTGGTTGTATTGTTAGATCTTTTTACCAAACATGTAAGACTCTATGCAATGAAGTCATCTAATATACTTCCACTCATCAGGCGAATTGAGAAGGACTATTTTCCTCGCTTTGGCAAACCTAAAGCCATGTTATCTGATAACGCATCAACTTTTGTAGGGAAACGGTGGAGAAATTTTCTTGCAACCAACAACATCAGACAAATTTTGATATCCCGGTACCGACCACAGAGTAATCCCACAGAAAGAGTATTCAAAGAGTTCAGTCGTTTTATACGAACTTATATTCCAAACCAGCAGACACGGTGGATTGATTTCGTCGCACCCTTTGAAGAGATTGTTAATAATTTACCTCACACATCAACTGGTTTCACACCATCAGAACTAGTTTCTAAACGACTAGAAAGAAATGAATGGGTAGACCCCATTCCGAAATTACAACAGCCTGAAGTAACCTTAGACGCCAAGTTAAGACAAGCTGTCATATCTTTAACCACTCTGGCCACCCTAAGAAATAAGGCGCATGGCAAACACATTAGCAAAGTCTTATTGTATCGTATAAATGAACGAGTGCTGTTAAAGACCCACTTCAAACCATCTTTGATTCATCAGCAGAATCGTTAGTGGCAGCACTTGTATGAAGGACCATTTATTATACTAAGAAAACCGCACATTGGTTGCTATCTATCTCTATCTGGACGAATAAAAGGATTGTTTCATCACGCAGACTTAAAGAAATACCGAGTCAACCACTAAGAAATCTGCTAAGTTGAGCTGCTAAAAATATATATGTAGGTATAAGTGTACATAAGAATAATGCACAGGACTAACACCTTGTCGACCTGCCTCCACAAGAGAAGTAATTTATGTGAGCACCTGAAATAAAATACATTTATTGTAGGAGAGTAAGATTTGCCTTAGATGTAAGTTAGTTTTAAGTTAATTGAGCCATGAACGGCCACAGCCAAAGAGCTGACAAATAAATAATATAGTAGGGACGTGCTAAGTGCCACCTGCTACCACTAGTTTTAAGTATAGCAAAGCTCTCTCCTCTTGAATGAAATAAATTAAAATGATCATTCGGACCAGAATGATAGCTAGTAAATAAAAGTTGATTAAGGTCGCTTACTCTTATGGGGTAAATGTAATGTTATGTATAAGGAGTGTTTGACAACAATTTTTATGAGACCACCTGTGAAAAGCAGCAGACAAAGGCAGCAGCTTAACATATAAGAATCAAACAAATAAATAACGACCCAGGTATCATGAAAGAAGTGCGCAACTCTATTTTTATTACAGTACGGAGAAAACCGTATGCGTTCATAAGAATTTTACGGCACAGTGCAGCTGAAATACTTACAAGTATCATTTATAAGTAAACTAATTTAGCACCAGAAGCAGCTATTTCAGGTCCTCGAGGTACGACGATTGTTTCTTTTTTCTTTTCAGAACAGAAGATAGCTAACAGTCTCTGTTCACTGCTAATACATAGTATAAGTAATTTTAGATATGCATAGAGAAATGCTTGGAGAGCTGGATCAGACGATACTGATACTACTGTATCAATTCATTACGCCAACTACTTGTCATGAAAAACTAGGGTGATAATGCACAATTTATGTTAGGCTCATCATTTCATATGTCATTAACATTGTATCTTCAAATCTCTTTACTCCATAAAAGTCTATTGTGTTTTTTCTAATCAATTGTGTTTTTCTCTAATCAGTATCCTTACCTCCCTACCCTACCCAGTAGAGAACTGAATTTTACGGACTGATTGCATGCAGTGTCGATGTAACTGCCGTATGCGTCACGTCTGCTATGCAGCGAGCTACGTTAATTTAAGTATTAACTATATTTTTCCTACTTGTCACTTCTCCCGTGTGTTTTTGCTTTTAGGAAGCTTTAATTGTCGAGTGCTAGTAATAGTGTTCCACAGATTTCGTATTTGTTTTGAATACAGTCGGAGAGAGTCCCTTTAGTCAGCCATAGTGCCAGTAGTGCTAGTGTTCGTTTTCAATACAGTCCAGAGACAGGTAGTGCTATTTTCATTGTTTTCTACAAGAAGTGGTTGGCAACCACAGTTTAGTCAACAATCAGCCGCCTTTAGTGAATTAGCAGTCTAGTTAAAAGTTGATTAACTCTCTACAGTACATTGATTTCTTAGGATGGATAGGATGTGTGACTGCTGTGTACGGACGCAGGAGGAGCTGGCCACCGTTCGCGAACAGCTGAACGTGTTGATGGCCGCGGTCAGCCGTCTTCAGGCTGCTGCCTCGGAGTGTAGCGGCAGTGGGGAGTCTGGTGCGTCGCATGGTACATCCCCAGGTGTTAAATGCTTGACCCACTGTCCCTGCTGTCGAGACATCTTCGCGGGTACCGGGCGCGGTTGGGCCACCCTGTCCCCAAGGGGAGTGGCGGGTTTAGCAGCGTTCGCGGCGCACGAGGCGGAGGGTCAATGTGGAGGCTGGCCGTGTGGCATCGCCCGCTCTGCCTGTGAGTGGACATGTGGCCGCTCCTTCAGCAAGGTCCGAGCAGGCACACGGGGGGAGGGGTTTATTAGTTATTGGGAGCTCCAACGTTAGGAGGGTGATGGAGCCCCTTAGGGAAATAGCGGAAAGGTCGGGGAAGAAGGCCAGTGTTCACTCTGTCTGCTTGCCGGAGGGTCTCATCCGAGATGTGGAGGAGGCCCTGCCGGCGGCGATAGAGAGCACTGGGTGCACCCGACAGCAAATTGTTGCTCATGTCGGCACCAATGACTCCTGCCGTCTGGGTTCAGAGGTATCCTCAGTGCGTACAGGCGGTTGGCGGAGTTGGTGAAGGCGGAAAGCCTCGCTCGCGGGGTGGAATCTGAGCTATTTGTAGTATCGTTCCCAGAACCGATCGCGGTCCTCTGGTTTGGAGCCGAGTGGAAGGCTTAAACCAGAGGCTCAGACGATTCTGCGGAGATCTGGGGTGCAAATTTCTCGACCTCTGCTATCGGTTGGAGAAATGTAGGGTCCCCTGAATAGGCCAGGCGTGCACTACACGAAGGAAGCGGCTACAAGGGTAGCGGAGTTCGTGTGGAGTGCACATGTGGGTTTTTTAGGTTAGAGAATTCCCTCCCTAGGGCCGACAAGACGCCTCCTGAGACGCGGCAAGGTAGGAGTAGGCAAAATGCAACAGGGAATAACAATATTAATGTGCAGGAGCGTCTATAGAAAGGTCCCAGAACTGCTCTCATTAATAAACGGTCACAATGCCCACATAGTACTAGGGACAGAAAGTTGGCTGAAACAAGATGTAAACAGTAATGAGATTCTAAATTCAGATTGGAATGTATACCGCAGAGACAGGCTGGACAGTGAAGGGGGAGGCGTGTTTATAGAGATAAGAAGTGCAATGGTATCGAAGGAAATTGACGGAGATCCGAAATGTGAAATAATTTGGGTGGAGGTCACGGTTAAAGCAGGCTCAAACATGGTAATTGGATGTCTCTATAGGCCCCCTGGCTCAGCAGCTGTTGTGGCTGAGCATCTGAACGATAATTTGGAAAATATTTCGATTAGATTTCCCCACCATGTTATAGTTCTGGGTGGAGATTTTAATTTGCCGGATATAGACTGGGAGCCTCAAACGTTCACAACGGGTGGCAGGGACAAAGAATCCAGTGAAATTTTTTAAAGTGCTTTATCTGAAAACTACCTTGAGCAGTTAAACAGAGAACCGACTCGTGGTGATAACATATTAGACCTTCTGGTGACAAACAGACCCGAACTATTTGAAACAGTTAACGCAGAACAGGGAGTCAGATGTAGATACGTATAGACTGTACGTGTGGATGGTCGTGACAGATTGGTTGTTGACAGGCTATGCTTATCTTCCGCGAACTGCGAATTCAATTAAGATTTGTTGTGTGCAATTGCACGATAGAGAACACCAAGCTTCCCAATTTCCCTAATGGAAACTTGAACATGAACTGTTCATCACGTAAACGAAGCCACATTCACTATGTCTTCAAATTAACGACGTAATTAACAGAGAGAAAATAAGCTGAACTTGAGAAAAGAGTAATTATTGTAAAATGAAAAGAATAACAAGATTTCGAACAAGGTGTAAACCTAAAGTGCCTTGGAAGCACAAACTATGAATAAGAGACACGCTTTTTCGTCAGGCCTTGTAATCACAGACTAATATTCCTTTGTAAATAATATGCATACCTAAGTCAATTGTACTTGTAGTAATAATGCAGTCATCAATTTATGGACACGTATATGCTGCGTGTTAACCGACCATAGACAAGCAATAAACGGCCACGTATGAAAGTGGTGCGTGTGAACTTTAGCATGACAACCAAATACATTTGGACACGAAATAATAATAACGTGTGAACTGAAAGGGTGATAACTTTATGGACACGTGTGAACTTCCGCGTGTGAAGTAATGTTATAAGTACTTGTACCACGAAACCACTATGTAGAAAGCCGAGTTGTGCAAGTGCATAAGTGTTGTACTTATCGCAACCGGTACTGTGCGCCTTTCCACGGACACATTCTTCGACACAACTGCGGGAGTCGCCACGTCTGGCTGCTTCCGTAATTTCGAGTCGATGAAAAAATGTAAAAACTCACAACACGGCTAGTAGATACCAAACGTTCTGCAACTCGTAGAAGAACACTGCCGCTAGCGTTGTGAAGCCGTTAAGTTACTATCACGTGACAAGGACAAACGGACGTAACACAGAGTACGCTGCGCGCTCAACAATCCACATTCCTTTGCACAAGGAGCGCGGGCGCCAAATGTGTTTGAAACACTTTCAATACAAAATCTGATAAACCCATGAGTCAAGCACGTATATACCTTATAAAATCACCAATACACTAATCTGAAAAGTCTTAAACTCGACTTTGAAAATTGCTACCGAATTTATAGACCAGGCCAAGTAATGACGCAAACGTGTCGACCCAAATAGAACCAGAAAAATAAATAAATACGAGAACTAAGTTCTCCTAAGAGAATGAAACCTTATGTACACAAACAATTGTTATCCTTACCAATATTCTTTTAGACTAAGTTATTAGTAAGTAAGCACATTCTAATACAGATTTTCTCTGTATTTTTCATGTACGAGAACATGAATGGAAGCTCAAACATATGTCAAGTGAAATAGAGACCGCCACTAAACGGCTCAACACATTGCAGAACCAGTCTTCCAGTTCCTGATCCACGACGTATTTCCAACGCACCGTCACATCCAAACAACCACTTCAACCTCCACAGTGAAAGTGCAATCAATTTCCCTCACTCAAGTGCAGTGCTACCATTTATTACTACAAGAAATCTTCGTCGAAACCAAGGTCAAAACATTTTCCTGTAATATGTCTTTGTAAAACAAGAATGTTAATTCTTTGTAATATATTTTTCCAAGAGTGCACACTGCACCCAGACTTCCTGCGAAGTAAAATAATTTATTCTTCGTTATTTTTATTATGTATTATGCCATGTATAATGTATCTATGTATGTGTATCTTTATCCTAATTTCATTGTATCTTACCGTAAATTTGAACTTCTGTTACCTTGTATAATGCATTAGTACAAGTACGGCTCAATTGTCATGTAATTACCCTATGAACAAGTTACCATCAATTTTAGGCGTACGAATATATTTAACTCTTATTCTTTATGTCAACCCCTTTGTCTGATGTCATATATGAAATCTATTGTAAAGAATTTGAGCAAGTAATACTAACTTGATTCAAGAAAGCAATAATATTACGACTACTCGTGAGTCGCGATGATCCCCGCGGAATCATCACTTCTCACGCGGGAAGCAATGTAATATTATTGGATTTCAGATACTTTGCATGTGAGATCTTTGTCATTAAAGAAAAGGGCAGCCAACGAGCTGTAGTTCGTAAAGATGCTAAGCATCACAGCGCGAGAGTAAAGAGATGAAATATATATTTTATTAATGTGCGCCTATATCAAAACGCGCGTCCAGCGTTTAAATACTCTAAATAAACACTATGACCCGCTCGGCGCAGATATTTAAAATCATTGCCGCAGCGCTTGATAGCAAGAAGCTGGGAAACAGAAGAAAGAACAATTTATCTTTTGTTAAGAAATATTCTAGAGACTTCATTATCCCTTTTACTTTTGGTCGCCGACATGTTAAGACGTACTACATAGCAATGCTACAAGTTGTATTTTTATTTTGTGTAAAAACTATGTGAAACGACGAATAAACATTTCGGTAACTCGGGTGTGGATACAATGTACTTCCGCACACGCAAGGACATTTAATTTTAAGGTGGAACGGACTGACAAAGCAGCGATTATTGGACTGCGCCATTTATAAAAGAAATATCAGATGCAAGTCATGTATTTATTGTGTATTTGTCAATGCGTTGAAGTTTAAAGCCAATTTGTTCAAAATATATTAATATTTTACGATGCAGTAAATTTCTTTTTATTCTTTCCTTTCACTAACCAAAAATGATGTTCAAATTGTATATGAGCTTTGTTACAGGTCGCTCATTATCGCGGTGTCTCGATTGTATTTGGGAGATCACTAATGTGTTCAACTTCCGATCTGTTAATCTTTCTCTTACGAAATTCCACTAATTTGCTTTCATTTTAATTTTTATATTCAAATAGGTCCCTTAGGTATTTTCATGGAAGATTCTGATTGCGCGAAGGCAATCCGGGTCAAAAGGTCAATTATTCGCGTAATCAATCCGTACGTCTCCTGAACACAATCGAGAACCGACGCATCGGTGATCAATTAATAATCTCTCTCTCTTTTAAAGTCGTACTAAAAAACGGCCACACAGGATAGCCTAAGTACGCAATCTAGCGTTAGGTTGCATTTTGTCAGTAAATATTACCAACCAACTGTTACAGCATCACTATTATTAATAAGCAAATTTCCTAACGCCAGAAAAGGGGCCAAAATAAGTTGCTGTTACTTACACTCAACATATAAATTTTATTAGTTAAAACACACAATAACATAAGTAAAAATCAAAAACTCTCATTGTTTTAACAATAGAGCTCCTTTGATTTGATTTAAATCGGCTGAAAACCACATATGATAATCCTAAGAAAGGATTTGAGGTCCAGCAGTTCTTCTGGAAGATTCACAACTTTCAAAAAAATTCTTTTTACTTCAATAAGCAAGAACAGTGTTACGGCTTAAGGCCAAAACAAAGATTTTCAGTGTTAATTCTAAATAGACTGAAACCCAGCTGAAGGCTGCTTATCAACCAAACAATTTAACGGCTTAAAGCCTAGGAAGAAGGGCTTTCAATTTAACAGGCTGAGGGCCTTAGCTTAAAACATTTCATGCAAACTCGGCTGAAGGCATCATACTAAAGAATAAATTTTTCATTTAAGAGAGATTAAAACTCGGCTGAAGGCCATATACTAAAGAATATAAATCCTATGACCTAGGGGCAAACAAAATTTTGAATTATCAATTTCAGAGAGATTAAACTCGGTTGAAGGCCACATATTAAGGAATACCAATCTCATGACCTAAGGGCAAGACCAAAATTTTGAAATTTTAATTTAAAAGAGATTAAAACTCGGCTGAAAGTCACACACCATCTCAAAATAATTTTACAGCTTAAGTCCTAAGAAGAAGAGCTGGGGGCCTTAGCTTAAAACAATTCATACAAACTTGGCTGAAGGCCCCATACCCACAAAATAACAATGTTATGACTTAAGGAAAGACCAAGATTTTAAATTTTCAGTTTAAGAGAGTTTAAAACTCGGCTGAAGTCCACACATCACGGAGAAACAATTTCACGGCTTAAGGCCTAAAGATAAAAAAAACTTACAATTTTAATAAGCTAAAACTCGGCTGAAGGTCACACAGAGTACTTAAGACTAAAAGGAAATTACTATGTAAAACACAAGGAGCGGCGCTCGGAATATTCCAAGGTTCGGCCTGGGAAGGTAACATTAACGCACGTTTAGGTGAGAAAGTCAGCCAGATCGACAACCTCTTAATCGGAAGGCAACCCAACCGAAGGCCAGCCAGCAAACCAACCAACCAAATGAGTTCTGCTCCACCCGACGGGCAAAACGACAACAAGACGTAAATGTTTCAACGTTCTGGATACTGGTGCCCAACCCAGCCAAGTCAGAATAAACGCCCAAAATTACCAACACACCTCAGCTGTCGAACTACACACCGTGCTGGACAGCAACAACACGACGAGGAAAATACACGGCCAAAAACTACGTCAACGCTCAGGGCAGGTAACCGGAACATTAACGGCCACAAGGCAAAAGATACCGCTGCTGCACTTCACTAAGAAAGGAGTGAATTAAAGCAAGTTAACTCCATCCAAGAAAATGGCTGCAATTCTAGCCGACTTCAATGTACACACGCTGTTGCTCGTGGGAATCTCACAGAAAGCAACAACCAGGTTTAAACGAAGAGAAATGATAGGAGTTGAGGTTTGATAGTAGGCTAAGTGAGCACTCCAAGATCCGTGGGCGACGAACTCCGTAACCGTCTCAAGAAGCGCCTCACAACTCCAACCGCCCGTGCACGCTGCCAGCAGCTCTAGCCCGATCCTGCGCCCCGGGAACCTCCTCGCTGCTCTGCGCCAACCGACCGACTGCACTGCTGGTCCGTCTCCGTCTGACTCCACTGCTGGTCCGTCCGCAACTCGGACACACGACGACCCGGGACACTGGCACAGACCCAACCATGCAGAGGGAACACTCCGACATCTCTGCACAGGCAAGGAACCGATCCACGTCCGGCGGGATGACCAATAGAAGGGGCCCAGAAACGGTCAGAGAACCAGTTATACGTCGCCCGATGAGACGACCGACTGAACCACGAACCAACGGTCGTCCCCGCTTAAATCTCCTTCCGTCAGACAATGCATGTGTGTCGCCAGCGGTCGGGCGAGTACTGGCTGTCCACGCCTCACCGGTGCTCCATGAAATGGCACTGAGGTCTATGGGACTTAATATCTGAGGACATCAGTCCCCTGGTGCTCCATCCCCGACTTCATTGCTGCTGCGTCCCGACTGAACTGGTGCGTGATTCTCTCCCTTCCCGGCACACCACGACCCGGAAATACTATCAGTTGCTCCAGAGAGTGCACTTACCGATAAGCGCTGCTGCTACCACTCGCGGGCAGGTAAAGCAGGAAGTTAGTGACGCCAGTAAATGGAAAAAGAAAACGAGGCGACAGTACCGTAAGAGAAGATGACAAACAATAAACGGGACGAACTCGAGCCAAGCTCGGCTCAATGATGTTTATGAAAATTTCCCACCAGTCGCAAGAGAATGGAGCTTATAGCGCCACTGTGGGGATGCATATCAGGCTTACTTTAAACACACGCTATAACAGTTGTGAGCGTTAGCTACCTTTGAGACTGGACGTGGTGAGTTGATGTTTGTCAAGAATGCGTTTGAGGTAACAAAGACGCCATTATCAATACCTACTGAGTGTGAACAAAGTCACGTAATAGAGCCACGAAAAGCAGGATGTTCCTTCAGCGATACTGAAAGAAGACTTGGCAAGAATGTAGCGACTGTCCATGATTGCTGGCAGCAGTGGTCACGAGAACCTAAGGTCGCAAGAAGAGTGGGGTCTGGATGGCCACGTGGCACTACTGACAGGGAAGACCATCGTTGTCGGCGTATGGCTGTGGGGCATCGTACTGCATCTGCAGTAGCAATCTGAGCAGAAGCTGGCTCCACAGTGGCATTTATTTAGTTATTTACTTGATATTTTCTTTTAGTGTGTCATCATATAAAAGAACAGACCGAATGATGGACATGAATTGGTATGAATAAAGCACATAATATTTTAAGATAATTTCAAATGTGTTAGTAATAACTAAGAACTGTGCTATTTAAGAGGGGAAAAGTGTACATAGAACGACTAGATTAAAACAACATCAATAATAACAATAATAGCAATAATTGTTGTTGTGGTCTTCAGTCCTGAGACTGGTTTGATGCAGCTCTCCATGCTACTCTATGCTGTGCAAGCTTCTTCATCTCCCAGTATCTACTGAAACCTACATCTTTCTGTACCTCTTGGTCTCCCTCCACGATTTTTACCCTCCACGCTGCCCTCTAATACTAAATTGGTGATCCCTTGATGCCTCAGAACACATTCTACCAAACGATCCCTTCTTCTAGTCAAGTTGTGCCAAAAACTTCTCTTCTCCCCAATCCTATTCAATACATCCTCATTAGTTATATGATCTACCCATCTAATCTTCAGCATTCTTCTGTTGTACCACATTTCGAAAGCTTCTGTTCTCTTCTTGTCCAAACTAGTTATCGTCCATGTTTCACTTCCATACATGGCTACACTCCATACAGATACTTTCAGAAACGACTTCCTGACACTTAAATCAATACTCGATGTTAACAAATTTCTCTCCTTCAAAAACGCGTTCCTTGCCATTGCCAGTCTACATTTTATATCCTCTCTACTTCGAGCATCATCAGTTATTTTGCTCCCCAAATAGCAAAACACCTTTACTACTTTAAGTGTCTCATTTCCTAATCTAATTCCCTCGGCGTCACCCGACTTAATTCGACTACATTCCATTATCCTCGTTTTGCATTTGTTGATGTTCGACTTATACTCTCCTTTCAAGACACTGTCCATTCCGTTCAACTGCTCTTCCAAGTCCTTTGCTGTCTCTGACAGAATTACAATGTCATTGGCGAACCTCAAAGTTTTTATTTCTTCTCCATGGATTTTAACACCTACTCCTAATTTTTCTCTTGTTTCCTTCACTGACTGCTCAATATACAGATTGAATAACATCGGGGAGAGTAATGATTATAATAACTAAAAAAGGCTACATATTACTGTTTGGCCATTTGGAGCACAGATATCTGTCTATCCGGAATCCAGAAGGCACACGTTACTGGTGTAATACATATGCAGCATTGGTAGATCAATATTATGTAAGTTATAATTCTGGACTACACTACTACAACATTACACTACACTGCACTACAATACACACACTATATTGCACTACTGTATTTGGTATTAGAACCAAGTTGGATTTTTCATTTGTCTGGATGGTTAGCCCCCAGTGCACTGAGGTGCAGCTCAAGATTCATCAGGGGCTATGCTGTTGTGTCATACAAGATGTAGAGATTGGGAGGTCGCTGGCAGGATCTCAGGAAACGCTTCTTGGTCCTCCCCGAGACTTGTCTCTTCACTGCTTCCAGAAGATTGTTGCAGGTGGATGTTCCATCGTGGCGCATCTCGTTATCACGATGTACGGCCTCTTCTTGTTTGTCTCTCAGCCATGTGGGCTTGCTGTTCATAAGCTGATATCTTAGCTGTAAGCGAGTTCCTCGTTCCTTATTATAGTATATCACAGTGACCCAACTAACTGTTACTTCAACGACAGCTCCGAGTCAGACGCCCTGTAGAGTGCATTCCACTGATCCCAAACCATCGCCACTTGCGACTTCGGTGGTGCCAAGCGAGAGCTCATTGGAGGGCAGGGTGGAGGTCAGTTGTGTTTTCTGATGAAAGCTGGTTCTGATTCGGTGCCAGTGATGGCTATCTGTTGGTTAGAAGGAGACCAGTTGAGGGTCTGCAACGAACCTGTCTGCGTGCTAGACACGCTGGACAAAAACCAGGAATTATGTCCTGGAATGCGATTTCGTATCACTCTCGTGGTTATCCCGCACTCCCTGACTGCAGATCTGTACGTCAGTCCTGTGATTCTACCTGTTGTGCTGCCACTCATGAACAGCATTCCAGGAGCAGTTGTAACCCAGCGTGCTCCACAGAGTGTCGACACGATGCCTTGACCTGCTCGATCACCAGATCTGTCTCCAATCGAGCATGTATGGGACATCATCGGACGACAACTCCAGCGTCATCCAGAAACAGCATTAACCGACGAAGTGCAACAGACAAGGAACTCCATCCAACAAACTGACACCCAGCACCTGTACAACACAATGCATGCATGTCTGCATGCTTGCATTCAACTCTCTGGCTGTTACACCTGTTATTAACGTACCAGCATTTCACATTTGCAATGACTTATGATTCGCTTGCATTAACTTGTGATCTTGAAAAGTTAATCATTTAAATATGTTACCTGAACAAATTTATTCTGGTAATTTTATTACTCTACATCAATTATTTTTTGGTGTTGCGATTTCTTTTTGCAGTCAATTTAAATGTTCGTTTCATCATGATTACGTATTACACGTCACCAATGGTGGTTGTGGTGGTGGTTGTTGTTGGTTTTCCATTCCGAAGATATACGATTCGTTGTAACGACAGGTCTCTTCGCTGAAAATTTAGAGAAAACAGAAAATGAAGTGACTTGATTGCAGTCCTCATCACCTTAGTCGGCTGTGCTAAAGTCGCTCGACTACTGGCCACTGGTAGGGGGGTTCAACAGGCTCGTAAAACACCTTCAGTACCACTTTAGCTCGCTGAAATACTATTAAAAACAATAAATTGGTGGTCTTCTAAAGCAACCTTTCATTGAAACATTATGCCTTTCACAGCAGATTTTCGTTTCTGTAGCAGATATTTACAGATATTTTGCAAAATAAATGACTATTAGAAGAAAAAGGCGAAAGTCGCATCTTCTGTAAGAGCGGTGTTAACTGGAATACTGATACAAACTAGGAAAAGGTAGACAATATTCTCGTTGAGACTAATTTTTGCTGTCCTTGATAGACAATTAATGACTTTATGCCAAGAATCTCCTTGTAGTCGAAAAGGAAAACCTTGAGTGATCTAGATCTGACCTGTTAAGCAATTGGTGACCGATAGAACACGACGTGAAGGGCACGTGTTATCAAAACAGTCCTATCGAACAAGATAGCGATTTCCTTGAGAAATGTCATCTTATTTAAAATCAGACGGTGCAAGTATACGTGCGAGTCTCGACGTCTGAGCACGCGTGGGAACCACTGTTATCAGAGACAATGGAAAACGAGGTGTGTTCTCACTCGATGTAAGTACTCCAGGTTGCGAAACTGACGTAAATGGATCTGCATGTGGTTATTTGCAATCGAGCAGCTGATAAGATTATCTTGCGAGGAAATGAAAGGCATCTCATTTTAATTGTAGTAGCAGTCGTGCAGCTTACAGTAGTTCGTCAAATGAAGAAATTTTTGCAGGTGGATTCGAATTAGTTAAGCAACACATTAGTAAGAAGCATATTAAAAAGCACCATGAAACAGTTTTCTCCTAGAATAAAATGTACACTCCAGTATGGAAAATCGTTAAGGGAGAAAATATGCAGCTGCTTCTGCTATTCGCCTTCCCAGAAAGAAGTAAAAATATGGAACAGTGAAAGCTGTGCTGATACTATGTTTAGGAGAATTACCGCAAAGGAATCTTCAGGGGGTAGAGAGAGAGAGAGAGAGAGAGAGAGCAGAGAAATCCCGTAATTGTAATTGTAGAGTATTGGACCAAACGAATGATTTTCATTCACCAGATATAGTATTAAGTATTACTTGGAAATTCTATTTGGACTCGTTTGTACACTCCAAGACAAAAAAAAACCACGCACCATGAAGAAATAATCCGAATGGGACGGAAATCGGTAGATATGATGTACATGTCGGGACAAGTAAATGATCGCAGTTTCAGAGAAATTGGATGATTTATAGAAGAGAAAGAGGTTCACAAATTGAACAAGTCAGTAACATGTTGGTTCATCTCTGGCTCTTATGCAAGCAATTATTTGGCTTGGCATTAATTGACAGAGTTGTTCGATGTCCTCCTGAGGAATATCGTGCCAAATTCTGTCCACTGGTTGCGTTAGACCGTCAAACTTCCGAGCAGGTCGGAGGTCTCTGCCCATAACGCTCAAAAGTTTTCAGTTGGGGAGAGGCAAGCAGTAGAAGCTCTCGTGGTATGCAGACGTGTATTATCTTGCTAAATACAAGCCAATGAGGATTGGCCATGAAGAACAACAGAACGAGGCGTAGAGTATCGGTGAAATACCGCTGTGCCGTAAGGGCATCACGGATGACCGATCAAAGGAGTCCTGCTACGAAAAGAAATAGCACTCCGGACCATCATCACTCCTGGTTTTCGGGCCATATGGCGGGCGTCAGTCAGGTTGATACCCCACTGCTTTCCCAGACGTCTCCATACACGTCTTCGGCCCAGAATCTCACTGACTGAAGTAGGATTGTCTTCAGTGATGACTCCCTCTTCCAACTGAGCCCCGATGACCAGCGAAGACATTTCTGGAGACGCCCCAGACAGCGCTGGGATACCAACCTAACTGTCGGCCGCCGTACAGCCTGACAAACAGGAGTGATGGTCTCTCGTGCCATTTCATTTTATAGCAGGACCGCTTTGGTTGCCATCCGCTGCACCCTTACAGCACAACAGTACGTCGACGATATTCTACACCCAATTTTGCTGCCCTTCATAGCAAGCTATCCTGGGCCAGCAGGATTGCTAGATCCCTCCCCAATTGAGAACGTTTGAAACATAATGGGCACTGCCCACCAGCCACCTCGGGATTTTAACGATCTAGCCCGACAATTGGACAGAATTTGGCACGATATTTCTCAGGAAGACTACAAGGACCACTCTGTCAGTTCCACGCCAAATAACTGCTTGCATAAGGGCAAGAGGTGGAACAACACGTTATTGACTTGCTCAATTTGTGAAGCTCTTCTCTTCAATAAATCATCCACTTTTTTCTGAGATTTTAATCATTTGTTTGTTCGTACATGTACATCACATCCACTCATTTCCATCCCATTCGGAATATTTCTTTGTGGTGCGTGTTTTTCTTTTCTTTTTTGTCTCAGAGTGTATTGTGTCATATGGGTAAAGGGTCGAAGTTTAGTTTTTATACAGTGTCCTGTGCGTAGGAATGGGAAGTCTCGCGGCGGTAAAATTCGATAAAATATTCTCAAGTTCCAGAGGCGTCAGGTTGCTAAAGCCCCACGAGATTTCTTATAAGTACATCTTGGCCGTTGTCAAGTGGAAGGACTGCTGTTGGGCTGCTGGACGCCCTTGTATTATCACGTTGCCGGCTGTAACGTCACTGCTGCTCAACGTATCACCACATGTTGCTCCCCATGTTCGCTGCGCCCGCTACAGCTGCACGAGCCTCCAACTAGCGACACCGGCTACAGATGCGACAGGTCTGACAATGCAGATAGTCTTACGTCACACGAACAGTGTGCACTGTGGAAAGAAGCAGCAAGGAGCATGAGAGGTGTATTCGCCTAAGGTATACTGAAAAATCTTTTATAGCTGAGCTTTGTTAAACGAACATTGGATCAAATTTAACGACACCTCTGTCATGGTTCACATAACTGTTTTTAAGATTTTATAATCAAAGAAGGCGTTGAAACAAAATTAACGGATGACATCCAGCGGCTTAGTGCGGTATTGGATCCAGTTAACGCGAGGCTGGAGAGAGTGCAGCGAAAGTGGAGACATCAGCCCCTATATATCGACACCTTCTTTATTGTTTGAGGAGGAATAGCAAATATTTTAGAATGATGAAATGAAATAGAAATTCTGACATCTGTCGCAATCGGGTATTGAAATGAATTCGACTGCGACAAGTGAAAATTTGTGCAGGGCCTGTACTCGAACACAGATTTCCCGCATTAGGCGAGCGGTCACCTTAACTGCTTCAGGTATCAGAGCATGCTAGCTGTCCAACTCAAATTTCCAACTTGTCGCACTCTACTTACGTAGTGGCCCCTGTCCACCATACTCATTGCCTGCAGCCTCATGCTGATTCCCGCAAGAGTTCAAGAGAGGGAGTGCATCTACACGGAAATGGTCTTAATAGCCATGAAGGCATATATGTTTGTATAGTAAGATCATTTCAATACGGATGCACTCTCTCTCCGGATCTCTTGGGGAATCGGCGTGAGGCTGCGAGGAGTGTGGTGAGCAGGGGGTGCTACGTAAGTAATGTGCGACAAGTTGGAAATTTGTATTGGACGGGATGCGTGCTGGGATAACCTAAGTGGCTAAGGCGACTGCTCGTATAAAGCGGGAAATTGCGGTTCGAGTCTTGGTCCGTCGTTGCCCGATTGCGGCCGATGTCAGAATTTCTATTTCCTTTCATCATGTATATACGGCTGCGGGACCGAGAATGAGGTCTGTTCTTCCGGAGGTGGTAGTGTAAACAAATCCAAATAAAACATTTCACAGACTTACAGTTTTTATTGGTTATAGAGATACAACTGGTTAGAGAGATAAGTTTTCATTTCGCTTCTTTTTACTCCAATTGCTATGGGTTTAATAACAGACTTACTTTTATTCTGAAGTTTTGGTCGTGAAGTTGTTCTCGAGTTTACACAGTTGAATTTTTCAACTATGGTTGTGATCCGTTACCTAACTCCATAGTAGTGTTTAAACCATGCTGTACATGTTTATAAATGCTGGGTAGGCCGATATGTTATACGGACTATCTAATGAAAATGCTGCTTCTTGCAGAGAATACGGTAGCCGATTTCCTAACCGTAGAGTAACAGAGTCAAGAGTGTTTGCTCGTATCTTCACTGAACCGTGTGAGGCTGGTGCAGTGTTCAGTGGTCGTATCCCATCTGAACGTGGAAATGAGCAGATGGTGAATGACGCCGAAGTCATTATGCACTTGGCAGAACACAGTCCTTCAACAAGCACACTCAGAACTTCTTCACTTATTCTAACAGCTGTCCACACAAGTATACTGAAGGGGAAAAATTCCAATCACGAAGAAGAGGATAAACGAAAGTTGGTAGGGGTGTACCTGCATCTGAAAGACGATGTCTATTCAAATTTCGCGCCAATCACGTGAGAGTGGCGCTAGTAGCGCCACCATGAAGATGCAAATCAGGTTTGCTTTAAATACGCGCTGTAACGGTCGCGAGCATCAGTTAGCTTTGAGACTGGACTTATTGAGTTGATGTTAGCGAAGAACACCTTTAAAGCGACGAAGGCGCCATTATCAACAGCTCGTTGAGTTTGCAAGAGGTCGTGTAATGAGGTTACTAGAAGCTGAACGTTCCTTCTGCAATATTGCAGAAAGACTTGGCAGGAGTGTAGCCACCGTAGCCCTGACAACTGTAGTCAGGGGAAGGTACTGTCGCAAGAAGCCCGTGCTCCAGATGGCCATGTGGCACTACCGAGGGGGAAAACAGTCGTGTTTGGTGTATGGTTATGGTGCATCGTACTGCATCTGCAGCAGCAATTCGAGTAGAAGTTGGCACCACAGTAACAAAACGAACTGTCACACATTGGTAACTTCAAGGACAGCTCCGAGCCAAATGCCCTACAGTGTCCATTCCATTGACTCCAAACCACCGCCGTTTGAGACTTCAGTGGTACCAAACGAGAGCTGATTGGAGGGCAGAGTGGAGGTATGCTGTGTTTTCTGATGGAAGCTGGTTATGCCTCGGTGCCAGTGATGGCTTTGTGTTGGTTAGGAAGAGACCAGTTGAGGACCTGCAACCAACCTGTCTGTGTGCTAATCACACTGGAACTACACCTAGAGTCATGGTCTGAATGTGGTTTCGTATGACAGCGGGAGCACTCTTGTGGTTATCCCACGAACCCTGGCAGCAAAATTGTGCGTCAATCTGGTGATACGACCTGTTGTGTTACCGTTCATGAACAACATTCCAGGAGGTGTTCGCTCGCCAACATGCCGTTGTTGTAACATAACATGCTCTACAGAGTGTCGACATGTTTCCTTAACCTGCTTAATGACTAGATCTGTCTCCAATCGAGCACATATGGGTCATCATCGTACGACAACTCCAGCGTTGTCCACATTCAGCAACAATCGTTCCTGTATTGACTAATCAAGTGCAGCAGGCATGGAAATCCATGCTACAAACTGGCATTCGGCACCTGTACGACACAATGCACGCACGTTTGCAATCTTTCGTTTAGAATTCTGGCGGTTACATCGGTTATTAACGTACCAGAATTTCACATCTGAAATTGCTTTTCTAGCACTTACTTTAACTGCACAGTTAATCACTTAAATATGTTGCAAGAAACTTTAATGTGGGCTTAACTGCATTCATAACAGGTTCTGGTAATGAGTGTTTATATGAGTCCATCTCATTTCTTCTGTTGTTCTTACACCAATCGTCTTTCAGGCACAGATTATACATTGGTTTTTGGTCAGTGGGTAGTTTATGGAAATAAACTACCCACACAGCACGCCTCTAAATTGTCTGTGTTCTTCCTGCCAGCTCTCCCATAAAAGCTGAAGAGAATTAATTTCTTTCAGAGTAAGCCTGCTTTTTCCTCCTAGTGGTTTTCCATCCTCAAGCACTTCACCTTACTTCTCCTTCAGCAAGCGATGAAGGCTATCACCAAACCTCTTTGGGGTGTGGCCAACACATCCCAACTTTTCTATTGCAGTATTGTACAGATTTTTATATATTTAAGTTGTGAACGTAGGGGAGCTGTGATCACCAAGGTTTTTAGTATATCTACGAGGGGCACTCCAAAAGAAATGCACACTATCTTTTTAAACTCCCTCTTTTATTCTACATGTTTGAAAGTTTAACAGTGTGTAGATACATTCTTTAGGAACAATATTTTCATTTATCCACATAATTTCCATCCCTCTCAACTGCCCTACGCCATCTTGGAACCAGCACCTGTATACCTGCATGGTAAAATTCTGGACCAACCTGTTGGAGCCACTGTTCGGCAGCGTGCACAAGGGAGTCATCATCTTCAAACCTTGTTCCACGAAGAGAGTCTTTCAGTTTCCCAAAGATATGATAGTCACATGGAGCCAGGTCAGGACTGTAAGGCGGGTATTTCAGTGTTGTCCATCTGAGCCATTGTCAACATCCTGGGAACCTACCTGGCACAAACCTTTTTTAACGCCAACACTTTCAGTATCCTGCAAACACTTCCTTCCCCTATCCCAACGTAGTGTGACAATTCGTTCACTGTGATGCGTCTGTCAGCAGTCACCAATTCGTTAACTCTCTGCACATTGTCTGGAGTGTGTGCTGTACGAGGCCTGCCACTGTGAAGACAATCCTCAATATTGCCGTGCCCACTTTAATCACGTAACGTACTCGTCCACCGACTAACTGTACTGCGATCGACAGCAGCATTTCCATACACCTTTTTCAACCTCTTGTGGATGTTTCCCACTGTCTAGTTTTCACAGCACATGAATTCTACGACAGCACGTTGCTTCTGACGAACGTCAAGTGTAGTAGCCATCTTGAACACATGCTGTGACGGCGCCACTCACGGGAATAGGTTGAACTAAGTTTGAAAACAAGCGGGAAGTATGTATCTACACGCTGTAAAACTTTCACACATGCAGGATGAAAACTGTATTTTTACAAAAATAGTGTGCATTTCTTTTGGAGTGACCCTCGTAACACCACACTGGCCCCTACATCTGGAGAAAATCCTCACAACTGCAGAGGCCTCCAAGCCCCCACTTGAGCTACCATAATTTTTAGAGCACGCTACTGTGTGTTTTTCTTGCCACAGTTTCTCACTGTCTCCAATCTTAGACATTTTTCTTGTTGCATTTTGGTGGCAGTATTTAGACATAATTTCTACATCTAAAGCTGTACCCGATACAATACCAATTACAGGTGCACCACCATATAGAGATGTGTCACTTCTTTTCATCCAGGTCCCATCTACAGAAACACGTAGGTCAGTAACATCTGCAGGAGATTCACTGTCATGAATATCTACCACAGCATATACTTCTTTTTAGTTTATTTCCACCAGTTCTTCCACTGCTTTCTTCACTGAAACTTTGGCAGTATCACGTGCAGCATCAGAAATTTCTATATTTAATTTTTTAAACTTTGCACAAGATGGAAGCGCGCTCAGGATACCACACTATAAATTACCTCCTTCCCTACCCTATGCAAGACATCTCAGAGCATATGCACATCTAAAATTACTTTCAAAGGTACCAGTGTCAGGTTTTTTCGAAGAGGGAAATGAAAATTCATAGCCACATGAATTACAAATTAATTTAATATCACTAGCTATCTCCACTGTTCTTTCTTCGACAACAGTAGTGCATTCCATATTTTTACAGCTAACACGCGAACATGAAAGCTTTATGGCCTGTCAGAGCAGCTCTACATCAATAAGCCAGAATCCAATGACATCCATATCAACATCATTCACGCACCTATACAGTACTCCTGTCCCAATTTTCGATGCTGAAGTCGAGAGGTTATGTTATTCACTTTCAAGTGCTTCCTCTTCTCTTTGGTAAGCAGATCTCCATGAAACCTATGTTTCCTAATCACAGTTTTCCTCCACCCATTATGCATATATCTTCACTTCGACGTAAAGGTTTGCTAATTCAACCTTCCATGTACTAATATGTGCTAGTATTGTCAGAACGAAAATAAACCACATTCATGAAACTTTTCAGCCGAAGATATAGATGTCAGTCATAGATATCGAAAGAAAATAGCCTTTGCACTCACAAGTATTCCTATGAAGCAAGGAGTTTCCCAAATATCGAAAAAGATAGGAGTGGCTGCAGTGCAAAGTTAAACAGTTTAATATTTTAAAGGCATTTCTAATGCTGCTATCACGATAAAATTCACACACAACATAGATTAAGCTCTGTAGATTAAGAAAATGATATTTTAAGAAATCGATTTTCTGGACCCAGATCCACTACACCCCACCCTCCCCCTTAATTAATTATTGGTATTGGGATGGTTATTTCCGTCAGTTTATATTGAGGACATTACGTGGCACAGCCTCTGTCCGTATCATTTATAGCGGATTCGACACCTTGGAGAAGCAGCTGAATGAATACGATTGGAATTTTGTCGTTGGCTAATTGTTAATCGCCGCGTAATCCCATTATTACTATTTATTGATGGAGCCACTTTCACTCGTGACGGTATTAACAACGCTCGGAATTCAGATCACCGGTTCCACGAAAGCTCCCAGATTGTGGGGAGACAAATTTTCAAGAACACATATATGAAAATGTGTGGTGTGGTATTATGGACAATTAGTTGACTCGTTATCGTCTTACAACGGACCGATAGCTAGTCTATTTGGAAACGAGCTTCCAGCGTTATTGGAAGAGGTTCCTTTGGCTACAAGTATGGGTGAGTTGCTCCAAAATGCTGGGGTGCCTGCACATTCAATTCGTCAGGTCATACAAAACCTTAACCTAACATTCGCCAGAAGATGGATCGGCAGAAATAATGACGTTTCTTGGCCACCAAAGTCCACTGTTCTCAGATTTTTGCCTGTGGTTATGTCTGAAAGGCGAAGTCTATAACGAAAAACTAAGCGCAATAGAAGAACTGATCGTTCTGATTATGGATAGTGCTACCCCCATAAAAGAACGCTTAAATAACCTGAGAAGACTACAGGTGGTGTTGTCAAAAGAATTCGAAAGTAAATTTAAGCCTGAGGTGCAGTTTATGTACTTCTACTTGGAACTTGATCCTTTGCCTCTGATTAACACATTCTGTGAGTGTTTGGGATACATTGTAACTAACAGCTATGTCTCTGAAATCAGTAAATATTTGACGACGTTGTATGTTAAGTTTTAAACAAATTAATCGACACTCCAATAATATTTCCTGTTCCTACGGAAACACGCTGCATAAGGGTTTTGCAACAGCCCCTAATAGGCTTTGGCACTTGACAAAGGCAAAGCAATACTTGGTCGAAAGTTCATGGCATTTTCACCACTTGATGCTGCTGGAAGCCCAAGCACGTTTAATTGAACTTACTGGAAAGTTTTGCTTATGCGCAGTATGACGTTACATATACGGATACTCTAATTTTTCGAGACATTTAGAGCAGTGTCGGGAGCGTCAGTTCAGAATTAACGGCATTATGTTATTCTGTTTTAGCGGAATGTAGGAGACAGTTATGATGCCTGCATACGTTCAATATTTACTGACAACACTAGTTTGTCAAAGCTTCAAAATTATTAAAGCGACTCTCACACTATCAATAATTTCGTCCATATTGTCAGACGTCAGTTGGCAATGCGATTTTACAATATGTCGAACCACCAAAAGGGAGCACGTGCCTCAGTTATGTTCTTTAGCTGGCAAGAAACGATAAAAAACGACGAAAAAGAGGAAATGGGCCCGAGAATGGCTGCAAAAGGGGCGAGTTGTCCCGTGTTAATTTACTGACCGAAATCATAACCATGACCTGAGAGACTTCATAAAGTTCATGGCATTTTCACCACTTGATGCTGCTGGAAGCCCAAGCACGTTTAATTGAACTTACTGGAAAGTTTTGCTTATGCGCAGTATGACGTTACATATACGGATACTCTAATTTTTCGAGACATTTAGAGCAGTGTCGGGAGCGTCAGTTCAGAATTAACTTCATAAACTATTCTCCAATGAGTTCTGCATCATACGACAAATCATTATGTCGATACGACATAAAACACAAAATTTGAATACGTTATTGAGAAAGACAATCGTAGTCGACGAGAGATTAGAAGTAACTTTGATATCTCTTGCGACAATTTAGTGTTGTAATAGAAGCAAACACGGTTAACAAAGTGGTTATAGAAACCTGTGAAACAATGATATATGCCCTGCAAGGATATATTCAGGTTATTAACGTAAAATAAAATATTTCTCTTACGTTTTCCGACATTTTGGTGAGACTGACAAGCATTTCACAGATCTTTTGCAAGTCACTGCATATACACCCCCTGACAAAAAAAGTGAAGCACCCAGAAGGTAAGGTTGGATGTCAATGTAACTTTGTACTCCTGTGCACCATCGGCGGATCTGTAAATGATTACCGTTCTCCAGAGGTAGAACAGCCACCAGAGAAAGTTATTATTGTGCGTATTTAGTGTTGCGGCCATGACTGGTGGGGTACATAAGGAGTGTGATCAGTGTGACATGCTGAGTGATCAGTGTGAAGGACATGTTACCGGCACCTGTCAGAGTTTGAAAGGGGCCACATTGTGGGCCTACGTTTGGCCGGTTGGTCGAACCGTGCACTATCCTGATTTGTGGTCCGATGATGGACTGCATGGGGACGTGAAAACAGCCTTACTTCTCGTCAAGGTTCTGGTCGACCATGTCTCACGACCACATGGGAGGATCGCACCAAGCAATTCGTAAACTCTTTCACAATTGTGTCTGCCATCCAAGAACAAATAATGGACTGTCAGTAACGCTCCGTGTCATCCCACACCACTGGGCGTGAGCAGGCAGCATGGACTGTGGATGAATGGCGTCACATTGTGCTAAGCGGTGAATCGCGGTTCTGCGTTACTCAGCGTGACCATCGTCGTCGAGTATGGCGTCAACGTGTGGAAAGTTTCCATTCTTCCAATGTTTCAGACGGTGTTACTCGCCGCGTGCGGTATGGGGAGCCGTCGTGTATTAGTGGTATGACTGGTAGTGAAAGAGGGGCACAACGGTAAGTCACGCACTTCCAGTGTCTTTGTGTGTTACGTCTCACGCGACAGTATTGTGCCATTTTTCAACAGGACAGTACTCGTCCACACATGGCACATGTCTCTGCGAACAGTTCGCGTGATGTTAAGGTACTTCCGTAGCCAGAGAGACATCCAGATCTGATCCCTATAGAACATGTGAGGGACCAGCTCGGGTGTCAACTCGTTTGTAGTGCCAGTACCTCGGATATAAAGGAACGGCTACAACGGTTGTGGGCTAGTTTACCACAAGAAGAGTACACAGGTTTCACATTGTTCTCAGTAGAATCAAAAGGTTCAAATGGCTCTGAGCACTATGCGACTTAACTTCTGAGTTCATCAGTCGCCTAGAACTTAGAACTAATTAAACCTAACTAACCTAAGGACATCACACACATCCATGCCCGAGGCAGGATTCGAACCTGCGACTGTAGCGGTCGCTCGGCTCCAGACCTTAGCGCCTAGAACCGCACGGCCACTCCGGCCGGCTCAGTAGAATCAGTTCATGCTTCCAGGCAGACGGGGAGCAACGTCATACTGATAAATAGACTTCAACTGACAAGTTCTTTGTAAATTTGATTCGATATTGTAAACACTGAAATAACATGACATACATTCTCAACCCGTAAAGTTTCATTTACAGGGCTATTACAAATGATTGAAGCGATTTCATAAATTCACTGTAGCTCCATTCATTGACATATGGTCACGACACACTACAGATACGTAGAAAAACTCGTAGTAAAGTTTTGTTCGGCTGAAGCCGCACTTCAGGTTTCTGCCGCCAGAGCGCTCGAGAGCGCAGTGAGACAAAATGGCGACAGGAGCCGAGAAAGCGTATCTTGTGCTTGAAATGCACTCACATCAGTCAGTCATAACAGTGCAACGACACTTCAGGACGAAGTTCAACAAAGATCCACCAACTGCTAACTCCATTCGGCGATGGTATGCGCAGTTTAAAGCTTCTGGATGCCTCTGTAAGGGGAAATCAACGGGTCGGCCTGCAGTGAGCGAAGAAACGGTTGAACGCGTGCGGGCAAGTTTCACGCGTAGCCCGCGGAAGTCGACGAATAAAGCAAGCAGGGAGCTAAACGTACCACAGCCGACGGTTTGGAAAATCTTACGGAAAAGGCTAAAGCAGAAGCCTTACCGTTTACAGTTGCTACAAGCCCTGACACCCGATGACAAAGTCAAACGCTTTGAATTTGCGGCGCGGTTGCAACAGCTCATGGAAGAGGATGCGTTCAGTGCGAAACTTGTTTTCAGTGGTGATGAAGCAACATTTTTTCTTAATGGTGAAGTAAACAGACGCAATGTGCGAATCTGGGGGGTAGAGAATCGTCACACATTCGTGCAGCAAATTCGCAATTCACCAAAAGTTAACGTGTTTTGTGCAATCTCACGGTTTAAAGTTTACAGCCCCTTTTTCTTCTGCGAAAAAAACGTTACAGGACACGTGTATCTGGACATGCTGGAAAATTGGCTCATGCCACAACTGGAGACCGACAGCGCCGACTTCATCTTTCAACAGGATGGTGCTCCACCGCACTTCCATCATGATGTTCGGCATTTCTTAAACAGGAGATTGGAAAACCGATGGATCGGTCGTGGTGGAGATCATGATCAGCAATTCATGTCATGGCCTCCACGCTCTCCCGACTTAACCCCATGCGATTTCTTTGTGTGGGGTTGTGTGAAAGATTCAGTGTTTAAACCTCCTGCACCAAGAAACGTGCCAGAACTGCAAGCTCGCATCAACGATGCCTTCGAACTCATTGTTGGGGACATGCTGCGCCGAGTGTGGGAGGAACTTGATTATCGGCTTGATGTCTGCCGAATCACAAAGGGGCACATATCGAACATTTGTGAATGCCTAAAAAAACTTTTTGAGTTTTTGTATGTGTGTGCAAAGCATTGTGAAAATATCTCAAATAATAAAGTTATTGTAGAGCTGTGAAATCGCTTCAATCATTTGTAATAACCCTGTAGTTTCCCTCTCTTCTACTGGGTGTTTCAGCATTTTGTCAGGCAACGTACATGGTCCTTTTTTTTTTTTCGAAGTACAAGCGATTTTTCGTACTGCACTGTCATTCGACAAAAAAACGCTTTGTTTTCAAATTATGAAAGAAGACAGTGTTATCATGAACCCTCCACTGAGCGACCTAAAACGGTAAACTCAATGAGTCTCCGTTATTGTGCTTCAAGACATTAAATGAAACATCACCGTCTATTTCCAATTGAGCGACGTCTACTATGAAGTGTTGATCAGTGTAGTAAAGAAATGGCTATTTTTCTACTTGTTACAAGTCGAGAGCACGAGTTCATGACAACGTGGCTCTGGTTATACACGGACGAAGTGTGTGGCAGTGCAAGTCTGCTGACGGTCAGTCCCCGGCTGATGTCGACGATCGCATTGTCAAAAACGTCTGTGCACATTATTGTACCACAGATTACAGTGAAACGAAAGAATTTGTAAATAAAATATGATAAGTAGTATTCTTCTGTATTCTCTTGTAATGTGTTATCATCAAATATTTATCTATCTGCTATGAGGTTATTGTCTGTACCATGAAGATTATGGTAAATAAATCACGGAAAGAGGAGCTATTAAGTGGTTAGAAAAAATAATTGGAGTTGGATTTTTATTTATCCATAAACCTCCTGTTGAATTGTTCAAGATTCTGAAGTCTACTAATTTGCTATGGTTACGAATAGAAAACGCTGAAAGCAAATCGCTATCCATTCTGAAGAAAAGATACGAAAATTATTGGTAAAAGTATTATCTCTGGAAAAGATTGTAACTGACTTTAGATATTCCGACGTAGTTTTTTTTTAACTGCTACGAGTACTACTATTATTTGAAGTCACAAGCTTGAAAGCAAACAAAAGAATTGCATTTCTCTTCCGAATGATATATCGAATATGTGACAAGAGAAAATTTAATTCAGGTAAGGGAAGAGTGATAATGCGATGTCTTTAGTGTTGCTATTGGCGACACGGTCATCTATGCGACAGATATTACCGTATTGAGCCTTATCCATTTCAAATGAAGAATATTTAACCACAAAATTACAAACCAATAGTGTGTCCTACATGCTGTTAAAACTGTTTTGTTTTATAGACGAATTGCAAAAACAGTGCACACTAACGCTGTGCGGCTGGTTCAAGAAGCTCTGTCAACATTCAAATAGCGAATATCAAACCGTCTATACTCAACTTTATATGTTCAGTACGTGTTGCCAACACTGAGAATATTTTTGGAGCCATCAATATTGCTCGTCAATATTTCAGGTGTTGACAATACTTCAATTATTAGTATAAATTGACGAAAGAAATTTCCGATATCTACTCCATTAGGGCATTGAAATAGCTCAATGGTGAAGCATGAAAATTTGCGCCAGTCGCCTTAACTGCTTCGGTTATGCGAGCACATCTTCTGTTCTCCATATGCCACACACTACACAGTTGTGGACCCTTTCCTTCGCTTGCAGCCCTACCGTAGTTCCACGAAAGGTCAGAACATTATTCTGCTTCTGAATTGAAAGAACGATACGCCGTTAGGAGCATATGTTACCCAGGGTTGTGAGAAACAGTTTGAAAAGCTTGTAAGGATGCTGCATGGCAGGTTGTGTAGAGAAATAACTGTTAAGGAAAAAATCGATACGTTTCGCCGTTTATGAGTTAAATAGCATTGAAGTTAGACAGTCAGGCAGTTGCGTGCGCAAATACCAGCGGCCTGCTAGAGACGATGTCGCCAAACATGTCCTTCGTTTGGTTTTCTATAAGCGAACGGAAGAGTAATACTAAAATTTGATATGGGACGGTAGTAAGGATCGAGCCCGAGCCACAAGCCGAGCATTCTCGTGTGCTATCATCTACACTATGAGAACGACTGACATTAATTGCATCTGTCGAGCCACTTTAATCTGCGCGCACTACGGCCTAATTGGCTAACTTCAATCCTAATTAACTCGGAAATGGCAGAACGTATCGAATTTTTTATTAACAATTATTTCTCAGCACAACCTATCCAGAAACACCCTTACAAGCTTTAAAGACTGCTTCTGACCACCTTGTATATGGTGTAAGTTGTTTTGGACTTTGATTTCCGAAAGAACAGACACCATACCTGTTTAAGATCCATATAATGACTGACAGTGTTACTGAACGTCTTTTGTCGAATAGTATATTAGAGAATATTTTATATCCCAGATTAAGTAGTGTGATCCCTCTGTAATTGCCACACTCCATCTGATCTGATTTCTTATGTATGGGACATGCGATACCCTCTTTCCATTGTTGGGGCGTTTTATCCTCTTCCCATATTCTGGTGACTATTTTCAGAAAGCTTCGTTCCAGCTCTCTGCCTCCTTGCTTAAACAGTTCTGCTGGAATACCATCTGTCCCTGCCGTCTTGTTGTTTTTCAGTTTCTTCATGGCAGATTTCTCTTCTTCTATATTTGGTGGGGCAGTGTTGTTGCCTTGGTCCTCTTCCCCATTCGTTTCTATTGGATTCCCTGGTATGGTTATTCTAATATAATATTCTACAGAATTCTCCCAATCATACAGAAGGAGACGGTGCCGTACCAATGCGGATTTCTCCCCGGTAATTCAACTATAGATCAAATATTCACCTTAAGACAAACTCTGAAAAAAAAACGAATAAGTGGTTGGCACGCATTACTTCCTTATAAATTACGAAGCAGCTTATGATAGCATAAATACAGAGCAGTTATATCAAGCTCCAGATGAACTGGGAATCTCTAGAAAGTTGGTAAGGCTGGTGAGAATGACAATGAGCGAAACACAAGGTAGTGTAAGAATAGGAGGAATGATGTCCAATACATTGAGTATTAAAAACGGAATGCGACAAGGGCATGCTTTGGCAAGTCTTCTCTTAATACTGGCCAACAGAGCCTATTTTGCCCTAACAAGACTTCTGTCCTCAAGGCTCCTGACTCGTACCACGAAATTAACTATGTATAAATCACTTATACGACCAATGCTTACATATGCCTCTGAAATCTGGACATTAACAACTAAAGATATTGATATACTGAATGCTTTTGTAGAAAGGTACTTAGGCGAATTATCGGCCCCATCTGTGAAAGAGGAAGATGGAGGAGGAGATACAACCATGAGTTCTATATCATATGAAAGACCAAGCCATCAGAGGGGTAGTTAAATCATCCAGACTGAGGTGGGCGGGACATGTGGCTCGCATGAATGATACAGAGGTGCCAAAAAAAGGAAAGCCAGGAGGATTGAGTGGATGTGGTCGACCAAGAGCCAGATGGGAAGATGGAGTAATCGAATATTTTAGGAAGATGGGCTATAGAAACTGGAGAACTGTGTGCCGAGATGGGACTCGCATTAAGGCCAATGTGTCTACTGTGCAATTCGCTAATATCTATTCTATCCATGGATGGTGTAAAGGAGAATCAAGGAGATAGAAACTTTGAATCGGAATATGAGGCGAGCAAGGATAATAAAACTAGTAGCTCGATGCCTATTAAAGATTTTATAAGGATTCATGCCATGTCGAGACATTTTTTCAGCAGTCTTCATGTCGACTGTTCAAGCTAGTTTGCGCTCATAACGCATTACTTAGGCTGTTCTATCTGCCTCGGCAAATGCGGGTTGGTTCCCCTTATTCCGCCTCAGTTACACTATGTTGGCGATTGATGCGCAAACACTGTCTAATTACTTTACCATGCAAACATTAGGAGTTACACTCGTCTGGTATGAGACGTTCGCAGGGGATCCACTGGGGGGTCGAACCGCACAATAACCCTGGGTTCGGTGTGGGGCGGCGGTGGGGCGAGTGGACTGCTGTGGCCTGTTGTGGGATTGTGAACCACTTAGGTCGTATTAGTTTTATTAGTTTGCATTATAGCGTATGCCAAGTTCCTTTATAAATCCTAAATAAAAATAAAAGCTTACAAAAATGAATAATGAGTAATTGTTTGTATTCTTTTGGGTGAACCTCCCACTTCAGCATCATGTGTTAGAGCTGGAAGCTGCAAAACCAAAATAGTTTGAACGAAACTCTACGCTATGTATGAAGAATATATTGGCGTAACTAAACATCCAACGCTCTGCGTAGGTGAAGTATTATGACTGGATTCAAACTAATCCTTTCCGCGTTTGTAGTTATACACACAACCTTTTTCTTTCCTTGCTCCACTTTGAAACACTACGAAAATTGAAGCAGGAGGTTCTTGTTATTCGAAAAAACATTTTCTTTCGAACGACTTGCTTTCTCAAAACCATAAGAGACATGACCAAATATACCCTGGTTACGCTGCCACAGAATTAGTTATTATAAGGTAGTACAAGTTGCCTGCTCATTTGTTAGGACCAACTGTTAATTTGTTTCTATTTTTTATTGCATTACAACTTTTTATAACTTTCAGTTTAAATTAAACGGTGGTGATGTGTTATCCGTCTCAACAACTGAAAGCTATGCCTAAAAGTAACAGTTATCAATGTTGCTTCTTCAGGAATGACAATTGGCAAATATGCCGCACTGTAGAAACGTTGGCTTTTGAAGTTCTCTAGTGAGTAGCGTGGAAAAATCCAGTCAAGTTAAGCTTGGTGTAAATAAGGTAGAGTTCCGAATTTTGGCATGGACAATCGAGCAGGACCGAGTGCCACGTCGTCCTCTGCCAATGGCGTCATTGGTCGCGGTGTGAAGACCCATGTGGTCAGCACACCGCTGTCATGATCGTTGTCGGATTTCTTGATCTTGGAGCCGCTACTGCTCAGTCAAGCAGTTCTTCAGCTGGCCTCACAAGACTGAGTGCACGATGTTCCTGTCCTCCCACCAAGGACATATTCCTGAATACCTAGAATTGAACCCTGCTCCCTTGCATGGCAGTCAGCCAACAAGACTCAGAAGCCAGACATGCTAGGTATCAGTTGATTTATTTATTTAACCATATTACACAAGAGGTACTGAGTCCACGGTCCTTGGCAGTGAAGCGTTGTTGTTCAGTCGACTGCAGACGCTACGCTCAGTATGTCCAGAGAGCACAGCAAACTTGTGTAGTGGGCATTTCAGGCTGGTAGTGAAGCTGCGTTAGGTGGTGACACAGCAGTCAGGCACTGCTAAGATGTTAGCAGGTTGGGCTGGGAGTCTGCCCCAGCTGTGGCGTGTATTGTGGACATCTGGGTAGAGAAACCTGGTTTCAACCACTGGCAGGCAGCCCCTGGGAATGGGGGCCCACAGGAGTGAAGGCTGGAATTCCAATGCAGGCAGTCCTGTAGGATGACGAACAGAGATGGCTGCTCCATCGAATACCAGGAGAGCGGCGATCTTTCCTCGGTCTCATGACGGTAGTCCATTAACAGCATTCGCCGATTCGATGCTTCTTGCAGGCTGGACGACTGATATTTAAACGCATTATGGTCGGGATTGTTGACAAGCAGATGTCCCAGCTGTCACGTACGTCCCTAGCCACAGTGCTGCTGTAGCGTCCTGTGTTTTGGTAAAACTGCTGATCATCGGCCAAGCGGTCATGCCGATGTGCCGAGGTGTACGTGGTGGCAAAATGTTGCACTAGTTTATTTCTGTAAGCAGCGTGATTATGGCAGCGAGTGCCATGATTATGGCAGCGAGTGCTTGCACCGACCAGCGACACTACAGAAAGGTTAAAAAATCAAACAATGAATGATATTGCTGTCAGCTTTACATCAACACGATGCGCCTGTGCAGGTGTGAACGCAAGGAAGGAAAAAGCGTGCACCTACACGTATGTGTCGGGCAAGCACAAGTCACACGGCCATTAATCGCAATGTACGCAGGTGTGAACGCACCTCAAAGGGCACCACACTCAGGCAGTCTCCTCGTGGACAACGCTATCACTGTTATCTCGACGCCTCATCTCTCGAATCGCCTCACCTGGACTTCGACTCTGCTCGGAACTGGGCTAATCTGGAATTTCTTCTATTCACCACTCCGACCACCGCTTTCATCCACGGACGTCGTGCTCCACTGGCAGTGCTAGTCCAGTCATTGAAGATTTATATAATTTTGTTTTCTGTCTTCACTCGTAGAGAAATTAACTGTGTTGATTACTCACGCGTTCTGTTATTTGTTGTACTTCCATTCGGATGCAACATCACAGCTGTCAGACAAATATGAAATCGATAGGTTCAGGAGGTTCACTCGGTTGTGCGAAATGCTTGTTAGCAGCAAATGCCCACATGGACAGCACAATGATGTCTGGAGCCTCACAGACTGGCAGCACGGCGAACATCACCGCGGCTTCCTGTGACTGCCTATCAGAGGAGGGAGGGGCGGTGATGGTTTTGGAAGAAAGGACAGCACTGGACACAGAAGTGGCATCAAGTCGGCTTTTTAGAAGAGTCCCAGTTCTGTGTACAGTTTAACGTTGGATGTATCCATGTGTCTCTGCCATTTGCAGATAAGTATTCTAACTGGACTCATTAAAAAAAACTAAGCATCATTTATTGAGCTGAAAGAAAATGAACTACAGCGTTAAACAGTTGTTGGTGTCAACACGACCTTCAAATTATTTGTATTAAACGAGGAATTAATTAATTAAGGAAAGAGAGAAAAACGAAAACGACAGTAATAGCGCAACATTTATATCCACAGGAATATCATTACGATTCACAGCTTCATTTCCGTCACTGCCTCTCTTCTAGCTTCCATACGTCACAGACGTTATTATGCATACCTAATGGGCCTTTCTTGTAGTATGTAGTAGGCAAAGTGCAGTTTCGGCGAATACAAACGTGCCATTTACCTTTACTCCAACTGTTAACGAGCATGTGTGTGCATTTTATTTTATATGTTTACTTGCTTTAATTCCCAAACAGTCGTATAACAATTCTGACGCCAGTTGTTACAACAAAGGCATCGCTTCTCCGTACTGGGCTGGTCTTATCCTACGAACATCCCATCTGTAGATGAAGTGGTCATCAAATATATTGGGAACGGACGAATTATGGGAACACCAAAGACACAACACATTAGCATGCCTAAACGGTGTAGGAAATCCCTTGGCGTCCAAAACGGGCTACAATCGTCACACAATGAATAAATACATGTCCTTTACGGTTTCGAGTGAATCTTGTATCATTCATCCTGCGAAATAGTGGCATATTCACGTATCGATGACGGAGGTGAAAGCGACCACGCCTTTTCTCTCAAGTAGACAACAAATGTTCATTAGTATGGAGATCTGGTAACTGTGTGGGCTGGGGAGATGCGACAGTTCACCCGCACGTTCACAAAACCAGTCCTCGATGATGCGAGGTGGTTGAAAAGAGGGCTTGTCGTCTCGGAACACAGCATCATCACTGGGGAACAAATATTTTACCGTGGGGTTGACCTGAACAGCCAAAATGGTCACGTAATCGTTGGTCGTAATGCCACCTTGCAGAGTAACCAAGGAGCTGACGGAATACCACGATATGGCTGTCCAAATCATCATCGAATCACCGGCATGTTTCACTCTTGGATGTAAACTTGGCCGGAAGTTGGGAACAGTGTGAAAGAAGACTCACACGGCCAAAAGAGATTCTTCCATAACTCCACAGCCCACCTTTTTATGATGAGTGGTTTTGAAATTTCAGCTCGCCCTGTAATTCCCAGCTTCTGGAGTTCCCTTCGTGTCGTTCTGGTGCTGACAGGGTTCACGAGGGCAAAATTCAGTTCTACAGTGACTTTTGCAGTTGACGTCCTCTCATTTCTCGTCACAGTCCTCATAATAACACATACTTTAGACAGTGTTGTGTTTTAGCGGATGATGTTCCTCTATTATCCCTACATGCGGTATGAATCTTTGATACGGTGCGCTTTGAAACATGAAACACTTTGGTCCCCATGGTTACGGAAGCACTCCCCATGTCAGCACCAACAATCTGTCCACGACCGCATTCATTCCGACAGAATGCAACTACAACTACAGAGAACACTGTTCTCATCATGACTGACACTTGCAACGTACTGAGGACACTGCACGGCTGCCGTTCGTGATCAGGCACGGTAGAGCAATGGCTAGTACCTGCATTTATGTTCAAGACTGCAATTCTCGCAGTGTTCCCAGGTTTTTATGCACCCTCCGTATATCTACCTTCTGGTAAGATAATAACACGAAGTTATTTTAAAACTTTTGTCAGCATGCTTTATGTAACTTACTGAGACAGGTAACGACAAGGGAAACATTTCTGAAAGAGACAAGGCTGTCGACATCGAATATATAGTCTTTTTTTGTTTTTTGTTTTTGAGAGTATTTGGGTAGAGTGTAGCCTTACTTTGAAGTGAAACGTGGACGACTTACACTACAGAGAATAGGAGATTTTGAAATGTGCTACAGGAGAATGCTGAATATCAGATGCATTGACCTAGCAACTTTTATATTATAGTATTTATATCCAGCGATCACAGACTCCTACAGACAACCTTCGCCAGGTCGTTCACCCAGCGCTGCCTTGGTCGTCTTATGGAGCGTCCGGTGTGTGGTTTCCCCCTAAATGCTTTCTTTCTTCTGGCATACAGGCTACATGGAGCACCTCGCCCGTGAAGAGGTAGTGCGTCGAATACGGAATAAAACAGCTTTATGGCTCAAACTGACTAAAACAAGGGGTTAGTTGGCAGGGCACCTGAGGCATCAAGGAATGCTTATTTTGGTAATGAAGGGAAATGAGGGGAGGGTAGGAATTGTAGGCGGTGACCAAGGCTTGACTACAGTAAGAATGTTCCAATGGATGCTGGTTTCAGTAGTTATTCAGAGAGGAATGGACTCGAAAAGACAGACTAGAGTTATGCGCTGCATCAAACCAATCTTTGGGCTGAAGACTAAACTACAATATACAATCCATTATAAAAATTATTCGTCTAACAAAACAATAGCCGTAGATACAATCCTGTCCATTCCTAAGTGAGCCACCGCAAGAAGTTGGACCTAGCTGTAAACTATAACGGTTAACACACCCAGCACTCCGACACCAAAGTCAAAACAGAACACCCGTAACGAGGAAGAGAACCGAACCGTTACATTCGTAGGACTTTTAACCGGCGATAAGCCTTAACAGTGCCATTATTCCTCAGCTGGAACCACTATCAGATCATTCTGTCGATCGTTTGATTACCCGGATTACGGCACTCCACCGTTAAAAGCGATTTAAGATCAAGGCTATCTCCATCTCAGCGCTGTTTCGCAAAATATCAGAGCGCCGACAAAAGAATACAAAGAAGCCGCTCCACATGCACCACTCGACAGCTATTCTGCAGAAAACTAGTGTCTCCAAGTGATTAACTACGTTGATATTTGTCATCACTATGAGTTCTATTAGCTGAGTGTGCTACAACGGCTGTTAAGAAACGCCACATAGGTCCACACGTATTGTGGTTATTCCTGCTTCAGAAATTTAATTTTGCTACGAGATGTTTCCACCGTGTAGATGAGCACAGATAGGTAGAAGTGGAAATAATTGTAAGAGCCTTTCTACGTAACCGAGGCTGCAGATGATATGTAAGTTATCTGGCGCGTCTAAAGGACCCAGGGAGTGGGGTACAGAAGGCGTAAGTGTTTTTTTTATATATCAAATTTTCAATAATTCGTCTGAATGATATAGATACTGATCACTATTTTCGAATTATTACAGTTTTATGCAATAAAAAAGAGTAGTTTCCGTTTGAAGAAAGTTTTTCGATTTGAAACCTGTTATTTAAATTTATTATATGAGAAATCTGTCATTGCTTTCCACACAATATTTGTCAAGTAGCTGTGTTAAATATAAAACATAGGAGGGTCATGTCAAAATTAACACGTCCCTTTTGTGTTCAGGAAATTACAGCGGTTACGATTTCACAATAACACATTTAAGTAGGGCAAAATTCCAGCTACCTACTGTCATTTTACCAAATAGACACCACTATTTGCCAACGATGAAAAAGATTCTGTGTGCTGTGTTAGTAAAAACCTGAACCACTGAGGCTGGCCACTGTTTTACAGCGTTGCTAGCAGTATCCGCGTTTGGTACGTGGCCATAGGCATAAGGAGGTGGAAGTCTGACGGTGGTAAATCAGGACTGCTCAGTGGATGTGGTATGACAACTGAGTCAAATTTGTCATTGAGTTCTGCATTCAGTTCGCCTGCATAGCAGATAAGGGGACCGTACGAACGTCGAGTTAGAGTCATATTGATGGGGTTTGTAGGGCACGGTTAGGACTTGAACATATGTAAACAAAAAGACGCAACTTTCAACCGTTTATGAGAAAAATTACAGGCGTGCTACTGTTGCACGCTTTGTAGAGGCAGTAGTGTTCATGTAATCAACAGCCGAGCGATTAAGCACTTAGTTTCATATTCGCGAGGTTTCTGGTTCCAGTCTCGCTGCCGGTAGTTTATTTGTCCTTTTCACGTAATTAGAGTAACAGATTTATAACGTCCGTGAAAAGTATCAATATCTTATCATTCATTTAATATTTTCTTAACGTTTAATGTTAAAAAGGAGACAAATTTTTTTCGTAATGAAACTGGAAGTGAAATAAGGATCCACGAGGACTTTCAGTCAAATAAGTGTAGTCATTTTTTTTATTATTGTATCCTCATTTGTGACAAACATAATGCAGCACAGTACAAATCAGGATGTAACTGATCGTAGAAATTTGGAAAACAATCATTATGGCGATATACAGTAGATGTAAGGAACGCCGAAGTTTAACACGGCCTTCGTTTTTTTCAATGTTTCTATTGCAAAACAAGCTTGCTTTACGTTCATAAACGGCTCTCGGTTGACACATAATTTCGCGGCGTTCCACGCATATCAAAGCACAGCACCAAATATTGGTGGAGATAATTCACAGAAAAAGGTAGTACTGACAGTGAGACTCGATCCAGAGCCATCGCCTTTAGGAAACTAAGGAATCAATTCGATCGGCTGGAGATATTTTGCCTGCTTGCGATTGTATAAAATGTATAAGCACGCCTAAAATCTTCAAACTCGATTTTCTCGAAACCGACTGAGAGTTGCGTCTTCCTATTCATGCGTGTTGAAATCCTCATCGTGCCCTACACAGCCTGTCAGTACGAATCAGATCGGTGAGGGGAAGCTAGTACGGTTCCCTAGTGAATGGGCAGCGTAGCTAACTGCCTGGTAGCGGTTCCAAGATCAAGAAACCGGACAACGACCGGCGCAGTGGTGTGCTGACCACATACCCCTCCTTACCGCATCCGATGATGTCATTGGCAAAGGACGACACGGCGGTCGGTCGGTATTGACTGACCCGTCTAGTGCCAGAGCGCGGATCTTTGCTTACGTACTTCTATACTCACAAAGTGTTTTAGGGCCTGCAGTCTGAAGTTTGTATTCGTCTTTGCCCTGACTTTGGAATTCAAGCTTCAGCTTATTTGAAAAACTATATAGTACACCAGGAATAAACCGAATGACATAGCGCTGTATCAAACAGAGTGGCCTTGTATTCGGTAGGGTGGAGACTGCAGTCTTCACCCAACCATCCTGATGTAGGTTTCCCGTGTTTTCCATAAATTATTTCAGGCAAATTCCGGGACTGTTCTTACTATAAGGCCACGGCCGACTATGTGTTACGCTTGTCTTACTAGACATGTAAGTACGTAAATGTCTGCATATCTGAATTTCTTTATTTTTATTTTTCTTAAGTTTTAATACCAAGATATGTTCAACATGCTTCTAAAAGTGATCTACGGATGAATAAAACTATTGCCATTACTACAGTCTCATCTTGAAGTTTAAGGCAACTCTCATTTCAGAACGCTACAAAACATCAGAAAAATCCAAACCATGGCTAGACCCAGAAGACTGCAGATTTCTGTCTCGAACTAAAACTTTCTTGGAGAATTTTCATGTCGACACTTCAGGCAGTGTTTTTGGATTCTGGACCGTAGTGGTACCACCACAACTCATCTCCGGTGATGATGGAATTCACAAAATTTTCACCTTCATTCTTGTACTGGTCCAGCAGCTCCCGACAAATTGTCATTCAATAATCACCCCCACCCCCCATTAAAAAATGGATATTTGTTTTGGTCTTGTGTAATCATCAGCGGAGCCAACCTCGCACGCATTTTGCAGTAACCAAGGTTGCGTAACGTCTTCTCTTCGCTGTGCACACAATCCCTTAGTCACCGAGAAGTACACCGCAACGCCATTTGATATCAGGGAGAGACGAGCAGGGTCGACCTGGGCAAATTTTGTCGTACACGTCCTTTCCACCACTACCGAAACGCGGTACCTTCCGCCTCACATTATCACATCTATCGTATCGTGTCTACGCTTCTTCAACAAGCGTCGACGGATATCAGTTGACACACTTCGTTCAGTAGTAGAGAATTTGGTGACAAATCTACGGTTTATACGCACTTCGGTGTCAGACGCCATTTTGGAATGCTCCCCTGCTGATGCCATCTGCCAAAAGCGAACGAAAAGAATAGGAAAATAGTGGTAAGATTAACAATATTATCACTATATAATCTTGTTCGGGCACTCAGTCAAAATAAAAAATCACGAGGCAACACCCGTGGAGGTGAACAGTGTCTGGAAATCAGCAACACTAGTGTTTTTAAAAATATTTGCTTAATATCGTAGTTCAGTGTTGACTTAAAGAAATGATATTCAAACGGGATGCCATCTAAATCTAGAAAATTGTCAATTCAAGAATATTCTCGCTTTTAAACATTCGAAGATGTGTCAAAAGACCATTTACTTTGTTTTCTACAGACGACAATTTTTCTCTTATGGAAAAGTGAAGGTTCAAATGGTTCAAATGGCTCTGAGCACTATGGGACTCAACTGCTGAGGTCATTAGCCCCTAGAACTTAGAACTAGTTAAACCTAACTAACCTAAGGACATCACAAACATCCATGCCCGAGGCAGGATTCGAACCTGCGACCGGAGCGGTCTTGCGGTTCCAGACAAAAGTGAAGGTTACAGCAATATTGGACGCAGTGGTTGTTCACAAGAAACGACGATGAACTGGATGAAATATTTAAAGTCCTCGAAGTTTTACCATTTTAACCTCTGGTGACCGACGGAAGGGTAGCTGTGGCTGCGGAATTGGTGTATGCAGTCAGACTGACAGTTTGTCGATTATGTCACACGAGATTTAATTGTTCTTGTTTTATGCTTTACATCAACCACTTTGTCTTTTAAGATACAATCACTCAGTCTTCTTAGCCAAGTGATGATGTCTTGGACATCGCCTCGTTAGGCAAATACGACATACAGTGCCACCTGGTGCAGCTTGTAGCATTAACTTTGTGTATGTTTACGGCCCAGTTTCCATAACTTCAATTAATGTTTCCCATTTTATACGATTTAGATGACTGTAATTTTGTGTCTAATGGAATAAGCAATTGGACTATGAATTTCTTTCCTTGGGTTAGCTTTATATGAAAAATATGAACTGAAACAATAATGGGTTCGAACAAATGTTCCTCAGACAATAGTAACTATGTATGATAAGACAAACAAAAAGGAATGCCAGTGTAAGATGGACAAATAATTTCAGAGCAAATGTTGAAAAACTGTCATTTTCTCGGAATTACAATAACATATGGGAGTTTCTTTACGTTTAGATTGTACAATAAAATGTAATCAGACGTGAATACACTAGAAGTATCAGCCTTTTGCTATCACCATAAAGATATCTATCGTTAAGCATAAAGAAAACAATAAACTCTGCCACACAAATGTGTACTAACTGACAAATTAAGTCACCTCTATGTTCTTTAAGAGCTTTAAATGACTAATGTCTAGTACATTGTTTAGCATACAGGTATTTATTTATTTATCCATCTTTAAGCATTTACATGCAATCGATATGGCCATGAGTAATGTACAATTTACATATTAAGAAATATAACTATTGTGAGGTATCACACAAAGCTAAAGTACTCATTTTAACAATGCTATAGGGCATCATTACAAATTTAACCAAACTTTTACTGTACGCAATCACATGAGATGGAAGCAAGATATACTTTAAGGAAAGTATATTGGTTACCGAATAACACATTAACTAGTGCATGAGAGACCTGGCTCTGTAAGGATACAATATTAAACTTCTAGTCAAACTTTCACTATGCACGAACCAAGAAATTCTTGAATGAAATTTAAGTGGTCAATAAACTGCATAGTGTCTATAATATGGGTACCCTCAAACTGTTACACATTACTACACACTCTTTCACAGGCACATTTACTGTAAACCAACATACAGAACGTAGACACACTACTCTCATTTACTGTAAACCAACATACAGAACGTAGACACACTACTCTTTCATAAAAGTTCACTGTTTAAAAACCTGTACAATGTCTAAAATATAATGGGCCCTTAAACTAGTATGACTTACAAGATAGTTTACAAAACACTTTTCAGGCCAAATTTGCATAACAAATAAAAATATATCCAATAGTACTTCTTTATGCAAACTTAGTAAATACAATTTAATGTTTAACGAAGTTATTCACTTTTAGGAACACGGAGAGCACTTGGAAATTGCATTATCTCTGAGATTAGAAAACTGGACCCACATAATCTTAAGTAAGATTTAGCAAATAAATTAATCAACTGTTTAAAGTAAAAACTTTAAAAACTTTCACTTTTATGATTACTCGGAACTATTCATGGAGCAGGAGTAGGAACCTGCCACAGGTGAAGTATACATGTCAGTGTATACCAGTTCAAATTAATGCTTACGTTGAATAAACTTCGCGAAGCATTGGCTCCTGCAAAATGTAACAGTTTTAATTTTCTACACTGCCTGTAGGTGGTCGAAGAGTTGAGGTGCTGTGACGGTTGCGATGGCCAGGAAATCAATCGTGGCCCTGCATATATGATCTATAAGCTTCTCCTTGGCCACTGAAATGTAAATTAGAGCATGCCACTATATGCTACGTTGTCATTCCAACGGCATTCCAATTCAAATGTCCTTCTAAAGCCATGCCAATGCCAATTCCACTCGAGTGGAATTAACTATAATTTCGCGTCGCTCTTCCCTCCAGTTGCTTCCACGTCAATGGCTGGTGACAGGCTAGTAATTGTCCAAGTGTGGGCGCACCAACTTCACCTCCACGTTTTCTAAAGGCACGTTCACCTCCCAGGCATACGGCGACTTCCTCCATCTTTTCCTTTCAAATCTACAATTCCAAAGCATGAATAGAAATTCAATACATTTCACGTACAAAAGGACATAAAATTCATAACAATATTCAGTAAAATTAGACAAACGTGAAAACATACAAAATTAAGAAAACAATAATACTTCTGTATATGTGATATGAAGTGTCAGTATTGTTATATCATTGGCATACAATATAGGTGTTACCAGCTGACTTCACAGTGCTGTCATCAGCAGCAGTTATTGAGCACCCACTGATGGTACATCAGACCCTGTACACATTATGTGTAACTGAACCCATAGCAGACATTGGAATGAAATTAGAATTATATATTAATACCTTCAGCTGCTGACAGGCGTTGATATATATCAACGGGGACAGTTGAAAATGTGTGCCCCGCCCGGGACTCGAACCCAGGATCTCCTGCTTACATGGCAGACGCTCTATCCATCTGAGCCACCGAGGGCACAGACGATATTGCGACTGCAGGGACTATCTCGCGCATGCCTCCCACGAGACCCATATTCTCACCTTATATGTCCACACACTACATTCGTAGTGTCCCTACCCAACACACTCATCAATCGTGGAAGACATTCTTACCAAGTCCCGTAAGAGTTTAGGTAATATGTGTGCATCCGCACAGAAGAAGAAGGTCATGGCCGGTATTGCCAGAACTATATACTTATATGGATATGGTGTCTGTTCTTTCAGACGTGTCCCAAGAACAGACACCATATCCATATATGTACGTAGCAGACCTGGCTGTGCCGTTTACCGTTGTCCTGGTGAATATGGCCAAGTGACGGTACAGAGACCCGATGTCCCAAACTCCACGCCAAACTATGGTTGACTACAGCCGGCTGCATCAAGGGCCAGTGGTGAACGGCTGAGGAAAGATCTCACTTCAAATCCTGGCACTTACGAAGACGGCTGGATCCCGGCGACCCCTAGTGGCAGCGGAATTCTGGGTTGCGAAGAGCCTTGGCGGTCACTCAGAATTTAAGGATTCGTGGCGTGTGAGGGTGCTGTCAGCTGAGTTATAGGTACATATTATATTTATGGCAGCGTCCGACACAGGGTGGGCATCATAATGCAGCCCAGCTATGTGGTGATGACTGACTGGCCCTGGGGGAGGGGGGAATAAATAGTGTCATCAGGAAGCTGAAGCTGAAGCATTCTGCCACCGTGGGGAAGGGTAGTTGGTGTCCGAGGACTTTGTCATTGCCTCGTCGGTCGGAGTGTGGAAGTGGCTCACTGTTGAGGATTCTGTGTCGGTTGTATGTTAGAAAATAAGAAAAATTAACTCACAGTAAAAAAACCATGGTAGCCTTGCTTTAGTTGCGTTCTCAAGACATTATGACTGAGGAATTTATCGGAACTTCTATAACCTAGTACTCTAATTACTCTTTATTCCTCTTGCTCTGAGAGGTTTATCCACTGCGATGCGCTTCAACAGTCCTCCGATAACACTGATCCAGCTCTTCATAAGTTGCCCAAAAAATTCTCTGATTCTCCTTCATTCTTTTCCAGTTACAGGCGCTATATCATCTCGAACTGCGCCGTATTCAAATCCTTTTAATTCCTTTATTTCCACACACTTTTATATTACTACACATTTCCCATTACATCACGTCTTTCACTTGGCTGGCTATAATTGGTGGATCTACTGCTATCATAAACACTGTTCTCAAGGAACTGGAGCGGTTCAGTTGATGACATCACGGCCAGTGTGCCATCTCACGTTCTATAGCACCTCACGAGGAGAACACGGCAAATGCCATAACCTGATCCCCAGTATCTTCGCTTAGTGGAAGAGTAGTCAAAATAAGGGAAGAAGTGTCTCGGCTTACCCGTAGATATTCGAGTATCTACAGATAAGCCGAGACACGTGTTTGCTTATTTTGACCCCTCTTCCACTGAGTGAAGTTTCTGGGATATTGAATATGGCACTGGCCGTCTTCTCCTCATCAGCGCTTTGCTGTCTGAGGCAATGCAGCATGACGTGAAGACAGTAAAACCTAATCAAACAATTCTGTTTAGTCTTCTTATTCTTGTTCTAATTCTTTCGCGGTATCCACGGCTTAAACCGATCTTATTGAAACGAGCAGGATATGTTAACCATCTTCATGCACCGTCTCATTATCCCCAGATTACATGTCGTAGTGTTCTTGTCTACACTCAGTACCTATTACCTTAAGTCCTACATGATAACTAACCTTAATTACTATGTATATGGTACTCGTATTGTCCTTAATTATCCTAAAACATTTACTCCATAAAAATTTATTGCAAAAAAACCACGACTATTTTGGCCTATCCTTAAAAATCACCTAAGTTTTGGGGGAACCCAAGGGTTACCTCGCCTGAGTCATAAACTCTGTCTGCACTGGCCGGCATAGTACCCTTTCCAGTGGCATACCCAGCACACTATGGCTTGTAACTCAGTGCAAAGAGCAGAATGACCAGGTAAATTGCACTGGATGCATATTACTGGTGATAACGGATATTACGGAAAAATTAGGGAGAGGTCAAACCGAAGTAGGGAATCCCACGAATAGTCTTAAATAGAAGTCCAATTGGCTATTACGGATGTTGCTTTTATTCACAACGATTATGCAGCACTCTGTCTTAATTTGCGTCTTCCTGCAGACGTCTGCTCTTATGGTAGACCTTCTTTTTGTCAATAACTCTTCTTTTCCATTCATCCATCCCACTTCTGATACCAAATGCAATGGTGTATCGGGATGGCTACGCGTAGGGGAGCGATTCTCTACCAGAGATGGATGTGGGATGCAGCAGAAGGCAGCCTTGTTCACAAGTGCCCTTTATTCTTTATTATTTGCATTCGGTCTTCTTGGACATGGGTGTTGATCTCTGGGAGGTTGGCGAGTGCAGGAAATATGCCTCTGCAGTATCACACCCTGTAGCAGTGTTGTTCTTGTGAGCAACAGCGCAAACCAAGTCCCTGTAGGCAGCTCGTGTAATTGCGCTCTCAGGAGACCCAGTACTGTCTTCTAGCATTGCCCCAGGAAAGTCAGTCAAGGGACAGTAGCGCGACCCAGCGCCCCAAACTATGCACCGGAGGAAGAGTGGCTATATCAGGCCCCAGTGGCACAGGGCTGGCACGACCTAACTTAAATCTCTGGAACACCGGAAGTGAGGTGGATCTCAGAGAGTAGACCCGCAGTGGAGGCACGACACAAGCCTGCCTTGAGCCGGGATAGGTAGGCACCAATCGACGGTTCGATACCCGCTAACGGTGTTGCAAGCTGCATCATAGGTACGTCACTGTCTTTGTAGCAATTTCCAATACAGGTGGGCATTATAACATGACCCAGCTGCTTGATGATGACTGGCTGGCCCCAGGTGGCATAAATATTGTTGTCAGGAGGGTGACTATGCAGAAGAGGTAGCACAGCCACGTTCTTTTGTCATGTGGAACCTCAAGAATTATATTGTATTTGTGTGAACTGAATAAACCAAGAAGGAAATTGTACCTCAAGAACTACATTGTATTTGTGTGAAATGAATAAACCAAGAAAAAAATTATTCACCATACACCTTTGTTGTTATTTACAAAAAAATCCTATCCCCTATTGCATTATGTATGAATATGTATATAAAGGCTGTGTATGTCTCAAATGGCACTAGTTTTGCTGAAGATGAGAGCTATTAAGACGGTGAAGTTTAAGCAATCATAATATTTAATTGTAGTTACACTGGTAAATATGTTCCTGGCTCTCAATATTCTTGTGAGTCTTGTATGTATGTGATGATCTGTAGGCAACTTTCGCAGGGTTAACTGTCAGCGCAATTCGTGCAACTTAGCGATCTGTGAAAAATAATTTTGCCACCGAAAGTCTTGTCTGCAGAAAATAATGGCGGATGGTTCTCCCACACTGGAAGCAGCAGCAGTTTGACTGGTAAATTCAGTGACGAACGGGCTGCCCCATTAGGATCACCAGGCACAATGCACCCTTTGTTATTCTGGGAAGCTGGAACCGCACCGCAGCTATGCATCATTGTGCTGGCAACGGTGCCTAGGTGAACATGTATTTCGACAGGAATCTCTCAGGTGTCAAGTATGAGAGAGGTGCCGCTGCCCACTGCCTCATCCTTGCAGGACCGGAACTGACACCAACGCATCACTTGGCAGCTAACGACCACGTCGTCATTTTGCGGGGATCGTTGGTGCATCCCAACTGCAGGGGGCACGTGCGGAGTCGGCGGCATCGGCATCAGGCATCGAATGGCACGAAGTGTTTTTTACTCGCGATCTTTTGTTTAAACTATATTCCATCGATTTCACCGAGCAGTAGGGTGCTGCGAATTGAAAGAAACTACCCCATACATGTGAAGAATATCAAATTAATTAATTTGCATAAATTTTTATATCAATGTGGTGTTAGCGGTACAATAGTTAAGGGGAGGGTGTGTGTGAGTAGGTGACATGGAGCAGATAGTAGGTAAATTTGCATAATTTTTGTGTAAAACGCAGAATGCGCCAGAAATGGTGATCAAAAGCATGTGAAATTCGAAAAGTGTACCAGAAAATGGTGGGAGGACATAACTAATTACTTAATTTGGTATCAAAAGGGGTACAAGAGTTTAAGGAGATGGGGGTGACATGGAAAACCACTTAACAGAACAATAGGTTAAGCGCCAACAAAGGGCCTAACATTAGGTTAAGAGACCTAGAGTGCAGTGCCAAACATTAGGTTATGCAACATGCTTGCCCCATGTAAATACTTCTTACAAGACCTATCTTGTTTCCAAACAGCAGAGAATGATGAGCAAGAGAAATCTAACCCCCAAAAACTGAATTTTTTGTAAATAAACAATATACACTTCAATTTCCTGTTATGAGATCCTTCCTCTCCACCACCAGACCGCCATCTTGGATTACATCATGGAAGGGATAACAGCACCCTCTGGTGGCAGTACCGTGTACTAGGTCAGTTGGACTCCGGACCTTGGGTTTGAACACACTTGATGGCGGTACTGGCTCTAATTGTTTAAATAAAGACTGAAAATAAAGACTTATGTCCAGTGCAGGCCGAGTCGTTTTCAGGACAATTCCTAGGAAAAGGTGGCGGTCGGATGACTTAGGTTAGTGGAGGTAGCCCAAGTGCCCTTTTTCCCGCCATTTTCCTACGTTAGTGGAGGTAGCCGTGGTATGTTGCATTGTCCTGATGGAATTTGAACTTCCCCTCATTTTCTGTGGAAGGGGAGGGACGAGGGGATTTACCAGAGGGGGAGAGGTTAATTAATTGATCAATTTAATTAAGTAGTCAATGAAATTGCTAAGAGTGAAAGGGGCTGTTCCAATAATTCAGACCTGAAAGTGTGACTGTAGCAGCGAGGGGGAGAGGAGTGGGAGGGGGTGGGGGAACAATAGGTTAAGTGCCTGTCAATTAAAGGAGAACAGTAGGTTTGCCCCTGATAGCATACCTTCCCCTGATGTAGGCAACCTACACTAACAAAATGCGCTCATGTCCGTGCTGCCCCACAGCTGAAATATCACGATAAAATCTCACATTTACGAATGCAAACTGACTGAATATAATTCCAGGCATTAAATGAGACACACGCAAATATGACATGCCCTGTAGGAATGAGACTGTCTGACAAAGAAATGAAATCTGAACTGAGTTTTATCGAAACAGAATCTGATAATAATTTTTAACTACAATCCTTAACTGCGAATGGTTTAGCCGTGTCCGGACTGTAATGTTAAACTGGCCCTAACAAATTTTCATTGCTTACCTGTGCCAACAGATGCACGTTACTGCTTGAAAGTGATGAAAATAAAAATGCAGCAACCATGTAAATGAAAGAAACATTGTCCAGTGCAGTGCAAGGAAAAGAAACTATGCCAAGCATATTATGCTTTACTTAGAATGACTGTGTTCCACTCAGTGCAATGCTGCGACACATAAATAGAAAATAAAACTTTGGGGAGAAGTTCACATTCAAGGAGGTTCACATTCAAGAACCGTATTGTGAATAATGAAACTCGTTCCCTGATAACTGCGACCATCTTTACAGAAATCACTTGTACAAACGCATATTACTCTGCAACGAGATCAGTTACTCAAATGATAAAGTAGTGGTGCATCTATAACTGTGAGTGCAAGCCATCTGAATAGATACTTTTTCTTGATCACTTCGAGACAATCAAACTAACCGACCCGAACCAATTATGAAAAATCAACGAAAATTTCCCTTTCACAAACTCGTAAATTACGCATGGGGAAACAATACAGCGACAACCTTACTTGAAAGTCTTCACATTTCTCGAATCAGTCTTTACAAATCACATTTCCAAAATTCAATATCCTCCGCATTTGTATCTTTGTGCTCTGCTAGCTGTTCCCAAGCCGCTCAGTAGCATGACTGACATCTGGCACCCTTACTTACTTGTCACATAAGGCTACTAGCTACGACAATGCTACAGTCAACCAAAGATCACAGTGCTTGTACTCAGAACCTCTGTAGCATAACACATCGACTATTGAAGAATTCTGTTTGAAAAATATCCAGGGTACGAATATGAAATATGACCAATCGAATAAAAATAGAATTCACGTTACTTTAGTTGAAAACCAAACACTAAGTTAGAAATCTTACAAGAAGATTATGTTCTCTACAGTGTTACCAGTTCACGCACATGGCTGTTATGTAATTTTATTTCAGTTATTATAAAATCGAAGTAGGCATTGGGGCCGGCCGGTGTGGCCGTGCGGTTCTAGGCGCTTCAGTCTGGAACCGCGTGACCGCTACGGTCGCAGGTTCGAAATCCTGCCTCGGGCATGGATGTGTGTGATGTCCTTAGGTTAGTTAGGTTTAAGTAGTTCTAAGTTCTTGGGGACTGACGACCACAGATGTTAAGTCCCATAGTGCTCAGAGCCATTTGAACCATTTTTTTAGGCATTGGGTAGATGATGCAGTTGGTCAATGGTGATGTCGTCGAACAAGGAAATAATCATACAGAATAGGTTACAGTCCACTTGCAGCGAGTCATATACGTAGTTCAGTGGTCAGGTGATGTGATTGGAGAGGATATTCTCTTGCATGTCGGTGGTCTCATTTTTTAATATGCACCTGAAGATGGGACATATGTGCTGAAACAGGGTAGTGCTTCCCTTTTAAGAAATAAATAATTTTTATAACTGTAGCGGATTTTATCGTTGACAATGAATAACAACTGTGGATGTCCCGTGAAGAGAAACGTATGTGAATTGATTGTAGCTTCGTTTCATTGTCAAATGGCGGCTATGTTCTCTGGGGCCATCGATCTTGTTCTCGACTATGTGTTACTGGTGCACAAGTGTGAAGTCAAATCAAATGGTTCAAATGGCTCTGAGCACTATGCGACTTATCTTCTGAGGTCATCAGTCGCCTAGAACTTAGAACTAATTAAACCTAACTAACCTAAGGACATCACACACATCCATGCCGGAGGCAGGATTCGAACCTGCGACCGTAACGGTCGCTCGGTCCCAGACTGTAGCGCCTAGAACCGCACGGCCACTCCGGCCGGCCAGTGTGCAGTCGCTGTGACACATGTGAGTAATGGGAGCACCACTTTGGCCGTGCTTGTGGAAGACGCGGACAACAACACGCAGTCAGCGGTACTCAGGTAGCACAGACAAATCTGCAGGAAGCAAGTGCCGAGTCTGTGGTCGCGGCCAACGCGCTTCGGTGACAGCGCTGAGGCGCGGACGGCTGTGCAGCGGCCGACGATGCAGGCTCGCCTGTGTTTAAGACATGGACAGTCAGTGGCGGGATGTTTTTGGGCAGACACCGAGGAAAGCGATTCTGCGGGAAGCCCGAGTCCAAGACTCTCACCGAAGTGGAGTCAGCATGGGCACCGAACGGACGCGGTGAACACGTGCCGCTGGAGAGGGTGCCTTTTCCTCTGGCCGCACACACAGCATTGCAGGAGGACGAGGAATGGCTTCAGCAGATCCCAAGGAGTGCAGAGTGCTTTTGAGTTAATACTGGTTTAGTGATGCTGTTGTGTTCAAGTTGAGTCACAGTGATATATGCAAGGAAATTTGGAAATTTGTGGTAAGGTCTTATGGGGCCAAACTGGTGTGGTCATCGGTCGCTAAGCCTGCACACTACTTAATCTAACTTATGTTATAGACAACACACACACACCCATTTCCGAGGGAGGACTCCAACCTCCGACGGGGGGAGCCGCATGGACCCTGACAAGGCGCCCTAGACAGCGCGGCTACCCCGTGCGGCGATGTATGCAGGGGTGCATGCAAGTGAAGCCATTTGTAGTTTACGTTATACGGAAGTTGCGAGCGTTTTGTTATGGCTTGTTGCGGCTATTGCACATAGGGTCACGCTGAATCAATATTGTGTCTTGCAAGCGGAGTGTACTTGTGTCTTAACGGAAGGTGGGTTATAGCGGTAGGCGTACTGCGCGTGATTTTGCAAAAATTAAATGTAATGCAGGGGTGCATGCAAGTGAAGCCATTTGTAGTTTACGTTATACGGAAGTTGCGAGCGTTTAGTTATGGCTTGTTTCGGCTATTGCACATAGGGTCACGCTGAATCAATATTGTGTCTTGCAAGCGGGGTGTACTAGAGTGAATATTGTGTCTTAAAGGAAGGTGGGTTATAGCGGTAGGCGTATTGCGCGTGATTTTGCAAAAATTAAATGTAATTCGAAATTTTGTTACAACTGTGGATCTGTTCCGTACTCCGTCGATTTAATTTTGATTCAGTGCGGATCTTGTTATTGCACCTGTCGTTCATTCGTGTGTCTTGTGAACTGATATATTCTCTTATATGAATGAATTATTTATACAAGGTGTATCTGAAATGTTTAGTGTGTGGTCTCAGAAATAAAGGAAACACGAGTTCAAACAAACGGTATTTACTGGCTTTTAAAGTAATCGCCAGTAGCTACAACACACTTCTACCAACAGTTGTAAAGCTGTCGGAAACTGTCAGCAAACATCTTTTGTGGAATCGCTCGAAGCACCGTTGGTGGTCACGCATTGTTGGACATCCGCATCGTTACAGGAGATGAGATCTGGTGCTTCCAATACGATCTTGAGACCAAGCGACAGTCAATGACATGGCGTTCATCGTCTTCCTCGTCTTCCAAAATAAGTCGGCCGACAAAATCGAAGATTAAGACGATTTTGATCTTTCACGAAGCGTTTATTAACAGATCTGTCACAGTTTTAGCAGATATGTTTGGCGAGAAGTTTCAAACCAACTGGTTCATTCTCAAGCCTCGCCAACTGAGACTGTACTGAAAGTGCCTTATCTCAATAACGGACACCAAAATGGCAATACGGGCTTTACAGACTGATCGTAGTTGACTGTTACGGTCAACGTGTGCCTGCTTATCAATCCATAATCAAGCTAGAGGCCAACATAGCCAGCACTACTAGCACCTTCGAACATTTCCTGGTACTGTTGGCCTCTAGTTTGATTGTGACTTGCTAATTAGGCACTTGTTGATTACGCCAGTCATCTAAGATTACTTTGTAAGGCATATATTGCCATTTTAATATCCGTTATTAATATCACGCACTTTCAGTGCAGCCTCAGTAGATCAGGATTGAGAATGAACTTTTGGTTCTAAACCAGCCTCTAAACATGTATATTGCAACTGTGACATATTTGTTACTAAATGCTTCACGTAATATAAAAAAAAATTTGCTGGTCCTGTATAAAAAAAAATGTTGAAACGAAAAAAACCGAGATTTTGATCGCCTTCTCTGACATCATTTTTTGACATCATAAATTTCTACCTAAGTTTCGCTTGATCTCCGGATTATTGTTAGCACCAGCTCTCACCTCATGAAACGATGCAGACATCCAGCAATGCGTGACCACAGTGCTTCGAGCGATTCCACAAGAAGCGTTTGCTCACAGTTTCCAACAGCTTTACAAACTGATATCAGAAGTGCGTTGCAGCTACAGGTGTTGACTTTGAAGACCAATAAAGGTATTTTGTTTGTAATTCGTGTTTCCTTTATTTTCTGAGACCATTCATCAAACGTTTCACACGCACTTTCTATATGCAGCTGCTGTTCCGATGAATTAGGCGTAACGGTGGGTAGTTGAGTAGTATACTGATAGTTGTTCTATAAGTAATTGGGGTAGTTAGTAGCAACCAGGCAATCAGTAGCTAACGGCTATTTTAGTTTTCTATTACAGGTAAGTGAATATTTTGTGGTATAATAAGGGACTATTGTCGTAATTAGTGAAAGCCGAATATCGTACATCGTAAAGTGTTACGTCGTATTTGTGTTGCCTGTATAGGACCAGATTGAGTTTTTCGTATTAATTATTGCATAATTTCGTATTAATTATTGTAAAAAGATATTTTGTGTTATTCAAGCCCAGTTCAAGCTCATTTGGGCCACAAAGAATATTTGGTTTTACAGTAGTTGTTAAAATGGTCTTTTTCATGGTAAATAAAGTGTTCATAAAAATGCTGACCCCCTAGTCTGCACAAGTCCCAGCCCAAGCCCCACTCCACTTAAACCCTACGCTACACCTTAAGGGAGGGGTTTATTTCACACTTCAGGCATCCATTTTTAACAAACACAAACAGACATTTCATCACGTCGTTTCAGGATCGAACAGGCCACAGATAGCTAACAGTGAAAAAGAATTCTCCAGTTAAAGTCTATTCATATGCAATCAACAACGATGATATGTGCGGGTTCGACTCTGGGTCAACAGAGAACTTTCCGTAACGTAATAAGTTCAAGCAGACGCACGCACTACTATTGGCTAAATAAACTAATATTCAACGTCTGTTCGTGGTTAGAAAACAATGACGATGGGTGCTGCGTTCAAATCCCGATAAAGCAAAACTTTTTGTGCCAGCATTTCAGTTTCATTCATTTCGATATTGATGAAAACTTTCGATACCCAACATTTCATTATGCTTAGTTAACAATCGGTTAGGCCCTGGGTTCGAATCTCCGGCCAACACAGCTGTTTACGCCATGTCATTTCAAATTTGAAAATGCTCACACTTCATTACTTCTGGATGAAACCATATTTACGATATTTTGTGGTTAGTTGGCAGCAACAGCACCCATACGATAGTTTGTAGAGGCGGGGCGGTGGGGGGGTGGGGGGGGGGGGGGAGGGGGGGGGAGGGCTAGCTCAGGGCGTATGGAGTGTTTTTAATACTCTATTCCGGAACACTAATGGCGACTTGTAATGAACTGTAAAAACGTTCCAGTACTGCCTATCTAAAAAACCTGCGTGATACCGACTTTTAAATCTTCTTCTTAAAGAAAAACAGCTGACTACACTATGTTATTTCCTTTACCTGAAATCTGACGAGGAGCTGGGAGGTGGGGCGCAGCTTCGTCTTGCCCCTTGTCTAGCATGGACAGTGGTTGCTGGATAGGAGTACCGGATCCCAGAACTGGATGAAAATTTTACTCATGTAATTCAAAATTCAAGCTTGCTTTTTGAAATAGCGTTTGTTATAATGAATTTGATTTTATAAGCCTGAATGGTAGTGTCACTTCTAATAACTTAACTTGTTTCCTGGTTTTTGTATTATAGAAGTATTAATTTGCATCAGGACTGATAGTCACACTCAGGAATGTTACTTAATGATATCTTGCAGTCACCATTTGGTATAATCAGCCAACTACACAGAAAAGAGATTAGAAGACCTGCAAGAAATTTACGTTACTTGGTTTGCATAGAAATCGGGGAAACGCAATTCGCGTCGTTCAGACGCTTTTGAGGATGACGAAACATTCCTAAAGAAAGCGGCGTGTTTTAGTTGATGAAAAATATGGATAATGCTACAGCCTCGATTCTACCACTGTTGCGCTGTATCTTTAAGAGAGCTCTTAAAGAGATCTCTCTCTCCAATCGAAATGTTTTACGTAATGTGATTTTCCGATTTTTATATTTATTTTGAATTCTTCAAGCACCTTCTTGTTACTCCTGACACGCGAAGATTCTTCTGGTTGAAAATTACATTAATTTCGATAAACATGTAAAATGGAGCGTTTCAGTTATGTTATAGAACAGGGGCTGATAAAATTTAGAGCAAAGTTTACATGCAGTATTGGATTCTTCAGTGCTTGAAGTGGAAAATTCTCATGTTAATGATTTTAATGAGCTTCTATTATTAATATTCTAAAGAACCGCGATCATCGTAAATCAGATACGTATTGCGTTTAATCGATAAAAAGCTGTTTCAATTTTTGTCGTCGGTGCCGGCGGGCGCTCTCAACAATGAAATATCGTGAGATACGTCACGTGCAGTCGCCTGGCAGCATTGCGATATTTACTCGCGACGAGTGAACTCGTCCTCAGTAGTGACTTGTGCTGCATTAAGTGTTGCGTGCAATTTAAATAACAGCCTAAAGAGATACTTGCTTTCTAGCCGCCTTAACTTTCTCGAGCTCTAACAAGAACACAGAAAACCAGCATCAGACGGGATTCCGTTGAGGAACAAGAAAGTGAGCAATCACCCTCTTTTCTGTCTTCGAATACCCACACAGTGATGTTCTGATGCGTCCATGCTTTATATTTTACTGTTTCTGAACACCGTGAAGAAGTCAGTTGTCCTTTCAACTCCCTTTTACCGGTTAAACCATTTCCTTCTAATGACCCAAGTTAAAGTACAAGCTACGAAAATAGTTTTATAAAACCATCTGACTTCGCCCTTCATTAGCGGTTACGATGGGTCCCGTGTAATAATTTGAACATTAGCATGTACCATGGATTTCGACGTTCTGTACATTCCAATGGACTTTTTTATTGTTAAGTATATTTGGCAACCATCGTGCTGTTGTAAAACTATTTAGGTTAAGTTCCACTTACTATGCCGATTATGGATCATTTTACAGAATTGTCAGTTTTTTTTTATTTTGTGCTATGTGACATCAATTGCTGTGATACATGAATAACCTGCATAATTGGTAGCTGGCTCTGTAAACACATCGTAGTAGGTGCTGTGTGATCGAAAAAAAAAAATTAATATCTTATACATACATATGTCATTTTGAGAGAAACTCCTGAAAGGTTTTTTTTTTTTTCATGTATACCGCCACAGTGTAGTTTGATCATTTGCCAATAGCAAGCGTTAGTCGCAAACATGGCGAGTTCAGGTGCGGAGCGATCTTTCTGTGTGTTGGACTTCGACAAAAACAAGTCTGCTACAGCTGTTCAACGGATGTTTAGAGCCAAGTACGGGAAGAAGGCAACATATAAGGCCATTTACCACTGGCACAACAAATTTGTTACGACGGTTTGCTTGTGCCTGGCAAAGTGAAACGGACATCCCAGTGTGAGTGAAGTGAATATGGAGCGTATTCGAGTACCGTGTTGACATCTACCGGGACACACATGGTTCGCAAATCGAGTGTTTGTAAAAACAACTTTCAGAGTATCTTTTCAAAATGCAATATGTTTGACATCTGTACAATGTTAAGTTCTTGTGCTATAAATAATTGAAAGTGTTCCCGGACATTACATATGCCCTGCATTCGTTGTAGTAGAACTCACAGTCAAGCTGAAACCGCTTGCAAAGCATTGACTCGAAACCAGAGCTGTGTCTTCCGCCGGCGACACTGTTACCATTTGAACTGTCCGTGTATGTCTCCTGGCTGAACTTAATACTTCAGTTTCACCCTTCCTCGCTCCAGCATTTCATCGCAGAAAGAAGTTTTTATTTTCACTTCTGCTCTTTTTCATAAGATGATACTTACCATGTGTTGTCGTCAAAATGCAAAGATCTGGGTTCCGATATGGCACACACAGTTGGCAGTGACAAATGTTGCTTGCTTTTGTAGACATGCGTGACTTACTAGATACGTGAATGTTTACTTGTGCTGAATTCATTGCTATAAAGTCACGTCGCATTTCCTCTGTTGACGATTGGCTCGCGCCATTCCCTACAGTCATTTCAGAGAGCTTCAAAATCAAAATACACTACTGGCCATTAAAATTGCTACACCGCGAAGATGACGTGCTGCAGACGCGAAATTTAATCGACAGGAAGAAGATGCTGTTGTTGTTGTGGTCTTCAGTCCTGAGACTGGTTTGATGCAGCTCTCCATGCTACTCTATCCTGTGCAAGCTTTTTCATCTCCCAGTACCTACTGCAACCTACATCCTTCTGAATCTGCTTAGTGTATTCATCTCTTGGTCTCCCCCTACGATTTTTACCCTCCACGCTGCCCTCCAATACTAAATTGGTGATCCCTTGATGCCTCAGAACATGTCCTACCAACCGATCCCTTCTTCTGGTCAAGTTGTGCCACAAACTTCTCTTCTCCCCAATCCTATTCAATACTTCCTCTTTAGTTATGTGATCTACCCATCTAATCTTCAGCATTCTTCTGTAGCACCACATTTCGAAAGCTTCTATTCTCTTCTTGTCCAAACTATTTATCGTCCATGTTTCACTTCCATACATGGCTACACTCCATACGAATACTTTCAGAAATGACTTCCTGACACTTAAATCAATACTGGATGTTAACAAATTTCTCTTCTTCAGAAACGCTTTCCTTGCCATTGCCAGCCTACATTTTATATCCTCTCTACTTCGACCATCATCAGTTATTTTGCTCCCCAAATAGCAAAATTCCTTTACTACTTTAAGTGCCTCATTTCCTAATCCAATTCCCTCAGCATCACCCGACTTAATTAGACTACATTCCATTATCCTTGTTTTGCTTTTGTTGATGCTCATCTTATATCCTCCTTTCAAGACACTGTCCATTCCATTCAACTGCTCTTCCAAGTCCTTTGCTGTCTCTGACAGAATTACAATGTCATCGGCGAACCTCAAAGTTTTTATTTCTTCTCCATGAATTTTAATACCTACTCCGAATTTTTCTTTTGTTTCCTTTACTGCTTGCTCAATATACAGATTGAACAACATCGGGGACAGGCTACAACCCTGTCTTCCTGCTTCTCTTTCATGTCCCTCGACTCTTATAACTGCCATCTGGTTTCTGTACAAATTGTAAATAGCCTTTCGCTCCCTGTATTTTACCCCTGCCACCTTTAGAATTTGAAAGAGAGTATTCCAGTCAACATTGTCAAAAGCTTTCTCTAAGTCTACAAATGCTAGAAACGTAGGTTTGCCTTTCCTTAATCTTTCTTCTAAGATAAGTCGTAAGGTCAGTATTGCCTCACGTGTTCCAGTGTTTCTACGGAATCCAAACTGATCTTCCCCGAGGTTGGCTTCTACTAGTTTTTCCATTCGTCTGTAAAGAATTCGTGTTAGTATTTTGCAGCTGTGACTTATTAAGCTGATAGTTCGGTAATTTTCACATCTGTCAACACCTGCTTTCTTTGGGACTGGAATTATTATATTCTTCTTGAAGTCTGAGGGTATTTCGCCTGTTTCATACATCTTGCTCACCAGATGGTAGAGTTTTGTCAGGACTGGCTCTCCCACGGCCGTCAGTAGTTCCAATGGAATATTGTCTACTCCGGGGGTCTTGTTTCGACTCAGGTCTTTCAGTGCTCTGTCAAACTCTTCACGCAGTATCGTATCTCCCATTTCATCTTCATCTACATCCTCTTCCATTTCCATAATATTGTCCTCAAGTACATCGCCCTTGTATAGACCCTCTATATGCTCCTTCCACCTTTCTGCTTTCCCTTCTTTGCTTAGAACTGGGTTTCCATCTGAGCTCTTGATATTCATACAAGTCGTTCTCTTATCTCCAAAGGTCTCTTTAATTTCCCTGTAGGCGGTATCTATCTTACCCCTAGTGAGATAGGCCTCTACATCCTTACATTTGTCCTCTGTGATATGCAAATGATTAGCTTTTCAGGGCATTCACACAAGGTTGGCGCCGGTGGCGATACCTACAACGTGCTGACATGAAGAAAGTTTCCAACCGATTTCTCAAACACAAACAGCACTTGACCGGCGTTGCCTGGTGAAGCGTTGTTGTGATGCCTCGTGTAAGGAGGAGAAATACGTACCATCACGTTTCCGACTTTGATAAAGGTCGGATGGGAGCCTATCGCTATTGCGGTTTACCGTATCGCGACATTGCTGCTCGCGTTGGTCGAGATCCAATGACTGTTAGCAGATTATGGAATCGGTGGGTTCAGGAGGGTAATACGGAACGCCGTGCTGCATCCCAACGGTCTCGTATCACTAGCAGTCGAGATGACAGGCATCTTATCCGCATGGCTGTAACGGGTCGTGCAGACACGTCTCGATCCCTGAGTCAACAGATGCGGACGTTTGCAAGACAACAACCATCTGCACGAACAGTTCGACGACGTTTGCAGCAGCATGGAATATCAGCTCGGAGACCGTGGCTGCGGTTGCCCTTGACACTGCATAACAGACAGGAGCGCCTGCGGTGGTGTACTCAACGACGAACCTGGGTGCACGAATGGCAAAACGTCATTTTTTTCGGATGAATCCGGGTTCTGTTTACAGCATCATGATGGTTGCATCCGTGTTTGGCGACATCGTGATGAACGCACACTGGAAGCATGTATTCGTCATCGCCATACTGGCGTACCACTCGGCGTGATGGTATGGGGTGCCATTGGTTACACGTCTCGGTCACCTCTTGTTCGCATTGACGGCACTTTGATCAGTGGGCGCTACATTTCAGATGTGTTACGACCCGTGGCTCTACCCTTCATTCGATCCCTGCGAAACCTTACATTTCAGCAAGATAATGCACGATCGCATGTTGCAGGTCCTGTACGGGCCTTGCTAGATACAGAAAATGTTCGACTGTTGCCCTTGCCAGCACATTCTCCAGATCTCTCACCAATTGAAAACGTCTGGTCAATGGTGGCCGAGCAACTGGCTCGTCACAATACGCTAGTCACTACTCTTGATGAACTGTGGTATCGTGTTGAATCTGCATGGGTAACTGTACTTGCACACGCCATCCAAGCTCTGTTTGACTCAATGCCCAGGCGTATGAAGGCCGTTATTACGGCAAGAGGTGGTTGTTCTGGGTACTGATTTCTCAGGACCTATGCACTCAAATTGCGTGAAAATGTTATCACATGTCAGTTCTAGTATAATATATTTGTCCAATGAATACCCGTTTATCAACTGCATTTCCTCTCGGTGTAGCAATTTTAATGGCCAGTAGTGTATAACAATAGAAATACGTCAGTGAAAGCAGCTTCCCAAATAAATAAAGAGTTTTTCTGAAAGCATGAACGAATTTCTCTTTTGTATGTGACTCATCAGGAAGTGGAACCGTATGAACAGGTAGCATTCAAGTTCATATGACCCGAAACTAAATATATGAATGAAAAATGGAAGAAATCTATAAAGCAATAAAACAGTGTTTCCCTGACCACTTGTAATACCAGCAATACGTTTCTCCACAACTTTGTAGGTAACTGACACAAAATATCACATTATGGCGAAATTCATACTATATATTACCAATAGCTGCGAGACGTGTGAAGTTCTATCAGTTTTATCATTTACTTGATATACACTGACGTAAAAAAGTCGGAACACAAAAAAATAATGCAGACTAATGCAATTTTGAGAATACATTTATCTAAGTGATATACTTAAGTGATTAACGTTACAAGTTAAAATAAGTGTGAGAAAAGCAATTGCAGATGTGAGATGCTGGTACATTAATAACAGGTGCAACCGCCAGAATGTTGAATGCAAGACTGCAAACGTGCATGCACGGTGTCATACAGGTACCGAATGTCAGTTTGTGGTACGGAGCTCCATGGGTGTTGGACTTCGTTGGTCACTACAGGGGCTATTGCTACTGAAAGCGGATGACACTGGAGTTGTTATCCGATGATGATCTATATGCACTCGATTGGAAACAGGTCTGGTGATTGCACAGGCCAAGGAAACATTTCGACGCTCTGCAGAGCATGTTGGCTTACTGCAGCGGTATGTCGGCGATCGAACACCCCCTGGAATATTGTTCATGAACGGCAGCACAACACGCGCATCACCGGATTGACGTACAGTTTTGCTGTCAGCGTGCATGAGATAACCACGAGAGTGCTTCTACTGACAATGAAATCACATCCCAAACCATAACTCCGGGTGTAGGTCCAATGTGTCTAGCACACAGACAGGTTGGTTGCAGGGCTCACCTGGCCCCCTCCTAACCGACACACGGCCATCAGTGGCACCGAGACAGAACGGGCCTCTGTCAGAAAACACATCAGACCTTCTTTCTACCCTCCAATGAGCCCTCGTTTGACAGCATTGAAAGTCCCAAACAGGAGTGCAATGCACGATACGGGGCGTCTGTCCTCGAAGTAACAGATTTGTAACAGTTCGTTCTGTCACTGTAGTGCCAAGTGCTGCTCAGACTGCAGCTGAAGTACGATGCGACAGAGCTGTATGCCGAACACAATAGTCTACCCTCTCGGTGGTGCCAAGTGGCCGACCGGAGCCCGGTCTTCTCGCGACTGCACCTTCCCTTGACTACCGCTGCCAGCAGTCATCTACAGTGGCTACACTCCTGCGAAGCTTTTGTGCAATGCAGGGACATACAGCTTCTCGTAACCCTACTATTAAGCGACCTCACTGAGTTGTTGATAATGGCGTCTTTGTCGCCTTAAAGACATTCTTGGCTGACATCGGCTCACCACGTCCAATATCAAACGTAACTAATTCTTACGGCTTTTGCAGCGTGTGTTTGCAGCATACCTGATTTGCATCCTTATGGAGGCGCTATTAGTACCAGTCTAAAGCAATTGGCGCGAAATTTGAATAGACATCAACTTTCAGATGTCGAAATACGCCTACCAACTTTCGTGTACGTCGCACAACTCCTTTTTGGTGCTGCAATTTTTTCCGTCAGTGTATTTTAAGAAATTTCATATATAATTAGTTTTATAAGGTCACTAAAATAGTTTCGTCACATACTCAATAATTTTTGGAAACTAGGCTGCCGTCAAGACACCTTCCATCTCCAGTCTAAGATCTCCTAACTATGTAATGATTTCACTGTCAAGATGGCCACCAATCTTTCCTTTCTTTCGTAGAACTTTCAGCACAGGTGTCAGACATGAAAACACAACATTGTAAAAAATTATTTTCCTGTTAGTGTCAACACGTCTTTTAATACCTTACCCTCATAAAAAATACCGACTATTAACACGTTGCAGAGCTACCAGACGTCATCGCTGTGGTACCGCTTACTGTCTGCTGTGACTTCACGGTGTTGACTGTCAGTCAGCGTTCTGTGTTATTTTAACACGTTTCTTATTAAGTCAATTTCTTGTCGGTTTGCTCGATCACATGTTGGCAACTGATTTTTCCCGATGAGCTACAGACTTGAAACTTTCAGCGTAGCCCGGAACTGGATGACAATGCAATATTAACTCGCTGTTTTGTCTGGTGCATAGCGCACAGTACTTCGATGACAATGAATTATTAACCCGCTTTCGTGTCGCTGTGTGGCAGAGAGTACCTTGTGTACCACTGCTATTTCTCCTTTTTTCCTGTTCCACTTGCTAATGTTTCGTAGTAAGAATGGTTGATGGTAAGTCCTCCTGTGAGCTCAATTCTCTCTAATTTTTACCTTTGAGCTCTTTTCGCCAGATAATCGCAGGAGGAAGCGATGTATTGGGCAAGTCAGGTAAAAAACAGCAATAATTCTGGAATTTACCCCGTGTCTCTGTCGTAATTTCGTCAAAATGTTTGAAATCGATTGAAAATTTTGACACCATAAGGCTAAAAGGCATAAAATAATTATTAAAAAAAAGTTTTAATATAATTTTTTATTTATTTTGCCACCAGACAGAAAAAATAGGTGTTAGTAAAGACGAAACAATGAAAAGAATACAGAACGTAATCGACTGCAACACGCATAACGGTAGACGAAAATGGTATTCGTTTTTTACCAACTTAACGGATTTGCACACACATTCTGACAACTGGTTAATGTGCTCAATACGGGGTGTGACACCTCTGGCACCAGTACAGACCTGACAACGACAGGACGGCTATGAATGACGTCATCAATCTCATGTTGAGTCAATAACGCCCGTTCTTCCTGCAGAGCTGTTCACAAGCCTTGGAAAGTGATTGGTGGATGCTGATGTGATACAATCCCTCTCCCAGGTGCACCTCAGACATGCTCTATGGGCTTCAAATCGGGAGATCGAGCAGACCACACCATGCGTGCAATATCTTCCATTAAAAAAAAAAAAAAAAAAAAAAAAATCAACCACCCGTGCTCTATGATGTCGAGCACTGTTGTCCGTCAGTACGAAGTCTGGGCCCATTGCATCTCGCAACAATCGCGTATGAGATCCCAAGATCTCCTCACGGAAGCTGACAGCAGTTAAATCTTGCTGATTCATCCGCACAATTTCATGAAGAGGTGTTTGAGTGGTCAACATAATCGCTGCCCACACTATTAGAGATCCTCCTCGAAGTCGTTCTCTCTGCATAGTGTTCGGGTCCGTAAACAGTGTTGCACGTGCTCTTCAGATGCGGATCCGCCGAGAATCACTCTCCAGACCAAATCCCGACACATCTGTGAAGATAACGTTTGTACACCGTTCGACTGTCCATGTGGCGTGTTATCGTCTCTATTCTAGACGTTCCCTTCTGTGAAGACACGCCAGAGATAAACAGGCCAATCTGCTGAAGTCTTCTGCACACCGCCTGCCTCGATGCTACACGTCCAGGGGACAGATACCAGTTGCAGTGTAGTGCTAAGGCAGTACCGTAGTGCCTTACAACATATAACGGTCCACTCTTTCTGATGCCACACGTGGTCGGCCCTGTCCTGCTCTCCGGGATACAGTTTTGGTCTCTATAAGCAACCGCCTCATTCGAGAAACAACAGAATGACTCACATTAAGCTATCGGGCCACATCACTTTGCAGCTCTTCTGCTACCATTCTTCCTATGGCCCTCCTCAGCTGAGAGTCTGTAGGCGTCTTTTCTGCACCGTCTGTGACCGTGTATACAGTGATTGTGGGCCTACATTGCAAACACTACACCGCTTGATAGGTGCCCTGACGTCATTGCTGGCGTGGTGGTCCGTTGATCAGAATGCCATCTTTCGTGCAGAACACGATCATAACGACATCTGTTGACATTCTGTATGATTATATCGTGAATTAGACACAGGACAAGGGAATAGCAGCTTTAATTTTGGAGACCAAAGTATGTGAGGGACAATGTGGTCTATATAACCATTGTTAGAACTTTATGCCTTCTCCGTCGCGGCATCAACGTGCATTTATTCTTTGGACACTATAACAACGTACAATTCGTCGTCATCTACAAAGTTACAGACCCGAGGCTGAACTGTTCTCCATAGTTGCAGTAGTAGTACCACAAGGCACGTTCACAACAAACAGTGTGCAACGTGTGGAGATGTGGTCACGCAAACTATGGAGCAAAAGACTCTAATTCAAACATGCGCTTTGTCGAGTCATGATCTCTCAGAAACTGAACTTTTAAAGTTTTATAAATTTCATGTAAATTAATTGTAATACAAAAAATCTGACACAGGCAGGGGATAAACAAGTACAAACTTAACCACAAGTAAAGGAATTTGATCTCCAGGCAGGCCAAGAAGTAGTTTATGTGGTACTTCCATATGAAATTTGATTACTTATATATCTTTTAAAATGCACCACTACCATACATTATCGCCCAATAATCATGGACAACGCCAGTGTACAGTAGGAGGTCAGTTGTGATAGACCTTATTTTGGCTTAAACATAAAGTATATGCCATCTAATAAGTATCTGAACACCGTGCGGGGCAAAGATGCAATATAAACACGTCCGCCCCCAAAAGAGATTTGTACATAAAGAAAGATGAACATATATCTGTGTCCTAATGTTTTCGTAAGCCGATATCAAATATTTAGCTCTTCAACTAACGGTCTCCTCCCCTCTGTGATTTTGGATGGATGTATTGCGTGAATGTCAGACAACAATATGTATTAGTGAAAAATCTTTTATAATTGTCTTCTGGAAGGAGAGGAAGTTTCTCTCACTTCCAAACTGTTTCATCCTGAAAATGATACGTGGATGCACTGTAACCTGCTACATCTACATCTACATCCATACTCCGCAAGCCACCTGACGGTGTGTGGCGGAGGGTACCTTGAGTACCTCTATCGGTTCTCCCTTCTATTCCAATCTCGTATTGTTCGTGGAAAGAAAGATTGTCGTTAGGTCTCTGTGTGGGCTCTAATCTCTCTGATTTTATCCTCATAGTCTCTTCGCGAGATATACGTAGGAGGGAGCAATATACTGCTTGACTCCTCGGTGACGGTATGTTCTCGAAACTTCAACAAAAGCCCGTACCGAGCTACTGAGCGTCTCTCCTGCAGAGTCTTCCACTGGAGTTTATCTGTCATCTCCATAACGCTTTCGCGATAACTAAATGATCCTGTAACGAAGTGCGCTGCTCTCCGTTGGATCATCTCTATCTCTTCTATCAACCCTATCTGGTACGGATCCCACACTGCTGAGCAGTATTCAAGCAGTGGGCGAAAAGCGTACTGTAACCTACTTCCTTTGTTTTCGGATTGCATTTCCTTAGGATTCTTCCAATCAATCTCAGTCTGGCATCTGCTGCACCGACGAATAATTTTTTATGGTCATTCCATTTTAAATCACTCCTAATACTTACTCCCAGATAATTTATGGAATTAACTGCTTCCAGTTGCTGACCTGCTATATTGTAGCTAAATGATAAAGGATCTTTCTTTCTATGTATTCGCAGCACATTACACTTGTCTACATTGAGATTCCATTGCCATTCCCTGCACCATGCGTCAATTCGTTGCAGACCCTCCTGCATTTCAGTACAACTTTCCATTGTTACAACCTCTCGATATACTACAGCATCATCCGCAAATAGCCTCAGTGAACTTCCGATGTTATCCACAAGGTCATTTATATATATTGTGAATAGCAACGGTTCTACGACACTGTCCCGCGGCACACCTGAAATCACTCTTATTTCGAAAGACTTCTCTCCATTGAGAACTTTGGAACACACGGCGATATTATTTATGATTGTATTATACTGCATTATTTATCACGGAGCTGCACGCTGTATCTTCTTCTTCAAGAAAGAAGAGGTAAATATCATTCTGTTCAAAGGAATGTTAATATCTCAGTCGATTTAGACTGTTACAGTGGCAATCGTAGCAATAGACTGTGGAGGTGTGACCTTAGACGCGCGAACTGCCGCTGGTAAAAGCATCCGCAAGCCACACACCTCGAAATAATCCACATTATTCGCACCTCCTTACGACGCCAGTACTTAAATATCACTATACGCCCCATATTTTTCGCTTTTCAATTTAGCAACTACTGTCATAACTGTTAAATATTCACAAACAGTATTTTTCAGAACTGTATGTACGTAATCAGGAATCTATGTGGGGCTAGGTGAAATTATTTTATACTTTTTAGTCAATTTAAAAACGTGTTACATTAAAAGTTTCTTTATTTAAATAATTATTTTGTGCTTTTTACTCTTATGTATGAAGTTTCTTAATCGATTTTAAATATTTTGATATGATCAAAAATTGAAATACGGTAAATTTAAGATTTTCAGTTCATCTTCACCAGAGTCGGCCAATATATTGAATCCTCCTGCGTACATTCCGCGAAAAGGGTTCACAGGACGGTTTACCTGCAATCGTTCTTACTGCGAAACATTCGCGACTGCAACAGGAAAAGGGAGAAATAGCAATGTACACAAAATACGCTCCGTTATACATAGGACAAGAAAGCGAGTTAATATTGCATTCTCATACAGTTCTGAGCTATGTTGAAAGAGTCAAATCTTTAGCTTATAGAGAAGTTAGTTTAAAATCAACTGCAACATTTTTACCACACCTATACGCAAACAGAAAAGCAGACTACCCTCCGCCATACACCAGACAAGAAAGCGTGTTAATTTTGCATTGTTATTCAGTTCTGTCCTATATTAAAATTTCAAGTCTGTAGCTCGCTGGAAATTAGTTTGAAATCAATCGCAAAAGTTGTACCGAACAAATAAATAGAAAAATCAAGTACTCTCCACCACACACCAGACAAGAAAGCGAATTAATATTGCATTGCCTTTCGGTTCTGAGCTACGTTGAAAGTTTCAGGTCTCTAGCTCATCGGGACGTTAGTCTGAAATCAATTGCAAAATTTTTATCGAACTGACCAACAGACAGGAATCGTCCTAATCAAAACGTGTTAAAAAGAGAGTTGTATTGCTTTGTTCATGTAGAAGTGCAGCATTTTATTCAGAGTACGGACTTGAAATTGTGATCGAATATGGCACACTGTTTACAGAACTGGAATCGAAATCGGGAGAAGTAGCCATCCAGGTTAAGATTTTCCATAGTTTCCATAACTCACTGAATACACGTGCATGGCTGACGACTTCTTTACAAAAGCTGTCAACACGATTTCGTACGCCGTTTCTAACGACCTCGTCGTCAAACGCATATTGTTCCTTAATCATCCATTCTGTTTGATGAGCGTAAAATTGGATGACACCAAGGGGCTCTATTCTTGAGACGAGTAGGACAATGAGATCTGTATAACTCGTCCAGTAGAATACCAATGAAACACGCATTTTAGGAGATTCTGTGTGACACATCGCTGTATTTTGTAATGGAAGTGGAGTCACATAATGAAACCTAATAACAAACCTTTAGGCAGACTGACACTAATGTACCAGATGGTCAATTAGAGTCAGACAGATACCTCGGGATGTTAGCTGGACGTTTATGGGAACAACACTTCTTTCACGGTCCACTTTACTTCAGCGATGAGCAAATTCAATAGATGGTAATCTCTTCCATAGGAACATACACAGGATAGCCTTCCATGTTCTGAAAGTCTCTCAAATGTGAATGGACTCCATATACCTCGTGACCCTAAATGGCTTTATATGCCAGTTTAGTTTTACGTTAAATTTTTATGTGTGCTTAGTTTTAATTTTTTACATGGGTTTAGTCTTGCTCCGATACTGTCGGTAAATATACCGGTTTATATACTTTAAAGCAGTTCTCATAGCTGAAACAGGACTACAAAACATCTTTAATAATGTCTTAATAAACAAAATAAAAGTGAAGAATAATTATTTCTAATATATGGGGCACCTCAGAAACGTTGTCACAAAATTCGAGGGGTTGTAAAGGGTGTCTTAAGGAACAAATCGAGGATAGGAACTCGTGCCCAGAAACGTCATGCAACGATGCTACAGAGCGTCGAAGTTATGGGCCCTAGCTCCTGCCGCTAGTCCACCCCTTCGGCAGCAAACATGATTTTGTACACTGGCAGACCAAAGGTGGAACATCTCGGAATGTTGCTCGTTAGTCAGTGATCGCGACTGATTGCCAAAATCGCAAGTGGGGAAGATGGAGCTAGCTGCTGCGTAGAAGGGTCTTGTCTCATATAAATGTGATTCTCTTTGTGGATGGCAGTTTTGGAAAAGGGTTCCATCTCCAGTTTATTTTTCTCCTGGAACCCTCTAAAATCTCCAATGTTTTCGGTACACAGGAGAAAAATAAACCGCAGATGGAAACCCGTGTCCGAAACCGTCATCCACTGAGGCAACAGAACATCGCATTCATAGGGATAATGCTTTTTTACACAGCAAAACCACGTCTGCTGCTGAAGGAGTAGCGTCGTTGGATGACATTTCCGGACACGCGTTCCTATCCTCGATTTGTTCCTCAAGATAACCTCGTAGTTTCTCACAACACTTCTCAGACTCACTGTATGTAGGTGTATTCCAACTACTAGCAACAAGTTATTTAACTATGGTCAATGCACTTTAGTATTTATTTTAATCTTTTCATTACAACACGAACGCGGCACTCAACGTGAACTGTCACCATAATTGACTGACTGTTGTAAATTTACGATAACCCCACCTCTGTTTTTTTGCAACAGATAGAAGACTGAAGCTTCCTGGTAGATTAAAACTGAGTGCTGCACTGGTATTCGAACCTGGAGCTTTTGCCTTTCATGAGCAGTGCCCTATCAACTGAGATATCCAGGGGTGACTCACGGTCTGTCTTCATAGCTGTAAGTCCATCATTGCCTCTCTTACCTTTCAAATTTCACAGAAGGGCTCCTTCGTATCTTGTAGAACCAACAATCCTCAAAGAAGGGAGTACAAAGTGAATGTAGAACAGACTATAGCAAAATCTACATCATGTTAAAATCGGGGAGACTTATTGTATGAAGTAGTACTTATGCGAATCAAGAGCATGATCACTGCATTACATACTTTTTAGTTGCTAATATTTCCTCATCTATAGTCAAATAAAAAATAACCAGTCAGCCCACTGGCAATATGTCGTCACTCGAACACTGGATTGTATTCTGAGGAGGACATGGTTTTTCATGAAACAGTTTACTGTGCACAGCGAGAATAACTGCGGCGAGGATCTTCTGAGACGATAAGAAGTGGCCGTTTGATTAAAGAGATAATGCAGAATGTTGTTGACAGCGTAGCTTCGATATTAAAGGATATTAATGATACATATCAGCAGGATGAAGACAATACTAAGTTCATAATGTGTCAAACAGCGAGATTCGAAGATATTAGCGAGATTAGCGAACGATAAATATGTCACTTGTACTTGAGAACACTTCTGCTATCTGTTAGATATTTTCATTCCACGGATGGAGAGTCATGCTATCTTACTGACTTATATACCCCCAAAGTCGACAATTATTCTTATGGGAAAAGTAGCCGAAACTAATGTCTTAACATGCCTACTATATGGTTTTTCTGCTTTCTGTTTTCATCAATACGCACATCCAAGAACTTAGAATTTTCTACCCTGCTTATTATGTCTTATTGCTGTATTAGGTTAATAGAAGAAGGAATATTTTTGACAGTACAAAACCGGATGATCTGTGTTTTTCTCAAAGTGTAAAGCTACCTCATTGGTGTAAAACGAGTCAATAAATTCCAGAAAAACATACTTTACTATTATATATGTTCATGCTTCTTTTCTTGGCTTCACGACAATGTTTGTACCATCCATAAACAGGACTAATTCTGCCACCTCAGTCAAATAAAACGGTAGATTATTAACATAAAGCAAGAACAGTAGTGGGTCAATGATAGAACTTTTGTGTGACTCCAGTTGTAATTTCTGCCCGTGCAGATGATGTGGCGTCCATCTTTGTATTACTCTAACAACATAGGGTAACTTTCTGCATTCCTGTTCTTAAACAGGAACAAAATCAGGCATGTATTGAAGTATGCATTCCATAAAAACCTAATAGAATGTTATTAATTACACAGTCAAATGCCTTCTACTTTGTATATAAGTGACAGAAGATCGCAACTGCTGATATTTTATCATTTAAAGATTTTATTATTTGCTCCGTAAATGTATAAATAGCTAACTCAGTAGAGTTTTGAAATCCGTGGTGTTATTGGCTACGTATTCCATTACGTCACAGATGGGAGACAACTGTGCAGTACATTACGTTCTCAAACATGTTAGAAAATGATGTAAGGAGTGACATCTGAGAAGCCCCCTTCCTTAAAGAGTAGCCTAACAACAGCACATTTTAATCTGCCTGGGAAACCATCCTGAATAAATTATGCATTACGTAAGTGACAAAGTTCATTAAATATTAAATGTTCACAACTTTTACGTGTCTTGTTGGAGAGATTATCCACCTCATTTCAGCTTTTACTTTTTAGGGTTTTAATTATCTTCATTATTGCACATGGGAAATGAGATTAATTTTCATTTAAAAGTAAGGTGACAAAACCACAAATATGTGACAAAACCACAAATATGCAAATGTGACTGCTTGATACTATTTTCAGCGCTGGACACTTAAATTTCGATATTTATCGTTTATTAATGAGAACAAAGCTTACTGAATAGAACTTCGAAGTGTTTACACATCTGACTGTCATAAAAATGACTATGTGGCTCCATCTGTGCCGATTAATTTCATTATTAAGTACGTGTATTTAAAAAGCGTCATTGTATTCTGCCAAAAGTTCTCGTATTGTTTACGTTTTCTTCTTCGAAACCACAGTGTCATAAGTTTCGCTGCTTTTGAAAAACTTCATCGACTGAAGATGGTCAAGTGGTTCAAACGGGTAACGACAAATAAAGGAGGCGATACAGTGGCTCAAAATATATAGTTGGATTTAAAAGCCAAGTCTAGGAATATCTGTTTTGCCCATCTCATGATAGAATGATGACATATTGGTTCAAATGGCTCTGAGCACTATGGAGACTTAAGATCTGAGGTCATCAGTCCCCTAGAACTTAGAACTACTTGTTGTTGTTGTTGTTGTGGTCTTCAGTCCTGAGACTGGTTGGATGCAGCTCTCCATGCTAATCTATCCTGTGCAAGCTTCTTCATCTCCCAGTACCTACTGCAACCTACATCCTTCTGAATCTGCTTAGTGTATTCATCTCTTGGTCTCCCTCTACGATTTTTACCCTCCACGGTGCCCTCCAATGCTAAATGTGTGATCCCTTGATGCCTCAAAACATGTCCTACCAACCGATCCCTTCTTCTAGTCAAGTTGTGCCACAAACTTCTCTTCTCCCCAATCCTATTCAATACCTCCTCATTAGTTACGTGATCTACCCACCTTATCTTCAGCATTCTTCTGTAGCACCACATTTCGAAAGCTTCTATTCTCTTCTTGTCCAAACTAGTTATCGTCCATGTTTCACAACCATACATGGCTACACTCCATACAAATACTTTCAGAAACGACTTCCTCACACTTAAATCTATACTCGATGTTAACAAATTTCTCTTCTTGAGAAACGATTTCCTTGCCATTGCCAGTCTACATTTTATATCCTCTCTACTTCGACCATCATCAGTTATTTTACTCCCTAAATAGCAAAACTCCTTTACTACTTTAAGTGTCTCATTTCCTAATCTAATTCCCTCAGCATCACCCGACTTAATTTGACTACATTCCATTATCCTCGTTTTGCTTTTGTTGATGTTCATCTTATATCCTCCTTTCAAGATACTGTCCATTCCGTTCAACTGCTCTTCCAAGTCCTTTGCTGTCTCTGACAGAATTACAATGTCATCGGCGAACCTCAAAGTTTTTACTTCTTCTCCATGAATTTTAATACCTACTCCGAATTTTTCCTTTGTTTCCTTTACTGCTTGCTCAACATACAGATTGAATAACATCGGGGAGAGGCTACAACCCTGTCTCACTCCTTTCCCAACCACTGCTTCCCTTTCATGCCCCTCGACTCTTATAACTGCCATCTAGTTTCTGTACAAATTGTAAATAGCCTTTCGCTCCCTGTATTTTAGCCCTGCCACCTTCAGAATTTGAAACAGAGTATTCCAGTTAACATTGTCAAAAGCTTTCTCTAAGTCAACAAATGCTAGAAACGTAGGTTTGCCTTTTCTTAATCTTTCTTCTAAGATAAGTCGTAAGGTCAGTATTGCCTCACGTGTTCCAACATTTCTACGGAATCCAAACTGATCTTCCCCGAGGTCGGCTTCTACCAGTTTTTCCATTCGTCTGTAAAGAATTCGCGTTAGTATTTTGCAGCTGTGACTTATTAAACTGATAGTTCGGTAATTTTCACATCTGTCAACACCTGCTTTCTTTGGGATTGGAATTATTATATTATTCTTGAAGTCTGAGGGTATTTCGCCTGTCTCATACATCGTGCTCACCAGATGGTAGAGTTTTGTCATGACTGGCTCTCCCGAGGCCATCAGTAGTTCTAATGGAATGTTGTCTACTCCCGGGGCCTTGTTTCGACTCAGGTCTTTCAGTGCTCTGTCAAACTCTTCACGCAGTATCTTATCTCCCATTTAGAACTACTTAAACCTAACTAACCCAAGGACATCACACACATCCATGCCCGAGGCGAACCTGCGACCGTAGCAGTAGCGCGGTTCCAGACTGAAGCGCCTAGAACCGCACGGCCACACCGGCCGGCGATGACATATTGAGTACAGATTATCGTTGATCACCCGAAACTCTTGATGTCGTAAGCACTCTTTGCACTTCAAGTTAAGCTGTTTAATTTGAGTTTCAGTGAAGAAATGCCCCCGTGCTTCTAGATGGTAAATGACATCCTTAGCAAAAATTGTAAAAAATCCAAGTTTACTCTTTAACTGTCTTCTTAACTGGAAAGAACAAAAGGTAGTAGCATGCAGGAAATCTATCGTCCCCAAGAAATCGTCGAAAACTTAGGATCACATTAGACGAAACGAGGATTTATTCAGTTACAATTCGCCCACAATCTCTGCTATTGTTGTTCAGTGTGAGACAAGTAGTGAAAATTCCTAACGAGTAAACTAGCTATGGATGCTTGCTTTGTTTCGCAAGTATAATGGATCTTGAATTATATACAATGTTGTCGCTCCTAAATACAAGGTATCCATTTTTATATGAACCTTAATTATAAATGTTGAAATCAGCAAATATTTTGACATTACTGTGTTTGATTTTAGGTTATGGCGCGCCATGGCTCTTCAGAACGATTTAAAAATGGCTTCGTTCGTGGAATGTAACAGATATCATATCCTGCACAGTAACAGTGAAATGTTCTCATTTGCCAGCCGTATGCTAAATACTGATACGGTACTATCTTGGAAAAACAAGCTGATAAGTCTAACATGTAATTCAAACGCTTGTAGATCAGGTAGCAAATATGTTTTTGTAGTCCGCTCGACAAAAATCGGAGCACAGTGCCGTTATTCATTAAAATATAACACTTAATTATCGCTGATTTTCTGTCTGTGATGTTGTAACTACCCTGCACACCCTGCGATTTTGTGCGGCTTGAAGACTGTGAACCTATATCTGCCAATAATTACTTTCTGCTCACGACTGTTGCTACCTCGCGTTCAACCTAAACGTAATTTCAGTGTCTGCCGTCTGTTTGGAGCACCAGGTACTGCGTTAAATAAATTTTAGGAATTCCTTAAGCTTTACTGTAGAGCTAAATACTTTCTAAAGACTTACTGATAAACAGTCTATACCTACGTGATTACTCTGCTATTCACAATAAAGTGCCTGGCAGAGGGTTCAATGAACCACCTTCAAGCTGTCTCTCTACCGTTCCACTCTCGAACGGCACGCGGGATAGACGAGCACTTAAATTTTTCTGTGCGAGCCCTGATTTCTCTTCTTTTATCGTGATGATCATTTCTCCCTATGTACGTGGGTGCCAACAGAATGTTTTCGCAATCGGAGGAGAAAACTGGTGATTGAAATTTCATGAGAAGATCCCGTCGCAACGATAAACGCCTTTGTTTTAATGATTGCCTCTCCAATTCACGTATCATGTCTGTGACACTATCTCCCCTATTTCGCGATAATACAAAACGAGCTGCCCTTCTTTGTACTTTTTAAATGTCATCCGTCAGTCCCATCTGATGCGGATCCCACACCGCACAGCAATACTCCAGAATAGGACGGACAATCGTGGTGTAAGCAGTCTCTTTAGTAGACCTGTTGCACCTTCTAAGTGTTCTGCCAATGAATCGCAGTCTTTGGTTTGCTCTAACCACAATATTATCTATGCGATCGTTCGAATTTAGGTTATTTGTAACTGTAATCCCTAAGTATTTAGTTAAATTTACAGCCTTCAGATTTGTGTGACTTATCGTGTAATCGAAATTTAGCCGATTTCTTTTAGTACTCATGTAAATAATTTCACACTTTTCCTTATTCAGGGTCAATTGCCACTTTTCACACCATACAGATATCTTATCTAAATCTTTGCAAGTCGTTTTGATCATCTGATGACTTTACAAGACGGTAAATAACAGCATCATCTGCAAACAATCTAAGATGGCTACTGAGATTGTCTCCTACGTCGTTAATATAGATAAGGAACAAAAGAGGGCCTGTAACACTTTCTTGGGGAACGCCGGATATTACCTCTGTTTTACTCGATGACTTTCCGTCTATTACTACGAACTGTGACCTTTATGACAGGAAATCACGAATCCAGTCGCACAACTGAGACGATACTCCGTAGGCACGCAGTTTGGTTAGATGATGCTTGTGAGGAACGGTGTCGAAAGAATTCTGGAAATCTAAAAATATGGAATCAATTTGACATCCCCTGTCGATAGTACTTATTACTTCATGAGTATAAAGAGCTAGTTGTGTTTCACAAGAACGATATGTTCTGAAACCGTGCTATGTGTCAATAAATCGTTTTCTTCGAGGCACTTCATAATGTTCGAATACAGTATATGTTCCAAAACCCTACTGATGTAGGCCTGTAATTCAGCGGATTACTCCTACTTTCCTTTTTGGGTATTGGTGTGACTTGAGCAATTTTCCAGTCTTTAGGTACGGATCTTTCTATGAGCGAGTGGTTGTATATAATTGCTAAATATAGAGCTGTTTTATCAGCATACTCTGAGAGGAACCTGACTGGTATACAATCTGGACCGAAGGGCTTGCCTTTATTAAGTGATTTAAGGTGCTTCGTTACTCCGAGGATATCTACTTCTATGTTTCTCATCTTGGCAATTGTTATGATTGGAATTCAGAAATATTTACTTCGTCTTCTTTGGTGAAGGAGTTTCGGAAAATCATGTTTAATAACTCTGCTTTAGCGGCACTGCCATCAGTGACTTCACCGTTGTTATCGCGCAGTTCGTATTGATTGCGTGTTGCCACTGGTGTGCTTTATGTATGACCAGAATCTCTTTGGGTTTTCTGCCAGATTTCGAGACAGAATTTCGTTGTGGAAATTATTAAAAGCATCTCGCATTGAAGTACGGGCCATATTTCGAACTTCTGTAAAACTTTGCCAATCTTGGGGATTTTGCATTCTTTTAATTTTGCCATGCTTTTTCTGATGCTTCTGCAACAACGATCTGACCCGTTTTGTGTACCATGAGGGATCAGCACCATCACTTATTAATTTATGTGGTATATATCTCTCAATTGCTGTCGATACTATCTCTCTGAAAACATTCCACAGCTTTTCTACACTTACATGATCATATCGGAAGGAGTGAAGACTGTCTCTTAAAAAGGCGTTAAGTGCATTTTTATCAGCTTTTTTAAATAGATATACTTTGCGTTTCTTTTTGATGGTTGTAGGTGTTACGGTATTCAGCCTAGCAGCAACTGCCTAGTGGTCGCTAATCCCTGTATTCGTCACAATACTCGTTATTTGTCCAGGATTACTTGTTGCTAAAAGGTCAGGTATGCTTTCGCAACCATTTACGCTTCGAGTGGGCTCATGAACTAATTGTTCAAAATAATTTTCTGAGAAAGCATTCAGTACAATTTCAGAAGACGTTTTATGCCCGCCTCCGGCTTTAAACGTATATTTTTTGCAGCATATCGAGGGTATAAATGTAAATGGAGAAGAAAAAAACATAGTATATACTGCTACAAACTTTTGCATCGACATCATCTGCCCCACAGCATACTTTTATTTATAGGTGACACTTCTTTAATTAAATGTGTGTGTCTGTACTTAAATTGCTGAATGACTGAGAAGATAAAACTTCTACGTTATTTGTGTTGTATCCACGGACCCAACCACCCAACCAACTCGTGCACGCGCGCCCTGACCGTGAAATCGCTGGCCACAGTTCCTGTCGCGGCCGTCGGCGTCTCAGGGCGCCGACGGAAGAGGTCGCGCCTTGGCTGAGCTCGGGTCCGCAGCGCTCTCTGCCTTTTGCATATGAGGAGGAGACGGGCAGTCTTTTGTCGATTGTCTATTGCTAGCCTTTCGTGGAGTTTATAGCGGAGCCATTGCAGTGTGATATTTACTACTGTATTCGACTAGGCTCAGTACACGGATTACTCTTGGATATTACTTGGACTTGTATTGCTGGTGCACGTTTCGTCAGAAATTAAGATAAGTTATCTCTTCATTCTAGCTGGCGCAATTCTTGTCAGTAATTATTTTTCGGCCAGCAGACATAGCTACAGCCTTGTCACTACCCACGCTTTATACAAATTGTGATGGCTGCCCCAAAAGTACCGCCGAGGACCTTGGGTTTGGGAACCGTCACAAAAGTGAATCCCGTCCTCGTCGCCTACGCTAACACTTCCGACCTCTACCCTCAATCAATGCTAACTTCTCACATTTAACATCCATCACTGCTGGCTGTTCACCTCCAACTGCCCAACAGTACTTTCATCACTGCTGGCGATTAACTTCCAAAAACGAGTCCAACCAGCCACAGAGTCTCTTACAAAGTGCATTCAGAGATCCAACGCAAAGCGCCACACAGCGCTGCCAACACAGAAGCAGCCCACTTACATAGGGATCTGCTTTTACCATACTGACTGACCTCAGGAAGTCGACATGTACAGGGCGGTGGACAAATATATGGAAACACCAAAAGCTTATCACATTACTATCCCTAATACGGTGCAGGAAACCCGTTGCCATTCCAAACAGCTTCCAGTCGTCTCGGAATGAATAAATAAGGGCTCTCTATGGTTTTCAAGGGAATCTTGTATCATTGTCCTGACGAAATAGTGGCAAGGTCGGGTAACGATGATGCAAATGAGTGGCGATCGCACACTCTTCTCTCCATCGTAGACCATAAAAGCTGAACAATACTGATATATGGCCACTGTAGTGACCAGGGGAGGTGCGACACTTCACTCTCGTGCACACAAATCGAGTCCTGGACGATGCGAGTTGCGTGATCCCAGGATCTGTCGTCTTGGAACGCAGCATTGTAATTGGGGAACAAGCATTATACTGTGGGATAGACTCGGTCAGCCAAAATCGCCACATAGCGCTTTGCATTAATGCGGCCTTGCAGAATAGCCATTGGACCAATGGAATACAACGATATGACTGCCCAAGTTATCACCCAACCTCGTAATGTTTCACTCTTGGGACGTAAACTCGACCGGAAATTGCAAACCGTGCGACTCAGCCGACCAAATGACTTTCTCCCGTTGTACCATAGTGCAAGTTTTATGGCTTCTGTACCACGTTTCCCTGTTACGATCATTTACACCACTGATGTGTGGTTCTGGAATTCCAGTTCGCTCTGCATATTGATTTCCTTTCGGTTGTTTTGATGTAGAGTTCGCGACCGCTACATTGAGTTATGCATCGACATTTGCAGCTGTGCTCCTCTCATTTTTCGTCACAATCCCCTTCAATGACCGTCCGTCACGATCACGCAACACATACTTTCGTCCACGTCCTGACTTAGCGGATGATGCTTTCCTGCTTTCCCTGTGTGCAGTACAGACTGAGGTCATGGGAGAGCGATATGCACATATACAGATGGCGGTAGTATCGTGTACTCAGGGCAATGAATGGCAGTGCATTGACGGAACTATCGTTTGCACTCAGGTGGTTCACGCGACAAGCTTTCCGACGTGATTATGGCTGCACGACGGGAATTAACGGATTTGAACGCGGAATGGTAGTTGGAGGTAGAGGGATGGGACATTCACTTTAGGAAATCGTTAGGGAATTCAATATTCCGAGACCCACAGTGCTAAGAATGTGCCAATAGTAGCAAATTTCAGGCATTACCTCTCACCAGGGACAACGTAGTGACCGACGGCTTTCATTTAACGACCGAGAGCAGTGGTGTTTGTGTAGAGTTGTCACTGCTAACAGACAAGCAACGCTACGTGAAATAACCGCAGAAATCAGTGTGGGACGTACGACGAACGTATTCGTTAGGAGAGTGTGGTGAAATCTGGCGCTAATGGGATATGGCAGCAGACGACCGACGCGAGTACCTTCGCTAACAGCACGATATCGCCTGCAGTACCTCTCCTGGACTCTTGAGCATATCGATTGGACCCTAGACGACTGGAAAACCGAGGCCCGGTCAAATGAGTCCCGATTTCTGTAGGTAAGAGCTGTTGCTAGAGTTCCCTTGCGGCGGAGACTCCACGAAGCCATGGAACCAAGTTGTCAAGAAGGCACTGTGCAAGCAAAACATTTGCAGCCGTTTGTGGACTTCACGTTTCCAAACAACGATGGAATTTTTATGGGTGACAATGCGCAATGTCACTGGACCACAGTTGTCCGCGACTGATCTGAAGAACATTCTGGACAGTCAGTGAGATTGGTTTGGCCACCCAGTTCGCCCGACATGAATCCCATCGAACATTTATCGGACATAATCGAGAGGTTAATTCGTGCACAAAATCATGCACCAGCAACACTTTCGCAGTTATGGACGGCTATAGAGGCAGCATTGCTCAGTATTTCTGCAGCGAACTTCCTTGAGTCCGTTCCACGTCGAGTCGCTGCACTACGCCGGGAAAAGGACATCTGGTAAGATATTAGGAGGTATACCATGACTTTTGTCACCTCAGTGTAAGTCTTAGATACGGTGCCGCTTGATACACCAAACACTTCGGTTCCATTTATTACAGAAGAACCCACCACTCCATCATCAACAACTTTCCCACGATCGAATTCACTTGGCTCCGACTCACAACTACACACAACACTATTCTGACCACGACTGACACTTGCAACGTACTGAGGTCATTGCGCAGATGCCGTTACAACAGAGTAACCTGCAGGCCTGGCTAACATCTGCATTTATATTCAAGCTGGCGCTTCTCGCGCTGTTTCCATATTTTTGTCCAACCCCTGTACAGCCAACTGTGTAATGGAGATAAAAGTAAAGTTTCACACGCAGTGCTGTTCGTTGTGTCTTCAGTCGAGAACGGAAAAAATTGGCTTGTGTACATTCTTGAATCTGTTAACGTGCGTCGAAACGTCATTTCAAGCTTCTGCTATGGGCACACTTATCACTTTACATTAAGGAGGGTTGTCAAGACGGGTAGTTGCCCGCCAAACTGGCTGTATAGGATGCGGAGTGGGATGTGAACATCGGAAGGGAGGTGGTGAAGCAAAAGAAAACTTGGTGCTCGGAATACAGAAAGGGCTCGCTCTGGTAAGGAGGCGAAGGTTGACTGCCAGTCTGGGAGTAGGGACAGAGAAACGAGTGAAATATGAAACGCGAAATGTGGCGGTTCACGACCGCTTGGCTGTCGGCTGGGCCAGGAGTGGGCAGAAGGAGCCGTCCGCTCTGACTGAAATCTGAAACACGAGAGGGCGACGCAGCTGCGGTCTGCCCGTCTGAGACACTCCATCAACAACCAAGGAGCTCGCTTCCCACGTTCCCTGTTGGTTAATGCGGTGACGTGGTTAAACTACACTCCTGGAAATGGAAAAAAGAACACATTGACACCGGTGTGTCAGACCCACCATACTTGCTCCGGACACTGCGAGAGGGCTGTACAAGCAATGATCACACGCACGGCACAGCGGACACACCAGGAACCGCGGTGTTGGCCGTCGAATGGCGCTAGCTGCGCAGCATTTGTGCACCGCCGCCGTCAGTGTCAGCCAGTTTGCCGTGGCATACGGAGCTCCATCGCAGTCTTTAACACTGGTAGCATGCCGCGACAGCGTGGACGTGAACCGTATGTGCAGTTGACGGACTTTGAGCGAGGGCGTATAGTGGGCATGCGGGAGGCCGGGTGGACGTACCGCCGAATTGCTCAACACGTGGGGCGTGAGGTCTCCACAGTACATCGATGTTGTCGCCAGTGGTCGGCGGAAGGTGCACGTGCCCGTCGACCTGGGACCGGACCGCAGCGACGCACGGATGCACGCCAAGACCGTAGGATCCTACGCAGTGCCGTAGGGGACCGCACCGCCACTTCCCAGCAAATTAGGGACACTGTTGCTCCTGGGGTATCGGCGAGGACCATTCGCAACCGTCTCCATGAAGCTGGGCTACGGTCCCGCACACCGTTAGGCCGTCTTCCGCTCACGCCCCAACATCGTGCAACCCGCCTCCAGTGGTGTCGCGACAGGCGTGAATGGAGGGACGAATGGAGACGTGTCGTCTTCAGCGATGAGAGTCGCTTCTGCCTTGGTGCCAATGATGGTCGTATGCGTGTTTGGCGCCGTGCAGGTGAGCGCCACAATCAGGACTGCATACGACCGAGGCACACAGGGCCAACACCCGGCATCATGGTGTGGGGAGCGATCTCCTACACTGGCCGTACACCACTGGTGATCGTCGAGGGGACACTGAATAGTGCACGGTACATCCAAACCGTCATCGAACCCATCGTTCTACCATTCCTAGACCGGCAAGGGAACTTGCTGTTCCAACAGGACAATGCACGTCCGCATGTATCCCGTGCCACCCAACGTGCTCTAGAAGGTGTAAGTCAACTACCCTGGCCAGCAAGATCTCCGGATCTGTCCCCCATTGAGCATGTTTGGGACTGGATGAAGCGTCGTCTCACGCGGTCTGCACGTCCAGTACGAACGCTGGTCCAACTGAGGCGCCAGGTGGAAATGGCATGGCAAGCCGTTCCACAGGACTACATCCAGCATCTCTACGATCGTCTCCATGTGAGAATAGCAGCCTGCATTGCTGCGAAAGGTGGATATACACTGTACTAGTGCCGACATTGTGCATGCTCTGTTGCCTGTGTCTATGTGCCCGTGGTTCTGTCAGTGTGATCATGTGATGTATCTGACCCCAGGAATGTGTCAATAAAGTTTCCGCTTCCTGGGACAATGAATTCACGGTGTTCTTATTTCAATTTCCAGGAGTGTAGTTTATTCAGCAGAGAGCTGCATTTGTCCGCTGTCAGCAGCTTATACTGGGTTGACATGTAGGCATTGCAGAACCCAAGTGGCAACTGCGTTGAAAGCATACGAGAAAAATTTAAGAACAAAACTTTGTTGCGAACTCTAAGACACTCGTTTACTGTCTGGCCAACCTGTACATGACGTACACCACACCGATATAATTGGAATATTTAACCACTACCGTGAGAGACAAAAAAGTAAACATTTGCCTTGTCAGCAACAACTGCAACAACAGTGGCTGCAGCAGGAACATCAATTGATGACTGTTACATATAAATTATGGCTAGTAGGTGCCCTAAAGGGAATGCAACAGATCTGTGTGTTGACTTTTTAGAGGCAACAGAGTTGAATGGGTCGACCCAGACAGTACGCAGTTGTCTCCATACTATCAGTTTGACCTCTGTGCTTCCATTACAAACAACAGTAGAAACACCGAGCGAGGTGGCGCACACTGGACTCGCATTCGGGAGGACAACGGTTCAATCGCGTGTCCGGCCATCCTCATTTAGGTTTTCCGTGATTTCCCTAAATCGCTTTAGGCAAATGCTGGGGTGGTTCCTTTGACAGGGCACGGCCGACTTCCTTCTCCATCCTTGCCTAGTCCAATGAGATCGATGATCTCGCTGTTTGGTCTCTTCCCTCAAATCAATCCAGTCCAACAGTAGAAACCAAACAGCACCGTGGTGCGCGACGGCGATGGTAAGGGGGTTGAACCTAGACCAGAGGCACCTATTTCTCTTCACAGACGACCAAAGAATTTGTCTAACGCCTGCTAACCGTCATTGAAGAGCCGGGTACCAAAGCTTATCTCAGGTATCCATTTGAGCAGGTATTCTATACAGATGCCAAACGGGTGCCATCGCTGTTGAGGGTTGTTTGAGATCTGTGCAGTATTGGGACTGACCTACAGCGAAGATTTCGGCGTCTTCCAATGTGATAAAGCATGAGCACACCTCGCCCTGTCGTCCCCCTCCAGTAGGTAGGAATCAACTGATTGAAATGGCCTGCACCGCAGACAACTCGCCCGATGGGCCACAAGCCTGCAGGGTTCTAGCGTGTGCTTATGTTAAAATGACCGAGTATTTTTAGAACCAGTATGGAACTTACATTGTCGGCCGGTGTGGCCGAGCGGTTCTAGGCGCTTCAGTCCTGAACCTCGCTGCTGCTACGGTCGCAGGTTCGAATCCTGCCTCGGGCATGGATGTGTGTGATATCCTTAGGTTAGACAGGTTTAAGTAGTTCTGAGTACTAGGGGAAGTCCCATAATGCTCAGAGCCACTTGAACCATTTGAAACTTACACTGTGCCTTCACAGGAATCCTCTTCTCATACTGGATGGCCTCAGGGGTGATACAGACTTAATCAACGTCCCGAATGCCTTGTGGACAGCATGTAAAGGTTGATCCAAGCTTGCTGCAATACATGGCGTGGATCAGCACTTTACTGAATGTTCCGCAGCAGCAGATTTTGATTTTACGGATATGCATAACTAGGCACTTTCGAACAGAGTGTCGTTATTTTGAGTTTTCTCTTGCTTATTTCACGTAAATGCTATTTTTAATTTCACAAAGCTCACACTTTCGTTCCCTACTCTCCTAGAATTCAAGCCAACACTCGGGTGCGTATATGCAGGTGTTGCAGTACTTTTTTCGTTTAGTATTTTTCTTTTAATTTCAACCATTTGCCATCAAGTGCTGCTCAAAGTCCTTCTCCAGAACTCTCAGTGTATTACAGTTTTCATCTATAGACATTTCTGTTGTTCCTGCGAATTTGCTAATGTCCTCTACCCAACTTCCTTGTGGTCGTCGTCTCAGGTCTTCATCTCCTGGCATCAAGGCAAGAACTTCCTTAGTTCATCTGACATCTAGTCTCTTGGCTACAAGCCACGTCAACATGTAATTCATTTTCATTATGATCTTAATGTCGTCTTCCATTCATCCAGTGGTTTATCTGATTCTCTTAGTATCTCAATTCCCAGCATGAACCTCTTCATTTATCAACGATGGTAATCTTCCAGTTTCAAACAAATCGGAAGCTTCATTTTGAAAACATTATTAGGTTTCATCTTTTTTTTTTGTCCTGTCGTCCTCAGTTATGTGTAATATTACATCGATAATTTCCACCTTACGTCCTTCTAATCACAACTGAACGAAAAGAATTTTCGTGCCATATGGGTTTTGTCTTTATTATTTTATTTGGATTACCATTAGCACTTCAAACCATTTTTAATTTTATGTTTTCTCTGCCTACCCATCCGGTCGTGACTCTCAACTAGTCTAGATAGAAAAAAACTGATCAGTTAGTGGTATAACTTGAGTTTGATGTCTTGTTTTCGATGTGTTCATTGTACATTGTCTTAGGATTATCGCAACTTATTTCCGGCTCACCTCAGTGCTTCTTCTGTTACTTTTTATAATAGCTGTTGAGGTTTATCTGCACTAGAGGAAAACATAGTTATTTCATCATCAGAATTATGGTGATCCAGGTACGTTCCATTAAACATAATCCCTCTTTTTTCATTTGATCTTTCCTTTACGACGTCTGAATTAGCTTTGGAGATGCAGGATCTCCTTTCCTGACACCCCTTTCAATACTGAATTCATCACTATCCTAATGAAGTTCAGCAGAAGCAATAACGATGACGAATATATGCTTTACTGCACTATGTTGAAACTCGTCAGAAGCTTCCATAAATCTCAGGCGAAGGGTAACTCACTGCTACTATTTATTACTTCGCTCTCGAGTTAAAATCGGTCCACTGCGCTGTATGCACTTATAAAAATAGCTTCTTCATTTGATTAACAAAATTCAGTGTTTTTTTGCATGCGAAGAGGACAATTTTTGTGAATATCATGTTCATTAGGGAGAACGGGCTTATAGGTGGATATTTGTCTCTTGACTGGCTCCTTTGTCGTCAAGCGGAGCAGTTGCAGTCTTGTTTTAGCTTTTGATACTCGTCTTCGTTTACATACATCCTCCAGCTTCAAACATATCATGTGAAATATGATCCTCCCGAAGCGCCTTCTTTTTTTTATACTTCGAACAAGTTGATGCACTGCCGCTGGCATCACTTCGGAGTCTCATAATTTTATTGACTAACTATGTTTCTGAGCTCTTGAACTATACAGACGGTTGAAAAAAATCTTCAAATGATCGTAAAAATATTTGTGTGATGCACAATATTGGTTTCTGATTTGTTTTATTCACACCCCTATTGCTTCCAATAATTTCTTTTATCATATTTTCTCTCTACTACTTAGTTCCTATTGAACAAATTTCCGAATATTTTGTTTAATTCAACATTTTTTTATTGTGTTGATATAACTGCTTGAATCTGTCATCTTTATTTTGATAGGAGCCTTCTTCAATTAGAAAATATCTTTTCCTTAAGTGAACTAAAAACATCACATTCCGTGAAATTTACCTTTGTACGGTTCCACAGATATTTAGTACATGAGTTCTGCTATTTGGGCAGCAAACAAACTGATGATGGCCAAAGTCGAGACGATATAAAATAAAGATTCGCTATAAAATGGTAACATTTCTGAAAACAGGAATTTGTTAAAACCAATATAAATTTTTTCTGTAGGTGTTTGTCTTGAGTGTAGCCTTGTATGGAAGTGAAACGTGGACGAAAAGCATTTCAGACGAGAGCAGACTAGAAGCTTCTTAAACGTGGTGCTACAGGAGAATGATGAAGATTAGTGGGTAAATCAAGGAACAAATGAGGAGATACTGAATACAATTAGGAAAAAAAATTACGCAACCTGACTAAAAGAAAGAATCGACTGGTAGGGCACATCACGTGGCATCAAGGAATCGTCAACTTAGACTGTGGGAGTAGGAACTGTAAAGGGACACCAAGGCTTGAATACAGTGAGCAGATTTAAATAGATGTAGGTTACAGTACTTACTCAGAAATGTGTCTTACACAGTAAATGATAGCGTGGAGGGCTACATCAAACAAGTCTTCAGACTGAAGTCCACCACGATAACAACGACAACACTGATCACAACTGATACGAATGGCTTGGTGTATAACATTGGATGCTTACTGAAGGTTTTCACGGACGATGCTAGAAAACTGCAAGAAAAGGATCTAAGTTTGATATAAACACTGACTTTTGACCTTCGACATGAACGTATTGCGCATACGTGGGAAGTATGCCCCTGTACTGTTTGACATTGAGTTCCCGATCAGTCAGTAGTCACAGTAAGAGACGTTTAACATCTAGGCCTATGTGTCCACAGCGATTCTAAGTGAAACAACAACACTACAGTAGTTTTAAAACAGGCACATTCCACACAGATTTATTGGAAGGATAATATAGAAACGTGTTTCAGCCACAGAAGAGATAGCTTACAAAACACTAGTTCAACAATATCTTGAGAAGTGCTCGTCAGTCTAGGACCATTAGTAAAACAAAATAGGTAAGATCCAAGGACGGAATGCACTTTTCGACACAAGGGTTTAGAAATCGCGTGATCCTCATCCAACTCCAGTGGTAGAAGCTACAGGAGATGCGTTATGAATCAAGCTCAGGTTTAGTTTTACATTTTCGAAAATGTATATTCCAGTAAGGGGCTCACGAGGAAGTTATTCGATAGTAGCTCTTTCCGCTTATCATTCATGAACTGCTCTTGGGAAGGAAGAGGGGGAAGTGATAGGCACGAAGCTCCTTCTATTTCTCACCATAAGATTTACGGAGTATAGTTTATAACATTATGGACATGGTATCAGTAGATATTAAAGTTCCCTAGTTCATCTTTCACGTCTCCAGGAGATACAGATCTTACCAATTAATCTGTTCATAAAATATAAGATGCCAGAAAAGACAAAATGCATAAACCTCTCAGCGCTGACATCATAAAAATAGCTGTGTTAATTTCAATGACAAACCAAAATAGAAAAGTTACAAATTGTACAATAATGTTAAATTATTAATTGAATTACCTGTTGGAACTCTATGTCTGACCTGAAAACTTAGGAGGCAGACACACTGAAACTCTTCCTAGTTTTTGTCAGTTCTATCCCAAATAGAAAAAAGACAAAGTTTAAATAGGAAAATTGTGTCGTAATTTTGAATTTAAAAGGATCGTTGATCCACAAAACTGTTCACATAAAAATTACTTTTATTATTTGTAAATCATGATACGGAACATAAAACAGATGTAACCTATTCGTAGAAAAATACAAAACTGCAGAACACTTGTATGATAGTCAGAGTGGCTAACACACCCAAATCAAATTAAGTATACCATTGTCAACACAATGTAAATATTATATTCCCATATATAATTACCAATAATTACTATAAGCGTTATTTTCAACTTTTTCGTTTCATATTTTTCTTGTTTTTGAAATGATATTAACCTGTCTCAAAAGAGTGTAAACAAAAACCAGAATAATACCTCCAGCCTCAACATGGAGGTTTTAAGAGGTCTTTGACATATCGATGCAGGGGACACACTTGGTTGTCAGGTATGCTAGGAGTGATTGTTTGTTAAGGGTCGCTCTGTAAACTGTTGTCATCACTAATATAGTGAATATTGTAATCAGTTGTGAAAGTGTATCAGAATCTGGAATTAAACCAACAGGTAGAAAATGACATTATGGCCAAGACTGCTTATTTAAAGGCAAACGTCAAATCTGCTACCAGAACGTATTTTTACAAGCTTGCACAAGAAGAAGAAGCAGCAGTCTGGGAGATTAACGTCAAAACTTTAGTATCATATAGCTAAGTAAATTAATTCAGCTGCTCCTTCTTCACTTTGTCCAAGTTTAGATACTCTAGAGTAGCAGACAATTTTAATTTAGTCATATCCAAAAGGTGTGAGAACAGGTGAACGAAACGACTTTGGAAGCTATAGTTCTGCAGATGTGACGATAAATTTATACTTTCCGGTCATTCATTTGTGTTGTGAACAAATCAGCATCCATTAAGGGGCTGCTGAGAGTAGTTCGTTAACAATTTTTCATCTCTTGATTTACGTCCAGGCTCGGCACACTACCGCACGGCCTACATGACAGACAAAACCAGTAATTCAGGCCAGTGGCGGTTCATTCTGGCAGGGATGCTGACTGATACATACGTTTACTGCACGGCATCTGCACCAGACAGTGGGTTGAATGGACGAGGTGTCACGTGTGGGATGGATGATGTGAGCAAAACGTGCATTGAAGAGGTGTCTCTCTCTCTCTGCTTCCAGATCCTGAAACATCCGGATGGACTCCTCCTTCCTGCTTCTTTCCTACTTTTGGACTTCAGTCCATCCCAGATCAGCCACAGTTTTTCCAGTGACGGAACAAAAGTACGAGGGTAATCCCAAAAGTAAGGTCTCCTATTTTTTTATAAATACATAGACCTGTTTGTTTCTACAATGGTTTACATCAGTTTACAGCTTGAACATTTAGCTATTTTTCGACATAATCACCATTTCTGTCGATGCATTTTTGTAGACGCTGTGGCAGTTTTTATATGCCCATGTCATACCAGCTCGCCGCCATGCTGTTCAGAAAGTTATGAACCTCTTCTTTCACCTCGTCCCCGGAGCTGAATCGCTTTCCTGTCAGATGTTCTTTTAACCTAGGGAACAGGTGATAGTCACTGGGCGCCAAGTCAGGACTATAGGGTGGGTGGGTGATTATGTTCCACTGAAACTGTTGCAGGAGAGCAACGGTTTGCCAAGCGATGTGTGGGCGAACGTTGTCATGGAGAATGTATACGCCCTTGCTCAACATTCCTCTTCTCCGGTTCTGAATTGCCCGTCTGAGTTTTTCCGGAGTCTCGCAGTACCTGTCAGCGTTAATTGTGGTCCCAGTGGGCATTATGTCGACCAACAATACCAATTTCCGATTCCAAAAAACGGTTGTCATGACTTTACCGGCATACTGTGTTTGTTAGAATATCCGTGGCTGTGGCGAAGAAGGATGCCGCCACCGGCGTGATTGTTGCTTGGTCTCAGGTGTAAAGTGATACGCCCAGGTTTCATCACCCGTGACAATTGAGTCCAGAAAGTTGTCCTGTTAGGCTGCAAGGCGGTGAAGAAATGCGCGGGAAGCATCAACTCGCTGCCGCATGTGGTCCTCAGTCAGCATGCGTGGCACCGATCTTGCGCACACCTTCCGGTACTTCAATGTTTCCGTTAAAATTCTGTGAGTGGTGCTTCGGGAAACCTCAGGAACCAACGTGCAGAGATCATCCAGGGTGATCCACCGATCTCCACGCATGCTTTGCTCAACCTTCAACACAGTCTCCTCAGAAATTGACGGTCTCCCGCTCGCTCATTTGTTCGTTGTGAATTTCGGTACGACCAGCTGCAAACTCTCTACACCACTTACGAAAATTTTTGACATCCATGCACGACTCACCATACACTTCCGTCAATTGGCGATGGATTTCAATCGGCGCAGTGCCCTTTGCGTTCAAAAACCGAGTAACTGCGCGCAATTCGCACTTGGCGGAAACATCGAACGGGTGCTCCAGTCTCAACGGCTGCCAAGCCAAGACTGAGCGCCTCAGCGCGGCGTGTGCATGTTTATACACAGCGCGTGAAGCACTCTTCGTAACAGTGTGACGCCGCACAGAGCTCTGTACTTATAAAAAAGTAGGAGACCTTACTTTTGGGACTACGCTCGTACACATGCTTAGCTAGTACTCCGAAATATTATTACAAACGTTATGTCCTTCTTTTCAGCAACAGTCATCGAGAATTTACATGCCGTATTTCCGCTGAGATATTAACAGGAATGCATGCTGTGCAACGTGCTCCTATGCTGGCTGCTAGGTTGCTGAGGAGTTCTTGTGGCGGGGCGTTCCATTTCTCCACAAACGCGCTTCATAACTGCTGGATGATCGTTGTTGCGTGTGGACATACTGTAATACGTCTCGCCAACGCATTCCACATGTGCTCTATGGGAATAAAGCCAGGGGAACGGGCAGTCCAGTCCAATAACCTCGTTCCAAGCTCTCCTTCTTTCGATGCGGTGGCGCATGTCATTCGTCAAAATGAAGTCAGGGCGGAATGCACCACTGAAGTGTCGCTCCTGGAAAAGGGGTACAGTGTCACAATAACATCGACTGGTGAGTGTACCGTATCCAGAGATTTGGAGGTCGGTACGCCAGCGTAAAATTATGCCTCCCCACACCATAACTCCTAAATCACCAAAACGATCGCGTCTGACAATGTTCCAGGGAGAATTACGTGATCCTACCACTCGCCGTATGAGGGTACATACAACATTGTCACTTTCCTCCATTACCGAACTGATAATCTCTTCGTGCCTTAGTAAGAGTTTTTTTCAACTAATCCCATCAATTAATCAAGTTGTGACATAAATTTCCTTTTTCAGCAGTAGTGTTAAGCACCTGCTCGTCAGTTATTTGTTGTATCCCGTAGCACCGTATTTCAAAAGCTTCAGTTCTTTTCTTTCTTGACTAAATCGGTAACGATCCACATTTCGTACCATAGAAGGCCACATTCCGAACAAATACCGCCAGAAAAGACTTTCTAAAATTTAAATTTATATTCTTTGTCAGAAACTTTCTCTATCTCTACAAATGATATAAACGTAAGTTTGACATTCTTTATCTAACTTGCAAGATATAGGTTCGATAATTCCTCGCATGTTACTGCATTACTCGAGAGGCCAAACTGATCTTCCTCGTGATAGTCTTCTACCACTTTTTACATTCTTCTATACGTAATTCCTCTCGGCATTTTGAACCATGGCATGTTAAACTGATGGTTGTGTGATATTCACACCTTAAAGTACTTGCCTTGATCATCATCTTGCCATTTTTTGGAATTTGAATTATTAAATTCTCCTTGAAGTCTGTCTCATATCTCTTGCACTGCTAGTGGAATAGTTTTGTTATGGTTGGCTCTTTCATGATCTCACTAATTCTGAGGGAATGTCGTCTGATCCAGGGGCCTTCATTTGATTTAGCTCATTCAGCGCTCTATCAAATTATTTTCGCAATATCTTATCTTCCATCTCATCTATATTCTGTCTGTCAGATGTACATTAAATTTCATCTTGTGAATGAAAATAAAAGAAAAAGTATTCAAGTACCTTTGGTCGCCTATTGTGAATGTCATTTATCTGCATTGGCTTTACCGCTCTTGCTTCACTTTAATAATTCATTATAACCGTCCCATTGCTCACTGTGATTACTCAAAAGGAAACAAATTTCAATATTCCAGTAATATTGCAGGGATTGCACATATTGGAGTCTTATTTGATGAACTATATTATTTGTCATTCAACAGTAATGCGAAGGATTGTCTATCTGACTTTTTTTAGTGCTTGGTGGTTCTGAGCGATATGTTGTGCTTTGTGTAATTGAACGAAATCTACTGATCGTTTGTGGTGACACGCGTAATGTGACACGATGTTTAAACAACTAGACGTGAAGACGTGGGGTTCAAATACCCATCCGACAATATTAATTTGTGTTTCCTTTGGTTTCATTCAGCCAGACCACAGTCGATCCACTCCTCAGATACAAACTAGTGCTGCTTCTCTGCCAACTTCAGTGACGTTAAACTGTTACGTTTATAGCTTTACCAAAAATACCTTCTGCACCACTGTACTCTGAATACACATTCGGTTGTATTTTGTATGACCGCTTCCAGAGAGACCGAGTATAATAGTGAAGCCGGCCGGGGTGGCCGAGCGGTTCTAGGCGCCACAGTCTGTCGCAGGTTCGAATCCTGCCTCGTGCATGGATGTGTGTGACGTCCTTAGGTTAGTTAGGTTTAAGTAGTTCTAAGTTCTAGGGGACTGATGACCTCAGCAGTTAAGTCCCATAGTGCTCAGAACCATTTTTTGAACCATTTTTTTTGTAATAGTGACATGGTGAATGCACTGGACCTGGGAAGATCAACATTCAAATCCCTGTTAGTCCGTACAGGTTAAGATAAACCCCTGGATGGTTCGCTTCTCCCTCCCTTCCCAGCCGGCCGCTGTGGCCGAGGGGTAGCAGGCGCTTCAGTCCGGAACCGCACGACTACTAAGGTCGCAGGTTCGAATCGTGCCTCAGGCATGGATGTGTGTGATGTCCTTAGGTTAGTTGGGTTTAAGTAGTTCTAGGGGACTGATGACCTGAGGTGTTAAGTCTCGTACTCAGAGCCATTTGAACCATTTTTGAACCTCCCTTCCCTTTGCCCATCTTATCCACACCTGCCTGTCTCCCTATCTTGCCTCTCACTCTTCGCTCTGTTCCACCCCTCTCTGCCTCCTTCCATTTCTTCCTCCTTCCCTCTCTCCCTACTGTCTCTTCTTCCCTTCCATCTGTCCTACCTTCCTCCTCTACGTCCTTCCCTCACTCCTCCTCCTCTCTCCCCCCTCTCCCTCCTTCCCTCACTCACTCCTTCACTCTCTCCCGTCTCCCACCTCACACACCCTTCCCTCTCTCCCTCCCTTCCCTTTCTCCCTCCTTCCATCCCTCCCTCCTTCCTCTCTATCTCTTCCCTCTCGCATTCCATCTCTCTTGTTGCTTTTAAATTGAGAATGTGAAATACTAATCATAAAAACTGATACTCAAATAGCGTTTCGTTTGGGCACAAAATGCAGTAAAACAAATTAATTGAAAGGTCAAAAGATGGAAACATTTACGATTATAAAATTTAGGAACAATTCAAATGGGCATAGACACAAACTGGCAGCAGGACAGAGAATGGGCTATCTCATCTCACCACTCTATGGAGTCACTTTGGCTTGATGGCATGCGCAGTTGATGCGTGATCGGTATGACAGTGTCAAACACCCATCGATGTTTGTGTAGCAGTGAGTTGACAGACGGCAGCTTTCATCTTCCATGTTCTGTGGCTTTGCGGCAACACCCAGGGTGGCTTATCTTGTTCTTCTTCCGTGCTGGCTGACTTCATTCCTCGGTTATGGTGCGCTTGACAGCCGACATGAAGCTCCTGGACTCGTGCTCTTAGCGAGTACTGTCAGCAGTGATTATCTCACAGAGGTGATGTGAATGTAATATTTGAAGGCTGAGATCAGACAGGAAAAAACAGTCTGATTCATAAAGCTCCATGCGTCAGACCACAAGGTGAAATCATTCAATACGGAGTTGGAAATGAGTATGAAACAAAATGACAATAGACACAGGAATGAATGCGGGCGTCTGTCTCGAAGTCTGTGGACAGAGTCAACAGTAAGTTGGAATGCCCCCACAAGGTACACTCGTTATCTCTTCTGATTCCTCTGACTGCATGCTCACTGTCTCGTTATTGTCTCTTCTCTACCTGACGTCTCTAACTTTGTCCTCCGGGACACAGAATTTTTCTATGTAGAGTTAACGTACCCGATCCTGCAGTGGCTGGCATGTAACAGGATTTCTCGCCCTGTTTTCATGCTGTTTCTCTTTGTGGCAGTTCCTAGGGCTGCCTGCAGTTTCTCCAGTGTTAGTCTGTTTTCTTGAGTTGTCAAGACAGCAGCCACACAACAAGAAGCCAACTCTTTCTAAAGGGTATACATGCGCTTAACTTTAGTGTCAACAGATGCTTGTGAGTTAGCGGCATCCCTCTTGATAGCCATCAGGTTTCACATGGGGTTCCTTCTTCCCATGTGAGGCAAACACTTCAGTTAAGTCGCCCCTGTCTGGCTTCTGAGAAAGTCTCGTGCACTCGTGAAAACCGGTCACTACTTTTAATTAAACATGGGAGTTCGTAAGTTACTATGACCTCAGTTGTAACGCCCCGAAGCATTTCATTCTTCACTGAAATCTGACCCATAACTGAACAACAATGCAATCTGGCGAACTTTTACACAAATATTTTGTTCTTCATTTATGTCCATTTATGTCACTGAACAACAATGCAATCTGGCTAACTTTTACACAAATATTTTGTTCTTCATTTATGTCCATTTATGTTATTATAGTTATTGTACGTAAGTAGTTTCAAAAGTAATGTTCTGCAAAAGTACTAAAATGTTAAAACAATAGTTGGTTCACGCACAGAGAAAGATAGTTTGTAGTGGCGTAAAATCTGGAGAGAAGTGCCTCTGCAGCGAGACTGGCTTGATGTGAATGGAAAATATTATTTACTGTAGCGTCAGATGTGGGTGAATTTTGGTTTATTATTTATGGTATACGTTGGTTAGCTCTGAACTACGAGAATTCGACGTTAAGAAGAGAATTTTCACTGCTTGTTATACAGAAAGAGCCGTGATGGCTTTGCCTCTGTTTTAGTAGCCACAGAAGATCGCCACAGCCACCTCGTTCGTCTTAAGTAATCAGTTGAGTACTGTATAATAGCATGGACCAGTTATACGGTTTCTTGTCCAGTAATAAGTTTGTGTTATTTAAAATTTGTTTTCAGCACATGTATTTTATCCTTAGTCACTTATCTAGATAGGGTTCTCTCTAAGTGATGCAGTGTTTCCGAGCATCCCCTATTACTGAACTGAAAAGTAATTGCTTTCTTCAACAGTGTTTAATAGCTTTTGCGTAGTAGTAGATTTCATAATTGTTTAGTTTGCCTTGGTTTTGAATAACTCCACAAGTTTTTCATAGAATGATAGCTAAAGTTCCATCGAAGTGTCATCGTCAAGAAAAGATCTAATGAAGTTTATTTTTATTGAACTCTCAATATGGCATTAAAGTTACGTGCATGAATGTATGATCATTCAAAGTAGTTACTGGCTAGTAAGCTTGAACCATTACTGTAGCATTTTGTTATAATGCTTATATTTTTCATATGTTTGTAGGTAAAAGCGTTTTTCATATTGATTATAACAAAACTAGTCAGCTGTGATCTTAGTACCTGATAGAATAGTTTCTGGAGCTTCCATGCTAATTGTTGAACCAGCTTTTCTTTCCATATTACAATAAGAGTACAAATGAAATGCAGCTATCAACTTCATAACATTTGCGTGTTCTAACGAGTAACTGGCTACCATTATTCAGGTTGTAACAGATCTAGAGATCACATGTTTCACTTGAGCTGTATAATATAAAGAAGTGAATGCTCCTTGATAAAACAAACAGCAATCAGAACAGAGATATGGATATTTGAAAACCAATACAGTGACAGTATTTAACTATAACTAAGCTGATAAAAGAAACTCATATCAAAGCTAACAGTGCTCCATCATCCATGGCGTGTAATGACCATCAGCTTTCCTACCTTAATCTACAGTCAGTGTTACTGAGAACCAATTGTTGCGCTAACGTTTATTATTCCTTCTGTGTTGTTCACGCAAAATCATTGGTAAACTACTTGCTAAAGTGTGCGACTGTCTCGTGTCCTATTAGCAAAATACAATTTCAGTATCAAATAAAGCAAATACCAATAGTTAACTTTCTTCGGAATAGTGCTAGAACTTGGTACAACTTTGCCTAATTAGGCTGGTGACTTTTTTTTTAAGAAATTGCAGTTTACTTCCGAGGTTCTCGGGTATTCTGCCAGATGCAATCGTCGAAGGTCCATGATATTTCAGCGAACAATTGTTTCACCGTCATCAGATGGTACTGATGGAATGAGGGGCCTGTGGTGCGCTCCTGATATACACTACCGTTTGTGGAAATTGCAGCACGAAGAAGGAAACGCATGAATTCAATTAATTTTTTTACCACAGGTTAGGTACATGAAAAGTAACAAATGATTACCTTTTCAAATCTGTACATGTCCTTTGACCCTGCTGTTCAGTATGTCGTGTGGCCACCATGCGCTGCAATTAGAGCTGCTATACGCCGTGGCATTGAATCAATATGGTTCTGAATACGTTCCTGAGGGATTTCCCTCCACGCACTTTGTATCCGAGCCCGCGAATCCGTGACACCAGTTACTGGAGGACTGTAACACACAAGGTGCCGACCAACCATATCCCAGACATGTTCGATGGATGACCTGGCGAACGTGCAGGCCAGAGAAGCAATGGTACCCGTCGCTCTTCGAAGAAGGCCTGTACATTCCTCGCATTACGTGGCCTGGCATTGTCCTGTTGATATGTGGCCTGTGGAGATGCATGAAGCAGGGGGAGTACCTCAGGGTCCACAACCTCCGTTAGGTACTGGTTGCTGTTCAAAGTGCCACAATACGTATGAGACGAGATCGGTTGTTGTAACCAATGGCGCCCCAAACTATCACACCTGCTGTTTGTCCGCTATGCCGCTCCACAATGCAGCCCTCCAGGTTGCGCTAACCACGGTACCGCCGGACACGTATGCGGCCATCAGTGTAGGACACGTTGAAGTGGGACTCATACGAAAAGATTACGCGTTGCCACTCAGCACCCCAGTGACGGTGTTCGCGTGCCCACTGCAGTCGGAGGAGCTTGCGGTCTCTGGACAATGGAAGCCGACGTAATGGCAAGCGTGCAACCAGTCCATCCTGCAGCAGACGACGACGAACCGTTGATGCAGAAAAGTTCACACCTGTTGCAGTGCTCCAGCGAGGAATTGTGGATGACGCTCTATGGTCCGTAATGGCCATGCGGACAAGATGACGGACATCCCGTGCTGTGGTCTTGTTCCGTAGTCCAGTTCCCGCTCGTCGCTGCGTACGACCCTCCTTCTATCCCCTGCTTCCACACACGCATCACACCGTCGTAGCAGCCCTATGCGAGCCGAAATTTCACCGTATGACAACCCCGTTTCCCGGAGGCCGAACTTTCTGTCCCGTTCGAACTCGCCCACATGCCGATATGGTTCCCTTCGACATCGACGCGACGTACTGGTACTCTCTGTATTGTATCCGCCTTGTGTGACAGCTCTGCACCGACTACACTAGGCGCAACACCGACTTTGTCAGGCCGACAGGAGAGGGCTCTGCTCGGCCTACGTGTACCCCATCTCGCTGCAAAATATCACGTATTGCTTGCGTGTGCACTTCCACGAAATACGGCGCTATTCGGGTAATTCCTTCTCGGTGTTGCACTTTTCACAAACGGCAGTGTATATACTTGTACCTGCGGGTCGAGAGTTCTGGCCTCGCAGTCTCCGCGTCATGCTCGGTGATGGGGATTCGTGCGGATACGATGGTGAGGGGGAGAGCCCCGGTTGTCTGTCAGCTGCCATCTGCGTCGTATCTCGCGGGCGGGTGTTACGATTTTCTTTGATTGGACTAAGTACAGTTTCCCATGCCTTACTTAGTCGGAAACCCGTGTCTCTGTTTATTAAATTATCCGTCACATGTGTTTCAATAGCTTCTTTGAAATGGAGTTCCAAAGTTTGTTTGTGTTGGCCAACACTTTCGTTTGCTGATAATTCATTGAATGTCTATTTTCAGTGTAGTGTTCTGCTATTGCCGACAAGCTGGGCTACAGTAAGCGGGTGTGGCGCCGGTGTTCTTTACAGCAATCTTCAGTAGTGCGGATTGTTTGACCATACAGGTTTTCCTGCATTCGCACAGGGCATGGGACATCCCCGCTTTTTGGAAATGAGGCTCGAGTTTCGATAGAGAGCGAAACACTGACGTTATTTTTTGGACATTATTTTTTGTTTTCGTAGTAGTCTGCCAATTTTGGATGATACATTGCCAGAAAACGGCGTGAGAGCGATCCTCTTTATTTTCTTCTGCTTCCAGGTTTTCGTCTTCCTTGGCGTTCTTGGGGTTCTTGAACTGTATGGCCGTTCGAATCTGTCGGCTGGTGTATCCATTTTCGCGGAAGACGGACTCCAGGTGTTGCATGTCTGCCTTCAGTGTTTGTTCATCTAAAGTGGTGTATACGCTGTGTACGAGGGTATTCGCCACACTATTTTTGCAAGGGATGGTGGCTGCTGGAGGCGTATAGATGTAAATCTGTATGAGTTGCCTTGTAGTAAACACCGTGGGCAAGCGAGCCGTCGGGACTATGCCGAACCAGAACATCGAGGAACAGAAGTTGCCGTCTTTTTCCGTTTCCATGGTAAATCTGTTATTTCATGGATGCAGTTCAGGTGTTTTATGAACTCCCGTACTTTTTCGGATCCATATGGACAAATGACAAACGATCGTCGACATAACGGAAGAAACAGACCGGTTTTAGTTCGCAGTTTCCAGTGCTCTCTCTTCGAAGTGCTCCTTAAACGCATTTGCTACAGCTGGCGAGGGAGATCTGCCCGTTGCTACGCCATCAGTCTGCTCATAGTACTGTCCATTCAAAACAAATAAAGCCGGACAGGGTGGCCGGGCGGTTCTAGGCGCTACAGTCTACAACCGCGCGACCGCTACGGTCGCAGGTTCGAATCCTGCCACGGGCATGGATGTGTGTGATATCCTTAGGTTAGTTAGGTTTAAGTAGTTCTAAGTTCTAGGGGACTGATGACCTCAGTCCATACAAATACTTTCAGAAACGACTTCCTGACACTTAAATCTAAACTCGATGATAACAAATTTTTCTTCTTCAGAAACGCTTTCCTTGCCATTGCCAGTCTACATTTTATATCCTCTCTACTTCGACCATCATCAGTTATTTTGCTCCCCAAATAGCAAAACACCTTTACTACTTGAAGTGTCTCATTTCCTAATCTAATTCCCTCGGCGTCACCCGACTTAATTCGACTACATTCTATTATCCTTGTTTTGCATTTGTTGATGTTCGACTTATACTCTCCTTTCAAGACACTGTCCATTCCGTTCAACTGCTCTTCCAAGTCCTTTGCTGTCTCTGACAGAATTACAATGTCATCGGCGAACCTCAAAGTTTTTATTTCTTCTCCATGGATTTTAATACCTACTCCGAACTTTTCTATTGTTTCCTTTATTGTTTGCTCAATATACAGATTGAATAACATTGGGGAGAGGCTACAACCCTGTCTTACTCCCTTCCCAACCACTGCTTCCCTTTCATACCCCTCGACTCTTATAACTGCCATCTGGTTTCTGTACAAATTGTAAATAGCCTTTCGCTCCCTGTATTTTACCCCTGCTACCTTCAGAATTTGAAAGAGAGTATTCCGATCAACATTGTCAAAAGCTTTCTCTAAGTCTACAAATGCTAGAAACGTAGGTTTGCCTTTCCTTAATCATTCTTCTAAGATAAGTTTCGTAATATTTGCCTGGACAACCCCCAAAATCAGTAACATCGGATTAAGTTTTTGCCTTTCAATCATATTGCTTCGTACTACGCACTACTTTTTTTATTTTTGACATTTCACGTAAAACTTAACGTCACAACGTTTGAATGTGTTTCTGTGTATTCTTGCAATGATTCATCTCTGAGCAGATAATAAAACGAAAAGTATTTACATGTCAGACTGCGTCTTACATTCACTGAGTACTGATGACTTCAATTAGTATTTGAAACTCATCCAAAGTAAAAACAAATGTATGAAGAATCATTACAGTGTTATCAATTCGTATCTAAACCAGTGTTTGCCCCTTAGCACCACGTGATATATTTTCAAAAGTCATGGCGGATACTGTTAAACGGATGCTCTGTCTAGATTTACCATCTCGATTGCTTTCGTTACCCATAGTTAACGTGATCCATACTTCTATCTCTCCCAAACGTCTAGTTATTTCTTGAACTAGTGGAACTTCTTTCTCATAAATTTGTGGCTTAACTAATCATACACTGATCCATCTTAACGTCCGTCATTAGTCATATTGTTAATTGAAAAAACACAAATATCTGCCAGACTGCTACACTTGGAGTTATGTCAACATAATTAAGAGATGATGCAAAAGTACAGAAAATTGAGGTATTCATGACTTGGAGCATGCTTTTGATTTCTGCCCGTAACAACTGACTACACGTGGGAAAGTTGGTAGATAAGGACGCCGACAAAGCTGAGTACAACATCTTGATTACTGACCTCCACAAGAAACACAGGGACATACACTTTATCTTTAGCTGCGATAACAATCCATTCTTACTGAATACTTGAATATCAATACCTAATGTTGCAAAGTGATCTACAAGATATCTATATTGTGCGAAAAGTGGCAATTTACTTCAAACAACTAACAGTGTGTGATCCTCCACAAGAGTGCTAAAATTAATCCGTTAAATTATGGTTAGACGATAAATCATACAAATTTGAAGGTTGTCGATTCAGGTGAATACCTAGGGATTACAATTATGAACAGTTTTAATTGGAATCATCACAGAGAAAAAGTTCTGGGGAAGGCCAATCAAAGACCGCGTTTTATTGGCAGAAAACTTAGAAGGTGCAACAAATGTACTTAAGAGGCTGCCTACACTACGCTCTTCTGGAATATTGTTGCTCGGTGAGGCATCCTTAACATATGCTATTGACGAAGAACATCGAAAAAGTTCAAATAAGGTTAGCTCATTTTGTATTATGAGAGATTGTTAAGGATGTGATACGCGAATTGGGATGGCGATCATTAAAATAAAGGTATAACACGTACTGTCAATAGTCGGAGGAGATACTAAATTTCAGCGTCTTGCACTGAGATACTATAACAATGAGCTGTAACCAGGGTTTCTTCATTGACTGTAAGAATTTTGCTGTAGTTTTCGTTTATGAAGTGAAGACCTAAGCATTTATTATAGATGAAGTATGTGAAGCAATGATTTATGGACTTTCTTAATGAGGATATGATGAGATAATAAGAAGTGAGGATTGCGAACTTTTTATGATTATTATGCAGACGTTTATGGTTTATGATATGAAGTATGGTGTATATATGTTAAGGATTACTAGGATTACGTGTTGATTTTACCCTTGGTGCATGCTTTGTTGATTGTGTTTTGGTGAGTTTCTTTGATGAGTAGTATTTCTAATGGTTTGAAAATAGGTGCTGCAAAACTATAAGAATTTACAGGAAGATAAACACTTGCATTTTTTTCGAGAACAGCAACGTGAAGGATTGAAGACGCTCATTGCCATGTACTTACTTGCATTAATGAATTTTTTTTTTCATTCATAGGATAATACCATTTCTCATTCTTTTTCAGCTATAGTTAATCGACTTCATTGGGAAGACATAATTTCTTAAACATTTTCATTCTGTATGTTTACATTGCTTGTTCGTAGAAACTGGTGAAAGTGACATGGCAGTACCTTTTGTGAGTGGTCTGGCTCTGTCACCGGATTTATTATGGACAAGTACTGCACCCACTGAGTCTGCTCTTAGCAGCATCAAAAACAATCACGACACAACGCTTTCACTTGGTGAGTTATTACAACCTTATAAGTGCTAAAAGACACTTCAACATGTGCTTCGTAGTGTACTGTGTACAGTAATGTCAACGGCTTTGTTTACAACAACCACGAAATGATATTGCTTCAATACATACTTGCTACGACTAAAAGACAATGTTATCACAGCCAGTCTCATGAGGTTTCGTGCAGCATAACTACAAAAATAATAACGCCATGACTGTCGTTTTTTCCCACAGTTGATGATTTCATAACAAGTGCACACTTCTTTCAAACGAAATATAGCATATTTTGAGTGCACCTGAGCATCAACGTAAGAAAAATTTGTAACATTACTTGGAGCGCCCCTGAGCATGAAATGTGCAAAGCTTTTTGCAATTTAATTTATGTGCGACTGAGCACCACTACTTCCAAAACAAAAACATTTTTCATTACTTCTTTACAGTGTATATATGCGCATCACAGGTATGTATTGTAAATAATGTAATCTTTTTATGTGTTTCATTGGTGTATTGTACTACTTCCTAGCTTATTACTACTTATGTGTAATATTGTATATACAAATTTTGCAGTACAATCTTTTACATGTGTAAAAATCATCCTGCAAATTTCTAGTCGGAGAGGCCGTGAGATAGTGAAACAGCTCTATTGGGGGTTTATTATTTGGATTTCTGGAATTTGTACATAATTTGGACGTCTCAAACGCTAAGCGACAATTTTCAATCGCTTATTATTCGCGCGCAGTTTTTGGTCAGAATATTTGTGTTGCTGGAATTTATTTTATTTTATTTTATTTTAATCGCTGCTTGACAGCGAGGAGCGCGGGATTTCTATCGTTACAGTAGTAGTGGCACAGACACTGAGCGCTCGTGGCAATGCAGATGTAAAGTTAAGTGCATATTTATTCAAGTACAGCGATTTGTATTTGAATATTGCGAAACAGAGGAGAAGGTTTTGATTAGTGATTTAGAATGAAGAGAGTATGAAGAGGAATGAATGCAATGTAAGCTATTTTTAATGTTTATTAATGATTTACTAACATTTGTGAGAATAAGAGTTTGATTTCAATGCTGCCCTTTGTCAATGTTAATGACTGTTGTAACATTACTTCCATACAGGTAATGATACATCAGATAGTTTAAAACAGTTTGTTGAAGGAATGTTTCACCTAAGAGCATTGTCCACATATTCGATCCATGCCATTTTTATTTCAAGGAGTGTCTCATTAAATGATTTGTATAAAGTAGCTTACCTGTTGTCTGGAGCATTGCACTAAGCTCTCAGCAACTGTAGTTAACAATTTGCAACTGGCGTACAGAGAGCAGCAAGCACCGCGTTTCCAAGCAACTACACGACAAGTTTTTTTGATATCAGTTCAGTTTTCTACGAAAATTATCAATGCACAAGGACCATTTCATGAACAACATTATTAAGCATGTCATTAACGCACAAGGACCACTTTGTTTATTTAAAGAGATATTAGTAAAGTTTAGAATTTAATCAGTTTGCATATTTTTAAAAAGATTATAAAACAGGGCCAAATTCATGTTGTTTTCTCGCAGATAGATATACAGGGTGTCCCAGTCAAACCTCCCTGATTTCAAGGACCCAGGAGAGAAAAACCACAGTAGATACGACAGTGAAAAATGCACCACATTGTAGAGCATCTCAAAGAATTTATATTCCCCTGTCATAAGTGCCAAGTATCGTCGCCAGAGTGCAGCATGGTCGCATGAAGTGAAAATGGCGACTCCACAGCAGGGCGGGCAAGCGGTAGTGTGGTTTGCAGAAACAAAATCGCCGATTACTGTTCAAAGAAATTATCCTCGTGTGTATGAATGTGATCCACCTGATGTGAAAAAATTAAGGAATAGTATAGGAAGTTTATGGCAACAGGAAGTGTTCTGAAACATTCTGGCAGTGCTCTTTCCGGAGTTTCAGAAGAGACAATGGAGGACATCAGATAAACGTTTCTCAATAGCCCACGTAAGTCAATTCTTCAGCATCTAGGCAACCTGATGTACCACGATCAACATTGCATCGTGTAGTTCACCAGCATCGTCGTATGTGCGCTTACAAAGTGCAAATTCTGCAACACTTGACGCTGAACAATAAACCATGCCGACAACAATTTGCTGCGGATATGCTGCAGCGTATTGATATGGATGCCAGCTTCCTGGAAAGATGTTTATTCACACATGAGGCAACCTTTCATAAATCAGGAAGGGTTAATAGGCATATTGTTCGGATTTGGGGTTCGCCGGCTGGGGTGGCCGAGCGGTTCTAGGCGCTAGTCTGGAGCCGCGCGACCGCTACGGTCGCAGGTTCGAATACTGCCTTGGGCATGGATGTGTGTGATGTCCTTAGGTTAGTTCGTTTTAAGTAGTTCTAAGTTCTAGGGGACTGATGACCTCAGACGTTGAGTCCCATAGTGCTCAGAGCCATTTGAACTATTTGGGGTTCGCAAAATCCGCACATTGTCATTGAACATGTTTGTGATAGCCCTAAGCTAAACGTCTGGTGTGGGCAAATGCACGTCAGTATTGTTGGACCGTTCTTCTTTGCGGAACAAACAGCGAATGGGTCAGCGTGTCTGGAAATCAAAAAATGGTTCAAATGGCTCTGAGCACTATGGGACTTAACATCTGATGTCATCAGTCCCCTAGAACTTAGAACTACTTAAACCTAACTAACCTAAGGACATCACACACATCCATGCCCGAGGCAGGATTCGAACCTGCGACCGTAGCAGTCCCGCGGTTCCGGACTGCAGCGCCTAGAACCGCACGGCTACCGCGGCCGGCTGTCTGGGAATTTTGGAGCAGTTTGTGTACCCTCAGATACAAGACTTGCAACCCAGCATCATTTTTAAACAAGATGGAGCTCCGGCACATTGGTCAACGGCTGTTCGCAAGTTCCTGGATAGGAAATTTCCCAATTATTGGATAGGATGCGGAGGACCCATTGCCTCGCCACCACGTTCACCCAACATTGCGCTGCTTGATTTCTTCATGTGGGGATTCGTGAAGGACCGTGTGTATTTGACAAAAGAGGACGATATTCCTACGTTGCGACATCGTATCACTAATGCGATTGCAACAAGAACGGAGGAAATGTTACAAAGAACCTGGCAAGAAAATGCTACCAATGGTTCACATGTAGAGGTACATTGATGATGAATAAATAAATTCTTTGAGATGCTCTACAATGTGGTGCATTTTTCATTGTCGTATCTACTGTGGTAATTTTTTTCCTGGGTCTTTGAAATCAGGGAGGTTAGAGTGGGACGCCCTGTACTTGGTTCCTCTCGCAGTTTGAACTGCACAAAATCACCCAAAGCTAAACAACAGCAAAGTTACAATCAAGCCAGTACGAGCTACAAAACAAACGAAAAATGTGTTAAAAGGAAACTTTCAGTATAAGTAATATTTTCTGGGCATGTGTAAGAATGTGAAAGAATGGCAAAGTAACGACCGTAGGTGGAGTAGGGTGAAACTTCTTCTTCAGCAGAAGGGAATAACCTCAAGATACAACATTATCAGTTATATGAAGGTGTTTTGTTTTATAGGAGGGATTTCTCGTTTGACAATTCATCCACCAGTGTTATGGTAAGTTAAAAATATGTACGCACTACTATGATAGCCTAATTACCTATCTACAGCTGTTTAATGTTAACACTGGATTCTTTATTTGGAAGGTGGTAGAACTGTGGGGTTGCAATGTTTCACAAGACAGCGGAGCAGTGAACATGTACAAATAACATTAATTTTAATCAATGCATAAAAATACACTCGGATTCATCTGTGTCGCCCAAAAGCCGCGGTGATCAACAGAAATGTCCCCCAAACGGCGATGGTTTCATTTCTTTAAAAAAATTGCTTAATATTCTATCATTGCTAGGCCAAATAGCAAAATATCGCCCAGTCTGGTCACATGGGGGGGGGGGGGGGTACTGCGATACGGAACGATGGGGAGGGTTTGTGGAGAGTGGAAGGGATACGGGATGAAGCACGTTCCGTGGTTCGTTCGTTTCTAAAAGATTTTTTTCAGCTGGTTGCTTCAGTTCATCGTAGCCGACTGCGCTCTGCATCCTTCCCTCCCTCTTTCGTCCAAAATCTGTTTAAGCTCTTGTAATACTGAAATAACTGAAGCCAGCAAATCCATGCACAATTAAATCTTAAAATATGCATGCATTCATGCAGTATCAAATGACGTAACAAGCATTATGAAACGAAAAACGCGCAATGGCAGAATTCAGTCTTTTGTCGTATTACCTTTTATTTTATTTTAAAACAGTGTACAACAGCCAGTTTGCCGAGCGGTTCTAGGCGCTACAGTCTGGAACCGCGCGACCGCTACGGTCGCAGGTTCGACTCCTGCCCCGGGCATGGATGTATGTGATGTCCTTAGGTTTGCGTAGTTCTAAGTTCTAGGGGACTGATGACCTCAGATGTTCAGTCCCATTGTGCTCAGAGCCATTTGAACCATTCTCCTTATTCCAAAAGCCTGTCGGCAATAATCACGGAGTCCGAAAACTTAAGCGCTCGTCCGTTGCTTATCACTTCTTTAGCTCAAATCCAGGGTGAAAGAAGACGAGTGTAAAATGTCTTTGGAGGCTGAACAGAGATTGGAGCTTGACTGCTTCTTAATATTTTGCCAAAATATAACACTCCTAAGTAATGATATTACATCTCCGCTTGGTGAAAACTCCGAGTTCATTGTCGAATAAAATGGTTTATCGTTCTTTATGGAAGTTTTAAGAATAAATCAAAAACACGAGTCTTTTTTAAGGTCTTCTTTAACAAATCGGATCCCACCCACCCTTTGACAAACTCCAGGATACATCTAAGCATTCTTAGGAAACCTGAATCGATTTTGTACGGTAATATATCTAATTTCACTTGTCGTATATAGAGTTCGCCCGCTTAGCTGAGTGGTTACGTGCTAGCCTCCCATGCTGTGGTCCCGGGTTGTGGACCGAGTGTAGTGTTGCCCTCATCACCGGCACGCAAGTCGCCCATTATGTGGCGTCGACTGAAGTAAGACTCGCACTCGGCGGCCGAACTTCCCCGGATGAAGCCTCCCGGCTGGCACTGCCATACGATCATTTCATTTTTGTCGTATACAGAGGGAATTTTTGAAAGATCAGCAGATTAAACAAATATTAACTTCACGGTTGAAACAACAAGCCAACCCCATAGTGAGGATCTTTCGTGAGTTTATTCGTCTTATGAGGACCTATGCGACTCATAAACAGACCAAACGGATATTTCTAGATATGTTCGAAGAAGTAGTGAATAATTTTCCTATGTGTTCTACCTCACATATTCCAGTTGAGTTAGTGAAAGGGGGACGGAAAAGAATTAGTAGTTGAAGCCCATTCCACATATGTCGCAAACTGAGGAAACCCTGAAAAAAAAATTAAAAACAAATGTTGACATCTGTCGCAGAAAATGCTAATCTGCGAAAGGCACAGCTTGACAAGGGGCTAGGCAAATGCAAGCATACTCTGTAGGCGAGAATGTGACGTTGAAAGCACACTACAAACCTTCTCTATTATTAAGAAAGAATAAGAAATGGAAAGTACTATACATTCGCGATAACCTAAGTTCTCCACGAAGGTAATTACCTTTCGGCTTATCCAACTACGAGGAAAACTGAAGGCCTGTAACCTCATCATGACTTGAAGAAATATTTTCAATAGTTGAATGGATATATGATGAATATGACTTTGGTAATACACTGTACTAATTACAACGAATATAATTTTATGCTCATTCAATAATGTTAAGAAATTGGGAATGTAAATTACCACGACCCGTTGAGCTTTAGTTTTTGTAGAGGAAATGCTTTGGCTGCAAGAGCGTCAGAATACATAAGGAAATGTATTTGTGTAGCAACAGGAGGTAGGACATAGATTATTAGTCTCCCATTTAACTTAAAACATGCGCTTGATGTGTCAGAGAGAAGTGAGAAGTACGACCACTGTAACCGTAGATTAAGTATTGATTAAGGGCTTCGGAGTCATTGGACACGACCTTTTTAGTATGTAAGTAAAAGCAGTTTGTTCATATGCCTATTTTTTGAGATGGAACGAAAAATTGACGGCCCTCTACAAGGTATGAAAGTGTTTTGCGTAATATGGGAGTGAGTATACGTAGAAACTTCACACGTAACACATGTAGCCAGCCAAATGTTACGCTCTTACAAAATAATCTGCTAAAGGACTATTTGTTAATAGTCATAAAGATTAAGCAAAAAACCACATTGCAAGCTTATCTGCCACCTGTAGCTAAGACACAGTGAAAATCTAATAGACCATAATCTAAGAATTTTAATCAACCATCATGTACTTGAATATGGGTCAATAAGTGTTCTGTCTGCATTGAAGAACAAGTTTTCTGTCATATGGTTTTAAGTCTCATGAGCAATAATGCAGTAAGCATTGTATAATGATGTCTGGAACATAAGTTGGTATAAGAAGTGACCAAAGGTTGCGCTCGAACAAGTATAGATGTTGTAGTTGTTGTGGTCTTCAGTCCTGAGACTGGTTTGATGCAGCTCTCCATGCTACTCTATCCTGTGCAAGCTTCTTCATCTCCCAGTACCTACCGCAGCCTACTTCCTTCTGAATCTGCTTAGTGTATTCATCTCTTGGTCTCCCTCTACGATTTTTACCCTCCACGCTGCCCTCCAGTTCTAAATTGGTGATCCCTTGATGCCTCAGAACATGTCCTACCAACCGATCCCTACTTCTGGTCAAGTTGTGCCACAAACTCCTCTTCTCCCCAGTTCTATTCAATACCTCCTCATTAGTTATGTGATCTACCCATCTAATCTTCAGCATTCTTCTGTAGCACCACATTTCGAAAGCTTCTATTCTCTTCTTGTCTAAACTATTTATCGTCCATCCTGACATTTAAATCTATACTCAATGTTAACAAATTTCTCTTCTTCAGCCATTGCCAGTCTACCTTTTATACCCTCTCTACTTCGACCATCATCAATTATTTTGCTCCCCAAATGGAAAAACTCCTTTACTACTTTAAGTGTCTCATTTCCTAATCTAATTCCCTCAGCATCACCCAACTTAATTCGATTACATTCCATTATCCTTGTTTTGCTTTTGTTGATGTTCATCTTATACCCTCTTTTGAAGATAGATAGTGAAGATTTATAATGATAGAATGACCGTCATTGAAGTAATGTTGAAGGAATGTTTTAGTAATGGATGGTGATGAGACAATTTCACTTTCTTGGTTACATGAAATTCAGATAGTAAAGACTTTTACAGCTACAAGATGATCGGATGATTACCAAAATGACTTAATCAGTTATCCACTGTGACAGAAATGGCGTAAAATTTTGTTAAGCACACAGTGATTAGTGAGTCCATGAATAAAAGTGACTGTATTACCAATAAGGCTCACATGCATAATATTACTACACTGTTGGAAAAACCACATAGTGGTAGCAATGAATTTTTTAAATTTATCTTATGAATTACCACGTCAGTTTATGTTTGTACGTATACATGCGTATACATAGCAGCTATGAGTTTTCTCATGCGCAGTAGCAATCAGCTATCTCACATAATGAAAGCAATGCAAAAGATGAGAACAGCGTCAAATAGCAAGCACTCTAGTAATGTTTCGATGCAGGCATTATGTTTATAGAATTGTGCTACCCGTGTCCAACGTCAAGAACTAATGTGAAGCAAGTTTTAAACTCACGAAATTTTGCTTTTCCTAAAGAGTTACGCAAACAGTGGTTTTACGACACGTCAACGATGTTGAGACTTATTTCTTGCACATCTATGGTGCGATTCATGTATGATTAAAATGATGGTCAGTGATGCCAAACGTTATTCAGTGCTTCTGCTCTGTTAGGAACAACTTACGGAGACACTTTTTGTAAAAAAATTATTACTGCAAAAGGAGAATGAAATCGAAGAAACTCTGTAACTGTGTAAATTGTTGTAATGAAATTTTAAGGTCTTGCACAAGCCAATAACTATATTCTAATCGGATTTGTCGTGAGAGAGGCCTAGAAACATGTATGTAAAGCACTATATAAATACGGCAACGCGGAGAGGAATCCTGGTAGTAACCAATCTCAAGCATCCAGCACTAAAATGGACTTGAAAAGCGATCAGTGCAACTCGTACAAGCCTAGACAACAGTACACAAGAGTAGTATGCACTTGCGTAATTGTAACATGGTATGGAGATCTTCTTCCCCCCGTGAACCGTGTACCTTGCCGTTGGTGGGGAGGCTTGCGTGCCTCAGCGATACAGATGGCCGTACCGTAGGCACAACCACAACGGAGGGATATCTGTTGAGAGGCCAGACAAACGTGTGGTTCCTGAAGAGGGGCAGCAGCTTTTTCAGTAGTTGCAGGGGCAACAGTCTGGATGATTGACTGATCTGGCCTTGTAACACTAACCAAAACAGCCTTGATGTGCTGGTACTGCGAACGGCTGGGAAACTACAGCCGTAATCTTTCCTGAGGGCATGCAGCTTTACTGTATGGTTAAATGATGGTGGCGTCCTCTTGGGTAATATATTCCGGAGGTAAAATAGTCCCCCATTTGGATCTCCGGGTGGGGAGTACTCAAGAGGACGTCGTTATCAGGAGAAAGAAAACTAGCGTTGTACGGGTCGGAGCGTGGAATGTCAGCTCCCTTAATCGGGCAGGTAGGTTAGAAAATTTAAAAAAGGGAAATGGATATGTTAAAGTTAGATATAGTGGGAATTAGTGAAGTTCGGTGGCAGGAGGAACAAGACTTTTAGTCAGGTGAATACAGAGTTATAAATACAAAGTCAAATAGGGGTAATGCAGGAGTAGGTTTAATAATGAATAAAAAAAATAGGAGTGCGGGTAAGCTACTACAAACAGCATAGTGAACGCATTATTGTGGCCAAGATAAACACGAACCCCATGCCTACTACATTAGTACAAGTTTAAATGCCAACTAGCTCTGCAGATGATGAAGAAATTGATGAAATGTATGATGAGATAAAAGAAATTATTCAGATAGTGAAGGGAGACAAAAATTTATTAGTCGTGGGTGACTGGAATTCGAGAGTAGGAAAAGGGATAGAAGGAAACATAGTAGGTGAATATGGATTGGGGGTAATAAATGAAACAGGGAGCCGTCTGGTAGAATTTTGCACAGAGCATAACTTAATCATAGCTAACACTTGGTTCAAGAATCATAAAAGAACGTTGTATACATGAAAGAAGCCTGGAGATACTAAAAGGAATCAGATAGATTATATAAAGGTAAGACAGAGATTTAGGATCCAGGTTTTAAATTGTAAGACATTTCCAGGGGCAGATGTGGACTCTGACCACAATCTATTGGTTATGAACTGCAGATTAAAACTGAAGAAACTGCAAAAAGGTGGGAATTTAAGGGGATGGGACCTGGATAAACTGACTAAACCAGAGGTTGTACAGAGTTTCAGGGAGACCATAATGGAACAATTCACAGGAATAAGGGAAAGAAATACAGTAGAAGAAGAATGGGTAGCTCTGAGGGGTGAAATAGTGAAGGCAGCAGAGGATCAAGTAGGTAAAAAGACGAGGGCTAGTACAAATCCTTGGATGACAGAAGAAATGTTGAATTTAATGACGAAAGGAGAAAATATAAAAATGCAGTAAATGAAGCAGAAAAATGGAATACAGACGTCTCAAAAATGAGATCGACAGGAAGTGCAAAGTGGCTAAGCAGGCATGGCTAGAGGACAAATGTAAGGATGTAGAGGCGTATATCTCTAGGGGTAAGATATATACTGCCTACAGGAAAATTAAAGAGACCTTTGGAGAAATGAGAACCACTTGTATGAATATCAAGAGATCAGATGGAAACCAAGTTCTAAGCAAAGAAGGGAAAGCAGAAAGGTGGAAGGAGTATATAGAGGGTCTACACAAGGGCGAGGTACTTGAGGACAATATTATGGAAATGGAAGAGGATGTAGATGAAGATGAAATGGGAGATATGATACTGCGTGAAGCGTTTGACAGAGCACTGAAAGACCTAAGTCGAAACAAGGCCCCGGGAGTAGACAACATTCCATTAGAACTACTGGCAGGCTTTGGAGAGCCAGTCCTGACAAAACTACCATCTGGTGAGCAAGATGTATGAGACAGGCGAAATACCCTCAGACTTCAAGAAGAATATAATAGTACCAATCCCAAAGAAAACAGGTGTTGACAGATGTGAAAATTACCGAACTATCCGTTTAATAAGTCACGGCTGCAAAATCCTAACGCGAATTCTTTGCAGACGAATGGAAAAACTGGGGACGATCAGTTTGGATTCCGTAGAAATATTGGAACACGTGAAGCAATACTGACCCTACGACGTATCTTAGAAGCTAGATTAAGAAAAGGCAAACCTACGTTTCTAGCATTTGTAGACTTAGAGAAAGCTTTCGACAATGTTAACTGGAATACTCTCTTTCAAATTCTGAAGGTGGCAGCGGTAAAATACAGGGAACTAAAGGCAATTTACAATTTGTACAGAAACCAGATGGTAGTTATAAAAGTCGAGGGACATGAAAGGGAAGCAGTGGTTGTGAAGGGAGTGAGACAGGGTTGTAGCCTCTCCCCGATGTTGTTCAATCTGTATATTGAGCGAGCAATACAGGAAACAAAAGAAAAATTCGGAATAGGTATTAAAATCCATGGAGAAGAAATAAAAACTTTAAGGTTCGCCGACGACATCGTAATTTTGTCAGAGACAGCAAAGGACTTGGAAGGGCAGTTGAACGGAATGGACAGTGTCTTGAAAGGAGGATATAAGACGAACATCAACAAAAGCAAAACGAGGATAATGGAATGTAGTCGAATTAAGTCGGGTGACGCCGAGGGAATTAGATTAGGAAATGAGGCACTTAAAGTAGTAAAGGAGTTTTGCTATTTGGGGAGCAAAATAACTGATGATGGTCGAAGTAGAGAGGATATAAAATGTAGACTGGCAATGGAAAGTAAAGCATTTCTGAAGAAGAGAAATTTGTCAACATCGAGTTGTAATTTTTCCTCCTATCTACGTAAGTCTGTAGCTCTCAAGTCGTTCGAGCAATCAATCATTCATGATAGGAAACACAGTCATAGCTCAGTCACTCAAAATGACTCTGAAATTTTACTTGTTAGAATGAAATCAGGCGATGATTCTTCTTCTCTGCAGGCTCGTGCTTTGCGGCAGTCTGCTAATCTGTACAAATAAAATGCCTCGTAATTTTGAGAGCGTTGTATAATCAGTCGGGAAACCTCAAATCAAGCGGATATTTGGCTTTGATGAAGTTTAACCTTCCGAAGAAGTAATGGAGCTCTTGGATTATTAAATGCAGGTTCGTATCCAGTCTTTCGGAAGTTCCCTTCTGATTAACAACTACGCAATATATCGATAAATATCATTAATTCTCATATTTCCAATACACACCTTTTATTTGAAGGAGCAATCTATATATATTTCCTCTTAATCGTACAGTTCGTATCAGATATCTTCTGTGATAAATCTCAATAATCAGATTACAGTTCTTCCAAACCAAGCTCAGGCTAATCGGCACGAAGACAATCCCGGAACCTCCCTTTCCTTTTTTTTTTCTAACAACCACCAGAGAGAGTACTACAAAGAATACTTATGCGCTCATGGCATAGCTATTGTATGAGCTACTTTTCGCATGGATTCTGCGAGTATGAAGATAGAAAATTAGTAAACGTCATTCAAGGGTAGAATTGTATCTGAATAATTCACCGAATATAAAGAGATAGTACAATTGCCCCTCGCAGCGAGCAAATAATAATGATAATACACTTTACGAGCTAACAGAAAAAAATTTGTTGGGTTGTTTATTCAAAAGAGGAATATTTTGAATTCGTAGAATTTTACTATAGAGAGTATGGGTAACATGTTAAGACAATAAGTTACGAGAATACCTATGCTGTAACTTTTACATGTACCTGGGTATACCCGCATCCCGAGTACATAACCAGGGAAGATGTAGATTGGTGTAATTACGAAAAAGGTCTACCCATTTGGGAACTGGCCTTCACAGGGAAACCCTGGATAACCCGGAAGAATAGACCCCAGCTCAGGTATTAAAGAAGATAGGAAAGCCTAAATCCAGTAATTTTGAAATATATAGAAGCTCTATAGATTAGATTGAAGGAAAAGTGCCTCATAGCCAAAAAAAATTTTACAATATTGCTCAAAAAAAAAAAAAAATTCAAAATCCTTCTTTCGACGATGTAGCCGGCGATCTCGTGAAGTCGATGGAACAGGAACACTGGTTACGGACACCGGGTAGGCGACGTATAGCGTTTGGTGGAGGCGGCACGGAGGACAGGCGATGGCTTATGGTACAGGATAGAAGCTGGTAACGTGCCGTAGAAACAGGAAGATGATCTCAGGAACAGATGGTCCGGGACGTGAACATGAAACAGGTTTAAAATGGAATAAGAAAAGGTTCTGACTGAATAAATCCCTGGAAGAGAGTGGATTAAGGCAACGAAGTCCATATTTCATCGTTGAACTCAAAATGGGAGTGGATTCTTATATTCTTCCATCTGTACTAGACTGGAACATCCATCAGTCCTGCCAATCGCGAAATTTTTTGTAGTCCTCAATACCAAAGTTGTTTTGCATTACAACTGCTGATGGTCCAAAACATTGCCAAATAGACTGTGGGCATTTAAATTTTGTTGTAGCTCTTATCGAATGTATCCCTCTCAAAAAAAAATTTTAATCTAATCTTCGTTTTGTTATAGTGCAGGTGGAAGTATAGCATTGAAACTGTCCGAGGTTTGCTTTCAATTACGAAATTATGGATAAAATTTAAGTTTACATCTGATGAAAAATTTTAAACATAGGCATATGACACTGACTCCACAAAAGGAATAATTTGAAAATTTTCATTATTCTTATAATTAATTGATTTATAGATCCACTTGCAAATAAATATCATTAATGATGACATATGTTCATTTAACAAATCATCCAATCGCAGAATCTTCTTCATCCTCTCATGAACATTTATGGAAATATATTTCAACAATTATGTCCATATTATGAAACACACAAACTGCTATTCTTAAAAAGTTAATTAAAATTCTTAAATTAATTCTCCGGGTAAAGAAGGCATAATGAAAAATCTAAAAATTATAATAATTTTCTCTCGCGCAACCAGAGAATTTCTTCAATTGTTTGCACATTATCGACTGTTGCTTCATTTCACAGTCCATTTGTTTTCTTGCGCGAACAGCGCACATCATACTCACAGCGTATTTGCCTAAATATCCCACACTGTTCAAGTTCCACACGCAATTCTCACATAAGTGCCGTGCCTTGAGGAAATGTAGATGTACTTTCATTGTATATCACTGTGGTTTCTGCTCATAGTCCACACTTTCAAACACTAGTAATTAACAAATTCTTCTACCTATCTAAAATTTTTTGTGCTAAACTATCACAGGAGTAATCTCACTGTCTCTTAAACTATCACAAGAGTAATCTCACTGTCTCTTAACCTACCACAGGAGTAATCTCACTGTCTCTTAACCTACCACAAGAATAATCTCACTGTCTCTTAACCTATCACAGGAGCAAACTCACTGTCTCTTAACCTCTAGACAACATAAACTTCTTGATATTTATATACACATTCGACTCATAGTCAAATTCCACTCTAAATTCTTCTCCATATTTGGTATCACAGATCTACGATCCTTCAAAAAATTTCTTAATATCATTATGCGGGAATAATCCCTTTATTCTTTTCGATTCGGGATATGCCAACAAGTATGATCCAGGATTTGGTATATTTACAATAACATATGGTCCGGTATAAATAAGATTCCATTTCTTTATGTTCTTCATCAGTTTAGAGGAATGGATGTGTCGCCTCAATAAAACATTTTCTCCAAGATGAAACGTCTGAATCCGGTGAATCCGTTTATCATATGTCAATTTCCGTTGTATTGCCTTTTTAGTTAAATTGACAAGTGCGAGTCGAATCTTTTCCTCCCATTTTAAATTCTGGTCTTCATACTTTGGCAGATGGTTTATCAAGCAGTTCTTTTCAATCTGACTAAACATAAGCTCTGTTGGAGTAAAGTTAGTTGAGGTATGTGTCAGATTATTAAATATTTGTTCAAATTCTGACAAATAATCAGCCCATGACGTTTGTTTACTGTGACAGTATGTTCGCATAAATCGGTTTAATTCTCGGAAAACTCGTTCTATTGGACTACCTTGTGGATGGTAACATGACGTCAAAATTTGTCGAATACCAAGTTGTGTTAGTGTTTGCTTCCATTTAAATCCAGTAAAAATTCTGGCATTATCTGTAATTATGGATTTTGGTAAACCTACATGCGGAAGATAGTCACGCACCAATCTCACTACAACAGCTCTGGCAGTAGCACACTTTAATGGATATAGTTTTACATATTTTGTAAACACGTCAAAGAATCCAACAATGAATTTGACTCCTCCTCTTGATCGTGGGAGAGGGCCGCAAATATCACACGAAATTAATGCCCTTGGCTCTCGTGGAATAATTGAATGCAGAACATGCTTACTACCTCTATTATCCGGTTTTGCCTTTTGACAGAGTAAACAGTTTTGTATTGTTTTGTGCACTTTTCTCCGAATATTCGGAAAATAACAGTATGCCCCTATTTTATTAGCACATTTAATTACACCAAAATGTCCCCATGATAAGTGGGTAAACCAAATTAATTTTTCCTCACATTCCTTCGGGATACATACACACCACCGTGGATTGTTGTCCTTCCCACGTCTGAAGAATAAGCCTCCATTTACTAATTTATAATGACCTAAACTAGCCCTTGAATTTTGTTGTTCCTTTAGCTGAATTATCTTCTTCCATCGAGGGTCTTTTCGTTGTAAATTTCCCATATCTCTACAAAGATGTACATAATAAGTCTTGTAGATATTGTCCTGCAACAGTAATACTGGAAAATCCGAAGTATTTACTGATTCTATTTCCGGCGTTAAACCTTCTGGGGATCTTGACAGCGCATCCGCAATAATATTTTCTTTGCCAGACACATGAATAATTTTAAATTGGTACTGTTGTAGTGTCATTGTCCAACGTGACAGTCTAGGATGTAATAATTTACATGTTTGCAAAAAGGTTAGTGACTGATGGTCACAATACACAATCGTTTTCGAACCATATAAATAATAGTTAAACTTCTTGAATGCCCAGATAACCGCAAGTGCTTCAAGTTCTGTGGTCGTATAAGCTCTTTCACAGGGCGATAACACTCGACTAGCAAATGCTATCGGACAGAATGTTGGTACCCCTTTTATTTTCCTTATTTGGAAGAGACAAGCACCTAATCCAACATCCGATGAATCCGTGGATAGACAGAACTCACAATTCATATCAGGGTGATATAATAAGGATGCGTTAACGAGTTGGTCTTTAATGTCTCGAAAAGCTAGTTCACATTCTTCAGTCCATTGCCATGGCACATCCTTCCGTAGAAGCCGGTTTAATGCCTCAGAATTCATGGCTTGAGTCTTTATGAAACGACGGAAGAACGATGCCATACCTATAAATCCCTTCAGCTGTCTTTTATTCCGTGGTGATGGAAAATTGCGAATTGCACTTATCTTCTTCTCGGTAGGCAGGATACCTTTCGCATCTATCATATGTCCTAAGAACTTGATTTGTGGTAAAGCAAAATGAGACTTTTGTAAGTTTACTGTAATTCCGGTTTTCTTGAAAACAACAAAAATCCTTTCCAAAATATACAAATGCTCTTCCCATGTTTTCGTGGCTATTAATAAGTCGTCAACAAACACAGTTATATGACTACGCAATTCTGGTCCAAGAACATAATCCAACGCTGAAATAAATATTCCGGCATTAATATTAAGTCCGAACGGGACAACTCTAAATTGGTAACTTCTCCCAGCATAGATAAATGCGGTATATTTCCTAGATTCTTCATCCATTTGGACCTGCCAGTACGAACTTCTCAAATCAACACTAGTTAAGTACGAAACATCCTGGAAATTTTGAATTAATTCATCTATATTTTCCGGATGAGTTCTTACAGGTACTATTATTTTATTAATCTCTCTCGCATCCAGAACTAATCTTACGTTGCCTCCAGGTTTTGGAACGACTAAGATCGGAGAACAATATGGACTAGTTGATGGCTCAATCAAGTTCCATTCTAACATTCTATTTATCTCCCTTTGAACAGATTGTTTTAAACGCAAGGGGATCGGATAGTGCGTGTAACAGTAAGTCTGATGTGGCTTCACTTGTAGGTGACAAATATACCCTTTAATAATTCCTGGTTTCTCATCAAAAATCTCTTCATATGCCTCTAACAAATAATGAAGCTGCTGCCTTTGTTCTCCGGTAAGCTGATTTGATTCACTAGCTTTTATCATTGTTGTTTTTTTTTTTTTTATTTTTTTTTTTTAAAAAAAAAAAAAAAAAAAAATTCTTTATTCCATTGAATTATTTCTTACATATTAACCCACCACCTAATACATTAGTGGGTCTTAATTCTCTACATTACATTTTTATTGAATATTAGCAGCATTTATACTTCTATTCTAGTGTTAGTAACTTACTTGCTACAGGAAATAAGAGTTAGTTTCTTTGTTGGGTAAGATCTACTTTTACTCTTGCTAACTAATCTAGGGACTACCTCCTGCAGCGTTACAGGCGTGCCAGATGTTTATATAAACCTACTGTGTGGCCGTGCCCACTGAGCTAATCCCAGTGAGCATGCCCCTGGCACTGGGCTGGCCTTTTGAAGATCGCTGCAAGTTCTGTTAAGATTTTCTATCTACTGTCTACTTAAGGTCTAACTATTGCTAAGTCATGATCGGTGCGCAACTGTCGAATCCGGGTGTTGGCGCTCCCTCCCCCTGTTCCGGAGCGTGGCGGATTCCTACCGTCACGGCGATTGGCCAGTCCACGCCCCGGCGGAATGGGATGGGTCGCCTTCAGTTATGTCATGTCCGGTTGTTCAAGTGTTTTCCCTTAAATATTCCCGCAGGACCTTTGCTGATACCTCGCTGGCAAGGCGGTTTACTATGTTGAATGTGGTGGGATCTCTGATTAATTGATACGTATTGTTGTGAGGCAACTGGCTTCTTAGGTCACTGGCTACATCATCGAAGATGGGGCACTCATAGATCACGTGGTCCGGAGTACCCCATTCAGCTCCGCAGTCACACGAGGGGGTAGCCCTTTTCCCGAATCGGCATAGATATGCCGGATACGGTCCATGTCCTGTGAGGAAGTGCAACAGTCCCTTACTTGGCTGGAAATGCGATAGTTGGAAGCGTTCTTTAATATTTGGGAGCAGCTGGTAAGTCCTTCGGCCTGTTGTGTCAGCATCCCAGAGTTCTTGCCATAACTCTTCTCCTCTCCTCTTAATGGCAAACTTGTCCCCCACCCGCACTCCCAAGATACTTTCAGTCTTATCTACATCTCCTCTTTTAACCCAGTACCAGGCTGCCTGTTCCCGGATTTTGATATCCAGGGGACACACCCCCATAAGTACTAGTAGTGCCCCTCCCGGAGATGTTCTGTACGCTCCGATGGAGCGCAAAAGCATGTTGCGTTGCACCCTCCTCACAGACATAGCGGGCACAACCCTCGTGAGCCTGTGTGCCCACACTCCGGAGCCGTAACCCATGATAGAGACAAGAATGGTATTGTGATATAACTTAATGAGTTCTGGTGGGAGATGGAATCTACTGTGTCCTATTGTGATTAAGTTGTTTAGAGCTTCGAGTGATTTTTGTGTTGCTGTTTCTATATGTTTGGCGAAATTCCACCTTTCGTCGATTATAACCCCTAAATACCGGGCCTCACGACGCCGAATCACTGGTGAGCCCTCGATTCTTACTGTTGGATTTCTGGCCAATTGGCCTTTCAGTAATAGGTATGTAGACTTGTTAGGCGCAATGGTCATTTTCGTGTTCTGGCACCACTGCGTGAGAATTGATAATGTCCTATTGATTTTGGGTTCGAGGTCCTCGCGACTTCGGCCGCCAACCAGCAGAAGGAGGTCGTCAGCGTAAGCTATCGCCTCTAGCACGTCCACACTGTTTTCCAAGCTCTCCAGAAGAGGCTCCATATTTATGTCCCAAAAGAGTGGCCCCAGGACAGAGCCCTGTGGACACCCCTTCGTGATCTTCTTGCCTATTCGCTCGCTAGGGGACGATAGCCAGACCTCTCTTTCCATACAATAGCTCCTGAGACAGCCGTATAGCGGCCCTGGACACTCCTTCTCCCGCAGGCAGGAGAAGAGCGAAGGCCACCACAGGCTGTCAAAGGCGCCACTGATATCCACCATGATGCCAACTATATACTTGTGCGGAGACGACCCACAGACCTCGGATGCGAGGGCAATTGCGTCACACGCAGATCGCCCCTGCCGAAAACCGAATTGCCTGTCACTCATCCCGCACAGCACTCGGTGTGCTGTCAGTCTGTCAGCTAGTAACTTCTCCAGCAGTTTGCCCAACAGGTCCAACAGACAGATGGGTCTGTAAGATTTAGCTTCTTTAGGGTCTTTGTCTTGCCCCTTTTTGATGATTACAACGTTGGCCTGCTTCCAGATTTTAGGGAATGTTCTGAGGCGCAGGGCCTCATTGTAAATTCTTGCTAAAGGTGTCACTAGTTGAGGAGCGAGGTACTGCACCACCTCCGCGATGATGCCGTCTGGTCCTGGGGCCTTTCCTTTCTTTAACGATTTAATGTGGGCTGCAACTTCTTCTTCAGAGAAAGGGTACACCATGATGTTATTCTCATAGTCTACTTGCAGAGCCTGCCTAATTAGGCGTTGTTCTTCTGTGTCCTCTTCCTCTTCATCATCAGGGAGGAGTTGGTGGAGAAGGACCTCAGCAGTTTCCTGCCAAGACCCAGTCATCCGATTTCCATCCCTGATTGTGGAGAGCACCATTGGCGACCTGATTTTTTCCCTTACTATTTTGTAAGGAGTGCCCCAGGGATCAATAGCCAATTGGCTGTGCACATATTTTTTCCAGCTTTCCAGCCTGACTGTTCGCAGTTCTTTCTGAAACTGCTCTTTGGCTTCCCTGTATGTTTGCAGCCATCTTTGTTTTTCTTCCCAGACGACACTTCGCTGGTAATACCTCCTCGCCCTCCTGACAGACTGACGCATCTGCCCTAGTTCCGCAGACCATGGTGATGGAGAAGCCGCAACGGCTCTCCTCCTGGTTGGTACAGCGGCCTTTACCGCCCTGGTAAGAGCGCCCACCAGATCTTCGGCGTGTTTGTTGACGTCATCGTCATCTTCCGGCCATGTCGGAGGGTCAAACTCTCCTGCGAGACGCTCCCAATTGGTCTTGTTATAATTTAGTTGTACCTCCCACCCTATGTCCCAGTGGCGCTCCTGATCTGTGATTGTGAATGTGATCAGGTTGTGATCGCTGGTAGTGTCTCCGTCAGTAACAGTCCAGTTTTGTATATTGGCAGCGATATTGGCTGTCATCATTGTGATGTCAATATTGGTTCCATTCCCTCCCCCTCCTGTGTAGGTGGGGGGGTTTCCAGGTCTGTTGGCAATGAGGAGTTGTAGAGACATAATAGTCTCTTCCAGCTTGCTTCCCCTTTCATCTCGAGTGCCACTGTGCCATAGGGGGGATTTGGCGTTCACGTCCGCCACCACAACTGCCTTTCTGCCCCTCAGCACCGTTGCCACCTGCGTAAGTTGGTCAAGGTACATGTCAATATTTGTACCGTACTGAAAGTACATATTTATTAAATATATGACGCCATTTGGTGACTGCAGTTCAATAACATTGCAGTGGTCGTCCGAGAGGTGTGAGAGCACTGTTGCCCGCAGTGCCTTGTTGATTATTATGATGGTGGCTTTCGGGTCGTCTCCAAAACTTACTACTTGCCAGCTCATGGCAGCGTAGGCTATGTTCCCCGCAAGAGAGTATGGCTCCTGCAAACAGAGCACATCAAGACTCTTCTCCTCCACCACTCTCCGAAGTTCCTGCATGACCAGTCTACTATTGTGTGCGTTTAGCTGTCCTATCTTTATTTCTGTAACTATGGGAAATATGTGTGCACATATGATTCTGGGAAGGTTTTTGTCCCGTTGTAAGCTATTCTCCCATTGGATAGGACAGACTGATTATATATTTCCTCTAAATTAAAGGTTTCATTTCTTCTCTCAAACACCTTTCTTACTAGGTCACGCAGGGCACCGAAGTCAGTGGGGAGATTCATTGTCTTTAGTTGTACCCTGTCTACAGCCTCCATGGCCGAGAAGGTGACCTTGCGCCCGTATCTATGTCCTACCCGCACTAGATGTCGCAGTGCGGTGGTTAGGACAGCCGGCTCCTCCAGACGGGATAATTGTAGGGAATGCTCGAGATTGGGATATATTCTGACCGGATCAACCGCTGTTCTCACAGCTTTTGGTTGTCTCGAGTCAGTATTCACATTGGTGCTATTTATTTGTGTATTTGTACTAGTAACTGTATTGACCTGCACCGGCAATTCCAGCACAGGACTCCCTTGAACGAATGCCGGTCGGCCCACCGTTACAGGACGCCTGTCGCGAATTGCCTGATTTCCTGGCGTTTGCGATCCCCAGCAGTAGGGAGAGGGGGCTGCCACTTGTTCTTGTGAGTCCGTTTGGACGCACGCATCTTTCATTTTCTTTCTACCATCACTTCCTTCTGCAAGTGCTGCAAGAAATTGTTTGAATTGGGCTGCTCTTGCCGCATCCCTTCTCCTCTTGCATGGGGATTTTCTTTTAGGCATCCTGGGTGCTGTATTTGGCTCAGCCATAATCAGTTCTTGATATTAGTCTCTGCTCAAGCATCCTGTACGTCGGGCAGTTGCGACCGGAGGCATTGCAAGTCTTTTTGCCTCTCTTTATACATGGGATACAAATTGCCGGATTTTTGCAGTTTTTTCTGATGTGATTTTCTTCTCCACACCTGGAGCAAGCCGACTTCCTCTCACAGTACTTGTGTACATGATCAAGATCTCCGCAATTATGGCAGCGAGGTACCACCAAGAAGTCCCGCACATTTATGGCGTGGAAGCCAATGTAAATCTTACCCATTGAGGTTAATTTTTTCCACATCTGGCCAGAAACTTCTGCTACGTGATGCACAACGTCTTTGTCTCTTGGCCCTGTTTTGAATTTAAGTTTAAATTCATTTTTGAAGTCCTCAGCACTTATATCGTCAAAATTTTGATTACGAATTGTTTCTTGAAGTTCATTATTTTCAAATGTGACCGGTATGTCGTACATAATTACAAGCGGATTTCTCTTTTTCGGGGGTTCACATTTAACGGCTTTGCACAGTTTTTGGTTGTTGAGTATTTTGTTTCGGTCATCTACTGTTGCCACATCAACTATCACAACGTTCTTTGTGGCTTTTACTTTGTTGACTTTAATTTTATCCTTTACAGGATTAATCGTTGTTGTGAATATCTCTTGCACTTTTTTTGTGTCTTGACCGGGTAATGGTCGCAAAAAGACAGCAGTATCTGGTCTTTGTGATACTTTTACAATTGTATCTCTAGTAGTTTGGCTCTTAGGTGTCGTTTGAGCGACTACATTGGCCCATGACTTTATTGGCTGCTTGCGCAGCCTTTCATTCTCTTTCTGCAGTTCTTCAACCCGCCCCTCAAGCTTCGCATGAGCAATAGCCCAGGAGGCGAGTTCATTTTTTAACGTCAAGATCGCAGCCTGGCTGATCTTGCCATTTTTCACATTGGCTTCCAGGTATTGTGTAATCCTGGCATGCCTGTCACTGATACTTTCCTCGGTCTGCCCCGTGCCCCCTGATGGGGAGGGAACAGTAAGCAAAGAAGCCCTCGAAGGCGCACATGAATCGCTTGTCTCTGACTCGGCCATATTGTAGACAAGCGAAAAAAGGATTGGGAGCCCGTCTCTTGCCCCGGACCGGCTCCTCTGGCATGGGGGGGGACTCTTGCAGCTCGCCCACCGACCTCGCCCCTAGGTCAAGGGCACATCAGAGCTGCCAGGTTCAGCGCGCCGTTGCCAGCGCACTGGTCCTCGTCGAAGGCCTCGTCGTCGACGATTTCACACGACGCTCCTCGGCAAGTGCACCCCGCACTCCGGAGAGGCGGATGCACCCCTCGCCCTTCGCCGCCTACTAGCCCGAGCTTCCACCTGAAGGCCAAGGACCCACTCCTACTCAGGTGGTGGGTCGGTCCCCCAGTCGTTCGGCGGTCTGGGCCCATCTAACCTGGCCCAGGCGATGTCACCACCACCTGGGTTTGGCAGAACACGCCCCGGTTACCCAGGGGCGCGGCGAAGCACCCTTGCCGACTCGCGCCGTGATCCCACGCCGACAACCGAGGTCGCCGGCATGCAGAGCACCTGCTGGTCTGTGCCCTGCGAACAGAAAGGGACTGGTGTTCGGTCCCTCGACACAGCTCCCCCTGTGCCACGCACCCTTCGCTTTCGCATCGGGTTGGGTCGCAGCTCTCCCTTTTGACGCAAGGCAGAATGCCGAGCTTGACGTCTGGCACCACGGGAAGGCGGAAAGAGCTACTTGGGAAGGAGAGGCTGTAAGAGACGCTTCACTTCCCCGATCATTGTTGTTTGGTTAAAGTCCTCCTGTTGTATCAAATCCTTTGAAAGCTCCTTCCAACGACCGTTTGTAGTGTCAATTAATTGAATTATGGCACCGCGACAATTTTCTCATGCACCGTTTCCTTTCTATTTAAATCCAGTGCTATCTCTTTTCCATTTAATCTAAATTTAACTATTCCTTCCAAAAAATCTATCTGACAATCGTACTCCTGCATACTCCCAATACCAAGAATACGGTCCACTAATAACTTCTTCACTACAAGGAACGTGCATTTTATTGCTACATTTCCCGTTTTCATCTCTAATTGTCTTTGTATTTTGACATTGGGAGAGCGTGCTCCAACAGCTCCGATGATTTTGCAGTTCTGTTCTGGCAAAATTGGTGCCTTCTTCTTCCTAATAATTCTCCGAAAAAGAGCGCCTGAGATGACATTGGCGGAGGCGGCGGTGTCCAATATCACATTCGTTGGAACTTCCTCTATTTCAACACATACTTCCGATACCGGAACACTCGATCTGTCATTATGACACGTTATTAAATCCTTTGTTAACTCTTCAGTCAACAGCTCACCATCATTATATCTTAACAATTGTAATTTTACTGTTTCGCCCATAACAGATCCCCTGACCGCTCCTCTGGGGCACGATGCGGTCATGTTTAGTTTGACTGATTATTGGTCCGATTGGTATTTATCTCTTCAGCTACTTCAGTGATTATCGGTTGTTGTAGTGAATTCGGTCTATATTGTCTTGCTTGATTTGTGTAATTATTGTTGTTGTTCTGCTGGTGTTGGTAGAACTGTCCTGTGTTGCCATACATTGGATCATATCGATTAAAATTCCTACTGTTCCTAAAATAGCCCCTCGCTGCACCATTACTAAAGTTTCCATTATGGTAATAATTATTGTTTGCATTTTGTCCATTTCTAAGTCTCCTCAGAGAGTGTAGTTGGTTATGATTATTGTTACTGCTACCATTACTGCCATTCCCATTCGAGTTGCAGCTCGGATTCGCTTCTGTTACTCCTCTTTGATATGACATTTCTCTTGCCCTTTTATTGTCCTCCTCAATTATATCAATATGATCAAGCGTAGTCATAAATGAGTCTATATCCTTATCATTTATATATAACAGCTGATTCCTTATACTGGTGGGTAGTCTAGACTTGAGTTTTCTAAGTATATCCGGCAAAGGAATCGGTACATCCCAATACAAAGATTTATTAATGTATTTCTCAAAATACCTCTTTAGAGATCCTCTAGAAAACGAGAAAGGCTCAGGATATAATACTTCCTGCCTAAGTCTTTCTTGTATTCCAGCAGACCAATATTTTGATAGAAAAGCCTGCTCAAATTCTTTGTAACATTCACAAGATGATGTTTGTTCGGATGCCCACAATGCTCCTGTTCCTTGTATGTATCCAGATACAAAACTAATCTTTTGCCATTCTGTCCAAGATCGTGGAAATAGACCACTGAAACTTCGAATAAAGACTACAGGATGAACATTCCTTTTGTCAGGGTTAAAGATTTGAAATTGTCTCTGTTTAATCATCTTCTCCTCAACGCTACTACGATTCCAAAAATCATCCTGTTCGTACTTTTCCCTGTGGCTATCCGTTATATCGAATCTAACTTGTGACGTTCCAGTTCTGTCTACATCGGATCTTGACGTGGACGGAATGTCACGCACAGATTGAGAGTTTTGTTTCCTACTTCTCGGTGTTTCTAAATCCTCCTGCGAGAGATTTAGTGATCTTTCGATATTTTCTTTCCAACGCGAGAAATCTTCGCCAAGTTGTTCTCGAACTTCCTGTAACCCTTTGTTAAAAAAATTATCCTCGGAACTCTCTGAAATTGACTGTAAAGCTACTTTCACAGTTTCTTCTATGGTTTCCGAAGGAAAATTTTGCCGCTCTAATGTCATTTCTGAAAACTTTCCCGCAAGTACATTCATTCTATGTTCCACTGTCGTCTGTTTTTCCTCCACTTCGTCAAATTGCTTCTTTAGATTATCTTGGGATTCTATAATTTCTGGTATCCAGCTACGGAACATTATGTCCTCTTGAGCTTGTATTACTTGAGGTAACAGTTCTACTTGTTTTTGTATCGTGTCAATTTTGACGGATACATATTCGGTTAGTTCCGCTTTTAATTTACTATTGTTTTCGTGGCATTGTTGGCGGACCTGCTCAATTTGAGCAATAAGATTCTGTTCGGTCCTTTCTGCCTGTTCTTTTATTTCCTGTGCCTGGGTATTTAATCTCTGATCTAATTCGGTAAAGGTTGCTCTAAACTGATTTTGTAATTCTGTTTGATTTTCGGCTAATTGATTTTGGAGTTCATTTTGTATAACGGATAAGTCTCGTTTTACCTCCGCTTGGCTTTCGGCTAATAGAGACAACTGTTGCATAATAACAACTAATGTGTCAACAACAGTCTGATCAGCTGTTGTATGAATGTTTTCTGAACCAGCGGGATTATTTATGTTGCTACCGCTAGCCACAACAGTCTCAGAATTGCTATCCGTGGCCTCTGCTCCTGCGCAAACAGCTGAAGGCTGTTGCACTTCTCGTTGCTGATTCAATGACATTTTAAATGCCGCTCTAGTCAATACCATTAAATAACTGTCAGTATCAGGTTCTAATCACTAAATACAATTTCAAATTTACTGTCGTAGACACACTTAACTTTCAAATTACTCCACAGATGGTATAAAGTTCAATGCCCAGATACGAAAATCACACAATATACAGTTCTACAATCTAACTACTATCTGGAAAAAAGTTCTTTCTAAATTGATTTCAAACTATTTTTAACTACAGGATAAAAAAATTAGATTTCTCTGGCTTTGTTCTGTAGTTTCGGTGTTGTCCAATAGTTGAAATCGTTTCTTGGTATCAGCAATCTTTTACTATGGGCACCGTATCTCACTTCAGGTTCATTACTTCTCGTTCTCGTTGGTTTTCATGAAACAAAAAATACATATATTATATAACAATCCAAGAGAGTCCTGTCACACTGGCGCCACTGTAATTTTTCCTCCTATCTACGTAATTCTGTAGCTCTCAAGTCGTTCAAGCAATCAATCATTCATGATAGGAAACACAGTCATAGCTCAGTCACTCAAAATGACTCTGAAATTTTACTTGTTAGAATGAAATCAGGCGATGATTCTTCTTCTCTGCAGGCTCGTGCTTTGCGGCAGTCTGCTAATCTGTACAAATAAAATGCCTCGTAATTTTGGGAGCGTTGTATTATCAGTCGGGAAACCTCAAATCAAGCGGATATTTGGCTTTGATGAAGTTTAACCTTCCGAAGAAGTAATGGAGCTCTTGGATTATTAAATGCAGGTTCGTATCCAGTCTTTCGGAAGTTCCCTACTGATTAACAACTACGCAATATATCGATAAATATCATTAATTCTCATATTTCCAATACACACCTTTTATTTGAAGGAGCAATCTATGTATATTTCCTCTTAATCGTACAGTTCGTATCAGATATCTTCTGTGATAAATCTCAATAATCAGATTACAGTTCTTCCAAACCAAGCTCAGGCTAATCGGCATGAAGACAATCCCGGAAGCTCCCTTTCTTTTTTTTTCTCTAACAACCACCAGAGAGAGTACTACAAAGAATACTTATGCGCTCATGGCATAGCTATTGTATGAGCTACTTTTCGCATGGATTCTGCGAGTATGAAGATAGAAAATTAGTAAACGTCATTCAAGGGTAGAATTGTATCTGAATAATTCATCGAATATAAAGAGATATTACAGAGTATAGATTTAGGTGTCAGGAAGTCGTTTCTGAAAGTATTTGTATGGAGTGTAGCCATGTATGGAAGTGAAACATGGACGATAAATAGTTTAGACAAGAAGAGAATAGAAGCTTTCGAAATGTGGTGCTACTGAATAATGCTGAAGATTAGATGTGTAGATCACATAACTAATGAGGAAGTATCGAAGAGAATTGAGGAGAAGAGGAGTTTGTGGCACAACTTGACAAGAAGAAGGGATCTGTTGGTAGGATATGTTCTGAGGCATCAAGGGACTACCAATTTAGTATTGGAGGGCAGCGTGGAGGGTAAAAATCGTAGAGGGAAACCAATAGAGGAATACACTAAGCACATTCAGGAGGATGTAGACTGCGGTAGGTACTGGGAGATGAAGCAGCTTGCACAGGATAGAGTAGCATGGAGATCTGCCTCAAGCCAGTCTCAGGACTGAAAACCACCACAACAACAATTATAGTTGCTATTTAAAATTTGTACTCCAATGACTTTTCATCGTCAGACAAGGCAGACTTCATGTGTACCAGTGATTGTGACGAAAATGCAGAGACATATAGGTCTTCCTGAAAATGAACAAGACGATATATCTGAAATTTTTACAAGTTATTCATAGGCTGACCAGACGTCCCAGTTTTTCCGCGACACTCCTGGGTTGCACATAAATGTCATGGTGTCCCGATAATATCATTCGAGACACATAATATACCCGGTTTTTAAACGAGAAACAACATACATATATTAATATTTTTCATTTAATTAAAGCCGACGGCGTGGCCGTGCGGTTCTAAGTGCGTCAGTCTGGAACCGCGAGACCGCTACGGTCGCAGGTTCGAATCCTGCCTCGGGCATGGATGTGTGTGATGTCCTTAGGTTAGTTAGGTTTAAGTAGTTCTAAGTTCTAGGGGACTAATAACCTCAGCTGTTAAGTCCCATAGTGCTCAGAGCCATTTTGAACCATTTAATTAAATATTAGTGAAAAACAGTAACGTTATAGAAATATAATTTTCATCGGTTTTTGTTTAACTCGTCTTACGCCTCAAGGAAGAGTAATATTGTTTGCTCTAACAGTCTGAAATCTTAAATTTTACCGAGCGAGGTGGCGCAGTGGTTAGTTAGCACACTGGACTCGCATTCGGGAGGACGACGGTTCAATCCCGTCTCCGGCCATCCTGATTTAGGTTTTCCGTGATTTCCCTAAATCGCTTCAGGCAAATGCCGGGATGGTTCTTTTGAAAGGGCACGGCCGATTTCCTTCCCCATCCTTCCCTCACCCGAGCTTGCGCTACGTCTCTAATGACCTCGTTGTCGACGGAACGTTAAACACTAATCTCCTCCTCCTCCTCTTAAGGGGCCCCGGAAAGGCTCAAAATCATGAAAAGTTCAATTTTTACTTTTTTGCGTTTTCTGAATCTGCAGACTATTACATTTTAATAGATATATAATTTATTCAATTCCGAAGACTACAACTATTTTTAAATTTTTTTTGAAATGTGTTCTACATGGGCGTGACCCACTGTGGCGCTGTTAAACTGCTGTCAAATGGTGTTATTATTAACGTCCGTGTTCATCAGGTACATTTTAGTGATGTGAGATGAAGTATGTGTTGTGGCTAACCTGTGGTGGTTCAATATATGTCGCTGGTGTGATTGTCGATTGTTTCACGTTTATTTACTCTGTCGTTATCTCGAAAATATTCGTAATTAATTCTGTTTCTTGAGTCTCTGTTTTGTTGAAGTATAATAATGAGTAAAAGTAAAGTTATTAGAAATCCTCTGAAGGCTTTTAAGAAAAGGAGAAATGTTGGAAAGCCAAAGGTATGTGTTATTACTGTAAACAATAAAGACGATAACCAAGTGAGTGAACCTAACCTCTCAAGTACACCTGCCCACAGCAGTCAAAGTGGGAAAGAAAATACTTCACAGAAGAAGCTTGGTTCAATGAGTGAAAACTATGAATGTTTTATGGGCGAATCGGATGTGAATGAAATATTTGATATGTCGGTTCTCAAAGGAATTTTTTCAAACTGTGTAAGATGTATTCATTGTAGTGAAGTTGGTCTGGAACTCTCCATAATAAAGCACGTAGGACTTGCTAGTGAAATACAACTGAAATGTGACAAGTGTTCATGCATGACCACCTTTTGGAACAGTGTTGCAGTAACTGCAACTGAAGAAAATGGTAGCAAAATCTACGAACACAACATTAGATTTGTTTATTCCTTGTGTTCAGTTGGTAAGGGTGCTACTGCAGGTGCAATTTTCTGTGGCATCATGAATCTTCCAAATCCCCCAACCAAGTTTACGACCTATAATAAATTAATAGGGTCTAAAGTAGAAGATGTCTGTATAGAATCTATGAAGAACACTGTGGAAGAGGCAGTAATGGAAAATAATGGTAACAGAGATTTGACTGCAGCGTTCGATGGTACCTGGCATAAACGGGGACACACATCTCTTCATGGTGTAGTATCTGCCACCAGTATGTATATAGGGAAAGTTTTAGATGTAGCAGTAATATCAAAGTATTGTAGATGTCCACAAAAATATAAAGATACACATGAAAATAATTGCAAAGATAACTATAGTGGCAGTAGTGGAGGAATGGAAGTGGCTGGTGTTGCCAGTATATTCCAGCGTTCTGAGGCGTGTGATAAAGTGCGATATGTTAATTACCTTGGTGACGGTGATTCTAAAAGTTTCAAACATGTTCAAGGACTGAAGCCCTATGGTGATGATGTTGTAGTGCAGAAATTTGAGTGTATTGGACACGTACAGAAGCGAATGGGAACAAGACTTCGGCGACTGAAAGCTTCGTACAAAAAACAAAAACTCAGTGATGGTAAAGGGTTGGATGGGAAGGGAAGGTTAACTGACAGTGTAATTGACAAAATACAGAACTATTATGGAATGGCTATTAGGCAAAATACACAAAGTGTCGACGAAATGAAGAAGGCCGTTTAGGCTCTTTTTTTTTTCATACTCCTCAACCGATGAAAATCCCCAACATAGCTTGTGTCCCAAAGAAGAAGACAGTTGGTGTAAATATATAAAGGATTGCTAACTGGTGAAGTGTACACTCATAAGCATAGTCTGCCTCATGCAATAATGGAGGTGATAAAACCTATTTTCAGAGACTTAGCAGCACCTGAACTGTTGAAAAAGTGTATTCACGGAAAAACTCAAAACCCCAATGAAAGTGTAAATAGTGTTATATGGTCGAGAATCCCGAAGACTGTATTTGTTGGAATAGAAACACTTCACTTTGGTGTGTATGATGCTGTTGCGACTTTCAATGATGGCAACATTGTAAGGTGCAAGGTATTTAGAAATATGGGAATGAAGATAGGTTCTAACATGGTACGAGCGATGCTTGCTTTAGACAAGGAACGCCTTCGGGCTGCAGACAGGGCTGTAAAGAGTCTAGAAATACAAGCAAGAGTAAACAGGAGGAGGAACAAGAGGAAGCTGGAGGAGGAGTTTGCAGAGGATGAAGATAATCCATCCTATGGACCTGGAATGCACTAAAAAGTTAATCCAATCTTTGTCGCTCGATTCCCAAAACTTTTATTTTCTCATACTAATTACATGTTTTCTAAGGATCTTCCACACATATTTTTTTCAAACTTTCAGTAAATGTTACACAGTACCTTCTGCATAATTTAACACAGCCTTTTTTCCAAAAAACTGTATATTTTTGAATATATAAATAAAAAATTGCAAAAAAATGTTGTGAATTTTCATTACAATTGAAAAAAAATCATCTTTAATAACTGAACTAAAATTTTGTAAAAATCCCTGTGTTAAGTTGTAGCCCATATTCCAATAAATAATCTGTAAAAAGTTCAACTTCCTACCTCAAATACTTTGTGAGGAAAGATGTAATTTATAAGCGTTATTTTAACATTGCAAGTATAGGGCGTTCCGGAGCCCCTTAAATTTTAGTATGAAATGTATGACCTGTATCTGATTACTGATTACTAATATTACATAATTTTTTTAGGGTTTATAAATTGTACCTGAGTACCTATTAAGTGACTAAACATTACAGAAAATATATCCACGCTGTTACAATACGTAGGTCCTGGTCTCGCGGTAGCGTTCTCGCTTCCTTATCACGGGGTCCTCATCATTCATCCCCATTACGGTCGGAGGAAGGCAAGGGCAAACCACCTCCGCTAGGACCTTGCCTAGTACACTGGTGCGGGTTTCCCGCATCGTCCCCTACGCTCTGTCAAGGAGTATGGGACTTCATAGTCTACAATATATATATATATATATATATATATATATATATATATATATATATATATATATATATATATATATATATAATGTGCGATTGGACCCATACGGATCACGCAAAGCTTTTCTGATTCAATTTTTTAATTCTCCAAACTTCTCTCATTCTTTCCCCATGAATTCTCTTTCTTTCCTCTGTCCATTTTGTCCCCTGTCTCTTGCAAACTTCATTCTCGGGTTGTACTTTCCAACTATTGATTTTTTGCCTGTATACATTTCTGTTTATAACTTCTGAAGAATTTATTTGTGCATTTGCTAGATCTGTTTTGGTTTCTTGTATCCAGGGTATGGTTTTCAATTTTTCAATGTATATTAAAATTTTGTGGGAGAGTCTGGGTGTTGGGAGTCTGTGGATATGACCGTAAAATTTTAGTCTTCTTTTCCGGATGTCTGCGGCGAGGTTAGATAATTTTTCTGTAGTTTTCCGAGACTGTAACCTGTATCCATCTTCCGTTCTTTTTGGGCCAAGAATCTTTCTGATAATTTTGCGTTCCCCTTTCAGGATGCCTTCCAGGTCGCCTTTTCTATGGAGTGTGACTGTTTCGCTGGCATATAGTGCTTCGGGCTTGATTACTGTATTGTAGTGTCGTATTTTTGAGTGAATGGAGAGACACTTTTTATTGTAGATGTTGTGGGTTTTCCAGTATGCTCTTTTCAGTTTTTGCAGTCGAACTTTTTGTGCAGTTTTCTCTCCCCCTGTGGGTTCTAGGACCTCGCCTAAGTATTTAAAGAACGGAACTCTCTCAATTTGTCCATATTTTGTAGTCAGTTTTTGAGTTTCAAATTTTGAGCAGATGAATTTGGTTTTTTGGAAGGAAATTTGTAGCCCAACTTTTTCGGCGCATTCTTTGAGAATGTCTATCTGTTTAATTGCTGTGGTCTCGTTTTCTGCTAGAATGGCCACATCATCTGCAAATGCCAAGCATGAAATTTTAATACCATCTTTAGATCTTCCTAGTTGTATAGGCTTCCAGTAATTTTGATTCTTCAGTTCTTTTTCCCATTCTCGGATGACTTTGTCTAAGACAAGGTTGAAGAGGAGTGGAGACACGCCGTCACCTTGTCTGACGCCGGTTTTGATCAGGAAGGGCTCTGATATTTCACCCAGGAATTTTATCTTAGAAGTTGTGTTTGTGAGCGTTTCTTTGATAAGGTTTAGGGTTTTCGGATCGAGTCCTAGCTCCTCAAGGATAATAAAGAGAGATTGCCTATCGATTGAATCATAAGCATTTGCGAAATCAACAAAGGAACAAATGATCGGACTGTTTCTGACTGCTTTGTATTTTAGTGTTGTCTTCAAATTGAAAATTTGTTCTGCACAGGATCGGTGAGGGCGAAAGCCAGCTTGGTATTCACCAATACTGTGTTCGAGTTGTTCTTGTGTTCGTTGAAGAAGACAAGCTGAGAGGATTTTGTAAGTGACTTGGAGAAGGGAGATTCCTCGATAGTTGTTTATATCTGCCATGTCTCCCTTTTTATGCAGTGGATGAATTAGGGCGCATTTCCAATCTTCTGGTAGTTTTTCTGTCTGCCAAATGACTGTGATGATTTGAGTGAGTTCTCTGAGGGAATTTGGTCCAAGATTTTTAAGTAGTTCTGCAGTGATATTATCTTCTCCGGATGCCTTGTTGTTTTTCAGTCTATGAATATGTCTTTGGATCTCCTCTAGTGTAGGTGGTGGGGATTCTGGATTTGTGTAGATAGCAGTTTCTTGAGGGAATCTTGAAGAAGGTTCAGGGCAATTGAGGAGTCCGGAAAAGTATCTTGCCAGCTCCTCACAATTTTCCCGATTTGCGAGCGCTAGTTTTCCATCTGGTTTTCTGAAACATAGATTTCGTGAGCCGTATCCATTGATTCTCCCAGCAAAGGTCTTATAGAAGTCTCGTACATTATAGTTACGGAAATTTTCTTCAATAGACTCACACTGTTCCTTGAGGTACTTCCTCTTGACTTGTCTGATTGTTTTTGCCACTTGTCCTCTGGTGTTGTGGAAGTGATCTAGATTTTCTGGGGATTTTTTACTGTTATACTTCAGAAAGGCTTTCTTTCTTTCTTCCAGCGCTTTTTCACATCCAGAGTCCCACCATGGGTGTTTTGTGTTCTTTTTCAATGGGATCAGTTCTTTTGCCTTCTTTGTAATTTTTGTTCGAAATTTTTCCCAAGAGTCAGCTGGTTCCTTTTCCCACTCCTCCTTCAGATTGGTTTCTTTGATTGTTCGTGTGTCAAATTTCATCATGTGTGTTTTCTTCGGATAGAATTTTTTTGGGGTGAATTTCACTTTAATGCGTGTTAAGTAATGGTCTGAGTCAATGTTCGCCCCTCTGCGGACTTGGACATCATGGATCTCTTTCTGTACGAAATAGGAGATGGCAATGTGGTCAATCTGATATTCGCCGATCTCTTGTATGGGGGACCTCCAGGTCTTTTGTTTTCTAGGTTTTTTTCTCAAAGATGTAGACATTATTTTTAGATTATTTTGTTGGCATAGTTCAATAAATCTCAGTCCGTTTCTGTTGGTGAATCTGTGTGCTGGATATTTTCCTACAGTTTTTTGGTGTTCTTTCTCTCTGCCAATTTGTGCATTGAAATCTCCCATTAAGATTTTGATATCATCCCGGGGAATTTTGGCCATGACATCTTCAAGTTTAGTCCAGAATTTTTCAGTTTGTAGTTGGCGTTTTTTGTTGTCTATGTTTGTGGGTGCATGAACATTTATCAATGTGTATTTCTTGTTGGCGCACTGGATACGCATGGTCATGAGGCGATTATTTATGGAAGAGAACTCTCTAATTGAGCCTAATATATTTCTGTGCACCGCAAATGCCATGCCCAGGAGTGGCGTACCATTGGCAATTCGTTTGTCAGTCTTGCTCTTGAAGATGCGATAGTTTCCATAGTCTATTGTATTTTCATCCGTGAATCTAGTTTCTTGTAACGCTAAGATCTTAATTTTTTGTTGGTCTAGCACTGTTACTAAGTTGTGTAATTTTCCAGGTTGAATTAGGGTCTGAATGTTAAAGGTACCAATGTATATATATATATATATATATATATATATATATATATATATATATATATATATATCAGTCTTCCTTATTTCTGAAGGGGAGAATTTTATTTATGTGTAAGTTATCTACGTTTTCCTTTCCAATTCACAAAATTATGAAGATATCTTCTTGCTGTCGGTTTTCAGTTGCTGCATCGTCATAGGTGCAGACCTATTGTCGATTTCAGAACATCTGACAAGTAAGCCAAGTGTTAGGTGTAGTAACGAAGTTAAGTATAAAGTACAAACACAAGTGTCCCGGTTCTTTCTCTCAGAAGTCTGGTCAGCCTGCTTATTCACCACTTGTTTTTATCATATTCTCGCTTGTTGTTTAGAGACGGGTGTTTCTTTCTCTCCTGCCGGGGTCATACCATATGTAAGCATTTGTAATTTTCGTTAATAATAAGTATGTTAACATTAAGTTGTGTAAGTGTGTCTATTTCAAAAAATAATAATCACCATATTCACAGCTGACGGACCAGGTGTGAATTTTTGCAACTACTTGTAACGCTTTCCAGAATAACGGCTTGCCGACGAACAATTAGCAACCAGTTATTACATCTTATGCAGACAGATACTTATAGTATAAAACGTTTTCAGAGCCTTACTTTATTAACTCTCTGCAAATTTCAATGTGTTAGCGCGATCAAGTCTGTAATAATTATTATTCACGCAGTCGCAAATTAGAAACTGCGAGCCTATTATTCCGGCAGCGGACAATTATTCTACATATTATCTCAAGCTCAAAATCACAATAATTAACAATTTTTGTTCATATAATTCTTCCTCTAGGTTTTAAAGCCTGTCTGCTGTATTCAGTGCCCGTGACTGCCTTCTTTTCTATCAGTTCACCATTTCATTTACATATGAGAGTCATTAATATCATAAAGGCACTAAGAATCCCATGAAATGGAAATGGGCGTTTGGCGTCATTGGCCGGGAGGCCCCTTGTGGGGCAGGTCCGGTCGCCTTGGTGCAGGTCTTACTACATTCGATGCCACATTGAGCGGCCTGCGCGCCGGATGGGGATGAAATGATGATAAAGGCAACACAACACCCACTACCTGAGCGGAGAAAATCCCCGACCCAGCCGGGAATCGAACCCGGGCCTGTAGGACGGCAATCCGTCACGCTGTCCACTTAGCTATCGGGGCGGACACTAAGAATCCCATGAAGCGTAGGAAACAATTCATTTAATCTACAGACTAATTTTCTCGATTATTAATCTCTCTGCTTTCTTTCAGTGGATGTTTATACTATTACTGTTATAGCTAGTTTTAGAACTCTCCAAATTATGAAAACAGGTGTTGACAACTACCCAACTAAGAAACACACACAATTATTGTCAAGTATTAGGTTTATTTTCAGTACCCCCACTAGTTCCGTTTCTTTGTTCACCAATACCTCACTTTAATTCTACGCCCACTGTGGGAAACTCATTCAGGCGTATACATGGACTTTCGCAACGCTATCGACATCCTGACGCATGTACAGAGCCTAAGATTCCAAATACAGTTACCTCCGCCGTAACCAGACAAATACCCACTCACTCTCGATTGACCAACTGCCACTAACATTCAAAGGCAAGACTTTATCTTTATTTACCAAACTGTTCCCCTTCTGTCGTCTATCATGTCGTCCCACTGATGTCCCCAGCATTATCAGATCGAAAATTCAATCTTCCCTGTGCTGTAGGAAATTGTCACGTCCACGCCTTTTTCACGGGAGACTACCACTATATGTTGTTCCGATCGTAGACGAAATCCCTTGTCCTTGCTGCCCGCTTAGACAGGTGCCAGGCATTCTGTAAATGGTTTGAACTTTTCACCCAGGTGAAGTGAATACTTTCACAGCCTGCACTTGTTCACCAGGGCTCAAATTGGTTATCGATGCTGGTATCTACACACTATTTGCCCGACCAATGTCGATCTGCAGCACAGAGCATTGTGGGCACGGAATCTTCTACTTCACAAAAGTGTTATTGTCTTACCATTTCACATGTACTTCATGGAACAGCTGTAGCTGCTTTCAGTTAACCTCACCCCCATGCTACCCCATGTGGCATTTGTAGTATCTTTACCTTTATGTCCCCATGTTGTTGTTGTTGTTGTTGTTGCGGTCTTCAGTCCTGAGACTCGTTTGATGCAGCTCTCCATGCTACTCTATCCTGTGATGTCCCCATAACTTACAATATTAAACACATGCCATTTCTAATGAGCCGTTAAGACAAACGACTGTAAAACACTTAATGTGACTTACAAATTCAGTGCTGCGATTTTAGAAACATTCCGAAATGGTAATACTTCGAAGCACTACCAAGAACATTAACGCTGAGGCTGGCTATGGGCGTGAATAATTTTAGACAGCGTCGTTCGTCTGTTGTGTCAGATATAAGGTCGTCAAAGGATCATCCCTGTAAGTACAGACTCTTAAATGCTACACGTCGTACTAGATACATAAAGCCTTAACATATGAATTTGTCTATGAATACAACAGTACATATTTCTCCCCGTATTATTTTAGGGTAATTGAGCAACCGAACATTGTGCTAACAGTTACAGGCATTTTTTTGGGAGTTGAACAGTGCATTTATGCTGCTTTCCTTTTATTTCTGTGACCGTATTTGGCGGTACACCAACACAGCCCCCCCCCCCCCCTCCTCCCACAGGTTCGGGTTCAGTAGACAACTTCACTTAAAGGAGGTCACATTTTATTTCTATGTGAAATGAAGCAATAATACGTGTCTTGAAGACGACGTGACCTGCATTAATTTTCAATCCGATTCTTGACGTTTAATGTCAGTGGGCAGGTGGCCGCTCCTTCAGCAGGGCCCGAGCAGGCACACGGGGGCAAAGGCTTGCTGCTTACTGGGAGCTCCAACTTTAGGCGGGTGATGGAGCCCCTTAGGGAAATAGCGTACAGGGCTGGAAAGAATTCCAACGTGCACTCGGTTTGTCTGCCGGGAGGCCTCATCCAAGATGTGGAGGCGGCCTTGCCTGCGGCTATCGAGCGTACGGGGTGCAGTCGTCTGCAAGTAGTTGCTCACGTCGGCACCAATATGCCTGTCGCTTGGGTTCTGAGGAGATCCTCAGTTCGTACAGGTGGCTGGCGGATTTGGTGAAGACCGCGGGCCTCGCACGCGGGGTGCAAGCAGAGCTCTCTATTTGCAGCATCGTTCCCAGAGTGGATCGGGGTCCTATGGTTTGGACCCGAGTGGAGGGTCTCAACCAGAGGTTTCGTCGACTCTGCGACGGTCTTGGCTGCTGATTTCTAGACTTGCATTATTGGGTGGGGAATTGTAGGACCCCATTGGATATTCAAGGGTGCACTACACAAAGGAAGCGGCTACTCGGGTATTGTGGCGTACACATGGGTTTTTTTTAGGCTAGGCAGTAGTGCGAGGTGTCCTGATGAACTCTCACCAGTCGACGTGCAGGCAGGGAAATGAGGACGCGCTCAGTGTAAAGGCACTTCAGCTATAGAGATATTAGCAGTAAATTTTCAGTGTTCGGAATAAAGTTCTTGAATTTAAGGCCCTCCAGGAAGCGTGTGGCGCGCAAAATATTCTCAGGACTGAGACCAAAGTTCTGAAATATTTAGTAAGGGTTGGAACGTGTTTCGGAAAGACAGATTAGACACCGTAGGAGGTGATGTCTTCATTGCAGCTGACAAAAATATTGTGTCTACTGAGGTCGAAGTAGAGTGTGATTGTGAAGTTATCTGGACACGTTGAACAGAGCTAGGAGAAATAAAGTTAATTGTTGGGTGTTATTACCGGCCACCAGGTTCCACCGTGACAGTTCTAGAATCATTCAAAGGGAGTTTACACTCTGTATCGCAGAAGTAACCGGACCATGTTATATTAGTCGGAGGCGACTTCAACCTACCTAGTATAGACTGGGATGTCTGTGGATTCATTACAGGTGGTACAGACAAGCCGTCGTGTGAATTACTTTTGAAGACATTATCCGAAAACTGTTTTGAGCAGCTACATTGACAGCCAACGCGTAATGGAAATATTTTAGATCTGGTAGCCACTAACAGACCAGACATCATCGACGGTGTCAGTGTTGAGACAGGTATTAGTGAGCATGATGTTGTCATTACGACTATAGTTACGAAAGTTAAAAAGTCGGTAAGAAGGCTAGGAGAGTATTCTTACTACAAAGAGCAAATAAGCAGTTGTCAGCATCCCACTTAGTAAATGAATCGACTTCATTTACTTCCGGTACGATGGACGTGGAAGAATTATGGGCAAATTGTAAACACATTGTAAATCGCGCATTGAAGTATGTGCCGAAAAAGTGGGTTACGGACGGAAAAGACCCACCGTGGTTTAACAGCGCAATTCGGAGAATGCCCAGGAAGCAAAGACAGTTGCACTCGCGGTACAAGAAAGATCTTGAGAATGAGGACAGGCAAAAGTTAGTAGAGATTCGTGCTGATGTAAAAAGAGCGATGCGCGAAGCATAAAACCACTACCACCGTCATACCTTAGCAAAAGATCTTGCAGAAAACCCAAGGAAATTCTGGTGTTATGTAAAATCAGTAAGCGGGTCGAAGGCTTCCATTCAGTCACTCACTGATCAGTCTGGCCTGGCAACGGAAGACAGCAAAACGAAAGCTGAAATTTTAAATTTAGCATTTGATAAATCTTTCACGTAGGAGGATCGTACAAACATACCGCCGTTTGAGTCCCGTACAGATTCCCGTATGGAGGACATAGTGATAGACACCCCCGGGGTTGTGAAGCAGCTGAATGGGTTGAAAATAAATAAATCGCCAGGTCCTGATGGGATTCCAATTCGGTTTTACAGAGAGTACTCTACGACATTGGCTCCTTACTTAGCTTGCATTTATCGCGAATCTCTTGCCCAACGTAAAGTCCCGAGCGACTGGAAAAAAGCGCAGGTGACGCCTGTATATAAGAAGGATAGAAGGACGGATCCTCAACATTACAGACCAATATCCTTAACATCGGTTTGTTGCCGGATTCTCGAACATATTCTCAGTTCGAATATAATGAATTTCGTTGAGACAGAGAAGTTGCTGTCCATGCATAAGCACGTCTTTAGAAAGCATCGCTCCTGCGAAACGCAACTCGCCCTTTTTTCACATGATATCTTGCGAACCATGGATTAAGGGTATCAGACGGATGCCATATTCCTTGACTTCCGGAAAGCGTTTGACTTGGTGCCCCTCTGCAGACTCCTAACTGAGGTACGAGCATATGGGATTGATTCCCAAATATGTGAGTGGCTCGAAGACTTCTTAAGTAATAGAACCCAGTACGTTGTCCTGGATGGTGAGTGTTCATCGGAGGTGAGGGTATCATCTGGAGTGCCCCAGGGTAGTGTGGTAGGTCCGCTGTTGTTTTCTATCTACATAAATGATCTTTTGGATAGGGTGGATAGCAATGTGCGGCTGTTTGCTGATGATGCTGTGGTGTACGGCAAGGTGTCGTCGTTGAGTGACTGTAGGAGGATACAAGATGACTTGGACGGGATTTGTGATTGGTGTAAAGAATGGCAGCTAACTCTAAATATAGATAAATGTAAATTAATGCGGATGAATAGGAAAAAGAATCTCGTAATGGTTGAATACTCCATTAGTGGTGTAGCGCTTGACATAGTCACGTCGATTGCAGAGCGATATAAAGTGGGACAAGCATGTAATGGCAGTTGTGGGGAAGGCGGATAGTCGTCTTCGGTTCATTGGTAGAATTTTGGGAAGATGTGGTTCATCTGTAAAGGAGACCGCTTATAAAACACTAATACGACCTATTCTTGAGTACTGCTCGAGCGTTTGGGATCCCTACAAGGTCGGATTGAGGGAGGACTTAGAAGAAATTCAGAGGCGGGCTGCTACATTTGTTACTGGTAGGTTTGCTCATCACGCGAGTGTTACGGAAATGCTTCAGGAGCTGGGGTAGGGAGTCTCTGGGGGAAGGAAGGCGTTCTTTTCGTGAATCGCTACTGAGGAAATTTGGAGAACCGGCATTTGAGGCTGACTGCAGTACAAATTTGCTGCCGCCAACTTATATTTCGCGGAAAGACCACAAAGATAAGATAAGAGAGATTAGGGCACGTACAGAGGCATATAGGCAATCATTTTTCCCTCGTTCTGTTTGGGAGTGGAACAGGGAGAGAATATGCTAGTTGTGGTACGAGGTACCCTCCGCCACGCACCGTATGGTGGACTGCGGAGTATGTATGTAGATGTAGATGTAGAATGGTGAACGCGATACATACTATTCAAATACGTGATTTTCAGGGCATTTCGGAAACCAACGAAAGACGTCTTAACTGAAGTGGTAAGGTGCCAGAAAGAATTTCAAGGACCAGGCTTGCAAAGTGTTTCTCAAAGTGACAGTTCTCTGATATGAATCTTATCTTACTTACTGATATTAGTCGATATTATTGAAGGTGTTTGATTAGAATTGTTCGCTACAATGTGTATTTTTTATTTGCAGATGGATTTAATTTCTCTAGAATTCACAATATCTTCACGCTCTGCGTAGAAACGGTAATCATTGTCTTGAATATCATCTAGGGGATTCGAACGTTTGTCGGCGGATTGTTCTGAGTCGCTACTGTGGCAATCCAAGTTCACACTTTCTTCCTCTCCTTCAGTTTCGTCGGTGAAATCGCGTGGACGCCCTACCCCGAGGCATAACTTCTTCACGTATATTGCCCCTATTCCTAGAAATGCAAAAGGAAAGAAAGACGTAATAGTGTGCATTGCACTTCTCGCAATATGCAGCGACGGTTAGCTCAAACAACGATAAAAACAAAGGACGAAGTAAATACACTACTGGCTATTAAAATTGCTACACCAAGAAGAAATGCAGATGATAAACGGGTATTCATTGGACAAATATATTATACTAGAACTGACATGTGATTACATTTTCACGCAATTTGGGTGCATAGATCCTGAGAAATCAGTACGCAGGACAACCACCTCTGGCCGTAATAACGGCCTTCATACGCCTAGGCATTGAGTCAAACAGAGCTTGGATGGCGTGTACAGGTAGGGGTACAGCTGCCCCTGCAGCTTCAACACGATACCACAGTTCATCAAGAGTATTGTGACAAGCCAGTTGTTCGGCCACCATTGACCAGACATTTTCAATTGGTGAGAGATCTGGAGAATGCGTTGGCCAGGGCAGCTGTCCAACCTTTTCTGTATCCAGAAAGGCCCGTACACGACCTGCAACATGCGGTCGTGCATTATCTTGCTGAAACGTAAGGTTTCGCAGGGATCGAATGAAGGGTAGCGCCACGGGTTGTAACACATCTGAAATGTAACGTCCACTGTTCAAAGTACCGTCAATGCGAACAAGAGGTGACCGAGACGTGTAACCAATGGCACCCAATACCATCACGCCAGGTGATACGGCAGTATGGCGATGACGAATACACGCTTCCAATGTGCGTTCACCGCGATGTCGCCAAACACGGATGCGACCATCATGATGCTGTAAACAGAACCCGGATTCATCCGAAAAAAATGACGTTTTGGCATTCGTGCACCCAGGTTCGTCGTCGAGTACACCATCGCAGGCGCTCCTGTCTGTGATGCAGCGTCAAGGGTAACTGCAGCCATGGTCTCCGAGCCGATAGCCCATGCTGCTGCAAACGTCGTCGAACTGTTCGTGCAGATAGTTGTTGTCTTGCAAACGTCCCCATCTGTTGACTCAGGGATCGAGACGTGGCTGCAAGATCCGTTACAGCCATGCGGATAAGATGCCTGTCATCTTGACTGCTAGTGATACGAGGCCGTTGGGATCCGGCACGGCGTTCCGTATTACCCTCCTGAACACACTGATTCCATAATCTGCTAACAGTCATTGGATCTCGACCAACGCGAGCAGCAATGTCGCGATACGATAAACCGCAATCGCGATAGGCTACAATCCGACCTTTATCAAAGTCGGAAACGTGATGGTACGCATTTCTCCTCCTTACACGAGGCATCACAACAACGTTTCACCAGGCAATGCCGGTCAACTGCCGTTTGTGTATGAGAAATCGGTTGGAGGCTTTCCTCATGTCAGCACGTTGTAGGTGTCGCCACCGGCGCCAACCTCGTGTGAATGCCCTGAAAAGCTAATCATTTGCATATCACTGCATCTTCTTGCAGTCGGTTAAATTTCGCGTCGCGTCTGTAGCACGTCATCTTCGTGGTGTAGCAATTTTAATGGCCCGTAGTGTACGTACATGATTGACCGCTCGCGCTACGGAGCGCCGCATGCGCGATGTTTTCAGTTCAGCTGATAGTTTCTCATAGACTATACAAGGAAACAGGAGACAGACATGTGTAATACTCGAGGGATGAGCGAACCTGGGAATTCTTATAGTCCGCAGCTCGTGGTCGTGCGGTAGCGTTCTCGCTTCCCGCGCCCCGGTTCCCGGGTTCGATTCCCGGCGCGGTCAGGGATTTTCTTTGCCTCGTGATGACTGGATGTTGTGTGCTGTCCTTAGTTTAGTTAGGTTTAAGTAGTTCTAAGTTCTAGGGGACTGATGACCATAGATGTTAAGTCCCATAGTGCTCAGAGCCATTTGAACCATTTGAATTCCTATAAAGAGAAAGTGACGGGTCGAAGTACCAATAAGTACTTCAGCGAACTTTGGGGTTGCAGCACTCCCTGCCGCTGCGGGGTGTTTAGAGGGTTAAGAAAGAAAACATGGTCCAAACAGGCTGTAATAAGTTTACTGTCAGTGCTATTACCCTATTTCCACCGTCAGTCATTTTCAAGTACTGCCGCAAGCATCAAGCTTCACATCGCATTTGAATAAATAGCCAGCAGACACGTAAAGGTACACATGGCTTTCATGTGCATGTGTAGCACAAATCTGTGCACTTTATAGTGGTTTGCAGAGTATTGACGTATACGTAAAATAACAATAATAATAATAATTCTTCGATCAACCATTGAACAGTCAGGATATGACGAAGAGTGACGATGTCAATAATAGTATGCTGTTAATAACAGTACTGTGATCTCGATTAGAAGTTAATGAAATCCTGTTAAGAAAGCTGCTCTCTTGCAGAAAAAAGTTACAGACGGCAACAATCATCTCGAAAACAATATGGGATTTTGGTCGCGAGTTCCAACTGTCCGCTACATACAACGAAAATCTGATGTGAAATATATTGCATCGAGCCTAGTGTAGTCGAGTGTCTTAAATATGATTCCATGTTTATTAACCAGCGCACGACCTCGTTCAGTCCGATCGTGGGTGGGATAGAAACGCTGTTCTATAATCTCCTGGTCGCAAAAATAATTGTCATTCAGCGCTCTACAGCACTTGGCGACGTCTGCAGGTGCAGAAATCATTGGTTGGAAACAGAAGGATGAACATTAGCCACTTGGTCATATCTCATCTCTCGTGTATCCAAGTACCTCCAATTAGTCATGTCGATGCATCGCAGTATTCTCTTAAATGATACTTGGTCGACTGGCTAGCCCAGCGATCTTCTTCCATCCTAACGACACGAGCTACTGTCGATGATATTGTGTGCTACGTAGAAATGATTCAAGCGCATTACAGCGTCACTATTTCCATAATTATGGTAGTTTTCTGCGGCACGGCTAAGGTATCAACATTATGAATTAAAGCGTCAATTACTCGTTGCTTACTCGATTTTTCGCTTTTTTTATCGGTTATTCCTAAACTTCTTTCATGTTCTACTGGTGACATTTATGGAGAACTTCTGATATTTCAGCAGTTCAGTGCTCTGCTTCCCACGTATGTTCCAAGCAACAACAATTACAGGACGTACTAATCTTCATTGTTATATTCGTCTCCCTTTTTTACACTTCTCTGTCCAGAGCATTTCACATCTACTACGGACTGGACCACTGTATCGTCGCAGGCTGATGTAATCCTCCGCAACGCAGCGAAACTACTGAAATTATGTCGAAACCCTTGCTGAATTAGGAAAAAAGAACAAGGTTCGTGAGTTACATTGCTTTGTAGTTAATTTAGGTAAAAAAGGTATCCAAATGAATTTAGGCGTTTAATTTCCTTTTCGGCAACACCGATGCTCAACATTTGCTAAACGTGCCCCAGCTTCAAAGGAGTAGCTGTGTGCTGCCAATAACATAACGTGGCGTATGTTATGGCAATTTACAGCTAATTAAACAGCTCTTATATAGTGCCTGTGCAAAATTGTGTTAATTGTATATTGCAAACCACAAATACAGGACAAATTTGTCACACCGAAAAATCCACTACTGTACTAAACCAGTAACCAATGCAGAGAGAGCCCCACCAGGAAAGAAAGAAAGATGGATCTGTAGTAAATCCGAAACGGGTAGTGGTTTTATTTCAATAAACTTTTTTAAACCATACTTGCTGTTGTTGCTGTTTAAATTATAAACCTTACAAGTGGTCAACCAGTCACATGAATCTTGGTGCCTTACAGTTTTATTTAATTGAGAGGACATCTACCTGAGCGTGTATATTTGATGACACACACACACACACACACACACACACACACACACACACACACACAATCAAGCTTATTTGTATTCTTTGTCTTCATAGTCTTCCGGCCAAACGTCGGGCTTACTATCCAAAAGCGGCCTACCGCCTGCTCTATGCAAAATTTCCGTGCGAGCCTATTAACACTGGAGCAACTGTACGCTACGCAACTTTCTTTGGTGCGAATGAAGAAAGACTAAAATGCTATTTATTCTACTGTTTCTCCTGAGGCGGTCATGAATTTGAAGTTTGTAAATACCATGTATTGATAATTATTGTATGAATAGCTGGCGATATGTGCCAAAGAGTAAACAAATACATTATATTGCAGTATAGACCTTGATGAATATTCCATGGACATTCGAGATTCTGTGTCTGAACTTTCTATTCTTTTGTCTTCTTCTGTTCTTGGACTCGAAGAGGAAAGAACGATTGTCTGAGGTTCGTCTTGCTGTAACAGTCTATGTAAGTTGTAAATGAAACTATAATATAGTTGTTCCTAACTTCAAACTTTTTTCCGGTACATAATTATTTGTAAACATAAACCTTGCTTGTCCTGAGTAGACGTGACCTTAACGGAACATTGACCATCGTCAGGCGCCATACTAGGAAATAATTAGTAATTTTCTTTCAGCTCATATTCGAGACGTGCCGCCGGTAAGGACACTAAACTTTCTTTCAGGTTCCACGAGCTATGCGGCCGCTACGAATAATGTAATATATTTCACTTTCAGATTTTCTCAAGGCTGCGAGACAACATCCCAGGCAGAAAGGCCTGGTCACAGAATTCTAGTTCAAGATTTCATCTGCAAAAGATTATGCTTGTTATCTTATATTGGTATTCGCGACGGGTTTTATTACTTCACATTGAACTGACCTACCAAATATTATCTGGTTCATTAATCACATGAGTTTTAACTGTACTTTTGATATATATTGAGGAATATCTGTGAAAATTCAAGAGAGAGACAATTAATTATTTATAATCCTGTAACCATCCTGAGTACTGAGCTAGTTTGCTGATTGTTGATCAGTGTCGGGCTAGATTAAATTACATTACATTATCTATGACTGAATCACGTGGTCTTATGGACGACTAGAATCAATCAAATTTGAATGAAACATTTAGGAACATTATCATTAACAGAAACTTAAATTCAAAATTATTTAAGCAAGTTACGAAGGAGAGAAATATTTATATAGTACTAATGATGGGTGTAGTTGCTTCCGTGCTCTAGGATATATGTCTACAATCAGAGTTCTAAGCTTCCAATTCACCCAAGTTCGACGCTTTTTATAGGTCATCTTAGACTGCATTTCATCTATCGATTGATCCGCAATGAATCATACACAACTCTATGTGTTTGTATTGTTAAACAGACTTCAGAGGAAATATGAGGCAACGGACCATAGATCTGAACATAACAATTTAATGTCGTCGCTGGTATAAGAGTATGATTTCTTTCACTGGTTCCGAGAAGTATGCGTGATGTTCGCAGTTATTTCTAGTAAGCTCTTTATCAAGCACTGCACCGAGTATCCTCAATGCATTGTTGTGTTATTACTTGTTCTTTGCTGACTGGATGATGTAAGAGACGACTTTGTCCTTAGTTTGACAGGTTTGAATGGCAGTCTGTGGGCAGTTGTCTTAAGACAGCTAACTGATTTTTGCCCATTGCTGACCTTTAGTTCCGTAGTTTCATTTTCTATTTACTCTTTCGATGGTTGAGTGATTGTTGCCGAGGACTGTAAAACACTGGGTTCATTTCCGAGAGGAAAGGTGCTGAAATCGGCATATACTGTCTATATTTATGTTTCCCATGCTTTCCCTAAATTGCTTCAGACTCAGTTCAGAATATATCTTTCGTATCTTCTTCTTCATCATCTTATCTCAGTCCACAGCCGGGTATAGTCATTTTCATTATGTTTCCATTGCCTTCCATTTTGAGCCACTTGGTGCCATCTGTTTCAGCCAGTAGCATCAAGCCATCTATCTATTTTGAGGTGTTCCAATGCCTCTCTTATGGTCACACTGTCTCCAGTGTACAATTTTTGGAGTCCATTTGCTGCGATCCTGTCGAACTACGTGTCTGGTCCGTTACCACTTCAAGCTTGCATTTCTCTCAAGGATGTCTGTTATCTTCTGATAACCTCTAATCGACTTCTATCCCTGAGACTGACTCCTAGCATAGGTCGCTCTGTGGCTCGTGTGCGCTTTAGTTTACTTGCCTTAGTCAGAGTCATAGTTTCCAGGCCGTAGGTTGTAGCTAATAGTATGCACATAGTACATACGTTACTTAGCCTTCAGGTTACTGAGAACATCATTGTTCGTCAGAATAAATCTTAGTTTCTTGAAAGATGCTCAATTCGGTCATATTATGCGAGGGCTCTGCGTTTTGATTAATTTTGTCTAGTTTTATTTTGTGGTCAAGGTAAATGTATTCATCAATAGCTTCTACAGACTTGCTTCCAACTGCAAGTGCTTGGTTGTCTAGACTTACAAGGGGAGGCCACAACGCTTGGAACGCGGATTTACTGTAAACTTCGTACACTCGTAGTACTCCATGAGGACAACAAAATGTGTAAGCAGTAGCGCGTATTTCTCAAGCCTTACTGAGAAAATCGCAAGATAATTTCGGTAGTCAAATATACAGTGTGTTACAAAAAGGTACGGCCAAACTTTCAGGAAACATTCCTCACACACAAATAAAGAAAAGATGTTATGTGAACATGTGTCCGGAAACGCTTAATTTCCATGTTAGAGCTCATTTTAGTTTCCTCAGTATGTACTGCCCTTCCTCGATTCACCGCCAGTTGGCCCAATTGAAGGAAGGTAATGTTGACTTCGGTGCTTGTGTTGACATGCGACTCATTGTTCTACAGTACTAGCTTCAAGCACATCAGTACGTAGCATCAACAGGTTAGTGTTCATCACGAACGTGGTTTTGCAGTCAGTGCAATGTTTACAAATGCGGAGCTGGCAGATGCCCATTTTATGTATGGATTAGCACGGGACAATAGCCGTGGCGCGGTACGTTTGTATCGAGACAGATTTCCAGAACGAAGGTGTCCCGACAGGAAGACGTTCGAAACAATTTATCGGCGTCTTAAGGAGCACGGAACATTCCAGCCTATGACTCGCGACTGGGGAAGACCTAGAACGACGAGGACACCTGCAATGGACGAGGCAATTCTTCGTGGCAGTTGACGATAACCCTAATGTCAGCGTCAGAGAAGTTGCTGCTGTACAAAGTAACGTTGACCACGTTACTGTATGGAGAGTGCTACGGGAGAACCAGTTGTTTCCGTACCATGTACAGCGTGTGCAGGCACTATCAGCAGCTGATTGGCCTCCACGGGTACGCTTTGCGAATGGTTCATCCAACAATGTGTCAATCCTCATTTCAGTACAAATGTTCTCTTTACGAATGAGGCTTCATACCAACGTGATCAAATTGTAAATTTTCACAATCAATATGTGTGCAATTGTGCAATCACGTCATCAACACAGATTTTCTGTGAACGTTTGGGCAGGCATTGTTGGTAATGTCTTGATTGGGTCCCATGTTCTTCTTGCTCAATCGAGCACATTATCATGATTTCATACGGGATACTCTACCTGTGCTGCTAGAACATGTGCCTTTACAAGTACGACACAACATGTGGTTCATGCACGATGGAGCTCCTGCACATTTCAGTCGGAGTGTTCGTACGCTTCTCAACAACAGATTCGGTGACCGATGGATTGGTAGAGGCGGACCAATTCCATGGCCTCCACGCTCTCTTGACCTCAACTCTCTTGACTTTCATTTATGGGGGCATTTGAAAGCTCTTGTCTACGCAACTCCGGTACCAAATGTAGAGACTCTTCGTGCTCGTATTGTGGGCGGCTGTGATACAATTCTCCATTCTCCAGGGCTGCATCAGTGCATCAGGGATTCCATGCGACGGAGGGTGGATGCATGTATCCTCGCTAACGGAGGTATAGTTATGAATATTACATTATTTGTGATAATAAAAATTAGTAGACTGCCAAATAACATTGTAAATTTAATAAAAGGTCATCCGATAACACGTATTTTCCCCATTATATCAATTGTAATATAAATAGTAAATAAAATGAGTGTGTTGAAAATAAAAAAAACCGACGAACGGAACTCGATCCAGCGATCCAGCGGCTTGAACGCCAACCACTTTCTTAAAAAAGAAAGAAAGGAAAAAAAAACACTTCTTCGTTGAATTTGTTCAGGGCGGACGTCCGATAACAGCCCCTCAGTTTGTTTGTTGATCCGTTCAGTCAGTTTTTTTTATTAGAAAGGGCATCTAGCGCTCTGACCGAACACGCTGAGGTACCGTGCCGGCACCACTCTGCTGCCGCCGCTTAATGGTAAAAATGGCCACTCACAGGTATATATATTTGACGACCGAAATTATTTTACGATTTTCTCAGTAACGCTTGTGAAGTACGCGCTACTGATCACACATTTTGTTGTCCTCATGGAGTACTACGAGTGTACGAAGTTTGCAGTAAATCCGCGTTCCAAACGTCGTGGCCTCCCCTTGTTAGTACTTTTGTTTTAAAGATGCTCATTTGCAATCCAGTCTTTGCAGAGGCAAATTCTAGTTCTTGGATCAGATTCTTTAGTGCTGCCATATCTTCATTTATGACCAAAACATCGTCGTCAGAGCGCAGATGCTTCAGATATAAGCCAAGCCACTGATTTTTTTCCTCTGTTATTCCAGTCCAGTGATTTGAATTCATCTTCCAATGCAAGGATGGACATTGTCGGAGAAATAGTGTCAACTTGGCTAGTCCTTTGCTGACTGAGATCTTACTGGTAATAATGTCCGACTGGGGTCATGCTGATAATAAGGTCTTCATCCACTCTGTCACTGTTGCCTGTTCAAGCTTTTATTTATCTTGGCATTTTCAAGGGCCAGGAAACTTCAGTTGCGGTGTTAGTAAGAACTCTCACAGCTACTAAAATGGTTGTTTATTAAAACACACCCGGTTTCGCGGCTTAAAGTCGAATCATCAGGTGCAACAACGTTAAAAGATCATAGACATACTCATCGTTCTAAGTCAAAATTTGCTATTCTGACAATATCGTCAGTACTGTATCGAGCTAAAGATAAAGACGGGTTCTATTCGTTAAAATTTGCCTGCATCAGTGTGAACAGCAGGGCAGCTCAGTGCAGGATGAGACAAAAGCGGCCAACACGAATGACAATGAGAGACTCTGTCGTTCGTACGGTCCGTCCATGATTTGTTAGTACCAAGAGAAATTTCAAAAAATTCTGGTTGGCACGATGTTTCTCATTCAGAATTATATATTTATAGTGTAATACAGTTACAAAACTAACAAAACCAGTTCACGAAAATTGTTGGAAAAATGAGAACCTCACAGCTGGTTAGCCGCTGCTTATATATTATTGAACAATCACTGGTTACTTAATTCATTATTACAAACAGAAACTTTATGAATTACAGTCGAAAAATTGCTGGTATATGCACACTGATATCATGGAATTAAGTATAAATTCGTTCCTCTCACATTGCAACATGAAGTTTCACACAGCTATTAGTTGTTAATATTGAAATTCGTAAAATCAGTTCATCAACAGTGTTTTCTAAGAAGTAGCTTATATGATTACTAGGAGGGCAAAGAGCGGACGGCCCAAATTGCATTGTTGCCAAATTTATTCAAGATGGCGGATCCAAAAAACGGCGATGGATTGGCAATGTTGCAATGACATCATGGCGCGAAGTTCAAATTTTGATGGGAAAATAGGTCAATTGGGCTACTTCCACTAACCTAATCCCCTCCCCCCACCCCACCAGAAAATGGTGGGAAGTTCAAATTTTGGAGGAAAAAAGGTTGCTTGGACTACCTACACTAACCTAATAAAATGGCGGGAAAATTTTGGTGGGAAAATGGGTCACTTGGGCTACCTCCACTAAAATAAGTCATCCGACTGACACCTCTTCCTTGCAATTGATGGGAAAAGGACTCAGCCTGTGCTGGACTGCTGGATAGGATTGATGGAAGTCTTTATTTTGCAGGCACTGTTTATTTAAACAATCGGAGTTGTCATGGGCAGTAGCTTCACCCAGTATATTCACCATAAGGTCAGGAGTCCAACTGACCTAGTACACAGTACTGTCACCAGAAGGTGCTGTTGTCCAAGGGCACTCTGGGGAAAAATGGCGGGAAAAGGACTCAGTCTGTGTCGAGCTGCTTGGGACAGGAAGGAGTGTACTTTATTTCTTTTGGAACAATTTATTTAGTGATGGATTTGGCGAATTTTATTTATTACGTCCGCCCTGAAGTGCATAGTGTCACGGTAAATAGCGTATAGACCTATACCTACTAGCAAATCGATGAAATAATGCAGTGCACTTCAATGGGCAAATGAAAACAATTCGTAAATTGTAAAATTAATGCATGTGTAATGCTCTGCAAACAAGCTGGCTAATTACAAACTGTCGAAATAATGCATTGCACAGCCTACAGACCTGCAAACTACTCGTAAATCACCGAAATAATGCAATACACTGATGTACAGACTAACATATAACTCGTAAATTGTCAAAAAATAATACATATATAACACTGTGGAAACATGCTCACAACACTTAAACATCCAAAAATAATGTAGTGTACAAACATTCGTTGCATTTAAAAAAGCTTTCAAACTATCGTCTAGCGCAACGTATCAGCAAACTGTCGCCTACAGAGATCCCAAGGCACGCACGACAGACGGGTGCACTCAAGCCGATCCCCTACTTGAGACGCCTCTGGACCGCGAGCACGTGTTTACCGTTGCTGGCGCGATGCCTTTCTACCTGCGGTTCAGCGAAGACATAATTACAAAGTGACTCACCATCGTAGGTGCAGATAAAGGTTCTCACTGTTATACTGACGTCACATGTCTACATAAATAACAGCCAAGTCTCTCTCTGAATGCGCAACAGAAATCTATTGGAATGCTTTCCAGAATAGCACAGGGTGAATTCTCCCTAGCGATCCTGACGCGACATGTGAGACGCCTCCGGGTGCATATGTGTTTATCCAGCCACCACGGGTACACGCCAGTCCAGCACAGGCCTAATTGCCGAGTGAGAGACGGCTGCAAAGTGACTTACCCGCACAGGCACAGCTAAAAGGCTGTCAGTGTTATACTGATGTCTCATGTCTATGTAAATAACAGCGAAGTCTCCCTCTGGATGTGCTATAGAAAACTCCTGCGGTGCTTTCAGAAACTGTTAACAGAAATAGTCCAGAATAACACCAAATGCATTCTTCCTGATGCTCGTAGTGGCAGAGCCTGTCCACCACACATCACAGAAATCGTAAAGTGTCACAGAAATAGTTAACAGCCGCTTTTGTGTTTGCTGTTGGAGCCTTCGTGATGTCTCAACTTGTCTGCATGGAAATTCTTGCCCAAACAGGAGCTGTTTACGAAAGTAGCTCAGAATAACACTGACTGAATTCTTCCTGATGGTGTTAAGGAGACATCCCATGCTACCCTTTCTGGAAATCGTAATGTCCTGCTTTCAACATAGGTCTCAGAAACGGTAAACGTTCTCACTGCTATGTAGAGGCTCCTACGTTACAGCACAAAGGATGTCTTGTAAATGAATGGAGTATTCTGGTTGGCTCTTACTGAATTTACCCGGCAAATTGCTGCTGCTGCCAGTGTGGAAGCACTGTCCACCCTTTTTTTTCTGCAGATGAGACTGTCAGCAGCAAAACTATTTTGTACAGATCGCCGTATTTCACTGACAGTTAAACACTGCAAAAGTGGTCTACAGATGGTCAAATACAGAAAGACACTTGCTCAATTGCACACACTGGACTCGCATTCGGGAGGACGACGGCTCAATCCCGTCTCCAGCCATCCTGATTTAGGTTTTCCGTGATTTCCCTAAATCGTTTCAGGCACATGCCGGGATGGTTCCTTTGAAAGGGCACGGCCAATTTCCTTCCCCATCCTTCCCTAATCCGAGCTTGTGCTCCGTGTCTAATGACCTCGTTGTCGACGGGATGTTAAAAAACACTAACCTAACCTCAATTGCACTGCTCTGCCACTAAGGACAGAAGCTTGAATATTACAGCTTGAAACCGATCTCCAACCCGACAATATATCACGGCGTACCATGGCAATGTAGTAAATGTTGCGTGACCAGAGCGCCCTCAGTGGGCCGAAGTCACTCTCCGAACTGTTGTACAAAGTGTGGGTCGGTTCCCCTCGGCACAAAGGCGTTACTGTTTCTGGCCCTGACGTGCTTGTTTGCTTGCTTTTTACACACATCTCCGAGTCTGGGATTACAAGAGCATATGTAATTTCGTGTGGTTTGCCAGACTATCATACCATTTTCGCGATACTTCTCGATATAAAGCACATAGCAATATCGCTTGCATAGCAGTATCGCTTGCGCAGTATAATTCCAAAGATAAAGACTGGAAATTATTTCTCTAGAAACTCGAAACTTTAGCGAGGTGGAGCGTAAACCACTGAGTAACTATAAAAGTATCTCGTCTGTGAAGACATTTACGTAAAACTTCGAAAAACATAGAGGAAACTGATATTTCCACTCGCGAATACCGATGTCAGTGATATAACAGATACCATATCATCCATATAATTTACAAAGTCAACGAAGGTGTTTCTCATGTCTAGAGAATCAGAAAACGTGTCTTCCATCCATCCTTCACCTACTAGATGCTCACAACACACACCACAATCGGTGTTCTCTCAACCATATGAGCAGAAGCAGTCAACCGGACAATTTACTTGGGAGGGAATAATGGTCCAGCGCAAACACACGTCCATATTGAATCTTCTCAAATTTTCGCCGAAAACACTCGCGATCATGAAGGCTGCCCAACACATACTGAGTATTAGTTCGTTATTCAGCCGTCTAAGAGGACGACACGGTTAGGTCAGGTACATTCCTGCATCCCAAAAGGCCTTTCCTTTCGAACATCTCTTGCCGTTAGCGGGAAACGTGAATCATTCCCGCGACAAGGCACCACCTCCATGCTCCAAGCACTCCCAGACAGTATCGTTAATACACCCTGCTGACGGCTGTGACTCTGAAAATAGAAATATCTGTACCATTCTCTTGACTTGACATACTTTTCTCTTTTCTATCACAGTATTCCACATCAAATCCATACCTTCCTTAGGACTGGACGTAGTCATTTCCTTTGCACATGTTGGAACACACACACTTCTTCATAAGCCTGATGCTCAAGGTGAACCTATCATGCATTCCCTACTACTAAGTAAAATACTTCGGCAATAACTGATTCCTGGCGATACGAAACAATACTGACCGAAAATCAGCGATGGGTGGACATGTTTTTTTTGCGAGTGGTACCACTGTGTCTTAGAAAGAAAAACGTTGTCGTCTTACAAACCGCCAAATGTTAAAATACACGATCGCAGCGGCTATGTTATTGTCACAAGCGGTCTTGGTTCTACAGGTGCTCACAAGTATCGCTACGATGTCCGTTTTAAAGACTATACAAGCCTTATAAGTCGTGGTATTGCATTATCTCCGAATGTAGTGGTTTTTCCAGACATATACTACGACAGTGAATATAGACAGTGATCGCAGAAGTGTATATTACCAGACCAACAGTGTGTTTACACGTCGCCGATGGGTTTAAGCTCGTAATAAAATCACAGAAGTTAGAAAGTGACTTAGCAAAGGAATGCAGTATGAAGCCAGTATTTGCAACTCTCTCATGCCACCACTAGATATTTTTCCAATATTTGTTACGCGTTCTGTCTCAATACTACGTCAGAGGTTCTGCGATGTATCCACTGGTTATAGCCGATGGTTGATTGAGAAGAATCACAAACAGTATATGGTGTGGGTCATAAGAAATGTACACAGGCTTTTCAGATCTCTAGTGTTACGCTCTCCAGTAGAAATGCTGTCTGCGATTTAGAACCAAGTCTTTCCATTCAGCCACATACTTGCGTTGGATCCTATGGAGAAGTCCTTTAATGATTATAGCCACTAGTGAATCATATTTCTGGCACTCTCATATCTCTAAAGGAGTCACCTGTCCCCAGAGTTATTCACTCTGTAAATACAGCAAGCATTAAAGGAAACCAAAGAAAAATTTGAAGTCGGAGTTAAAGCTCAGGAAAAAGACATACAAATTTTGAGGGTTGCTGATGATATTGTAATTCTGTCAGAGACAGCAAAGGTCTTGGAAGAGCAGTTGAACGGAATGGACAGTGTCTTGAAAGGAGGATGTAAGATGGACATCAACAAAAGCACAAGAAGGATGATGGAATGTAGTCGAATTAAATCAGGTGATGCTGAGGAAGTTACTTTAGCAAAAGAGACATTTAAAGTAGGAGATGAGTTGTACCATTTGGACAGTAAAATAATTCATGATGGGCAAAGTAGAGAAGATGTAAAATGTAGACTGGCAAGAGCAACAAAAGCGTTTCTGAGGAAGAGAATATAGATTTAAGTGTTAATAAGTATTTTCTGAAGGTATTTGAGGAGGATATAAGATGAACATCAACAAAAGCTAAACGAGGATAATGGAATGTAGTCGAATTAAATCGGGTGATGCTGCAGTAATTAGATTAGGAAATGAGAAGCTTAAAGTAGTAAAGGAGTTTTGCTATTTGGGGAGCAAAATAACTGATGATGGTCGAAGTAGAGAGGGTACAAAATGTAGACTGGCAATGGCAAGGAAAGAGTTTCTGAAGAAGAGAAATTTGTTAACATCGAGTATAGATTTAAGTGTCAGGAAGTCGTTTCTGAAAGTATTTGTATGGACTGTAGCCATGTCTGGAAGTGAAATATGGACGATTAACAGTTAGATAAGAAGAGTATAGAAGCTTTTGAAATGTGGTGCTACAGAAGAATGACGAAGATTAGATCTGTAAATCAAGTAGCTAACGAGGAGATAATGAACAGAATTGGGGGGACAAGAAATTTGTGGCACAACTTGACTAAAAGAAGGGATTGTTTGATAGGACACATTCAGAGACATCAAAGGATCACCAGTTTAGTGTCACCGAATGTGTCGGGTGTAAAAATCGTAGAGGCTGATCAAGATATGAATACAGTTAGCACATTCAGAGGGATGTAGGCTGCAGAAGTTATTCGGAGACGGAGAGGCTTGCAGAGTATAGAACAGCATGGTTAGCTGCATCAAAATAGTCTTCGAACTGAAGACAATAACAACAATGAAAATATTAGTAAATGCAATATATTGAGCATTATTTTGGGTTCTTTGCCGTGTAAATAACGCAAAAATTGAAACTAAAAAAGAAAGAAAAATTTCCTCATAGGGACACGACCCCACGCCCCTTGGATTACATGTCTCGCTCAGTCATCGCCCAAATTGCTATTCTTCCTAAACACTAAGCCATCTGGAGCTCCCACTTCGAAGGCTTTCAATTCCGAATAAGCTCTGTGTTTGGATGAATTCGGTGATAGCGGGTAGGCCCGGTCCCGTTGTGTGGTCTCATTAAGAAATATATTCATGTTGAGAGTTCTGTCTCGGAAATGTTGGCTTCCTTGAGAACGAAAAAGTCACCCTCCTAGTTCTCGCGTCAGGTCTTCACAAAACCGAAAATGGTTATTAGTATAACAAAACAATTGCACAACAAAATATCATCGACCAATTAATCCGTCAAAATTCGAATACTGGTTGTGACAACTATCATGCGCTAATTTGCAGTAGCATATTGTGTTATTTTCCTTTTCATTTGGTGAACTCAGCTGATCGATCCAGAGTGAGAGTGTTGTCGGCAATAAATGATGTTTATCTCTCAATTTTTCCATTGTCAACAATGAGTTGTAAGTGAGCAGTGGTGCAGGAACGAACTTTGCTTACAATTTTGCGCACTGTAAGGAGCAAAAGCATAGTGAATGGTGTGGTATCTATCCTCAGATCGCAGCGCAACAAAAAAGTCGGCAACGCTCATCGATACCACATATATCAGCGATGTCTTGCTTCAAGGCTGCGGAAAACTGCCACTCTCTCAGCACAGCAGCGCCCTCGAATGGGAGTCAATGCAGAGCGGAGCATGGAAGCACTCAGTCCTAGTTTGTGGCCGCAGCTGAAGCAGTCAACATCATCGAGTTGGACTAAAGAGTTATTCAAGTCTTAGACGGAAATGTACTTTTGTCAATGTTGAACGTTGTACTTTAAGAGAACAGTTTCTTAGTGCATCAAGTGATGCTTTAATACTCAATGAAACATGTAAATTATCAAGCACTTCTGTGGAAAAGCATTGTATCAAGTTACGTAAATCTTTTTATCGTTCATGTAGTAAAGTGAACTAATATTTCACATGTTCTAGTTCTTATAAGGCATCTTCCAGAACAATCAAAGAACCTACAGCTACAGTCACACTATTGTTGTTTCGTATGGTCATAACAAATGCCGATGAGCTCGTCGTTCATACAAGCTGCCTGCCCTGTGTGTGGAATGCACACTTTTTTCTGGTTGTTGCCTTGCTTTTGTTCTCGTATTAGTGTGTGTCCTGCTATACTTCACCATTTCTGATCCGCCGCAGGAAATGTTGTAACCTCCAAATAGAAAAATTCCGTAACCTCCCAACAGTAAAAAATATGAAACTCCCTGGCAGATTAAAACTGTGTGCCCGACCGAGACTCGAACTCGGGACCTTTGCCTTTCGCGGGCAAGTGCTCTAAGGTAGGAGACGAGATACTGGCAGAAGTAAAGCTGTGAGTACCGGGCGTGAGTCGTGCTTCGGTAGCTCAGTTGGTAGAGCACTTGCCCGCGAAAGGCAAAGGTCCCGAATTCGAGTCTCGGTCGGGCACACAGTTTTAATCTGCCAGGAAGTTTCATATCAGCGCACACTCCGCTGCAGAGTGAAAATCTCATTCTGGAGTAAAAAATATAATTATATAATTCACATTCAGTGTAACTACCCAACAGATAAATTCCGTAACCTACCAATAAGAAAATGTGACTAATTTCTCAATAAAATTGTGGGTCACTTATAACCTTTCAATAATTGACTGTGAATTTGAACTTGTAAATGTTGGTCGTCGGCAGTGCTGCGTCATGGCCCTGAAAGATCATTCTGAATAAACAGAAAATTCTTACCTCAATAAGGTCGCCGGGTAACGCGTATATATCTGCTCCTATAAGAAATTTTTCTGGCACAGCTCACTGCAATGCTGGCCGATAGATTGGTCGTGTATAAAAAGAAACAACTGGCTTTTCTTTACAATAATCGGGATGACCATGGATTGGAGAAATTAGTAAAGTCTTTAAATTGAGATGAATGATTGTCAAAAGTTAATTTTTATAAGAAAGCTTATTACGAAGAGATTTTTGAAAAACATTTACATGTGACTTGATATAACAATAGTATACATGAGCGAGGCTGCTTTTACCTTATACTACAACGCTAAGGCTCCGCCATAGCTCCCCACGACCGGCCCAGCCAACTCCACACACACGACTGCAAGCTACTTCTTACTCTTACTACTACGCAGTTCCTACTGCCGACAACACTGCTCTCTGATCTGAGATTCTCTTTTACCTTACATATCGCAGGCAGCGCGTGAACAATCCATCGAAATTACATCTGCTCGAGTGCGCTAGCAACAAATTCCTTAATCATGGACCTCTTACAATGTCTCTAACGGAGCGTGCACAGTTTCAGCCACAGTAGTTTGAACGCCTGCTGTCCCACTGTCAGCCAACTAATGTCTTTACTGAACAAGAAAGTAGCTGCTCCAAAACTGCGCCCATATCAGAGCCAAGACGAAGAATGGTCGGACTATAGGGCCCAATAGGAGGCACACTTCGCAGCCTACAAAACAGCAGGCATGGAACGCAATACTTACTTTTTGTCCACCATTGGTCCTGAAGTGTAACATATGGTAGTCTTGTGAAATTGCTGGATGTTTGATAGTCAAATCCATGCAGCCGCTGCATGTCTTCAATTTTTTCGTCTGAAGCAGCAGCCTGCTCAGTCAGTCACACAATAGATAACAGAACTCCGAGGTCTCACCAGGCATTGCTAATTTAAGTGTTTGTGTGGAATCTACTATAGTGAAGTAACGTTGTGTGATGCTATCATTCAGAATATATCAGACACAAGCATTCGTGCTGCGGTCTTAAACTGCCAGACAATGATATAAAAACAGTTGTATCTATAGTGGAATCTCAGATACTTCTGGACTCAATAGAGCTCGTTTTGAGACTCCACATGTTTCTTTTGTTCGTAGTGCACCACACACTCACGAGGAGATCACGGCAATTTCCATAACCTAATTTGCCATATACTTCACTAAGTGCAAGAGGGCTCAACAAAATAAGGGAACACATGTCTTGGCTTATCTGTAGATACTCGACCGTTTCTGAAAAAACCTTCAAAGTATTCACGGTATTTTACGTACCATTTAACGAGTACATAGGACCACTGAAGTGGTGGCTAGTGGCGCGCTTCCATACTTATGGGCCCCGTGTTCGAAACCCAGCTATTATTTTTTTATTTTAATTTTAAATTTGTCTAACCTTACTACACGAATGTTTTTAAGTATATATTTAAATAGTAATGACTTTATTCGTTTATTAATCGTATAGAGAATAATTAAAAAGAAAAAAAGACAACAGGTGGATGGAAAAATTATTTCAAATTGTTCTCGTTGAGGTTCCTGTGGTATATCATAATCAATTGCAAGCACCAGTTTTCAAAAACTTGACCCGTTATGCGTGGTTTCCAGCGAAATTATTGACTATGGATGAAATCTTCAGCAATGTTGACTACGTTTATTTGTTGAGTGAGATTCATATGAAGAAATACCGCTGTGACAAACCTGGCTTCGCACGGTACCTGTCTTGTTCGGAATTTGTCTGTTCCGAATGTCTCTATAATTTGTATCATCCAAGGCAATGCACCAAATCTCTTTGAAGAAATAACATAAGAATTTATAAGAATTAACAACTGGAGTAAGAATGAAGTATAAGAATATCGGAATTTAAAAACCTTGAAAATTCAGTAATGTACATATTACATAATAAATATATGACACTTAATAGATCGAGTTGTAATTTTACAATTAGTATAATGCCCTCATATCCCCTAACCTGATAAGAAAGTTTCGTGCAGTAACCTTCTAAGGACATGGGTAGATAAATTAAAAGATTAACCTGATAAGAAAGTTTCGTGCAGTAACCTTCTAAGGACATGGGTAGATAAATTAAAAGATAGATAAATAAATAAATGAAATTAATAGTTGGGATGCTAGCCACTGTGCCATCCTTGAGGGTGAGTTTATTGCACTCTAAGATCTAAGGTATGTCGAAAACTTTGACAGTCGTTTTCTCAGAAATGGTCGAGTATCAACGGATAAGTTGAGACACGTGTTCTCTCATTTTGACTCTTCTTCCACTGGGCGAAGGTTCTGGGAAATCTGGTTATGGCACTTGTCGTGTTCTCCTCGTCAGTCTCGTGGAAGGAACAGCGTTCAAGTAATTAAGAATAGAGCCCGAACAAACAGTAAAACAGTATAAGTAAAAACTTCCATTCTCGAGGCACACGGCGTGTTTCAACAATCAGGGAGAAAATCATTTCATCAGTGCTTTTCGCGCTGTCTTTGTCGTAACACAAATTGCTTTCCGTTTGGAGGTGAAGGTCACATTCAGTCAGTGTGTTTACGCAGCAAACAAGACCAGGGCAACAGCCGCAGTCATGCGTCCACAGCTACACCGTTAACAGGTGCGTATAGTACGGGGCACGCCATTCACTCAGGTGCGAGCTGAGATGTGCCCTTTCTCGCGTCCGTCGGCCGTCGTAATTTAATGTATATATTATTATTGTTATTATTATTTTTTGATTGTTGCCGACTTACGTGGTGGGCCTTAATAAAAATGATATTTAAGTTGAACAATGTAATAAACTCGGCTAGTCAGTTCACTTTAAAGCAAGAAATCTTTAGTTATTAATTAAAATTGCGGCCCACACACGCGCGAGAGTATTTTTCTTACCTCCATTGACCATTGTATTGTAGTCGGAGTCCTGGCTCTGGCTCTCAGCTATGGTACTGAAAATAAGAATCTTAAAGCTAAGTACACTCCTGGAAATTGAAATAAGAACACCGTGAATTCATTGTCCCAGGAAGGGGAAACTTTATTGACACATTCCTGGGGTCAGATACATCACATGATCACACTGACAGAACCACAGGCACATAGACACAGGCAACAGAGCATGCACAATGTCGGCACTAGTACAGTGTATATCCACCTTTCGCAGCAATGCAGGCTGCTATTCTCCCATGGAGACGATCGTACAGATGCTGGATGTAGTCCTGTAGAACGGCTTGCCATGCCATTTCCATCTGGCGCCTCAGTTGGACCAGCGTTCGTGCTGGACGTGCAGACCGCGTGAGACGACGCTTCATCCAGTCCCAAACATGCTCAATGGGGGACAGATCCGGAGATCTTGCTGGCCAGGGTAGTTGACTTACACCTTCTAGAGCACGTTGGGTGGCACGGGATACATGGGGACGTGCATTGTCCTGTTGGAACAGCAAGTTCCCTTGCCGGTCTAGGAATGGTAGAACGATGGGTTCGATGACGGTTTGGATGTACCGTGCACTATTCAGTGTCCCCTCGACGATCACCAGTGGTGTACGGCCAGTGTAGATCGCTCCCCACACCATGATGCCGGGTGTTGGCCCTGTGTGCCTCAGTCGTATGCAGTCCTGATTGTGGCGCTCACCTGCACGGCGCCAAACACGCATACGACCATCATTGGCACCAAGGCAGAAGCGACTCTCATCGCTGAAGACGACACGTCTCCATTCGTCCCTCCATTCACGCCTGTCGCGACACCACTGGAGGCGGGCTGCACGATGTTGGGGCGTGAGCGGAAGACGGCCTAACGGTGTGCGGGACCGTAGCCCAGCTTCATGGAGACGGTTGCGAATGGTCCTCGCCGATACCCCAGGAGCAACAGTGTCCCTAATTTGCTGGGAAGTGGCGGTGCGGTCCCCTACGGCACTGCGTAGGATCCTACGGTCTTGGCGTGCATCCGTGCGTCGCTGCGGTCCGGTCCCAGGTCGACGGGCACGTGCACCTTCCGCCGACCACTGGCGACAACATCGATGTACTGTGGAGACCTCACGCCCCACGTGTTGAGCAATTCGGCGGTACGTCCACCCGGCCTCCCGCATGCCCACTATACGCCCTCGCTCAAAGTCCGTCAACTGCACATACGGTTCACATCCACGCTGTCGCGGCATGCTACCAGTGTTAAAGACTGCGATGGAGCTCCGTATGCCACGGCACACTGGCTGAGACTGACGGCGGCGGTGCATAAATGCTGTGCAGCTAGCGCCATTCGACGGCCAACACCGCGGTTCCTGGTGTGTCCGCTGTGCCGTGCGTGTGATCATTGCTTGTACAGCCCTCTCGCAGTGTCCGGAGCAAGTATGAAGGGTCTGACACACCGGTGTCAATGTGTTCTTTTTTCCATTTCCAGGATTGTATTTCTGCAACTTCGTGCGGCTGTGGAGAAAAATTAATATTATGTTAATAGCTGGCGAGTTTTCCGCTTCCGCTAATTTTTCGTAAGTTAATATCGCCACGTAATGGCGTCGTTGGCTGCATCGGCCGCTGCGATTGTTGAGCTGTAAATTACTTGAATGCAGGTTAATTCAAGGAAGGCGGACATGAAATCGGGATCACCTCTTACAAATTAAAAGTGCACAATAATATTAAATCGTTATATTATATGTTTAACTCATACAAATATGCTTACATTTGTCAGCACACGCAAGATGTCCCTCTAGACACATTCAAGACAAAAGAAGAAGTGAAGACGACTAAAAAATTAACAAAAGAGCGTATCTTGTCGTCTCTTTAGATCATTCTGTCATAAATTATTTCTTTGCAATCTAAACCTACACAGAGAAATTATTATTTTACGGCTACATGATAAAAAATTTGGCACTGGGGACGCTATATTGCCCCCCGAAATGTTTGTGTCATAAAAAATGTTCGTGTTTTTTGACACAAATATTTCCACTTTCATGTCCACAGTGTCCACACGCAGATTTTTCTTTCACAGTTTATATATGTCACATCGTATGTTGTAATTACTGAGGTGCGTTGCACACAAAGTGTAATACAGATGAAGTTCAAGGTATACAACCACGAGTTAGTCCGGAATATTTGAAGTCCCAGGGGTGTCAACTGTTCGCTCCCCATTTGGCGCGGCCGTAGGGAAACCTGGGGAAAACCTCGGCGGAGCGACAGACTAACTGCTTTGGTCACTTTCACTTAATTGTTTCTGGAATGTCATTGGAGTACAGGATGTGCATACAAATATTTTTGTTGCACTATGCAAAAAATGAGGTCATTAAAACAATTGATTGCGGTGTCGTTGATGATCTACGCCGCGACGTTTGGCTCGCGACGGTGTCGGTTGGTGTGTTCGGTGCTCGGCGTTCGCGGCGGCTGCGGAGAGGTCAACGCCCGCTCGACGCCAGCGTGTGTCTCGCCGTCGCGGAACGTCAGAATCAGCTGTTCGGCTGCACCGTTGGCGATGCGCTTCTGTCTCGGCCGGGCGTGGCGGAGTGGGATGATATCCGCCCCCCGCTCTTGTTGGCAGGAGTCAGCTCTGCTACGCATCTCCGACGTAGTACATGAAACACACACACACACAACCAACGTAATATTTGTTTCCCGCTGCAGATGGTTACGCTAGTGGGAAAGGAGCATTTATTAGTGCGGCAGTTGTTGTTAAGTTTTCGCCAGTTTCCGAGTGTCAGGCTAGCACTGTCTTGCAGAAAACATGACATGGACCTTCTCCCGTGAATGCAGTTTTGATGCAATACTGTTTCCATTACACGTCAGTTTTTGTCTTGATAAAATTATTTATGTTTTCGCCGCACTCGCAGGCACTGGTGAGTGTCCCAATACGAGCTTAGCACAAACATTCGCCGTTTCTGCGGTCGCTGTTTTGCAACAGTCCACGCATCGCATTCCAATCTCGCATTGTTGTACTCACTGAAATTACAGTCTGTACCAAAAATATTGACTGTGGGTTCACTTCACGTTAACAGTTCACATTTATAATCAAATTCACAGTTTTTCGTGCGTAATATTGGCGTTTGGTGTCTTTACCGCTGTTGAACGTTCAATACTAGCACTTCACTGTCCATACCACAGTTTCATTTTCACAGTTTTTCACACTGCTTAAAGTAACTGTTTCGATTAGTTCACAAACACTAATGTATTTCATTCAGTCTGAACTGGATTTTGGCTCGTGCTGGATTTTACCAGTCTCTCGCACTAATTATCTCTTTTCATTTTCCACTTAAAGTCGTACTTGCCTTCAGATTTTTTTGACTATACAATTGTATTTCCGTCTCATCTGAGGTAAGTCCCCATGTCATGTCTGCCCACTCATTGCGTACTTGCCCTCCAGAGCCAGGCTCGACTTTACAAAACCTCGCATTATTGTACACATTTTATAATCTAGGCCTAGCGTGCAAGTTCCTAGATTAATGTTAGATTTGTGACTTTTGTTTGCACTACAAATTCGTGCAAATCTCTGCCTTAGCAGATGGCAATATATTTTAACACTGCTAAGCGGTAGTCGCGTTTACTGATTTGCTTTGTACCTTGTCCACAACACATGAGGTACCTTGGGTGATGTACACCCTGCACTCACATTGTTAAGTAAATTATGCTTGAGCATATTTCAAAATCGGTATAGACATAAATACATGGAACAACATATACATTATAATATTAAATTTCATAAGTTGCATTACTACTACAGTTCAAAAATATTCATGACACACTAATGAAAAATTCTTTCATCATTACATGTTATTGATTTTTTTTAAATATTTTTAAAGCATTTTTCAACATGAAATTTTTAACATAGTCTTAAACCTACGTTCATTTTTTTTTCTTCAAAATGCAGTTGCTTGAAAATACTATTATTCCTTAACATCTACAAAATTGAATCGCACTAATCTTGTGTGCCTCACTGTCTTTAAATATTACACTAAAATCGGAACATTTACACACAGAAAAAATACACTATAAACTTAACCTACTACACACAAATGTAAACGTTGCTCTACTGAGCGAACTTCTTTAAGTCTTTGTAAGTATTTTTTCTTATTTCCTTGGTAACTGCCTCCTTCTTTGACCACGGGATGGTGTAGTTTGCGTGACAGAAAGTATCGTGAGATACCACTTCGATGTTATAGGTGTAGCCCTCGATAACACCGGGTTTTTCCGAAAACACATTCTCGTAATCTGTAAGTAGCTGAGTCAATTCGTTTTGTTGTGCTTCAGTCAAATGTTCTGACTCCCTAACTTTCATGGCTATCAGTTTCCTTTTTTCCTCTTTGTCTTCAGTAATAAAATCTTTAAAATATACTTGTCTTGTACTTAAGTCAGAATATAAATTCATTACCTGTATTTCTTCGAATCTCGTTTGAAAGCTCCGGCAATATTTACCGTGCACTTCCCGTGTCCTCAACAACGGCAAAACTACACGTCTATCCTCATTCATAAGGCTTACTTCCCCGCACAAGAGGTCGATTTTTGCGTCCCTCTGGCGTAAAAATTCCATCCCCAGGATGCAAGCAACACCTAATCCCTTAACTACTAGGAACGAGCTTTTCATTGCTTCATTTCCTAGCGTAAACTCGACTTGCACCTGGTGCTTTATGATATGAGATTGTGCACCTATTGCACCTGTTACACGACAATTCTTCACTGGCAATACTGGTATTCTATTATTTTGACTCAAGTACTTGTAAAAATTTGCGCTCATGACATTGGTTGACGCACCGGTATCGACTATTATGTGTATTGGTGCTCCATACATATCTGCTTGCAATATAGCCTGCACAACACTTTTGTCGGTTTGGTTACACTTCTGCGGTATGTCTACAAGTTCCTTTTCTATTTTTGTTCCTTCATTGTATCTCAGCATACAAAGTTTATGGCTGTCATCCGTGAATGTGCCCTCACTACACCATCCTGCAGCCAACAACGGAGAGCGTATTGTGGCTGTCTTTAGTTTAACGGATGAGCATTAGTGGGTTGACAGTTGTCTGTCACTTCCACTAACCTCACATTGTGGTTCAGGTTGTTGTTGTTGTTGCTACTGTTGGGTTGGCCGCCCTGCCTCCCCGATGGTGTATTTTGATATTGTGTATGGCTCTGGTTTTGTGGTGGTCGGTTGTAACTCCCTGACATATTCTGTGACGGACCTGGGTTGGCGTTCCATTGTGGCGCTGTGTTTTGTTGCCACTGTGGTGTCGGTTCGTTACGACCACGCCACTGGTTTCGGTTGTTGCGCCATTGCGGATTGCCGTTACCATTATATCCATTACTCATGCGTCCATCATGATGTCTCTTTCGATTTTGACGATTATAACCGTTGCCGTTATAACCATTGCCATTGTTTGTGCCTCGATTCTGTTGCCGGTGCTCTTGCCTAATCCCGTTACCATTTGGTACCAAGTTACTACCGTTACTGTGGCTGCTATTGTAATCGGCTTTGTGTTGATTATAGCCTGCATGGTTCCACTTGTTTTCGGTTTTCGTATCTTCGATCAATAGGTCAACAGAATCCACTATTTCCATGAATTGTTCTATATCGTATTCCGGCACATTGATGAAATATCTTTTAATTTCACTGGGCAACTTCATTTTTATTAATCTGATTATGTCACAATCGGATATTGGCTCGTCCCAGTACCTGGTTTTGTTTATATACTTTTCGAAATATTTGCGTAACGTTCCCATCTTAGGATTGTACATTTCTGGACTGTACAACTCCTTTCGTAGTCTTTCTTGGACGCTATCGGACCAGAATTTTTGCAAGAATGCACCTTCAAACTGTTGCATCGTTAGACATTTTTCGGACACGTCGGTGGCCCACAGTGCCGCGTCAACTTGAATACAGGAGACCACGAACTGTATTCTTTGTCTTTCCGTCCATGTCCTGGGAAACACATTCCTGAAGCTCTTAATAAATACAACAGGGTGGACATTTCGTTTTTCGCTATTGAAGGGTTGGAATGTCCTGTGTTTTATTACATTGTCCTCTTTTTTGCACATCTGATTGCTACATTCTGGGACATTCATCACTTCGTGATGTGCGCTGCACGGTATCGCGTGTTGTTCGTGCTCATAATTCGCATTAGGTTGCGGTTGCGCACTCGCACCCTGCCTACCGTCAGCGTTATTACAGTAATCAGTACGCGGAGTCGGATTCATGATCTGTCCGCCACTGTTTACATTGCTTTCCAACGCAGACAGTCTCCGCGCGACCTCCTGTTGCCAATTTGGCAACTCCGCTGTCACACGGGATTTGATCTCTGTTAATTCGGCATGTAGTGCAGCAGCGCTAGCGTCAATATTTACACTCGCGGCCGCAGTCGCTTGTTCTACAGCTGTTTTTACGTCGCTTTCAATCTTTGCAGATATCTCGCGATCCTTTACTTCTAGCCATTCATTTAATTCTTTTTCTACTTTTTGAGCTTGCACTTCCAAATATGCGTCAATACTTTTCCGTGCATCTATCTCCACATTATCCACGCGGTTGGTTAAAGTCTGGACATTATCTTCAAGCCTAGCCTGCGATATCTGTAATTTTTGCATTTCGCCGGCTAAGCTTTGCACAAGATCGGGTATTTCTTTGCACGCGTCCCGCATCTCGGCTAGTTCGCTTTGGATCCTATCTAGTTTTGCTTCATTGCGCTGCTCTTGCTCACGTAGCATCTGAGCCAGTTTCTGATCTCTTTCCCTATCTCTTTCTTCTAACCTGCGCAGAAATTCTGCAAATGGGTCTGCAATCGGTGAGCATACTGGTGCCCCGCTTAATCTAGCACTCGATTGGCCCCCCTGCCCACGCAGTGGAGTTGTTACTCTATTCCCATTCTGCTGTGGAGCGTCATTCACCGTCCACAGATCCTCGCCCCCCGCTCCGGAAATTATGTTATCCGAGGCGGTGGCTTGGAATTCGTTTACGTATTGCAAATGATCCTCACTTTCCATATTAACAGAATTTTGTTCTTCTGGTACGGATGTTTTAGGTTGTCCTATCTTACCCATAATAAATTCACTTTAAGCCATTGACAAATCTTTAACACTGATACACACACGAATAATTATCCCCTCCAAAAATAAACACATAAATACACAAAACGAATAATTATCCCCTCCAAAAATAAACACATAATAATACACAAAACACCGAAGGTATCTCATGTGCACATGGGTTCGATATTCCGCACAGAGCTACACAGGATGCTTGCACAATAGGCCTTACCTTACTTATTTTTCTTTCTCGCAATCCTTTTTCTTTTCTACACTTTTTCCTCTCCAGATCTCCTCAGGGTGTGGTTTTGTTGTTGTACATGTAAAAGAATTCATATAAGCATTAATATTTTACAACAATTAGACACATACATAATTACATTCATTACAATAGAATCATATTAATCGAGCCCCACGTTGGGCGCCAATCTCGCGTCCGTCGGCCGTCGTAATTTAATGTATATATTATTATTGTTATTATTATTTTTTGATTGTTGCCGACTTACGTGGTGGGCCTTAATAAAAATGATATTTAAGTTGAACAATGTAATAAACTCGGCTAGTCAGTTCACTTTAAAGCAAGAAATCTTTAGTTATTAATTAAAATTGCGGCCCACACACGCGCGAGAGTATTTTTCTTACCTCCGTTGACCATTGTATTGTAGTCGGAGTCCTGGCTCTGGCTCTCAGCTATGGTACTGAAAATAAGAATCTTAAAGCTAAGTATTTCTGCAACTTCGTGCGGCTGTGGAGAAAAATTAATATTATGTTAATAGCTGGCGAGTTTTCCGCTTCCGCTAATTTTTCGTAAGTTAATATCGCCACGTAATGGCGTCGTTGGCTGCATCGGCCGCTGCGATTGTTGAGCTGTAAAGTACTTGAATGCAGGTTTAATTCAAGGAAGGCGGACATGAAATCGGGATCACCTCTTACAAATTAAAAGTGCACAATAATATTAAATCGTTATATTATATGTTTAACTCATACAAATATGCTTACATTTGTCAGCACACGCAAGATGTCCCTCTAGACACATTCAAGACAAAAGAAGAAGTGAAGACGACTAAAAAATTAACAAAAGAGCGTATCTTGTCGTCTCTTTAGATCATTCTGTCATAAATTATTTCTTTGCAATCTAAACCTACACAGAGAAATTATTATTTTACGGCTACATGATAAAAAATTTGGCACTGGGGACGCTATACCTTCCAAATTACACTGGGTGGGGCAAATAAAAGTGGCTCGGACGAGTAGATACGATTGGACATTAATTTGTGTTAACGGAGGAGGGAAAGACCTACACTTACTTCCAACAGGATGAAGCAAGTGCTCACATAGCCGGCCGAAACTTGGAGCACATTCACGCAATCATGCCTGACAGAACTGTTAGCAGAGATCAGTCTGGTCGCGGCCCTAGCTGGCCACCCAGTCACCTGGTCTATCGGTGTGCGATAACTTTATATGTTGTGAGCCCTCAGGTCTAAAACATATCGCAACAACTCTCATAGTCTTCAATAGCGGCAACAGAACACTTCGGATGAGACTGCAGTAATTCCAGCAGTCCAACTTCGATCCGTCTTCAGAAACTTGCAGACCAGGGCCCAAAAGTGCCAAGAGATGAATGGCGGTCATTTTCAACATCTGTTGTAGTCAGGTTAGTACTGTTTTTCCTTCCCTCTGCTGTGTTTCTTTGGTTCAAATGGCTCTGAGCACTATGCGACGTAACTTCTGAGGTCATCAGTCCCCTAGACGTAGAACTACTTAAACCTAACTAACCTAAGGACATCATACACATCCATGCCCGAGGCAGGATTCGAACCTGCGACCGTAGCGTGTGTTTCTTTGTGCTCTGGAACTCTGTTCCTTGGGCGACTTGTATTTGCCCCATTCTGTTGAAATCTTCGGCTGCAATATGCAGGTAGGAGAACAAACTTTCATTCATCTTTTTGTTCATTTAAAAGTTGTAAATATTTTGCGTTAGATTTATTTGATTTATTCATTGTGTGCATTAAAAACAGTGTGTTATAAATCAGTCTTTCTGAGCCTCACACTAACATTTCTGACTTGTACAGTAAGTACAAGGAATTATTTGAACCAGGTATAGGAAGGGCTAAAGTCATTGAATCACACATAACTGTGAAGGAAAATACACGACCGCGAGTTTTTCGCACATGACTTCTCCCTCATGCATTATATGAACAAGTTGCTCCCGAATTGCAAAAATCACAAGACAATGGTATTATACAAACAGTTTCAGCAAGCCAATGGCCATCACACAGGGTCATTTTGAAGAAGCCTTCACGTCGCTAATGTGTGTGCGCTAACTTACAGGCAACTATAAACGCGCAAACTGTTGTGGATTCTTTTCCTCTTCAACGTCCGGCGGAATTGCTGACAGACTGGCACAAGGCAAATAATTTCGAAAATAGATTTGTGAGAGTTATATGCTTGGTTACCATTCATTTATGTTTGTTCCAGTTTCAAAGACTATCGTTTGTAAGTGCTTCAGCTCCTCAAGTTTTTCAGCGGTTCCTGTAAACAGTTAATAGCACTTCTTGTACTAGCAATTTAGACGATATTGTCATCGCAGGTCGTACTCCTGCTGAACGTTTAGCAATTTTTGACTGTTTGTTTCAAGTTCTTTCTGCCGCTGGCTTAAAGTGTACTTACTTACCTCAAGTAATAAAAGCACAGGGTATACATCCAACTACAATGCACTTGCCTGCTGTTAGGGATCTGCTGGCGCCCCGTAGCATTAATGAGCTCCAATCAGTACTGGGGAAGTTCACCTATTATATCAAAATGGCTCTGAGCACTATGGGACTTAACATCTGAGCTCATCAGTCCCCTAGAACTGAGAACTACTTAAACCTAACGAACCTAAGGACATCACACACATCCATGTCCGGGGCAGGATTCGAGCCTGCGACCGTAGCGGTTGCGCGGTTCCAGATTGAAGCGCCTAGAACCACTCGGCCTCAACGGCCGGCCCTATTATATCAGATTTATTCCAAACGATATGCAAATTGCTGCTCCACTAACTGGCTATGTAAAAAAAATGTTCATTTTGTGAGGTCCAAAGAACATCAGAATGCATTTCAGCAACTGAAAGACGCATTGTTAAGTCGTAGATGTTTGATTCATTTTGACCCAGCTAAACCTGTCCTGTTAGCTGTGGATGTATCCTCTTATGGGATTGGATTGATGCTCTCCTAAAGATTGGTTTTTCTGACAGACCTATTGCTTTTGCCTCGAAAACTCTCAACAAAATGCAGTGCAACTAGTCAGTTTGAAAAAGAGGCGCTCGGCATTATTGATGGCGTTACAAAATTCCACCAGTATTTGTACGGTCGGGAGTTCTATTTGCTGATATATCATTGGCCTTTGATGGCCTTGTTCAATTGTGCCAAGCCTGTCCCACCTCGGACACTGCAAAAGTTGCAACATTGGGCTCAGATATGGTCTAATTATGAGTTGATATACAGGCCCACTGCTCAACATTCGAACTCTGACATGTTTGTCTCACAAGGGGAAGGTCTCAGACACGGCCTACGGATTCGGCTCAAATTTGGCAGGTCGCTTGTGTACAACCTAAAACGAAGGAATCTAAGTTATTTTGGGTCAACACCCCCGAGTTTTTGAGAAAATCGCCCCTAAAGGTTGTGAATCGACTCGACTCAAAATTGGAGGGATCGATAGATAATTGTAAATAGAGCATTTTTCATCATCGGGTATGGGGTCCGCAAACGCAAACTTTTCTAGAAATCGAGGAAAGAAACTTATATAACCCCCGCTTCTTTACCCACTTGGTACACGCTATTCGGCGACAGCGCTGATAGCGCACCGGCCAAGGTAACTGGCTGGGACTCTAAGAATCTCGAAAGATATGACACAACAAACAATAACTAGCTACTACAGCATAAAAAGACGAGCTAATTACTACAAACTACATACAGTACTCGTCATATGTTACTTACGAAAGGACACTGTATTCATTCACAAAACGTATTTCATTGGGCACATTAACGATGGAAAAATCGCCGGCCGAAGTGGCCGAGCGGTTAAAGGCGCTGCAGTCTGGAACCGCAAGACCGCTACGGTCGCAGGTTCGAATCCTGCCTCGGGCATGGATGTTTGTGATGTCCTTAGGTTATTTAGGTTTAACTAGTTCTAAGTTCTAGGGGACTAATGACCTCAGCAGTTGAGTCCCATAGTGCTCAGAGCCATTTGAACCATTTTTGATGGAAAAATCGCTACATGTATCCGCGAGGTTCGCGCCAGCCTAATGACGGAAAACAATTATTTCCGATTGACTTCTATAAGGCTCGTGCTGCACACCTTCACTCTTCCAGGTTCACAACTATGATATGACGAAGAGGCAACCGGGACAACTTAACTCTCCGCGGGTGCATGCTGTCCCGTGCCTCGCTATAAACAAGCGTCGCACGGTTGGCTATCTGTGATCCCTCGTGAGGAATTCGCAGCACTCTTACTCGGAGTTGTTTTCATGTGACAAGACTTAAAAGTTTAATACTTTACTAACTCGCGGCGTTTGGGAAATTAGTTTGCCTACCTTGTTATTACCATTACTTATTGATTTACTTGCCTTATTAACCCTCCTATCCCTATCAATTGAGATATGGAAAAATACAGATGACAAGAATAACATCCGCTAGGTTTCTTCGAGATTCGAACCCGGGTTCTCCCATGCCTAGCCAATTACCTTGGCCATTGCACTTTTTTTTTTAATCTCATTTTGTTCGCTTTCGTTCGTTGCATCTGCTCGGGGCGGACGTCCTAAGACATCCGTTAAAGTTCTTTGTTGATCGATTAACAGTTTTTTTTTTATTACAGAGGGTGTCTAACCCTCTGACCGAACACGCTGAGCTACAGTGCCGGCAGCTATCGGTGCTGCCGGCGAAAAGCATTTTGCATGTCGGTACAGATGCGGCAGTTGTAAAAGTTTCTTACCGCAATTTCTGGAAAAGCACGCGTTTTCGGACCCCGTACCTGATGATGAAAAATGCCCTACTTACAATTATCTGTCGATCCCGCCAATTTTGAATTGGTAGCTCGTCATAACCTTTAGGGGTGATTTTCTCAAAAACGAGGGGGTGTTGACCCAAAATATCTTAGATTCCTTCGTTTTAGGTTGTACACAAGCGACCTGCCAAGTTTGAGCCGAATCAGTTGGCCATGTCTGAGGCCTTCCCCTTGTCAGTTGCCAGTCGGTATCGACAAAGTGTTTGATTCTTCTGAAGTATCATGTATTCAAATCGATTCTTAGGATTTTGAAAGTCTTCAAAAAGTTCCACTCAATTTTCGATATGTAGCCACTTGTAATATTATTGGTATTTCCGTCCTATGAAAGCTTTGAGTACCCTTGGAAAGGCATTCACCTATCTGTATATTAAATGATCAACTTATAAGATGAGACATATTCTTTGAAAGACATTTGTTTTGTATAATTTACATAACTGTAAAGATGCGCATCTAGCGCGGATGCTAGTACATCGATTGCGCAGTCAAAGAAACATTTTAACAGAAGCTGAACTGACGTTCCGCTTCGATCTAAATAAAAGATGACAGTATAAAAACTTTGGTAGATCTTCAGATTTTTAATGTACTTCTGCTTGTAATGTGAAAGCGTAAAGAAGGTCGTTTTCAAGCTATAAAAGTGAACGGTCTTGCCAGCGTGCAGACAACATTATTAATTAATAAAATTAAAGTAATTTATGTTCGAAACTGTAGATCAGCAAGTTATTGTTATCGGAGGTGTTGAACAGTGCAAGAATTGTCTTTAACGAAAGGAGAAAAGTAATGACTGTAATTTGTGACAAAAACGTGAACCAAGGAGACAGCACAGGACAGGCTGAAATCTGATCGCACCATACTGTTAGAAAAGTACTTATGTAAGTTATATTGTTTATAAATAAGCCCTAATTTGCTAGTGAGAATTGTTTGCATATATTTAGTGTTTACCAGACTTCTGTTCTTTTCCTTTATACTTTTTTATCCTCCATGCCATATTATTTTTATAAATGTCAAACAGCCTTTACTACAGCAGAGAATACCGCAGCATCCTGGTCGTAGACAGAAGGCCGCTCCTTGTCTTCTATACAACTCATAGCTGCCCCGTCTATTAATGATTTCATTTGCAAATGCATTTTTTTTACTATTCATTGTTAAAGGTCCCTTAGGTAATTGTAAAATTCATACTGATTACGTAAAGAAATCCGGGTTGTTCTTTTCCAAATAATAGAAGTCTTTGCGTAATCAAAAACTAGTCTCCTTCTGACAACGATCAGGAGCCGACCAGAAGACGGACGTTTTCGACCGCTTTCGTGTCTCCTGTGGCAAAGCTGTGCCAAACTGGGAACACGGCATTCTAGTATGAAATACAGATTTAAATTGAAAGAATTGAGATATATTTAATAACAATTTTTTTTTATCGTACTAGATGTGACGCCCGAACAGGGACTTGAAAAAAAATTTTTTTTAATCTGTTCTGTTATTGTTTCGTGACATCATCCGATGGATATCGGGAAGCCGTAAAGGAAGTACTGAACGAAACCGAGGAAGTATTAAAAAAAAATTTCGAAAAATAACAGCAGTGCGCAAAACGACTGACGTAAGTACGGTTTTCATTACGCGTAAAATCTTGCGTCTTGTATAAAAAAAAACTGATTTCCGGAATTTCTTTCCTTACTGCTTCATTTTACCCTATCGCTGTTATTTCCTTGCAGAATTGCTTATTTACGTAGTTAGAATTCATTTCTGCTCATCTCTTCATGCGAAGTTTGTTAGTATTATCAGCATCTTCATTGTTGCTACGGTTAAGAACACAATATGGATGCCATAATAGCAGGATTCAGTGTCTAGTAGGTGTTTGTCACTTATTTTCAAAGTTAGGTGCCATCTTGTCTTCTACCCAGTATAGCTCTGCAATTGTCACCTACCGCGGTGTGACGTTTGACTATCAGCGCGCGCATCTGAGAGTTGACGATCGGCGTGCCGCGAAATATTTCTTTGAGCAGTTACGTCACAAACTTGAAAATAAACATGGCAGATGACAAAGGAAAGCCGACAAACTGTGGATGACGGTGATGACACAGTTGTCAAGTCATACCCACTACGTTCGCGAACGGGAACAGGCAGACCGTTCTGGTAGACGATGATGGTGTGCGTGACGTATCGTCACAGCAATCATCGTCACAGCAAGCGGGAGAAAATTTGATGGTTGAAATGATGAGAATTGTTTTTCAAGAAAGAACAGGAGAAACTGGAAAGGGAAGCTTATAAATTACAAGAACAACGTGATAGAGAACAGGAGAAACTGGAAAGGGAAGCTTATAAATTACAAAAACAACGTGCTAGAGAACAGGAGAAACGGGAAAGGGAAGCTTATAAATTACATAAATTACAAAAACAACGAGATAGAAAAGAAAGGGAACAAAAAGAAAGGGAAAAGGAACGGGAGACAGAGCGAAAATGGTTTGACCTAAATACCATGATTGGTACAATGAAAAATAGGTTAGATAATATTGATGCCAACTTAGAGGCAAGAATAAGGACAGTCACGGTGGAATATATCTCGGAATTAAGTACTAAAGTTAATGAAAGGATAGAAGGTATTCTGCAGAAGGTAGATGCATGTGAGAGCACAGTAGGTAACGTGCACAAAGACATTAAGGTACAAATCGAAAGTTGCCAGGCAGTTACAACGGAAGTTTCAAAAAAGTCCGTTGAGGTCGAAACTAAAGTAAACAAGCTTGCAGACCATGTCGTCACTCTGCAAGGCCAGGTCAATGACCTGACACAGGCGCTATCCGAAATAATCATTGAAAAGAGGGTGAATGATGCTGCAGCCAACGTACGTTCCACGATAGGAAAAGAATTTGTAGAATGGGTCGAGACTAAGGAACAGTACATAGAAAACAAGGTTCAACACGACTTGGGAAAAGAAGCCGTTAAGTCAGCCACAGCTGAAGTTTTAGCTGCTCCAGGTACATCAGGAGATACGATTCTCACTGAATTAGGAGAGATTCGTAGAGTTTTTCACCGAGATCTTCCCGAGTGGAAACGACACCTCACTGAGGAAATCGAGCAGTTGAAACAACAAGTCAATGATTTTCCTAATGACAATAGAAGTGAGCATTCACACTTGCTTTCTTCAGAACATGAATACAATAATAATCCCGTGTCTCGTGTAGAATTCTCTCCACTTGTACGCGGACACAGCAGTAAGAATCCGTTAGTACGCAACCAGAATGATCAAGTAACTCTTGTCGAGCTAATGAAAGAAGAAAGCGTTCTCAAGCACCGCGTGTTCCAGCCTTTTCTGCCAGAGAAACGCAACATCCACCCAATGGTTTTTCTGAAGTCATTTAATGGTGTTTTTCCTGATATCTGGGATGACAAGCAACGTATGCGCTTTATAGCAGGTTACATTCAAGGAGAGGGTTCTGTCTGGGGAACAGAAGTAATTGACAGATGTAATAATTACGCTGACTTCGAAAAGCAATTTCTGAACAAATTCTGGAGTTCAGGTATACAACAACGCCTTAGAAAGGAAGTATATAATGCTGAACCGTTTAACACGAGAAGTGCTGGTCTCCGTAGGTACTTCGAGAAATACCTGCAAAAAATACAGTATTGGGACACGCCCATTTCCACGAAGGACGTAATTATGATCCTTAAGTCAAAGCTACCGGTATCAATCAGGGAGAAGTTAGTAAATGTCAGTGACGACGACACGGAGGCTTTTCTGTCAGTACTTGACAACCTTGACATGATTCAAGAAGACGTGCGTGCTAGTGCGCGGAGTAGTTGTAATCTTGGCCTGCACACTACACAGCTGCACGGTGTAGGCGCAGACTCAGGTATGTCATACCAACCCAACAACAGTAAAGGACACGACGTTCCGTGCGATAATAACAACTACTATCGCCGTAACGGGAAGCAGAAACATAAATTCCAGGATCAAAACAGGTACCACCCCATATACCAGACAACACAACAGCAATACGGTAATTCACCAGTTAATTACAATGATCGCTGTCACTACAATAACGATCGCCAAAATAATAATAATTTCAATGGAAAAGGACGTTGGATTAACACCAACAGTAAACAGCAGTATGGTAACCAGCCTAGATTCCAGCACTGTTCTCAAGGGAGAAATGCTCCAGATCCTTCCAAGCAATACAAACAACAGTTTGCTCCAAACTTTAGGAATAGTCCTCCACCTTTTACTAACTATCAAAGTCAAAATCATGAACCTCAAAATTCTCGCATCTATTATGCCCGAGCAAACCCGCCAACACACACCATCTCGACTGAAATTCCGGCAAATAGCTCGCAACTTAGGTGGAATACGGAAGCAAACTTCGTACCGAGCGTACCGCCCTGTACTTCAAAGGTAATTGTGAGCGAAATTCAACCTAGTGATCATGCGGAAAACTAAAAGCACACTTCTACCGATTTCATACCTTCAGAACTAATCTCCAGGCAAAAGGAAAGCAATGAATGGACTGATCTTATCCCCAAGATACAAGGTCCAGAAGTCAACCTAGATAATAAGTTAAGACAAGCCCTGGTCTCTCTCACAACTCATGCCAATTTAAGAAAAAAGGCATTTGACAAGCATGTCAATAAAGTTCTGTCGTATCGCCTGAACGAGCGTGTTCTTCTGAGGACACACTTCAAACCATCTCTCATCTTATGTAAAACTCGTAAGTGGCAACACCTACACGAAGAACCGTTTGTTATAGTCAGAAAGCCACATATTGGTTGTTACGTGTTGGCAGATCCAGTTAGTGGACGACTAAAAGGACTTTACCACCATGTAGACCTAAAGAAGTACCATGAAAAACATTTTAAAAATATCATTTATTATGTTAAGCTGCAACTTGAAACAAGAGTGTGATCTGTTTAGAAAGTATGTGAGTCAACAGCATGTACATGTATTCTGCAGGTGACGTAATCATTTGAGTGAGGTGGACACAAAGTAATGATGGAGCTTGAAAGATATGAACTGATTGAAGAAGGTACTCTACGTATTTGGAAAATAAGATCTGCTTTAGTTTTAAGGTAGTTTTAAGTTTCTTGAGCAAGAGAAGACTGCAGTCGTTGAATTGAGTAAGGGATGTGCCAAAGTGCCACCTGCTGCTTTAGTTTTAAGTTATGGCAAATCTCCTTTTTACCAAGTAGTAAAGGTTTTCTTTAAATCCCTCATTCAGACCAGAATGTCCGTATATGTGAAGTATTAACCTAAGTTAAGCCTTCAAAGGATTGATATTTTAAGTCGCTAGAACCATGTACGATGCAAAACTTATACATTGTAATCTGTAGATTACACCGAGTATAAGCAGCAACATATAGTTAATGTACAAAGAAATGAATAATGGTACCCGCAACTGGAGAGCAACTTTAATTTATTTATTACTATGAGTCAACCAGTTAATCAATTTGCATTTATAATAAGAATTAGGTCCTGTATTGGAGAAACTTAGAGAGACTATTCCTATGTCACGAGTATTATACAGAAACCTTCGATATTAAGACACCTAGTTGAGGACTGAGATAATCTGTTTATATTCCTCTGCTATGTCCGCATGCCGTGATTTTGAGATATATTTGAAGATGCTTTGGAAGCGGATTTGTGCGACATTTTAATGCTGAAGTCAAGTTATGCCACGTGGATGACACTAAAAACGGTGGAGCCGAAGAATGAATTTGCTCAACTGATTATTTCACCTATTATCTATCTTCGTATCTTTTATTTCCTTGCACTATCCTATTGTATTTTTCTTCTTTAGCATTTTTACCTTTCTACCCTACCCGGTAGGGGAAGAAATTTGGAAATTGGTTCAAAAGACTTGACGTGTGTATTGTGTGTATTGACGATCGTGGCTCGTTGGTTAATGCGTATCTGCAGTTACTTATCGAAACGTGATGTAAATCTGATTTGCTGTAAGCAAAAGCATCCTAGGAAATAGGAATAATTTTCCCGATTTCTGTTAGATGAAGTTTTGAACGTGAACTGTTCGGCACGCCAAAGTGGGTATATTTTACTGATTATTGATGTAACTGAATAAATGAACAAAGAAACAAAAAAAAGGCTGTTATAGAACAATAAGAAAAGGAAAAGAATCAGATTTAAAATATATATAAAATCTAACGTGCTTCAGAAGCACCATTCAGAATAGCAAACACGTTTTTCGTTAGGTCTGATCCTTTCATGATAAGTAATTTTAGCATTATCTGTGCTACTCTGTGGTACAGAGACACCTATATGGGCACGTATGGATTGCTGCGTGTGACTCAGTGACAAAATAATGGACACGTGTGTAAAATCGTAATTTGACACATGTATGGACACGAAAAACTAGTTATCGCCTGTGTGAATCAAAACTGTAATAAACTTATGGACACGTGTGATGTTCCACGTGTGAGGTAGCATTTCAAGTATTCTCACGCTGTAACGACGATACAGTGACTATCAGTCAAAGGATAGACAAGCTATTGTACTCACTGAAATAGGTGACAGTAGTCATTTTCATCGATGACTGTTCTTCGACGCTGGTGCAGTCAATTTACTGTCCAGGTTGACCATGTCACCTTGACGAGCTGCTCCAGTACCCATGATTCAACAAAATGCACAAGTTATAAAACGATTGGTAGCCACTGAACTGTCTGCCTCGTGCAGGACGCGGACTGCCAACGCTGTTAAACCGCCAGTTCGTTACCACGTGACTGTGAAGCACTGTGGCAACATTCAATGACTGCTCGCCGGCTCACACTCAACAATAAGCATTCCTCTCCATAACGGGCGCAAGCGTGCTCAAGATTTGAGATGAAAATGGACATAAAAATAATAAAACGTTGATAAACCACGCACGATTTTACTATATTTACATTAAAAGGACATAAATGATGACTTTTCCTTAACTATGAAAATTGCTACGGCAATATTGCTAAATACAGTGCTTAAGAAAGACCTGTACAAGACGAAACGTGTTTTGCTAATATTTGCTAACGAAAGAACATAAAACCTAGACACAAAATATGAATAATATATAATGTATATGTACATAGTCTATGTAGTAATTTTTATTATCTTAAATTCTTACTCTATATTCCCTTAGATTAAGATGCTAGTTAATGAGCAAGTCCTAATACAGATTTTTTTTCTGTATTTTCATGTGCTGAAACATGAATTGGAATGAGATTAAGACAGCCACCAAACTGACTCATTCGTCATTGAACCAGTCATCAACTTTCCTGATTCCCGACATGACCCGATGGATCGTCGAGTCAAGAAATATCACTTCCCCCTTCACATAGTGAAATTCCCAGTGTTTTCCACCAGAATGTGAAAAGGTGATCCCCAGTTTTAGTGCAGTGAAAAGTGACAGGTGATGAAAGAATTCCCCTGTGAAAATCATCCGAGTTCATGGGAAATACTACCAACTACAAAGTGAAGAGTGATGTCGCTACGAGAAAGACTGATAAAAGTTTTATGTTCTGTTCACAATTGGCGGAAATGCACCAATACTGTAATTGAATTTTTTTTTCTTATTGTCAGTATTTATGTATATTTGTATCTGTATGTGTATTTAATTTGTACTTGTATCTATGTTAGTATTTCAATGTTTCAATTGACTGAATGAGAGTAATTCTTGAGAACACGCAAAAAAAAAAGGAACCTATGTTAAATCCTTGAACACTTATGATGGCATCATGCCACAACCAAGTTTGTTAATGATTAAGCAACTGTGAGTAGCTTTGACGACTTAGTGTGAAACGTATATAATTCTATGTGCCTTATGTTATGTTTGTTTTGCTCCCTACAAGGAGAGATCCTTAAATACTTCATTCACTAAGTACGTGAACCCAATAATATCACGACTGCGCGTGAGTCGTAACGATCTTTCAGACTCTACTCCTCACGCGGGAAGCGATGTAATATTATTGGTATTTCCGTCCTATGAAAGCTTTGAGTACCCTTGGAAAGGCATTCACCAATCTGTATATTAATTGATCAACTTATGAGACATATTCTTTGAAAGACATTTGTTTTGTATAATTTACATAACTGTAAAGATGCGCATCTAACGCGGACGCTAGTACATCGATTGCGCAGTCAAAGAAACATTTTAACAGAAGCTGAACTGACGTTCCGCTTCGATCTAAATAAAAGATGACAGTAAAAAAACTTTGGTAGATCTTCAGATTTTTAATGTACTTCTGCTTGTAATGTGAAAGCGTAAAGAAGGTCGTTTTTAAGCTATAAAAGTGAACGGTCTTGCCAGCGTGCAGACAACATTATTAATTAATAAAATTGAAGTAATTTATGTTCGAAACTGTAGATCAGCAAGTTATTGTTATCGGAGGTGTTGAAAAGTGCAAGAATTGTCTTTAACGGAAGGAGAAAAGTAATGACTGTAATTTGTGACAAAAACGTGAACCAAGGAGACAGCACAGGACAGGCTGAAATCTGATCGCACCATACTGTTAGAAAAGTACTTATGTAAGTTATATTGTTTATAAATAAGCCCTAATTTGCTAGTGAGAATTGTTTGAATATATTTAGTGTTTACAAGACTTCTTATTCTGTTCTTTTCCTTTATATTTTTTTATCCTCCATGCCATATTATTTTTATAAATGTCAAACAGCCTTTACTACAGCAGAGAATACTGCGGCATCCTGGTCGTAGACAGAAGGCCGCTCCTTGTCTTCTATACAACTCATAGCTGCCCCATCTATTAATGATTTCATTTGCAAATGCATTTTTTTTACTATTCATTGTTAAAGGTCCCTTAGGTAATTATAAAATTCATACTGATTACGTAAAGAAATCCGGGTTGTTCTTTTCCAAATAATAGAAGTCTTTGCGTAATCAAAAACTAGTCTCCTTCTGACAACGATCAGGAGCCGACCAGAAGACGGACGTTTTCGACCGCTTTCGTGTCTCCTGTGGCAAAGCTGTGCCAAACTGGGAACACGGCATTCTAGTATGAAATACAGATTTAAATTGAAAGAATTGAGATATATTTAATAATAATTTTTTTTATCATACTAGACACTGTCATTGCTTCCGACGCAGCTTTGCAGGTTGTTTTGCAAGATGTGCACCATGGGTGGCCACGCAATTTGAAAGAAATTCCTCACCCAGTGGTGCGTTGCTACTTTTAGCATTTTCACGTAGTTTCCGCGCAATCAGGTATTCTGCTGTTGCACACAGAAAGCGAGGATGCACGTGTTGTGATTTCTCGGTCGCTAGTTTGGGAAGTGTTGTCTTTATTCCACCAAGTTCATTGGGGCATAGTCTGCAGAAAGCAACTCGCCCACAATCATTGTTCTTGGCAGAGAACGGACGCCCAGTGCGAACACATGACTGATCTTTGCAAAGTTTGTGAAGTAAATCAGTCACCTCTACCTCAATGAGTTTTTGAGTGGCCACATCTGTCCAGACCATGGCAATGTATTTGTATTGATTTTGCAGGTCCATTTTGGAACACACCAAGGTTGTTAGTGGTAGATAGTTAAAGTTTCCTTTTTTGACCCTATGACATCCACCACTACTGCAAGTATAGCATTGCTTTGTATTCTATTTTTTGTCTTGAAGATCTTCCTGAGGTAATTTGTCTCTGACAATGAACCACAATTCACGTCAGCCAGTTTCCAACAGCTTTATGCCGCTAATGGTATGTATCATGTGACCACTTCATCTTTTCACCCACAGTCAAACGGTGATGCTGTACAGTTCGTTCAAACGTCCACAAGTCACATGGAGAAATTCCATTCCTTCCACACATGGGGGCAAGCATTTAAAATTTTTCTTTCCCCTTACGACTCCTTGACGCATGACAGGAAGCTGACTGCACAATTTTTACACAGTCGAAGATACCGTACCCTGTTGCATATTCTGTGGCTGTTGCGAAAGCAATTCATTCCGTAAGCTCGGACGAAGTTCAGCCTCAGAATGAAGTCTTTTACAAAGTCTTTGGAAAGAAACAGCATTGGGACCGTGGAGTCATTACCAAAGCAACTGGGCGCTCATCTTATGTCGTCCATGGTTCTGCTGGTCTACTGCAGTGACACCAAATCCAGCTGTGCTATGTGTTATAGTATTCCAGTGATTCTGCCACCGAATGTTTGGCCACAGACCCAGCATGCCATTGGGGTCCTTACCTAAATATGCAACTATCTCCACCAATCGCAGCCAGACCTTCTTCCACATTGGTGCCTGTGGAGATGGACAGCCCGAAGCAGTTGTTGCCGCCATCGCCACTGACATCACCCGGTCACTGCCTCAACCAATGTGCGCGGACAAGCCGCCGCCAGAAGGTCATCATGCTGCTTCAGAAAATCCTCTTCCCATTCAGCTGATCACGTACACCTCGTGATTGGTTTTCCGGTTGGTGGATACGGGCGTGCAGATGGGGAGGTGCCATCAGCTGCCGTTTCTCTTCCTGCCTCCTCATCTGGCTTCTGCATTCAGTCCTACCCTCCTGCTGTCATCACGTGAGTCCCCTCTACACGACGATGGTGTGGAGAAGGTCACAGTGCCACACCCGAAGCTGGCAACGCACATTGATATCACAACATTAGCAATGTCTCCTGCAGTCCGCAACAACGAATAGGAGACGCTGAAGAAGACACATCCTCTTATCAGCACAGCAGCGCCCTTGCATCAGTGTCAGTATAGAGCCAACCATGGAAGTGCTCAAGCTTTTTTCGTGAGCTCAGCTGAACAAGTCATTATCAATGAGTAGGGCTAAAGAATTATTCAAGTCTCAGATGGAAATGTACTTTTGTAAATTTTGAACATTGTACTTCAAGTTATGGCTGGACAGTTATAGTTCCATGTGGTCATAACAAATAGAGTGAAAAATGACCAATATTCATAATTTTTATGTCCCTCATAAACGAATGAAATGGGAAAAAACTAAGTGATAAAAAAAATATACTACTTTCACCAAAATATCACAACAAATGGATGAGTCAAATTCAAATCTCTATTAAAAGCCCAGTAATTGTAGTGGCGAAGAAAGTACAGGCCTGTCCACTACGTCTGCTGGCTTCAAGTGCTTTGACGAAAAGGATAACAGTTTCTTGGTCAGTATATCCGATGCCGGAAACTACGCTGAATAAAAAAAGAACATTGACGACTGCCTAAAGACTTTATTGAATCTATCTCAACATGACAAAAATTATATTTTCAAGACTATCAAACATGGTTTGAACAAAAATATGGAAACACCACGATAAATACGTGCTTCAACGTAAATGCAGGTGCTAGCTAAACTTTTAGGTTGCGCTATTGCATTATACCACGAACGGCACCTGTCCAATGTCAGAACAGCATTCTGTGTAGTTGTGAGTATATTCTGTCGGGCCAAGAGAATTGTTGTTGCCGTGTAGTGGGTGCTTCCGCAACCATGGGAGTCGGAGTGTTTGTGTTTCAAGAGGCACCGTATCGAAGATTTCAACCGCACGCTGGGAAATGGAGAAACATCATCCACTAAGCCAGAACACAGATGAAAATGTGTGTTGAGTGATTGTGACTGATGGCCATTGAAGAGATTGTGACGAAAAACAAGAGGACGACAGCTGCAAAGAACAATGTGGAACCGAATGTTGCACTCACGAACCATGTCATCACCAAAACAATAAGAAGAGAGCTCCATAAGGAAATTGCAGAGTGAGCTGGAATTCCAAAACCACTCATCAGCAATGAAAGAGCCCATAACTGAAAAACGTGACGCCAAAGCCATAAATCCTGTACTATGGTGCAATGGAAGAAAGTCATTTGCTCGGATGAGCATTGTTTCGCACTGTTTCCAACTTTTCACTGAGTGTACATCCGAAGAGTGAAACACGGTGGGGGTCAGTGTTGATTTGGGGTTTTCCATTGGCACCGTGGTTACTCTTCAAGATCGCATTACTGCTAAGGATTATGTGAGCATTTTGACTGATCAGCACCGTGCCATTGTACTATCTTTGTTCCCCAATGGTGACGCTGAGTTCTATGACGACAGGGCCCTTGTTCATACAGCTCACAACGTCCAGGACTGGTTTTGTGAGCACGAGAATGAGTTGTCGCAATGATCGCTATCCCTGCCCATCATTTCTACCTGTACTTGCCACTATTTTGCAGGAAGAATGGTATAAGATCCTCTCGAAAACCATACAGGATCTGTATTCATCCATTCTGAGACAACTGGGAGCTGTCTTGAACGCCGACGGCTTTTCTACACTGTGTCGTGTTTTGGTGTTTCCGTATTTTTGTCCAACCCTTTGAAACAAACCAATATGTGATTGATAGGATAAGTATGAGATGAAGTGTTGATCTCAGGTGTCAGGCTACCCCGCTCACCAGCTTATATAAATTTTGTAACATTTCATTTATCTGGTCATTTTAAAAATCAATTTCTGTGCTGCTTCACATTCCATCATTAATTTCATTTCAGTTTTATCGTGAGCAAAAACATCTCCGCTCCGTTTCGGCTGCGCATCTCGTGGTCGTGCGGTAGCGTTCTCGCTTCCCACGCCCGGGTTCGATTCCCGGCGGGGTCAGGGATTTTCTCTGCCTCGTGATGGCTGGGTGTTGTGTGCTGTCCTTAGGTTAGTTAGGTTTAAGTAGTTCTAAGTTCTAGGGGACTGATGACCATAGCAGTTAAGTCCCAGAGTGCTCAGAGCCATTTTTTTTTCGTTTCGGCTGTTACTAATCGATACTTGAACATAAATCATAAACAATTCTGATTTCAGAACATTTTTCGTAACAAGTGAAGCTAGTTTTTCGTTTGTACCTATGAGAGAACATATTAGTAACATTTTCCAGCTAATAACTCTCATGATATAAGAGACTTCATAAAGCGCATTGTTAGCGAACGTGTTTTGTGAATTTCAGTTCTAAAAACTAAGACCCAAGTAAAACATAATGTTGCAGCGGGGGAGTAGCGAACGAATACTTAATTTTCTTCTGTCAGTTTGTAAACTCCAACAAGTTTTTTACTGTAATTCTTAAATTTACTATTTGTAACAATGGATGACGTCACCTGTAATTATTGAAAACATATACAGGCAGTGCCGAATCAGCCGTGAGGGAATTAGTTTTGAGAGCGCCAGTTTTGTCGCGGTTTTGTATAAGTTTTTGTGCAGTAACACGCAATTGTGAAAGTGAAACTTTGTGTCAGCCAAATTACTTAAAGTTTTTCCTGGTATACCAAATCATTTTCTACATGTGAAGAACGCAGGAAGTTGCAGCATATTTGATGGAGCCGGTACTCGCAATTCTTTTACAGCTACCGCAGCGTCGGTGTTCGCCGATGATGAAGATGAGTATTTTTTTCTGTCACACTCACAGATTAACCTCCGATGTATTTCAATAGTAGTGGAGATCCTGGGATTAAAGCTGCCCTGCTGATGAGGTTTTCCTAACAGAATTTTGAGTTTCAGGTTTATTTATGCAGTAATGGAGACTGATCCAATGGAAAATTTAAAAGAAAGCACTGGCATGGAAATAGGAAATGGACTATATACTGACCCAAAAATGGAGGCTAAAGAGACGATAACCAAAAAAGTGGTCACAAGAAAGAAAGAATAATTGATATTTGTGGCATGAAACTACGTCCTTGCAGGCAATTGAGATAAGAATTTTAATTGTTTATTCTCTTTTCAGCGTCGTAAAAAAAATTATCGTGTGAAGACTACAAGTAAGTTTGTGTTGTAATAAATAAAAAAAGAATAAGAAATATATATATGAAAAACATTTTTAAAGGGGATGATACAACAGTGTTATGTTCTGTGCTTGTACGAATTTTTAGGCTATCGGAGTTGTTCTCTTACATTTCAATTGTAGATGCAGGCAGCAGACTCCCAAGTACACCAGTGCGTAGCCCGCCCAGTTAGCTGTGCGGTCTAATGCACGGCTTTCCAGATTGGGAAGGAGCGCCTGGTCCCAGGCACGAATCAGCCCTGCGGACTTGTGTCGAGGTCCAGTGAGCCGGCCAGTCTGTGAATGGTTTTTAGGCGGTTTTCCATCTGCCTCAGTGAAATAGGGCTGGTTCCCCTTATTCTGCCTCAGCTACACTATGTCGCCCTTATGCGTACACCACCGTTACTCTACCACGCAAACATAGGGGTTACCACACAATAACCCTGAAAGAGTGGTTCGGTGTGGGGCAGCAGAGGGGTGTAGTGGACTGCGGTAGTCATCGTGGGGTTGTGGACCACTGCGGCTGCGGTGGGGACGGAGACTCTCTGTCGTTTCTAGGCCCCCGGTTAACATACAATACAATACACCAGTGCATGTCATAATTAGGAAATTCCTCCTTACTTGGTTTCACTTCACTTGAATAAAAAGTACTTAATATCAAATTTTTTCTTATTTCGAAAGATGTATGATACAAAACACTTGTAACCCGTCATCCTCCTAACGGCAGTTCTTATCAGGACTCTACATACAGCAGAGTGCAAAACAAAATCATTTACAAAAAAAGATGATGTTTTTTCATTTGTCTGCGCCTTACCGCACATTCATAATTAACGTCTTTGCCAACGCTTATGGTCGATCGGTGTTTCACTTTTTGTTTTTAATAAATTTTAACTTCACGATATCCTTGGGGTCTTTCATGATGTACTTACATAAGTGTGAAGACTGAAATTTTCATTCAAAGTGTTTAGAACTGTGTTTTCTTATCAATATGGCTAGTAATAATAACCAGGACAGTTTACCGGTTGGAACTCAGGAACAGGTAGTTTAGAATATTGCAAGTTTAAATGGTAGCACTACCGATAATGAAAGTGAAACTGAAGTAAACAGCAAGGTAGAATACAACCAGATTCATGACAATAAAGCAGTTGGATGTGTTAACGAGAGTGCTTGTTCACTATTCCTTGGGTTTGATGAAGCTGACACTGCAGGCTCGAACAGTGGAATTGCAGAATTATTGTGAGGTTAATAGTTGAAACCAGGAATGCAACTGAAGATTAGGTGGCAGAATTACCGAAACAGCTAATACTGTAACTGGTACCTTAGGTGGCCAAATTGCTGAAAATGTTGTTATATTTTGAAGGACCTCAAAATACAACTGTAAAATTATAATACAAGATTAACAAAAAGAAAGAGGAGATATCAAAGCCTAGAAATGAGGTAGAAACAGATTGGAAGTAGGCTAGTGTTTGATTTGGATCTGTGGGAACCAAAGTTGACACTCTCAAAACAGAACTCAATGCAGAAATTGCTCATACCGATCACAATTTCAGAGATATTCAGAAACATGTAGGTGGTAATTGTGTTGCATTGAAAAATGTAATAAATAATAATAGGAAAATTTTGCAGCTAAAGGCTTCAGTAATAACTGTGCTGGTTTGTGTGGTAACATTTCAATTAAGCACTTTCCATGTTACAGTAAAATATACACTGTTGATTTTTTACACTAATGCAGGAACATCTTTGTTAGTGACTCGACTGACAATTTAAATCTAAAATTTGTAAAGAAGTTTTTGGATGGGGAGGTACTATCACTCCAGAACTATCACTCTGGAAACATCCCCCAGGCTGTGGCTAAGCCATGTCTCCGCAATATCCTTTCTTTCAGGAGTGCTAGTTCTTCAGGTTACGCAGGAGAGCTTCTGTAAAGTTTAGAAGGTAGGAGTCGAGATACTGGCAGAAGTAAAGCTGTGAGTACGGGGCGTGAGTCGTGCTTGGGTAGCTCAGTTGGTAGAGCACTTGCACGCGAAAGGCAAAGGTCCCAAGTTCGAGTCTTGGTCCGGCACACAGTTTTAATCTGCCAGGAAGTTTCATACTATCACTCATTTGACATTCGAATAGACTCCTGTATGGATGACGTAGTAATAAGCATTCTGTCATAGAGAAACAACTGAAGGATTTGAAAGCAAATAAAACACCAGGACCGGATGGAATCCCAGTTTGATTTTACAAAGAGTACTTCAAAGCATTGGCCCCTTACAAAGCTTGCTTTCATCGTGAGTCTCTCGCTCAATGTAAAGTCTCAAGTGACTGGTAAAAAGTGCAGGTGACTCCAGTATGTATGAAAGGTGAAAGAACAAACCCGCAAAATTACGGACTAAAATCCCTGACTTTGGTTTGTTGCAGATTCCTTGAACATATTCACAGTTTGAATATAGTAAATTTTCTTGAGACTGGGAAGCTTATGTCCACGAATCAGCATGGTTGTAGAAAGCATTGTTCATGTGAAACTCAGCTTGCCCTTTTCTGGCTTTTCTTACTGAGGACTATGGATGAAGGGCAACAAGAAAATTCCATATTTCTAGATTTCCGGAAAGCATTTGACACAGTGCCCCATTACAGGCTGCTAATGAAGATACATGCATACAGAATAAGTTCACAGATATGATGTGGCACAAAGACTTCTTAAACCATAGAACCCAGTATGTTGTCCTCGATGGTGAATGTTCATCAGAGACAAGGGTGTCGTCAGCAGTGTCCCAGGGAAGTGTGGTAAGACCGCTGTTGTTCTCTATATACATAAATGGTTTGGCAGACAGAGTGGGCAGCAATCTGAGGTTGTTTGCTGATGATGCCTTGGTGTACAGTAAGGTTCAAAGATGAGTGCCTGTAGAAAGATGCAAGGTGAGTTAGACCAAATTTCTAGTTGGTCCTATGAATAACAGCTAGCCCTGAATGTGGAAAAATGTAAGTTAATGCGGATGAGTAGGAAGTTCAAACCCGTAAGGTGTGGATACAGTATTACTAGTGCCCTGCTTGACTCAGTCAAGACACAGAAAGACATACCTTAGGGGTACCCCTAAGGTAAGTCTTTCCGCTGCTGGAATTGAAATGACTCCTTACCCTCTCCCTTAAAATCCAACATCCTTTCGTCTTTCCCTCTCCTTCCCTCTTTCCTGATGAAGCAACCTTGGGTTGCAAAAGCTTGAAATATGTGTGTGTGTTTGTGTGTTTTTGATTGTCTCTATCAACATACCAACACTTTTGTTTGGTAAGTTACAGCATCTTTGTTTTTACATATATTTTTCCCACATGGAATGTTTCCCTCTATTATATTCATATCAAAAAAATTTTTGATGTATACAGTGGATCATTTGAAGTGATGTCAAATTCTCATCCAAATGCTTACAGATATTTGAGTTAAGGGACATAGTACAATTAAAAGCTTACATACAAGGAAAGAGAAAGTAAATTATCATTTGATATGAAGCAGAACCCCCCCCCCCCCATGAACCACGAACCATGGACCTTCCCGTTGGTGGGGAGGCTTGCGTGCCTCAACGATACAGATAGCTGCACCGTAGGTGCAACCACAACGGAGGGGTATCTGTTGAGAGGCCAGACAAACGTGTGGTTCCTGAAGAGGGGCAGCAGCCTTTTCAGTAGTTGCAAGGGCAAAAGTCTGGATGATTGACTGATCTGGCCTTGTAACAATGACCAAAACGGCCTTGCTGTTGTGGTACTGCAAACGGCTGAAAGCAAGGGGAAACTACAGCCGTAATTTTTCCTGAGGGCATGCACAGCTTTACTGTATGGTTAAATGATGATGGCATCCTCTTGGGTAAAATACTCCGGAGGTAAAATAGTCCCCCATCCGGATCTCCGGGCGGGGACAACTCAAGAGGACACCGTTATCAGGAGAAAGAAAACTAGCATTGTACAGATAGGAGTGTGGAATGTCAGATCCCTTAATTGGGCAGGTAGGTTAGAAAATTTAAAAAGGGAAATGGATAAGTTAAAGTAAGATATAGTGGGAATTAGTGAAGTTTGGTGGCAGGAGGAACAAGACTTCTGGTCAGGTGAATACAGGGTTATAAATACAAAATCAAATAGGGGTAATGCAGGAGTAGGTTTAATAATGAATAAAAAAATAGGAGTGTGGGTGGGCTACTACAAACAGCATAGTGAACGCATTATTGTGGCCAAGATAGACATGAAGCCCATGCCTACTACAGTAGTACAAGTTTATATGCCAACAAGCTCTGCAGATGACGAAGAAATTGAAGAAATGTATGATGGGATGAAAGATATTATTCAGGTAGTGAAGGGAGACGAAAATTTAATAGTCATGGGTGACTGGAATTCGACAGTATAGTCTGGGAGACGATCTTTGGTATGGACAGCTTGGTAGCGTCTTTCCATTGCCTAGCGACCGCAGGCAGGCAGCCAATGACGGCCTGACTTTGAGCGGGTAGCAAGGGCCACGTTGCCTCTCTGAAACCCGGTCGCGCGCGCTTATGAAACTTACCAGTGTCTCGCGTGCAGGCGGTGCGGTCGTTCGTCATTTGTCTGAAGTTGAATTCGCAGTTTATTTCGTTTTTGTTGTTTTTTAGTGTTTCTTTGTTTATGTTTCGTTGTAAACAATGTCTAGTGCGGCGGGTAGTACCAGCCCAACACAAGAAGTGAACCGGAGGAAGAAAAGTGTGCTCTGTGAGGGATTACTTTGAGAAAGAAAAGGACAAAGGTGGGCCCTTAATTCCTGTTGTTCGGGTTGTGAAGAGAACTGCAGCAGCATTGAAAATAAGTAAGAACACTGTTGCAAAGATAGGGAAAGAACAGTATAGTGTAGATTGTGACGAGAGTGGCACAACAAAGCCGCACACACCAGGAAAGAAGCGACCGAGAAATAAGCAAATGACAGCTTTGGACGATTTTCAGAAAGACGCTATTCGTCGTCATATATACAGCTATTATAAGAGAAGGGAACATCCCACTCTATCTAAATTACTGGTGTCGCTTCAGAAAGACGATCTTTTTAAAGGGAGCAAATTTTCATTGCGTACAGTGTTGAAACACATAGGCTTCAGCTATTCACTGTTTAACGGACGCAAAATATTAATGGAAAGGACAGGTGTAGTTGCATGGCAGTGCAGATTTCTGCGCAGGATCATGGGTCTGGAATTCGAAAGCATAGTGTGGTTGGATGAAACTTGGGTCAATGCCAGCCATTCTTTTCGTAGAGGCTGGAATGATGGAACGCCCGAGGGGACAATGGCAGTGCCTGTTGGCAAAGGAGGGCGTATTATTGTCTTACATGCAGGAACATTGAAAGGTTTTGTGCCAAACTGCTTGAAAATGTTTCGGTCAAAAAAGACGGGAGATTACCATGAAGAAATGAACAGTGTAGTATTTCCAGAATGGTTCGAGACATCGCTTATGACGAATCTGACAAGTCCATCAGTGATTGTTATCATTCCGTTGTTCACGATAAGGCACCAACCTTGGCAACAAAAAAAAGACGATATCATTCAGTGGTTGAAATGGCGAAAAGTAGATTTCAGAGAAGATTTAAGGAAGGCGGAACTGCTCGAAATTGTGGCACAAAAGAAACCCCAATTTCCAACATATGTAATTGACGAGATTGCTAAAAGGCACGGGCATGAAATCGTTCGGCTTCCTCCATACCACTGTCACTTCAACGCAATTGAAGGAGTGTGGGCGCAGATAAAAAATTACATTGCTGCAAACAATAAAAAATTCACGATCTATGAAGAGGAAACTCTCCTTCCAGCAGCTATCAATAAAGTGACAAGCGAGACGTGGGCTAAAATTGTAAACAGCACTGCAAGTGCCATCAGAGAGGCGGCCAAAACCGAAGGGGTTGTGGAAGAATGCATCGAAAATTTAATTATACATCTGGGAGAGAGCAGTGATAGTTCGAGTAGTGCTGAGGAAGACAATGTCAAATCAGATTCTGACAGTGATGTGAGTGGTGTTTTTCCATTACAGTAACTACAACGTATTCAGGAATGTAAGGAGGGAGTTTGCTATCGATCTACAACCAGATCATCATATTGTGAGTACTTTCTTCAGATTATAACTCTTAATACACTGACCAATTATTCTGTGGCTTGTAGTAGAACAAATTAATAATGCTAATACTTAACAATGGAAACCAAAACTGCTAATGTTCAACAACTTGCGAAAATAGTTTTCATTTCAGTTGTGAAGTTTAACGAATAACTTTATTATGTTTCAGCATCTTAGATACTTGTACTAAATAGCTCTTATCAGTTTTCGAGTTAATATATTTCAAGCATCAACTTTAAATAAATTCACATGTACCAATACGACTTGTATTTTGTCTTGCTTTTATTTCTGCTGCTAGAGAATGCGTGTAGCAGACAGGGCGCCGCGTGCTGTGAGCCACGTTCGGCAACAGCGACGTCTGCCCGCCGGAACTGTCAGTACCAATCACTCGTCTCACGGACTATAGGAAAAGGGAGAGAAGGAAACATAGTAGATGAATATGGATTGGGGCTAAGAAATGAAAGAGGAAGCCGTCTGGTAGAATTTTGCACATAGCATAACTTAATCATAGCTAACACTTGGTTCAAGAATCATAAAAGAAGGCTGTATACATGGAAGAATCCTGGAGATACTAAAAAGTATCAGATAGATTATATAATGGTAAGACAGAGATTTAGGAACCAGGTTTTAAATTGTAGGACATTTCCAGGGCCAGATGTGGACTTTGACCACAATCTATTGGTTATGAACTGTAGATTGAAACTGAAGAAATTGCAAAAAGGTGGGAATTTAAGGAGATGGGACCTGGATAAACTGACTAAACCAGAGGTTGTACAGAGTTTCAGGGACAGCATAAGGGAACAATTGACAGGAATGGGGGAAAGAAATACAGTAGAAGACGAATGGGTAGCTCTGAGGGATGAAGTAGTGAAGGCAGCAGAGGATCAAGTAGGTAAAAAGACGAGGGCTAATAGAAATCCTTGGGTAACAGAAGAAATATTGAATTTAATTGATGAAAGGAGAAAATATAAAAATGCAGTAAATGAAGCAGGCAAAATGGAATACAAACGTCTCAAAAATGAGATCGACAGAAAGTGCAAAATGGCTAAGCAGGGATGGCTAGAGGACAAATGTAAGGATGTAGAGGCTTGTCTCACTAGGGGTAAGATAGATACTGCCTACAGGAAAATTAAAGAGACCCTTGGAGAGAAGAGAACCACTTGTATGAATATCAAGAGCTCAGATGGCAACCCAGTTCTAAGCAAAGAAGGGAAGGCAGAAAGGTGGAAGGAGTATATAGAGGGTCTATGTAAGGGCGATGTACTTGAGGACAATATTATGGAAATGGAAGAGGGTGTAGATGTAGATGAAATGGGAGATACGATACAGCGTGAAGAGTTTGACAGAGCACTGAAAGACCTGAATCGAAACAAGGCCCTGGGAGTAGACAACATTACATTAGAACTACTGACGGCCTTGGGAGAGCCATTTCTGACAAAACTCTACCATCTCGTGAGCAAGATGTATGAGACAGATGAAATACCCTCAGACTTCAAGACGAATGTAATAATTCCAATCCCAAAGAAAGCAGGTGTTGGCAGATGTGAAAATTACCGAACTATCAGTTTAATAAGCCACAGCTGCAAAATACTAAAGCGAATTATTTACAGACAAATGGAAAAACTGGTAGAAGCCGACCTCGGCGAAGATCAGTTTGGATTCTGTAGAAATGTTGGAACACGTGAGGCAATACTGACCTTACGACTTATCTTAGAAGGAAGATTAAGGAAAGACAAACCTACGTTTCTAGCATTTATAGACTTAGAGAAAGCTTTTGACAATGTTGACTGGAATACTCTCTTTCAAATTCTAAAGGTGGCAGGGGTAAAATACAGGGAGCGAAAGGCTATTTACAATTTGTGCAGAAACCAGATGGCAGTTATAAGAGTCGAGGGGCATGAAAGAGAAGCAGTGGTTGGGAAGGGAGTGAGACAGGGTTGTAGCCTCTCCCTGATGTTATTCAATCTATATATTGAACAAGCAGTAAAGGAAACAAAAGAAAAATTCGGAGTAGGTATTAAAATCCAGGGAGAAGAAATAAAAACTTTGAGGTTTGCCGATGGCATTGTAATTCTGTCAGAGACAGCAAAGGACTTGGAAGAGCAGTTGAATGGAATGGACAGTGTCTTGAAAGGAGGATATAAGATGAACATCAACAAAAGTAAAACGAGGATAATGGAATGTAGTCAAATTAAGTTGGGTGATGCTGAGGGAATTAGATTAGGAAATGAGACACTTAAAGTAGTAGAGGAGTTTTGCTATTTGGGGAGCAAAATAACTGATGATGGTCGAAGTAGAGAGGATATAAAATGCAGACTGGCAATAGCAAGGAACGCATTTGTGAAGAAGAGAAATTTGTTAACATCGAGTATAGATTTAAGTGTCAGGAAGTCGTTTCTGAAAGTATTTGTATGGAGTGTAGCCATGTATGGAAGTGAAACATGGACAATAAATAGTTTGGACAAGAAGAGAATAGAAGCTTTCGAAATGTGGTGCTACAGAAGAATGTTGAAGATTAGGTGTGTAGATCACGTAACTAATGAGGAGGTATTGAATAGGATTGGGGAGAAGAGAAGTTTGTGGCACAACTTGACTAGAAGAAGGGATCGGTTGGCAGGACATATCCTGAGGCATTAAGGGATCACAAATTTAGCATTGGGGGGCGGCGTGGAGGGTAAAAATCGTAGAGGGAGACCAAGAGATGAATACACTAAGCAGATTCAGAAGGATGTAGGTTGCAGTTGAAATATTACTGTATCTCATTGCTACCTATCAGAACCCCTCAGAGAGCATTAAAGATAAACACCAGTCCTAATTGCTCAATTGTAAAGTGACCTGTTTCCAAATTACATACGAAAATAACCACTATTTCAGCATACATATAATTCGGAAATGATGCTTTGCTGATTAACATTGTTCTTATGTGAAAAACACGATATAAATGTTAAATTAATACTGTAACTAATACAAAAGAAATGTAGCACATGGTCAGGGTGTACCAGTAAACCTATCAGTATAAAATTACTACAGCAAATTAAATAGAACATATAAATAAAGCACGTTAATTGAATCTCCGATATATGTAAGCACTAAAATTCAGGCACTAGTTGATTTGTTATAAACAAATTTAGAAATGTAATTGTTACCTGTAACATAATTAGTCAGAAAATGTTATATTAACTCGTAACTAAGTTGAAAATAGGTTCACCTTGTTCAGCACTGAGATTGTAAATTTTTAGCAGTGTGTATCTCATATTCGGTTTAACTTTTAATTGTGATTTTACATAAAACTGTAATTTTCATTGTAGGTAATTGTTAACAAAAGTATAAATAGAGGTCACGCAAGTGCCTTGGGGCACTCGTTTTTTGGCTAGGGTTGCGAGCAAATGTATTGTAGGCTCACTCGTTTGTTGATTGTTGTGAACACTGTGTCGTTTGATGTCAACTTTGGGTTCATGTGATGTAGCTGGTACAGTTCACCAGGCTCACACACCAGAGTCCTGGAAATATATTGGTGTTAAAACTGCACTGTACTTTGGAATTTATTTGGGAGTCTTCTACAATCCTTTTCATAGGCTGCACAGCAACGAGACGAATGCAGGAATTTTACAACACCCTGAGAACTAAACAACTCTCGCTGTTGGTAGAATTGATGTGAAAACAGCAGCACATCGACTGGGCATTCCACTCAAAAGTCAAAACATTTGCAACGCAGAGGTGGGAAAATACAAACATCTCACAGTAGGTACTGGTAGATGAAGGAGCTTGTAGAGGATAGATTAGCATGGAGAGCTGCATCAAACCAGTGTCAGGACTGAGGACCACAACAACAAGAACATGAAGCAGAAAAATTAGAAATCATTTACATACTATTTTCTGAATATGTAAATTGTGATAGATGATTTTTATTTTTCAACAATGTCATCATTTCCTCAGGAAAATGTGTTTTTTTTGCACATTAAGAGTGTGGCAACCTCTAGGGACCCAGCCTGCACTGTTTGCATCTGTGATTTAGCCTCCTGATGGTACAGTTATTCTCTAACTGTTCTTTTATTCTATCATTTCTGCTGATGTCTGACTTGTGAATCTCTATTTTCATTTAGTTAATTCTGTGGGATTACAGTCATTTTGTGTATTTGGAAGAGAAAATGTTCCAGTCTCATAGAAAAGTTACCCAGTTACAAAAGATGAAATGCTAATCCTACAAAGATTCACGATCTGTATACTGAATTTAATTAATTTGTGGTAAGTTCCTGGGGGACCAAACTGCTGAGGTCATGATTTCCTAGTCTTACACACTACCTAATCTAACAAACTAACTTACACTAAGGACAACACACACACACACACACACACACGCCCAAGGGAGAACTCAAACCTCCAATGGGAGGGGGGGGGGGGGGGAGCTGCATGGACCACGGCAAGGTACCTCAGACCGCAGACCGAGCGGCTATCCCGCACAGCTCTGTATACTGACGCTTTATTTTCTTTGTATATTAATTCCATCATAATTGTATTCTCTGAGTTTGTCAACTACACTATCCTGAAAGTTATGTTACAACTAATATTACATATGTGCAACACATTTTGTTTAGTATTGGAAGAGTTTGTTGAATGAGTGGACTGTACACACTAAATATCCGCCATCTTGGATATATCTGGCAACAATGCAACATGGGGTGATGGCTTTGTTGCGCCATTATATATATATATAAAATACAATTTTGTATTATATATAATGGCGCAACAAAGCCATCACCCCATGTTGCATTGTTGCCATATATATATCCAAGATGGACTGTACACCTGTACATATATATATATATATATATATATATATATATATATATATATATATATATATATATATATATATATATATATATATAAAAACAAAGATGATGTGACTTACCAAACGAAAGCGCTGGCATGTCGATAGACACACAAACAAACACAAATATACACACAAAATTCTAGCTTTCGCAACCAACGGTTGCTTCGTCAGGAAAGAGGGAAGGAGAGGGAAAGGCTAAAGGATGTGGGTTTTAAAGGAGAGGGTAAGGAGTCATTCCAATCCCTGGAGCGGAAAAAAGGACGGGTATACACTCGAACACCCACACATAACCATCCACACATATACAGACACAAGCAGACATATTAAAAGGCAAAGAGTAACTCTTGTCTGCTTGTGTCTGTATATGTGTGGATGGATATGTGTGTGTGTCCGAGTGTATACCTGTCCTTTTTTCCCCCTAAGGTAATTTTTCCGCTCCCGGGATTGGAATGACTCCTTACCCTCTCCTTTAAAACCCACATCCTTTCGTCTTTCCCTCTCCTTCCCTCTTTCCTGACGAAGCAACCGTTGGTTGCGAAAGCTAGAATTTTGTGTGTATATTTGTGTTTGTTTGTGTGTCTATCCACGTGCCAGCACTTTCGTTTGGTAAGTCACATCATCTTTGTTTTGACTTACCAAATGAACGTGCTGGCATGTCGATAGACACACAAACAAACACAAACATACACTCAAAATTCAAGCTTTCGCAACCAACGGTTACTTCGTCAGGAAAGAGGGAAGGAGAGGGAAAGACGAAAGGATGTGGATTTTAAGGAAGAGAGTAAGGAGTCATTCCAATCCCAGGAGCAGAAAGACTTACCTTAGGGGGAAAAAAGGACAGGTATACACTCGCACACACACACATATCCATCTGCACATACACAGACACAAGCAGACATTTGTAAAGGCAAAGAGTTTGGGCAGAGATGTCAGTCAAGCCGGAAGTACAGACGCAAAGACGTTGTTGAATGACAGGTGAGGTATGAGTGGCGGCAACTTGAAATTAGCGGTGGTTGAGACCTGGTGGGTAATGAGAAGAGAGGATATACTGAAGGGCAAGTTCCCATCTCCGGAGTTCTGACAGATTGGTGTTAGTGGGAAGTATCCAGATAACCCGGACGGTGTATCACTGTGTCAAGATGTGCTGGCCGTGCACCAAGGCATGTTTAGCCACAGGGTGATCCTCATTACCAACAAACACTGTCTGCCTGTGTCCATTCATGCGAATGGACAGTTTGTTGCTGGTCATTCCCACATATTAAGCTTCACAGTGTAGACAGGTCAGTTGGTAAATCACGTGGGTGCTTTCACACGTGGCTCTACCTTTGATCGTGTACACCTTCCAGGTTACAGGACTGGAGCAGGTGGTGGTGGTAGGGTGCATGGGACAGGTTTTACACTGGGGGCAGTTACAAGGGTAGGAGCCAGAGGGTAGGGAAGGTGGTTTGGGGATTTCATAGGGATGAACCAAGAGGTTACGAAGGTTAGGTGGACGGCGAAAAGACACTCTTGGTGGAGTGGGGAGGATTTAATGAAAGATGGATCTCATTTCCGGGCAGGATTTGAGGAAGTCGTATCCCTGCTGGAGAGCCACATTCAGAGTCTGATCCAGTCCCGGAAAGTATCCTGTCACAAGTGGGGCACTTTTGGGGTTCTTCTGTGGGAGGTTCTGGTTTTGAGGAGGTGAGGAAGTGGCTCTGGTTATTTGCTTCTGTACCAGGTCGGGATGGTAGTTGCGGGATGCGAAAGCTGTTTTCAGGTTGTTGATGTAATGGTTCAGGGATTCCGGACTGGAGCAGATTCATTTGCCACGAAGACCTAGGCTGTAGGGAAGGGACCGTTTGATGTGGAATGGGTGGCAGCTGTCATAATGGAGGTACTATTGCTTGTTGGTGGGTTTGATGTGGACGGACGTGTGAAGCAGGCCGTTGGACAGATGGAGGTCAATGTCAGGGAAAGTGGCATGGGATCTGGAGTAGGACCAGGTGAATCTGATGGAACCAAAGGAGTTGAGGTTGGAGAGGAAATTCTGGAGTTCTTCTTCACTGTGAGTCCAGATCATGAAGATGTCATCAATAAATCTGTACCAAACTTTGGGTTGACAGGCCTGGTTAACCAAGAAGGCTTCCTCTAAGCGACCCATAAATAGGTTGGCATATGAGGGGGCCATCCTGGTACCCATGGCTGTTCCCTTTAATTGTTGGCCTTCGAAAGTGAAGAAGTTGTGAGTCAGGATGAAGCTGGCTAAGGTAATGAGGAAAGAGGTTTTAGGTAGGGTGGCAGGTGATCGGCATGAAAGGAAGTGCTCCATCGCAGTGAGGCCGTAGATGTGCAGAATATTTGTGTATAAGGAAGTGGCATCAATGGTTACAAGGATGGTTTCCGGGGGTAACAGATTGGGTAAGGATTCCAGGAGTTCGAGAAAGTGGTTGGTGTCTTTGATGAAGGATGGGAGACTGCATGTAATGGGTTGAAGGTGTTGATCTACGTAGGCAGAGATACGTTCTGTGGGGGCTTGGTAACCAGCTACAATGGGGCGGCCGGGATGATTGGGTTTGAGAATTTTAGGAAGAAGGTAGAAGGTAGGGGTGCGGGGTGTCGGTGGGGTGAGGAGGTTGATGGAGTCAGGTGAAAGGTTTTCTAGGGGGCCTAAGGTTCTGAGGATTCCTTGAAGCTCCACCTGGTCATCAGGAATGGGATTACCTTGGCAAACTTTGTATGTAGTGTTGTCTGAAAGCTGACGCAGTCCCTCAGCCACTTACTCCCGACGATCAAGTACCACAGTCGTGGAACCCTTGTCCGCCGGAAGAATGACGATGGATTGGTCAGCCTTCAGATCACGGATAGCCTGGGCTTCAGCAGTGGTGATGTTGGGCGTAGGATTAAGGTTTTTTAAGAAGGAGTGAGAGGCAAGGCTGGAAGTGAGAAATTCCTGGAAGGTTTGGAGAGGGTGATTTTGAGGAAGAGGAGGTGGGTCCCGCTGTGACGGAGGACGGAACTGTTCCAGGCAGGGTTCAATTTGGATAGTGTCTTGGGGAGTTGGATCATTAGGAGTAGGATTAGGATCATTTTTCTTCGTGGCAAAGTGATATTTCCAGCAGAGAGTACGAGTGTAGGACAGTAAATCTTTGACGAGGGCTGTTTGGTTGAATCTGGAAGTAGGGCTGCAGGTGAGGCCTTTGGATAGGACAGAGGTTTCGGATTGGGAGAGAGGTTTGGAGGAAAGGTTAACTACTGAATTAGGGTGTTGTGGTTCCAGATTGTATTGATTAGAATTTTGAGGTTTCGGGGGGAATGGAGCTGGAAGTGGGAGATTGAGTAGATGGGAGAGACTGGGTCTGTGTGCAATGAGAGGAGGTTGAGGTTTCCTGGAAAGGTTGTGAAGCGTGAGTGAGTTGCCTTTCCGGAGGTGGGAAACCAGGAGATTGGATAGTTTTTTGAGGTGGAGGGTGGCATGCTGTTCTAATTTGAGGTTGGCCTGGAGGAGGATGCTCTGAACAGCCGGTGTGGATCTGGGAGAGGAAAGATTGAGGACTTTTATCAAGGATAGGAGTTGACGGGTGTGTTCATTGGCTGAGTTGATGTGTAGGTGAAGGATTAGGTGGGTGAGGGCAATGGATTGTTCAGTTTGGAACTGGTATAGGGACTGATGGAAAGAAGGGTTACAGCCAGAGATGGGAACTTTAAGTGTGAGGCCTTTGGGGGTAATGCCAAATGTCAGACAAGCCTGTGTAAATAAAATATGGGAGTGTAATCTGGCTAGGGCGAAGGCATGTTTGCGGAGGGAATGTAAATAAAACTTAATGGGGTCATTGTGGGGATGTTGTGAGGGTGACATGGTATTAGAAGGTGGAAAGTGTAACATTAGGCTGAAATGAAAATGAAAATAAAAATATATGGGGAGAGATAAAGGTGAACTAGAAAGCAACTGGAGAACTGGTGTGAAAAAAAGTCGAAAAAGTGTGGGTTAAAGATGAGCTATGTTGATCCTTTGATGAACTTGGGTTGGTAAACAACGATGTGCACAAAGGTTAGGTGGTTGTGTTGCCGCCTAAACACGATAAAGGGTGAAGAAATTTGGGAGAATTTCGAAAAAACTGCGTGTAAATGTATTAAAGGAGTGGTTTTGTGGTGGCAGATTATGAAAATGAGGCTAACAATTGTCTGACGAAGAAATAATGACATTAAAACCTGTGGGAAGCGGCTAAAAATGATCAGTGATGTGGGAAAAACGGAAATGGAAATAAAGCAAAAGTTATTAGAACTAGCCAAAATGGTTGTTTAATAGGTGAAAGGAACTGATCAGTTACTTAATGTGTACAGGTGTACAGTCCACACACCACACACACACACACACACACACACACACACACACACACACACACAAAGACAGAATAGAGGCATCGCCCGATGTTGCTTTGTTGCCAGATATATCCCAGGTGGCGACGATAGATGTGGCAGTGTCACAATGTCGTCATGGCAGGGAGTTCAAATTTTGGTGGGAAAGCAGGTCAATTGGGTTTCCTCCACTAACCTGAACCCCACCCCCTCTTCGCCAAGAAAATGAGGGAAATTTTGGCAGGGAGAAATGGCGTGACAATAGGTCACTTGGGCTACCTCCACTAACCTAAGTCATCCAAGTATGAATGAAGACTCAAGGCACAAGACATGCAACAGACTGAGGAGCCCAGTGCTCATCCTGGTCCCTGATTTCACAGCTAAAGTATAGTCTGTATGCCTTCCTAATATTTGGCTTCATTGGCCTCCTTTGTGATTTCAATCTTGCCTGTCCGCAATTGTTGCAGAAATTGTCAGCCATATTTAACTATTTGCAAGGCAGATGGAATCACAGGAATTACAATGACCGCATGCTCTATCTACACTTCTATAATGTGTTCTTCCAGCTCACAAACAGAATAAGCTTGTAACAGACTGAAACTACACTTAAATGAAACATGCTCAGCTCCTCCTTTCCTGCCGGCCCATGTGGCTGAGCGGTTCTAGGCGCTTCAGTCTGGAACTGTGTGACCCCTATGGTAGCAGGTTTGAATCCTGTCTCAGGCATGGATGTGTTTGATGTCGTTGGGTTGGTTAGGTTTAAGTAGTTCTAAGTTCTAGGGGACTGATTGCCTCAGATGTTAAGACCCATAGTGCTCAGAGCCATTTGAACCATCCTCCTTTCCTCTTCCCCCTCCCCATATCGCTACAAGCTTGGGCTAAAAATAGCTACAAAATACACAGAGCTATTGTTGCCTGAAAATACAATACTCTGTCTACTATATTTATAATTAAATTTACCCCCTATATCTTGGAAACAAGAGCTAATTCGAGTTTTTCGTTGTTGTTTTCATTATCAGTGAGGTCGATATAGTTAATGAACATTTATTTCATCCCAGATATATTTTCACTGTTGGCTAGTGTTATTTGTTTAATTAATGTGAAACTGCAACTTAGCAATCATTACATAATTGAGAATGTGACTCAGACGTAACTGCAACATGAGACTGGATAAGTGTAGGCATTGTTAAGTAAGTGTTACATGCTAAAAATACAATAAAACTAAGTAATTTTACTTGTATTTTTATTATTTCGAAGTGATATTTTCCATTTTTCAACTTTAACTTTTTAACTTCAATATCTGAAAAGTACCATATAAGAGACGTATTCTTATTAGACACATGGTCAGGTTTATTTCAGAACAGGGCATGTTCTCTATGTAGGACTCCCATGCTTGAGTCAGGTAGCCAATAGCCACAAAAATAATCTAAAACAAACTGAAAAGACATTATGTGGAGCTTTACACCTTGTCTGTCTATCACCTTACCTGCTCATACTCTAGCCTTACATTGACCTTCTATTCCTCCAGCACACCTGCATTGTCCCTTCCTGTTCTCTGCTTCTTTCCTCTTGCTTTTGAGCCCCTAGCTCCCTCCCTAGCACAGTCTCCTGATACTGCACCTAGCAGCCCACTGTCCTGTCCCCATCACATGCTGCAGTAGCATCTTCCCCCACACCTACCTTATTATTGCTGCACCTTCCCACCTCATCCCTCTTCTTTACCCCCGTAACCTAACCTGAGAAGAATACTGCTCACCTCACATGCGGTCACTGTCAGGCATTAGCACCTCGAGAAACAGTGGTCTGTGTGTGTGAGTTGTGAATGGATGTGTCTGATGAAGGACTTGTTCCAACAGCTATATAATAGCTACCTGTCATTTCTCAATTTGGCTATCCACCACTGCCTTCTCTGTGTGCTGAGTAGCAATCTATCCTTTTCAATATTGTAATTTAATTGATTAGTGTATGTTAATTTTCAACATAAAACTAAAAAATATAGAAATAAATGAAAACTACTATCAGTACTGAAATGGGCAACAGATAACACTGAACTTGGCCAAAAAATGAAAGATTTTTTCCAGTCCCCATTTATAGTTGGATGAGGCTAAGGCAAACAGTTTACAAACTGGCATTGCAATGCTTTGTACCTCTTGGATCAGAATCTCCCTTGTTTTCAAATTAGTCTTCTTTTACATAGTTCACTTTCTCTAGCATTTTTTTCACTGACTGTAATTCATCCTTGAGGTGCGACATTTGGGGGATCTGAAATATGCTAATCATGGCTGCCATACCATCTTCAATGTCCCTTACATGGTTTCCTGACACAATTATTTTGTGCATTATCTGTTGGAATAACTAGACGTTGGAGGATGCCAAGTAAATTATAGCCAGTGAATGTTCCCTCAATTTTTACTTTATATCCCTTAGTTGTTTATTTTCTGAAGTACCAGTATGGACAGGTGCATTTTCCTGAAGAAATATTTTTTTACAACTTTTAAACAGGATGGAATAACAATAATATGGAAAGGACAAATTGCTGTTCACTGCACAGAGGGGGCATTAAGCTGCAGACAGGCTCAATGAAAAAGAGTAAAGCTCTCGGACAAAGTTTGACCTCAGAAGTAGAACTCACACATACATGCAACAACTCTCCAACTCTCATTCACATGGTTACAGTTTCTTGCCAGTACCCAGGGGCAGTAATCATGCATGTGTGACTTGTGTGTGAATGTTTGAGTGTTCTACTTCTAAGGAAGGACTTTGTCCAAAAGCTTAAATATTTTTCACTGTGCCTGTCTGTGACTCAATGCCTTTTCTAAACTTTCTAAACTACCCACATCTCCATTAAGTGTTTCTCTGCCCATCCAAATTGTGGATTATAATCGTCCATCCCTAATCCAATCCTACACCCCTTTGATCATTCTCTTGTGGTAGTCAAGCAGGCAAGATCTGTCACATGCATCCACATACCACCCTCCTACTGTATTTCAGTTGCTGGCATCCCCTACCCAGCAGATCGCAGGACCATGTTTGAAAGCAGCCTTATTATGTATCAGTTATGCAGCAATTACTGTACAGCATTTTATGTGGGTATAACAAATAATCACCTGTCTACTTGCATGAATATCCACCATCTAACTGTAGCAAACTAGAAACTTCTCGTACTTCACCATCCAGTTGCCAAATATGCTATGCACAACAACACTAATAACTCTGAGAGCTGCACTACGTGGGCCTTTTGGATACTTCCTTCCAACACACGTTTCTCTGAAATACTGAGGTGAGAATTGTTTCTATCATATCACATGCACTCCCAATCTACCTAGCCTAAACCTCTGCTTACTTGTTTCCCACTGCCTCATGTTACTTTTCCCTTCTCTACTTTCTCCATAGCACTCCTTACCCATCCAGATTGTATAGTTCCTCTTCCCCTCCCCCCACCTTACACCCTCTCCTCCTCTCTCCCCCTTTTCCCCCATTCCTATCCCTTCCTCTTTGCCTTCCTTATGTTCATTGTCATCACCACCTTCTTCTCCTTTCCTGCCCTTTCTCACTCCACTTCCCTCTCCCCTTATCCCTTTGTTTTGTTGTGCAGCCACTAAGTCATCTGGTGAAAGATGTGCCTCACACTATCCTGACACCCTGCCCTTGCATCATGCACCCTTGTCCCTCTCCACTTCCATATACCCAAGCAACTACTTTCAGTAATCAACATTCAGTACTCAGTCTCACCACTACCATGACCACATATGTTTGTGTGTCTGTGTAGTTGTGTGTGTGGATCTGTGTTCTCTTACTAGAAAAAGAGCAAGAAAGCTCAAAAGTTTTCTATTGCCTGTTCCTGTGGGCAATGCATCATTCCTCTATAGGTAAGTGGTATCCTCTCTGTTATTTTATGTATTTTGTAAACTGGCGTAATATAGACTTCTTCTCACATATTTTTTCACCTACTTGACCCGTAGACAACTTTGCGTGCTGTTCGCCAATTATTGTTTCATCTTTTGTGCAGAAATCAATAAGAACGATTGCTGTCACACTGCAAAAAGCTCAGCCCACAATTTTTCTGGCAAAATAAATAAACTTTTCCTTTTTTTTTGTTGCAGATCAACAGACTTCTGTCCCTGCTTTGATTTCTAAACTGTTGAAAATGAAGAATGAGACTTATTAAGAAACATACACCAGGAGAAGACTGAGTATATAGCAGAAATTTTCTAATCATGTCCATCTAAAAACAAAGGAAATTGCAAATATGCTTATAAATAACAATACTGGGAAGATGTGGGCATGACTGCATGTCTGCTCATATTCTAAGAAAATTGTGCCCAACATAGCGTTATTGGTTAGCTTCAGTATTAACATAATCTTTGTACCATGCTAAGAACATTTTATCTTTTCCATTACATTCAATGCTGTAAGTCAGACTTTATAATAGGAATACAAAAAAATTAATGACTCAACAGGAAATGAAATTTAGTCATGAGCTATTAATTTATAGCCACCTGTCTAGTAACAATTTATAGCCACCTGTCTAGTAACATGAAACACTTTCTTTCACCATGATGATGGCAGTGACTCATCGTGGCATAGACCCATATGACATCTACAATGTTGTGAGCCATCCATATCCATTTACTGACCACAACTTGTAGAGAATGTTTAAAGCCAAATACCAGGGCACATATCAGGGGTGTCTCAGAAGTGCTCAATAAGAATATAGGCAACTCATCATGGAGCCACAGAAACTCCCTCATGTCCACAGGGTGTTCCTGAAAGCAATGTGATACATTTTGAATTGTTTCACTGGTTTACTAAATGTGCAGGTCACCTTCACTATGCATTAGGTAAATAACCAGATCTAAATAATTGGACAGGCGATTCCTATATCATTCACCAGTGAAAGATAATGACAGTTGTATTACAGGCCATGTTTCATACTATTTAAAAATCTCCTAAGTGAGAATACTGGCAACTGCAAGGATGGCACCTCGTTGGCACAAGTTATTAAAAAGTATTGGCAGATAAGTCAAGTGAAATTTGCTTCCCTTAAAGCTGTTAATTTTTAAAATCAAGTTCCACTTGCCACTTGGTATGTCATTCAGGTGACTTAATAGCAAAAAACGCTGAGTTATCAATACCTTAAAGACAGCTAATTAACAGTTCTTCCCATGATTTGTCTTAGTTTTGTCTTTCCAAAAATTTATGCAAGCCCAACAGTGATTAAAAATTTTTGTAAAGCTGCCATTCAAGACATACAGGGAGTCTCTCACAGTGTGACTGTCATGACTGTTTTGCAGAGAATGAGAAGGGGATACTGTATTGACTTTCTACAGTGCACCCAGAGATGTACCATTGCACAAATGGCACATGGAACACCTTTATGAAGTCCATATTGTGGCTACAAAATGCCTCTAATTCTTCATTTGATTGCTTTGAACTTTCTCATTTTAGATTTTGTTAAGGTGATATATTTTATTTCAATAAAGGACTATTTCCCAGTGAACCTGGAAAAATATCATCCTTTTTCTAAAATAAATATTTAAATATAAAATAAAATTATGCTCAATTATTGCCCTTCACTCCAACGTTACCATAGATGTGATTATCAGAATTATTACAGTGTTACAAATTCCTCAATTGAAAATAGTGTTGAAACTTTTAACTAGTATTCCAACTGTAAATAATAATAGATATTTCCATGTTAAAACACACATGCTCTGCAAATTTCAAGTTCGCAGAAATTGTTTGCAGTGACAATAAAATTTATGGAACAAGTAATATATCTCAAAAACTACTTTATGACATTAAACCAGACTTTATTTACTATCACAAAGACTTGCATTAAATGTTGTAGAAATTTAAGTGGGTCATATATCAATTGTTCTGATGGGATTATTCCACAGTTTCTTCTAGCAAGCAACACAGCACATCATACCTAATGCGAACTACTGCATGCATTCTAGGGAAGTCCTGCTTTGTCCTTGGTCCAACTGGTCTCAGCAGCCAGAAACATTGGTCATATGTGTGTGAGCTGTTTTTGCATGAATGTGTGAGTGAATGTTGTCTAATTCAGAAGAAAGCCTTCTGGCTGAAAGCTTACTTGTTTAGTAGTCTTTTTGTTATGCCTGTCTGTGAGTCAACACTATATGGTAAGTAGCAGATTCCAGAATTGTGAGACACCTCAAAAACCTTGACATCATAAGTGAAAGACAGTTTGATTTCCAAAAAAGTGCAACTGGAGATGTATTTTCTTTCATGAATGATGTACTAGAATCCCTAAGCAAACCAATGAAGCCAGTTGGAGTATTCTACAATCTTTTTGAGATTTTTTGACTGTGTGAAGCATGAAATTCCATTTGACAAAGTGTACCACTGCAGCACCAGAAGGGCTGTGGGAAACTGTTAAGAATCCTACCTCAAAGACAGGAAGCAGAAGCTATTTTTGGATGAGAGCAGGAAAGCGGTTGACTGGGTAGAGTCTGAGTGGCCCACTGAACTCCACAGAGTATCCCAGGTATCTGTGTTCTTCATCCACAGCTGTTTCTTGTATATATATATTGCTGGTCCTTGTTGCAGGGAACATGTAAGTAAAGTATAAAGGGTTTTTCATTAAGAAAGAAAAATAAACCACTCAACTTATTAATGTAAATCATACTTTATTCTGAAGCTTAAACATTGCAGTTATGCTCTGAACAAAATATTGTTCAAATGTCTACCACAGCTTTGAGCACACTGACACACACAATGTCTCCAACTGTTAATCATTCCATCCAACATTAATAGCATTGTGCCTGCAATAGCCTGATCAACATTCACCTCCAAATGTTCCAAAGTTTGTGGCTTTTAAGCATAGACCTGGGCTTTGATATAGCCCCAAAGAAAAAAATCTATGGGTGTTAAATCACATGACCATGGTGGCCAATTCACATAGCCACATTCTGGGATGATCCAATCACCAAACTTCTCCCTCAGCAAATCGAGCATTGTATTAGCTGTGTTCCCACATAGTGCCATCCTGCTGGAACCAACAAATCAAGCCACAAAGGTTCACATAACATGGACCTGTAGTGGTTGTCATTGATGGTAATAGTTCTTTCTTTCCTCATCATCTTTAAAAAAATAAGGTCTCCCTGACTCCACTATGTCATAAAGTGCAGTGGCATCCCATGGACAAGTTTTTTGTTCTTATCACTCCAATAATCACAATTTTGCATACTGATGAAACCTCCAAGACAATAATGCTCTTCACCTGAGAAGATGATTTTTCCAGTGAAATCAAGATCAATTTCCAACTGCTGTGTGACCCAATCAGTGAACTCTCAACACAGTCTTTGACTGTCTGGCTTCATCTCTTGAGTCAATACAACTTTGTATGGGTGGAGGCCCAAACCCTTTCACAAGATTCACCAAGTTGATGTCCCAGATAGCCACAACCACTGAAATAATCTTGAAACTGACACATTCAGCTCTTCCTCAATATTGATCACTAGTGCTGTGATATTTATGCCACAATGTACATTTTCTTGTTAGTGGCTTTGGATCGTGTAGAGTGAAACCCTGCTCAAACTTGACCACAGTGTGGCATATAGCCTGACTAGAGAAACTGTGATTGTGATCCAGTTCTCAGGTGAACATATGATGAACACTCAGAACTGACCTGCCACTTTGGTAATATTTTTAATGGTTTTTAAATGAGACCATTTGCTGTGTGTGAAATGGGAGGACACTAGGAGAAAACACAAAATGACTGCATCCTATGTCAATGTGAGAACAAGTTTAGGAATGGTAGAGAAGATGAAATATGTCTGTATTTTGGATTATAATAAAGACAAGGGTGGTATGGATCACAGTTAGGCTTACTAGTGAAATGCACTGCAACTTTTTGGAATTCAAAATTCCTTTGCCACAGACTAAAATTATGGCCTAGGTACAGGAAATATAGAGTTAATAAGAAACAATAAGCTATCCAGCTTGGTGGAATCTACCAATTCATTAAAATTATATGAATAATTCAACTGGTAAGTCAAAGATAAGCATAAACAACAAATTTTACTGAATATTTTCACATGTGGAAGTACACAAAAAATTAGAAACTGGAAATTGCAATTTTAAAAAGCATCAGTCTAAATGAAAGACCCTTAACATCTTGTTAGTGAAAGACCTTGCTGAGAACCCCAGAAAATTCAGGTTCTATATAAAATCATTACCTGTAATTTGCACCTATAGATATTTCTTACATTGTAAGTTTTTTCTGTGATGGATAAGTGTACACTTTTCATATTTTGTTACATCAATTGTAGAGCCATTGTTTTTTTTTGTGATCAGAGGAACAATGTTTTAGTTGAATCTGGTTTGGTGCTCCAAAAATTGGTAACAGCTTATTTTATGTATAGAGATGGTCAGTATATTTTTAAACATTGTTTCTTCATATCATTAAAAAAATGAAGGTGGAGAAACTGGTAATTAGTTCTTTCGTACTGAAGATACCAAAGTTTCAAAATTTCATGTTTACATACTTAATCAACTTATTGAAATTTTATGTTTAATTACTTTACAGACTTAATTGCATTAATGTTTTTTGCAACATGAATAAATGCTGGAGACACTCTGCAACAAAACAAACTGTGGACAGTGATTCTGATAGCAGTCTTGGCTTCTCTAATGATGATTAACATGATGGTAGTTGCAGATAACTAGTGTCTACAAAGAGTGTTTCATTCAAGGTCATACATATTAAAGATTTTGTGTTTATAAGGATAGTTTAAGAAAACATCTAATCCAATAATTAGCTGGTAGACCTAACTGAGGTCCACACCAACCTTGTTTTTATTATAATGCAAAATAAAAACACATTTCATCTTTCTCTGTCATTCCTAATCTTGTCCTGACTCATTCTGTGTTTTGTCATCAAAATAAATACGTTCCTAGTGTCCTCCATTTCACAAACAGTAAATGGTCTCATCTGTGAATTTCTAGTTCATTTTTTTCAGCTTCTGGGCTATTAGATCTTTAGTTAGCCCTTTTCTGTTTTTTGTACAGTACTGAAAGGTCATCTTGAAAATAAATGGAAAGTGTGTAGCTGACAACAACTGATGTCAATTGCACTGCATGTGACCTTGTGAGCCATGGCACATGGAAACATAGGGGAACATGAATGCCACAAAGCCAGTAACACACAATAATGTCTGTATTTGTTTTCCACCAATATGATTGAAAAACAATGTCATCTGTGTCTTTTTATGATAATACATGCATCTTAGACTATCTTTATACAGGCAGCAGAGATAATACAAACACTGGAATACATTTACAAATAAGACAAGTGGCCAACATATGTTGTACATTGCCTTCCCAGAAGTCATATGTTGGTCATGTTTCTCTATTGTAATACATGCAGTGTAGAACCTATAATGCTTGTCTCCAAAGTGTTAAGGGTTCTATGAAATTATCAGCTAATAAATTTTCAGGAGGCAGATGTTCAATATTAATAACAACTGACTCGACATGTGTACTTATCAAGTGATTTTTTTATCTATTTGCTTGGATCTAGAATTTGTTACTAGATTCTGGGCTAACTTAATAGCTTATTTATTATCACTATATATTTTAAGTGACTTTGTGACACTGCTTCACACATAAGTTGTCTTAAGTATAGTAAACCTTGAATGGTTGATGCCAAAGTCATATATTCAACTTCATAAGTTGAACACGGAACAGATTTTTGTTTTCTACTAGACCACAAAATAGAACTTTGCATTTTTATGCATGAACAATTTGCAGTGTATCTGCCATTGATTTAATTTTCTCAGTCTGCGTCACCAAAGGCCACTATGTCCATGCTCCCATCTCTAGAAAATTCTAGCTTATAATCCACAGTTCCCTTTAAATATCTAAACACACTTTTTACTTACAAACAATGAACCTTTTTAAGACAGTGATTGCATCTGCTAAGGAGATTGACAGCAAAAAATATGTCAGATCTGGGTGTTTTGGATGGATATACAAGAGTTCCTATTGCCTATGATAATACACCTTGATGTCAGTTGATTCGACTACCTCAAAGTCCAAATTGAATTCAGGTGGTGTTGGCATGGGCTTGGCTTCCCTCATACCAAGTTCTCCAGAACTTATTTTTCATAGAACTCATGGGAGATTCAAATTTTTCTTTTGACAGTTTTGTGTAATTTCCATATCAAGGCATTGGCTCACTGATTCTAAGTCTTTTATCTTAAAAAAATCCCTTCAAAGAATTTTTGATGTGATTCAGTACATCCTATCATTTGAGAATAATGGCGTATCATCAACATATGATGCAACAATGATTAGTTTGGTACTACTTCAATGAAAATAGATGAGTAGATCAGTGCTTGATCCAGTCCATTTCAAAAGGAAGGAAGAAGGAAGGTTAGAGTTTGATGTCCCATTGACAGTGTAGACATTAGAGATAATTCCAACCAGCCTGTTGAAGTTCATAAACAGCTTTGTCCAGCCTCCATACATTTCCAAGAGCTGCAAAATTTCATGGTGGAATGACATAAATTCCATCATGTAGGTCTCCTTGGAGATAAGCACTGGTGATAACATGGTCTCTCTCTGGGTTCTCTCGAGCTGCCATATATATGAGATATCTAATGGATGCATTCTTGACCACTGGTGTAACGGTTTCCTAATAAGTATCACCTTGAACTTGAGGGCACCCTTTTACCACTAGTCATGCCTTAAATGTTTCTGGTGTACTGCCAGTCCCAGGCTTTATCCTTAATACCCATTTAGTCTTGAGCGGTTTGTGTACTTGGGTATCTCTGCCTCTTCGAAAATTACAAGCTGGAGATGAGACTTCTTTCTTTATTGCTTTTTTCTATTCTTCCTTATTTATTACTTACAAGGCCTCTTTGGCATCAGTATCTGCATTTGAAAGTCCTTCTTTCAAGTGTTACATAAAATGGTCAGGCTATTCCATGTGTTTTGATTCTCCGCATGACCTTTTGAGGTGTAAACCCTTGAAGAACTACAGATCCATTTCTTGTGATTCTCATGGTCCACAACTTGAGTTTCAATTGCCATTGGATCACTGTCAAAACCATAAAAGGATTCATTATCACTATATACTGACTGAATTTCTTTGGTATGTGAACTAGTACTTTTTGTTCCAGTTCTAAGAAAATAGAAATTTACATGCCCCACTGACTGTTGTCTGGCAAGTCTCCCTATCAGTGAATCTTTGACCTTTCATTGCCTGGCAGTAGCCCATGAATGTCAACTTCCATTACTTCTTATCCCAAGTTTGTGATGGTGTTTCAGAATATAAACAACTACACTGCAGCCAAAAATCCTCAAGTACGCTAAAGAAGGATTTTTCAAACAATGGGAAGTCCAGGATGGAATACAACAAAGTCACGGGAAGAATTTATTGCTATGCACCACACAGAGGGGTCACTGAATTGCAGACAGGCACAATGAAAAGACTACTAAACATTTAAGCTTTCAGCCAAAAGGCATTCTTTAGAAATAGAAAGCAGGCACACAATTACACAAGCACAACTCACATGCACATGGCCTCTTTCTCCAGGGTCACTGTGGCTTGACTCAGAGTTATGGTGGAAAAGTAGACTTGATCCAGAATCATGGTGTAAAAGCAGACAGATAATAATATCAAGATGTTCCAGTCTGACAATGGAAAGGAACATGTCAGCAGTGAGCTAAAACATTTTTGATTAATGAAAGTGTAAACCACCAATTTACAGCATGACACAGTCCACAACAAATTGATGTTGATGAGAAGCTGATCAAACATTGGTTGAAAAGGTCATGGCCACGATGTTCAATGCCAGCTTGCCAAAGGAGTATTCAGCTGAAGCTGTTTTGTCTCCAGTGTCTTTATCTAATTTGTTTGTGATTAATATTTTAAGCAACCTGGCTCCACATGTGAGTCCAGAGTCTTTAAAGGCTTTTTCCAGGGCTGTTGGGGCTTCTGCTGCTGTATTTGTGTTTCTCATGTGGGAATGATCTTGTCAACAAAGCATCTGTGAATGTGCTTTTCTGTCTGTTTTCTTCCAAGAATCATTCAGTTTCATAATATATGAAGGAGAGTTAACATTCCATAGTTTGCCATGGACTATACACCTTCATGAGAAATTTCCACATCAAATATTTTTAGCATCTGATCACCTTTTCAATTATCAAAAGTCAAGATGAGGTTGTGTATAAAGGAAGTGGCAATCTGCATGCACAAATGATTGACCAGTGAAAATAAGAAAAATGATCAATATGCATGTAACTTGCTTATGAATAGACTCTGGATTTCTGCACAAGACTTCTATTTTTAACATTTATAAACTGATGCTTCTATTGAAGTGTACAAACATTGCTTTTACACCTGGCCCCATACCCTTTTGTTCAGAGACCTATTTTTATAAATGAAAAAGATTAAATTCACCACAATGATTACAGACATATGAACACACAATAACCACAGAGTAACAAGAACAACAAGGAGTAAATAGAAAACTATCAGTATTAATTCACATAATACAAAAGCAATTATGGAGTAGCTAATAACTGCAATATCAGAATGCTTGTGTAATGGAGCAGTTTACATCCTTCAGTATTGTGCACAAGCTTATAGAGAGATGAGAAATATTAATAGTATCTATGTTTCACATTGCTCATTAGACTGCAGGAACTATATGTCACTCCATATGCATCAGCACTTGAATATTAATGATGAAGTGATTTCACTTTATCTTTTAACACTGAGTGACTGGATAACATATAATTATTAAAATAACATCCCTGTTAAAATTAACAGGTAATGCTTTACATATGCAGTCACATCTTTTGTTTCCAGTAAACCTAAAAAGCATAGCAATGTATGAGCATTTTTTTTTCAATTCCACCATCTGACAATTTGTTGCTGAAGATCTGAAAAATTTCAGTGAAGGAAAGGAGATAAGATTTATCTTTGCATTATGACTGAGTTCATTAGAGACAATGCTGATGGTCATAGGGTATACTACATGCACAAGCCTAACAATTTTGTGAGAAGCTAATATCATTTCTTGGCTTGCAATAGTTATTTTAACTGTCATCAATTGAGCACATTTTTATATTATGTTAGTTCACCAGTGATAAATATCTGAACAATTAATTAAAAACCTTTAAGTACAGTTGTGGAGAGAACTGTAGAATGTACTTCGAAGGAAATAAATAATGTACAGGTTTTCAAAAGGAAACTAAAATTATTTCTCATCGAACAAACTTTCTATAAAACGAATGAATACTTTGAGTTATGATGTACAAGAGTGGGGGAAACTGCCTAAGAAAAGCACTCCCTTAAAGATAAAGTGTGATGCTGTTACTTGTAGTTTAACTGAAATTGTGGTGATAAAATGTAAATTTATCTGTTTCATTATGAGAAAATGTGAACTCCCATGTATCCCACTCTCTTGAGCATTCACTTAAACCTCTTCTCAAGGAATGCAATTAAAACTTGTATTCATTCAAACCATGACCATGAAGAAAATTTACTTCCTTATATATGTCAGTAGCATAAAAATATGCACTGTCACTTATTCTACTATTTTAAACAATCACTTAAACTGTTTTTGGCATATTGGAGGCTTTAATACTGCATGCAAGTAATTGTTCTTGTAAAATAAACCAATGTCTGCGCAATGTGATGTATAAATGTTAATGTACTACTGTAATTGCATCAACTGACTTGTCATATATTACTTGTACACTGGCTGTATAATATGTAATCAACAGGACAAAATAAATAAATAAAGAGTAAAACTTCCTGGTTAGTTAAAATAATAGGTCCAACAACATAACTGTGGCCTTACTTTGCAGATGCTAAATAATGTTTAGAATGTTTATTATCAGCCATTAGGCATATTTTGATACAATTGGCGTTGTCAGGAGTTAAAGTACAGTTAATAAAATTAATACATCAGCTTTATCAGTAAATAAAAGTACATTTTAGTAAGACTACAATATTCATTGCTAATACACTTGTGGCACCAATGAAATCAACACCAACATCGATGTGCATTCATCTTTGGACTCTAAGCATTATCTTTGGCTGTTCAGTTCAGTTCTTTGTGATCCTTGTATGTGTTAAGGTTAATAAATGAACTATTGCTAAATGGGTGTGATTATTGGTGCAACCAACCTGGTAATCCTCCTCGCTGGTGACCTCAAGTTATAACGTCATCCGTTTTCGCCGTTTTACTGTGTCCGCGACCTACGTGTCGGTTATTTTTGCGTGTATTACATTGACACAGCATTCGAACAATGACTTCAGTCCAGCACCTAACACCGGATTATGTGATCGACATGCATCGTGTTGCGGGCGATGTACACCTGCCAGGACTGCAACACAATGCCTCTCACTCGATGATTCCGCCGATTTCGCTGGACGTTTTCAAGCTTGCAACAATAAGTGAGGTTAGGAGTGCGCATGACTCTGGCTATCAAACGCCTTTGTTCCCGCCACATGTGCCCTCCCTCATTGACTGTGCAGTTACCTCTTACGGATCTTCATGCAGTGTGGGACCAATGCCGATTTCTGCAAATGCTTCATCGGACAACCTACTACCACCAGGACAATGATATGCCGGAACTGCTTCGTTCACAGGTCTACCTCCTCAGCACCCGAACATTCCCGCACCTTCCTTGGTTCAGCATCAGCACATGTCTTCCTGTAGCGTCGCGGAATAGTAAAGAGTTGGAAACGTGGAATATTGTCAAAGTTTTGTTGCCTATGCCGAGAGCCAGAGGCAGTAGGTTAGCCAAGTGGTAAGAGGATTGCACATATATTGGAATGTGTCGTCAATCAGGGCAATGGCCTGGTTACACAGCACGTGAGAGAGAATTGCTTAGCATGTGGGTTTGTGTTAGACGGAGACTTTCATAGAGTGTAAGACAGAGGTATAGCGTCAGCTGTACTGCATTTCACAACTTCGTGTAAGTCTGCCGCAACAACACGTAACTCTGTCGCAAGAACACCTAAGGGGCGAGTACGACAGACGAATCAGCAGTATAAGTGGAACGAATGCGTTCATTACAAACGAGCATGATGTCAGGACATCGCTCGTGCTTCCTTTAAATACGCCAGCTTTGATAGCAACAAGGCACTCGCAGTTAGACTTGCAGTTAGATGTGTACTGGGTTGCTGCATAGCGCTCAGCTCGGTGATCGCCATGTTAATCTTTATTAAGGATATGTTGCAGTAAGGGCGGCCCATCCAGCACCTGACGTGAGGGGACAGTACCAGCTCTGTTCCTCTCTGCTGCCGCTGTCAATCATCAACCCAGGATTAGCAGACATCACGGCAGACTCACTCGCCGCCAATGCTGATCACATCAGTGAGCCGTCATCGAGATCGTGTGAGGCACAGGCCCTGTGCATCTGCTGTCACAACCGGGTGAGCCGATGACACTGGGGGACTGCAGCCCGTTCTGCCCATCCACCACGGACGAGCCACCAGGAGGAGTAGGGAAGAAGACGGGGTGGGCTAGAGTACACTCCGCACTACGAGAACGCCTCTCGTGCCGACAGTGCTGGGACTCCAACCCGGAGCCTCCTACGTGCAGCAGCTTGCTGTTCGCAGCCATGCCGGCTGGCCAGCTGGGCACCACCAGCCACACGCAGCCGAAGTACGAAGTAAGGACATTCCTTCGCTACGTCACAGCACGCGGCACTGCGCTAGCAAGACTGTGCGGCCCAGAGCTGGTGTCATCGCTATGAGTCAGCGAGGACTCGGGGAAGGCCGTTGATATCACCAAGTCACATTGTACTCGACAGGAATAAAGGTGTTATGAATTAATAATGTTTCTTTGGCGTTTCTGACGCGTCCACAGTCATTTCCTAGCATCCTGACAACTGGAGAGGTCACCGCTCGGCCTCCAGTCCACCGTAGGCGATCAGGACCACCGGGGCGCTTACAGATTTGTTGTCAGAAGTCCTCGCGCCCACTGCCTACAGATTTGGTATCAGAAGTCTTCGAACCGCCCACTACAGCACTGGCCTGCAGATATGGTATCTGGAGTTGTCGACACCGCCACTGCAGGACTGACACCACAGAATTGTGGTCAGAACTGTCGACTCTATGCAGCCTTGTGGTAAGTGCATGAGGCGATTTTAGTTAATAACTATGGATACACATTCTTTGTTGGGAGTGCACTTTGTGAGACCTGCGGAAACAGCAGATTTATCTAAGTTAAAGGGAAACAGTAGGGAAACGTATTTGGTACCAGTAAGATGTACTGTGTGTAATTTAACGGGGCATGGGGAGCCATGCACGAAGTTTGTACCAGTAGAACGTTCAATTTGTAAATGATTTGGTCACATAGCGCACAACTGTAGAGAGTTTCACTGGGCAATAACAAGGTGGAAGGATTAATTTTGTTTAGTTGTGCATTGTGAGTCTTGTTTGTCTTCTTGTGTGTAGTGCTCAACTGTGACAAAGGAGTTGAGTAGCTAGTGTAGTTATTGATCTGAGGAGTACTTTTAGTATAGAGTAAGTTGTTGGTAATTTGCACAAATCATGCTGGAAACAAGATCCGTTAGTAATGAAGTGAGTATAGCTGCTCTGACGGAGCAAGTCTCATAATTGTTAGAAGAGAATGCGCAGCAAAAGTTACGTCATGTAGAATTAATGATGCAAATGGAGACCTTACGTTCGGCGCAAGAGTCGCAAACGGGTTCAAGTGAGCGCAAGTAAGTAGCAATGTCCAACCTTGCAATATATCCTTCAGTAGCTAACCTGGTAGTGCCTTTCTCAGGTAAAACAACAGAGGATGTCACAGTGTTCATTAACGATGTTTTGGCAACAGCTGCAATGAGCAATTGGTCAGATGTAACTACGTTACATGTGGCAAATTTGTGACTTGCAGGGGAAGCCAAGATGTTCGTGATGTACCATGAGATGCTTAGTAAGGCAAACACGTTTGAAGAATTGGCAGATGTGTTATGATAAAGATATCGTAAGCAGAATAGTGCAAGAATTTTTAGGGAGAAGTTAGCTAATTTGACACAGAAGGTCAATGAGACAGTGGAGTCTTTTTCAGAATGGATACAGAAAATTAATTCGCAGACCTATGAATTATCGGGTAATCCTGATGCGGATTGTATGTTACTATGGGAGGCAGAAAACAGAGCCCTCGATGTATTTCTCAGGGGCGTTCCTGCAGAATTTTCTCATGGGGTTAGGATGGAGAATCCTGGGGATTTAGCTTCAGCACTGCGTATTGCAATGCGTCTGCAGGAGATAGACATTGCAACAAGGGTTCGCAATGGTAAACTCATCTTTGCATCGGAGAGGAATTGTTACCATTGTGGGAGGAAAGGTCACGTGAAGGCTCAATGCAGACAGCCGCAGTGCTATGCTTGTAAAAGCTATGGTCACAAGGCGAATGAGTGTCATAGTAAGCAGAATGGTAATGGAAATAAACAGGAAAAAGCATGAAACAGGAATGGGAGTGTTTCATCCATCAGAAGACATTCCCGGTAAGCAGAAGTACTGTGAAAACTAGTACAGAGACAGATTGTTGCTTGATGGGTGTTGTAAGGAATAATAGATGTAAGTTTTTGATTGATACAGGGGCACATGTATCTGTTGCTAGTCTAGACCTTGTGGGTAGGAGAAGACTAGGTACTCCTAGGTACAGATTACGTGGAGTAGGGAATAATGAGCTGCAATCATTGGGTACAACACAGCTCATTTTTAAGATTGGAACTGTAGAGTTCGAAGAGCAAATGGAAGTGTTGCCGACTATGGGACAAGGGTATTCTGTGATTCTTGGACTGGACTTCCTCGATAAACACCATGCCAAAATTAATCTTTCACAGCGTACAGTTGAACTTAGAGGAAACTTGTTTTCAATGGTTACAACAGCTGTAAATGTTGCTAACATGTCACCAATTGAACCGTGTACAAGGGCATTAAAGACGATTATGCATGTCAAAGTGCCTTCAGGTACAGGGAAGTTAGTTTGGTTGTCAGTAGGTACCGATGTACCACAGCAGAGACTATGTGTGGTGGAGCCACTGCAGAGCAATGAAGCATTGGATGAAATGCATTGTTTTATTAGGAATAGCATTGCGCGCGTAAGGGATATAAATGGGGAACTGATGATTCCGATCAGTGTAGATTATTTTGGGTCAGATGAAGTGGATCTCCCAAAGGGTTTAGTGGTAGCAAGTTTGGAAATACTCGAAGATGAGGATATAGGGGAATCCCAAGGTGATTATAACGTCAAGCAAACCGTCAAGGCATCTGTACTACGTGATAAGATTCGTCATTTGGAGAATGGTGATTGGAAAGCTATGGAAGCTTTGTTATTAGAGTATTTAGATTTCTTTAATTCAGAAGTTCCATTACCAGCAACTCCTATTACACAGCACCGTATACTGAATGGCGATAGTCTGCTGGTCTATAGAAAACCATACAGGATAGCGAAACACCTACAACCACTAGTGGAAGAATTTATTAATCAACATCGAAGGAATGGTATTATAGAGAACAGTGAAAGCCCATGGTCTGCCAACATAGTGGTATTTCCTAAGAAGTCATTGGACGGTACTAAAAAGTATTGGTTTTATTGTGACTATCATTTTTTGAATGCACGAACTGTAACGGATGCGTATCCAATACCGAACATCACAGAAACATTGGACAACCTAGGTTGGTGTAAATATTTTTCGACACTAGACCTAAAGAGTGGGTACCATCAGATAGAAGTAAGTCCCAAGGATAGACCGAAGACGCCCTTTACAACAAGCCTTGGTCACTTTCAGTATCGCAGAAGGCCATTTGGGATAAAAAACGGTCCTGCTACTTTCCAGCATCTGTTAGATGGTGTGCTTCTGGGACTGAAACCGAAGATTGCTATGGTATACCTTGATGATATTGTTACTTTTTCGCATAATATAGAAGAGCATGTGGAATGACTGAATGAAGTATTTAGTAGGCTAAGAGTGGCAAATCTTACGCTTAATGTCGAGAAATGTCAGTTTGCTCAGACACAAGTGACTTATCTTGGGCATTTTATCAGTCAGGATGGGGTAAGAATGGATCCTCATCTAACATCAGCTGTGCATGGTTTTCCAGTACCACAGACCACTAAACAAGTTCAGCAATATGTCGGTTTATGTAATTACTACAGATGATATGTAAAGGGGTTTGCGGAAATTGCACATCCATTAACGAGATTGTTAAAGAAAGGTGTTAAGTTTGAATGGACAGCACAGTGTCAGGAGGCATTCGAGAAGCTCAAACAGATACTAACATCAGACCCAGTGTTGATACTTCCTGATTTGGAACAAGAGTTCATACTATTTTGCGATGCTAGTAATATTGCTGTAGGTTGTATTCTTTCTCAGAGGGTTAATGGAGAGGAACATCAAGTGGCTTATGCTTCCAGGCAACTGAATAATGCAGAGAAGAATTATTCAACTACAGAGAAAGAAATGTTAGCAGTGATTTACAGTATCTCGTATTTTCGCTGTTATTTATATGGGTGTAAGTCCAAGGTGATTACAGATCACACAGCATTGAAGTGGTTGTTGGGGTTGAAAGATCCTTCGAGTCATTTAACGAGATGGGCACTGAAACTAAGTCAATTAGACTATGAGGTAATTCACAAATTATGGGTAAAACATATGAATGCAGATGTGCTTAGTAGAAAAATAGCAGCTGTACAAGTTGTGGGCATAAGTGAGAAGGAGTGGATAAAGGCTCAAGCCACTGACAGAGAGTGTCAATTATTCCGAATGCAACCTCAGTTTGAAATGCAGGATGGGTTGCTTTGCAGGAAGACGAAGTGCGGACTATATGTCATAGTACCGGAGTCACTGAGGGAAGAAGTGTTGAAACAAATGGACGACCATGTATTGTCGGGTCATGGTGGTAAAAGAACAACTGATAGATGGGTAGCTGAAAGGTTTTAGTGGAAGACATGTTGCAATGACATAGAGCAGTATGTGCAAAATTGTATACCGTGTGCGCAGAGAGCAGATTTAAGTCATCAAAAAATTCAGTTACAGAGACTACCTGAAGCGGATTGTCTGTTTGCGTTCATAGGATTAGACATGATTGGAGCATTTAACAAGACCCAAGCGGGTAATCGATATGTATTAAAAATATTAGATCATTTTTCCCGATACCTGGTAATGGCAGCTATTCCAGATCAGAAGGCAAGCACTGTTGTGCAAGCCTTAGTAAATAACTGGTTGCTGAAGTATGGTGTGCCTGATACTATAATTATAGATCAGGGTAGTAACTTTATGTCGGAGATGATGAAGCAGTTATGCCATTTATTGAAAGTTAAGAAATTGCAGACAAGCCCATTTCATCCTCAGTCGAATGGATGAACAGAATGGTCTCATAGGATGTTAGTTAAGATGATTAGTCATTAGGTAAATTCAGAACACATGGATTGGGATGTGTATTTAAATCTGTTGACAAGCGCATGTAATGTGAAAGTTCATACAGGTATGGGGCTCTCTTCATATGAGGTAATTTATGGTCGGAAAATGCCATCACCATTTGATGTGCTTAAACCTCAGGTAGGTTCACAGGATGAGTCAGTGAAGAATTTCGCCAAGAAATTGAGAGAGATTTGGCAAAGGGTACGGCATGCTAATACTAAAGCTTTGGAAAAACAAGAGAGTATTGGGCAATGAACAGGTAAACTGCCACAATACAGAATTGGTCAGTGGGTATTGTTGGCTAATCCTTATGTTCTGAAGGGTAAAACGAAGAAGTTTTTGACAAAATATTCTGGACCATATCAGGTAAATGAAATAGTGTCTCGAGTGAACGTAAAGTTGCAGTTACCAACCAAGTCGTCAGTAGTTCATGTGAGTAGGATTAAGCCATTTAAGGGCGCAGTGGATGCATTACCGCAGATTCCTCCAGCAGTAACAAAGGGTGTGAGGGTACCAAAGCTAAAAGAACAGCAGAGGAACGTTCCTTATGCACTTAGGTCTAGGGATAAGTAGATTAAGTGTCCTCGGGGAGGAACATGTCGTATTTATTGTTATTAGGTAATGGGGTATGTGTAGTTTTTACTTGTCATTTGTGTGTTTTAGATGTGGTAATGAAGGGAGCGATTGACATGGCTTCCTTTTCCTTCAGGTGCCGTGCCAGGATGTGGTCCAGGAAACTTTTTGTCAGTCTGGTACTGCTACACTGTTGCAGAGGAGAGGTGGTGCAGGTACAACCACGAGATAAAGGAATTTTGTTTGCAAGGCAATTAGATGCGGTATTGTCAAGCCACAGGTGGACAATTGTGTTCATGTATGAGTGAAGAATGATGTACGGACACTAGAGGATAGGTTTACGGCGCTACAGGTGGCCACGGAGAAGGAAGGGTTGTTTCAAGACATACGGAATGAGTATCAGGAATTGAAGCCCACATACGAAAAGCTGAGAAGGCAGCTGCAACAAGTAATGGAAGTGGTCCTGCAAACACTCATTCACAGCAAACAAGGATGGTTGGATGCAGGGGGAAAAGTCCTGAAAACAGTATTTGGAACCCCGGACGCGGAAGATATGAGGAGCTTAAATAGTACGGTGGGGGAGGTGCAGGAGTTGGCAGAGGAGACAAAGTCGAAAGTGGATTGGCACACGACACGTATAGGTAACATGGAGCAGGGGATATTGAAGCAGTGCAGGAGTTGACATCAGACCTGGAACGGTATGCAGCAAATACCAGGAAAGTGTTGAATGGGGATATAGAGGCTATACAGGCGAGATTGAGCCGAATAGACAAGAAAATACAAGTAGCAGCTTTATTGAGGGCATTAGCAGACAGGGTGGATGATGCGCGTGTCGAGTTGGAAGCATTATATGAAGCTATGCATCATGCAGTGCATGGGCAATTGAGTGCCACTTTGTTAGGTCCATATCAGATGCTGAAGGCATTGCTGAAAGCGCAGAAAGAATTCTTGGAAGGAGTGTGTCATGTTGTGCCTCCAGCGAAGCAGAATTTACCGTTATTCTATCGCATGTCTAAAGTGAGAGTAATTTCGGATCAGGCGAGTATATATGTAGAAGTGCAAATACCAGTGATGGGTATCAATTCGCAATACCAGTTTTATACAGTACACCCGTATCCAATTAGATGGGGTGCACTTGGGAAGTGGGTGCAAGTTCAAACTCAGGAAGTGTTGTTAGTGTCAAGACGGAGGAGTGCTCATGTGGTAATGTCTACGGAAGATTTGACAGACTGTTTCAGGGGAAGTGTTTTTATTTGTCCAGCAAAGGCAACCCACAATCATTCGTGTGAGATGCAGTTGTTCTTGGGGAATATGGGAACCTTAGAATGCTAAAAGAAGGTGTTACTTCCGAGACCGAAATTTCAGAAAGTTGGGGAACATTGAATTTACTCTGTGTTCGAACTAGAGGCCGTAGTTGCCACTTGTTACAGAAATGGTAGATTGACAGATGTATCAAAGCCTGAATTGCAGGGCAGTGGGTTATTGATTAATGGCACTGGATGTGAAATGGTGGGGAAGCATTTTCACCTACCAGCTATTTTCATGGGTACAACAATGATTAACATGACACAGCCTATCTTGTATTATCCAGAGGCACCACCACACATATTGCCTTGCCAGAACCTAATGTTTATTAACGATCCCACATTGCTACAATCTTTAGACAGCCTGATTATCTTGGAAAAAAAGCAGATCTCAATTAATCAACTACTACAGCACATGCAGCAATATCGGGAGAAATGTAAACAAAACACAATTATATTTGGTGTGTCAACAACTAGCATAATCTTAGTTCTAGTGTTTATTTGTGCAACTTACTTTTGTCTATGGAAAAAGATGTCTCGTTCTGAAATAACAACTGTACATCAAATACCTATGGGATGGATCGGGAATAGTGGAACGTAATATAAACAGATAACCAATGATAAGATTGGAATCACTATTAAGTGTAAATAGATTATTAGCGGATAAGAAAAGTTTGATAGTGTTGAAGGAGTAGTTGTAAGATACCTGTAGAGTATAAGGAAGTATGGCGTGCACAACCAGTAAGTCCAGAATTGTAAAATTCGGGACGAATTTTCTTAAAGGAGGGGGATGTGTAGTGTCGCGGAATAGTAAAGAGTTGGAAACGTGGAATATTGTCAAAGTTTTGTTGCCTATGCTGAGAGCCAGAGGCAGTAGGTTAGCCAAGTGGTAAGAGGATTGCACATATATCAGAATGTGTCGTCACGCAAGGGCAATGGCCAGGTTACACACAACAGGCGAGAGAGAATTGCTTAGCACGCGGGTTTGTGTTAGATGGAGACTTTCGTAGAGTGGAAGACAGAGGTATAGAGTCAGCTGTACTGCATTTCACAACTTTGCATAAGTCTGCCATAACAACACGTAACTCTGTCGCAAGAACACCTAAGGGGTGAGTACGACAGATGAATCAGCAGTATAAATAGAACGAATGCATTCATTACAAACGAGCATGATTTCAGGACATCGCTCGTGCTTCCTTTAAATAAGCCAGCTTTGATAGCAACAAGGCACTCACAGTTAGACTTGCAGTTAGATGTGTACTGTGTCGCTGCACAACACTCAGCTTGGTAATCGCCATGTTAATCTTTATTAAGGAGATGTTGCAGTAAGGGCGGCCCATCCAGCACCAGACGTGAGGGGACAGTACCAGCTCTGTTCCTCTCTGCTGCCGCTGTCAGTCATCAACCCAGGATTAGCAGACATCACGGCAGACTCGCTCGCCGCCAATGCTGATCACATCAGTGAGCCGTCGTTGAGATCATGTGAGGCCTAGACCCTGCGCATCCGCCGTCACAACCGGGTGAACCGACGACGCTGGGGGACTGCAGCCTGTTCTGCCCGTCCACTGCGGACGAGCCACCAGGAGGTGCAGGGAAGAAGACGGGGTGGGAAAGAGTACACTCCACACTATGAGAACACCTCTCATGCCGACAGCACTGGAACTCCAACCCGGAGCGTCCTACACGCAGCAGCTTGCTGTCTGCAGCTGTGCTGGCTGGCCAGCTGGGCGCCACCAGCCACGCGCGGTCGAAGTACAAAGTAAGGACATTCCTTCGCTATGTCACAGCACGCGGAGCTGGTGTCATCGCTAGGACTCAGCGAGGACTCAGGGAAGGTCGTTGATATCACCAAGCCACATTGTACTCGGCAGGAATGAAGGTGTTATGAATTAATAATGTTTCTTTGCCGTTTCTGATGCGTCCACAGTTATTTACTAGCATCCTGACAACTGGAAAGGTCACTGCTCGGCCTCCAGTCCACCATAGGCGACCGTGACCACCGGGGCACCTACAGATATGCCACACCGCAATCCGTGCAGTACAAAATGGATACTTGCCACATGGCAGGAACTGCTTCGTTCACAGGTCTACCTCCTCAGCATCCGACCACGCCTGCGCCTGCCTCGGTTCAGCATCAGCTCATGCCTTCCTACTTCGATACCTCAACCTGAAACAGGAACAATAACTTGTTATCGGTGCCTGACCTCCACCTCCGTCCCACTGCTACACTTCAGTGTTTTGTGCCATGACATTCACCTTATCTGCACACCTTTTTGAGTGGAGTGACTATGAACAGTGAACATTCACACATTCCATCCCATGTTCGACATCATTTCCCACACTGTGCTTCTGGACAGTCCACCCCTCCGCAGCCTCCCTGCAACACAGGTGGCCCCAGCTCTGATCATACTTCGAGCTTTCCGCAGACTAACTCACATTCTCAAATTTTGAACTTTTTCTCACCTGTCGTCCCCCCGCCGGCTCCAGTCGAGCATCCGCTACCATTCTCGGCACATCTCGGTGCCTCATCCATGTCGGTCTTCCGCATCATGTCAATCCAAACAAACCCGCAACATGTTGAGCTTCCGCAACCACAATAGACACATTGCAGTGTCTCACCCACGTTGGCCTTCCATGTCGAGACGGATCGTGCTCAACCACTACGTGTCACCTTCATGCTGCCATCAGAACAGCCGTCGTTGCCACATCCCCTGCAGGCACACTCTCCTGGAATACTACAGCAACAACAGCTCGATTCAGGCAGTGCCCCGATGAACTCAACTCAACCTGTTCTTCCGAACATTCTATAACGCTTACCGATGCTGCCACCGTTTAATCCTGACAGAGTTTACCAACGCTGCCACTGTTTAATCCTGACAGAGCAACAACCTGTTTCAAAATTGTGGGCTAAGTGTTCAACTATTACCAACTCGATGAGTCAACCATGTTTCTGTGCCTCATCACCCACCTGCATGACCAGGAGGACTTGATTGCTGACCGTGTCGATGCTCCGGACTCATCTACCCGGTACATTCTAGCCAAAAAGACAGTTCTATGTCAGCTTGCACGATCAACTGAGGCAGCAATACGGCAAGTGCTCCACATCGAGCAACTAGGCAATGACAAACCTTCACAGCTCTGGAGACGGCTACGTGCCTTGATCAGCACCGATCTATTCTCTGACACAGCTCTCCTCGCCATCTGGTCAGATAAACTATATCATCACATCCGCTTTGCCTTGGCTCAAAGGTCTGCTGAACCTGTTGAGCTAAGAATCACAATTGCTGACAAGCTACACAATGCATCACTGCTGTATTTCGCCACCCATTGCCTATCTGACAAGTCTCAGGTTCAGGCTCATCACCCTGTGGCCGGATGCGGAAAGTGCAGCACTGTGCCGACTGTTCAGCTTGCTCTGGGAAGCAGTAAACAAGCAACTGGGACACCACTGGCTCCGCCCACGGTCACACCCCCTCCTGCAACCGAACCTGGTACCTGTGGCCACCGAACCTCTGCCACCGCCACTGGCAATAAACATTCCCCCCCCCTGGTGACACATTAGTCCGGGCTCATCTCATCCGTACATGCTCATCTCTGTCAAAGACATTACAAGAAACCAAGTACAAATGCCTTGTTGAGTTTGAACACGTTGCTCACCTACGCAAGGAAAACTTCAATCTCTGCTTCCGGCTCCATGAAACACAGCTCCAGCTCTCCGATGCAGCAAAGGAATTACAGACACTACAGCAAGGGCAAAGCAAGGTCAGTAAGTGCGTCAAATCTGCTTGCAATCCCAGCAATTGACCCTACGTGTGTTTACCTCCCGCTACCCCTCGCAACTGTGCTATCAAGACTGCCATAACGTGTACTGTCAGTTCCGCAGGGCCACACCGTCCTAACACAGCAGTGTTTGACACTCGGCCAGACACAAGTGCGCATGCGCGACGAGCGTCACATGTTCCCGAACTGACGGCTTTTACCCCACCCCTCGGGGACACCACCTAACTATGCAACTTCAGCTCCTGTGCGCCGCCATGCAGCTGCCACTGACAACACAAACAGTGCACTCATGCCAAGCGTTTTGCACGTGACTGTACTGCCACAGGCCGTGCCCTCGGACAATGGACACACTAATGGCTCATGAGCTCTACCGAGCTCACCCAACCACGGTGCCACTGCTTTGGGCTGGTGGCCCTCTTGTCGCGTTGACTCCTGGGACACTTTGTCACCTCAGCTCCCGTCGGATCCGCCGAGTGGCTCCAAACACCACGACCACGCCTGGCCTGCCCCGCCCACCACACATTGTAAACAAACCGCCTCCCGTGCCACTGGCAACATTTCCATCATCACCAACGAAACGGTTCACAAGCTTCACCTCACGCCAGGTCCCCCGATTTCCAGTAAACCACGTTGACTTTGTCCCAAGCATCTCTCCGACTTTAAAAATCAGATTTCTGAACTACTAAGCTCTGGCGTCATTGAACCCTCTGCCAGTAGCTGGTCTACGCCCATACATATGACACCCAAGAAAGACGGGTCCTGGCACATGTGTGGAGACTACCGTCGACTAAACGCACAAACAGTTATGGACACCTACCCCATACCCAACATTGCCTACTTTATCAGTTCCCTCGCAGGTGCGACCACGTTCTCTGTCATTGATTGCAAACGGACCTACCACCAGATCCCCATGGCATCTGAAGACATTGAGAAGACAGCAATCACCACCCCAATCGGTCTGAAAAACGCAACCCAGACCTGGCAACGCTTCATCAACGAAGTGCTATTCGACCTAAAATTCTGCTTTGCATATCTTGATGACATTCTTTTGTTCAGCTCCTCCGTCGAGGACAACATTCAACATGTGCAAACTGTTATGAACACTCTCATGGCAGCAGGCATAGAGACCAACCAGGACAAATTGCAGCTACATCAACCCGCTGTCACTTTTCTTGGTTTTGGGGTCTCTGCCGACGGCATTTCACTGCCCCCTGAGAAAGTACATACAATACTAAACCTACCCAGACCTTCGACATTCAAAGAGCTAGGGCACTTTCTGGGCATGGTTAGTTATTATCACCGACATCTACCTCGGGCTGCGGAGATTCAGGCTCCACTGATGGACGCCTTGGCAGGCACCAACACTTCTGGATCTCGACCTGTTCCATGGACCCCTGCTGTGACTGACTCTTTCACTGTCCTCAGAAATCTTCTTACCAAGGCCTGCACCATCATGCATCCTCATCCCAATGTGCAGCTTTTCATCACCACAGACGCAAACGATACTGCCATCGGCGCTGTCCTTAGCCAGACAATTGACAGCCAAACTTTGACTCTGTAGTTCTTCTCGGGCAAGCTCACCAATGCACAAAGGAAATATTCCACGTTTGACAGGGAGTTGCTCACTGTCTACAAAGCAATTAAGCATTTTAAGACTGACATTGAGGGATGACCTTTCTATGTTTTAACGGACCACAAACCCCTGGCTGTGGCCATTACAAACCCGCCAGCTGACCTGCCTCCTCGCCGCTTCAGACACATGGACTTCATATCTCAGTTCACCATCGATGTCAGACACATAATGGGTGCTGACAACATAGTTGCTGATTTCCTTTCACGAGTTGACGCTGTCCATTTGCTGTTAGACCTCTCTGAACTACCTAACCTCCAACCCGCCGACGAGGAAACACAAAACCTTATTTCAGACTCTACTTCTTCACTATACTTCATCCTCACCACCTTCCATGGCATTTCTGGTGCGACAAAAGTGCGGGCACATTACACCACCTCATACCAACCACGCTCCGTCGAGCTGTCTTCAATGCATTGCATAATTTAGCCCACTCCAGTGTTCGTGCATCTGCCCACCTCGTAGCGGAATGCTTTGTGTCGAGAAATGTCAACAAGGACTGCCAGCAATGAGCACCTCATACATTGCGTGGCAATGCTGCAAAGTACACAAGCACACTTCACCCCACTTGGCGCCTTTTTGATCCCTCCTGGGCGTTTCCAGCATATTCACATTGACATTGTCAGCCCTCTCTCCCCTCTAACAGCTTTCGTTATGTTCTCTCGTCTATCAACCAAACAACTCGCTTGGTCAAGGCTGTCCCCCTCCCCAATATTATGGTAGAAACTGTTGCTCAAGCTTTCGTTGAGTCATGGGTATTGTGTTTCAGATGTCCAGCTGTCATCACGAATGACCAGGGCAGACAATTTGAGTCAGCCCTGTTCAACGGGATTTGTAACATTTGCGGCATCCGGCGCATCCGTACCACAGCATATCACCCGCAAAGTAACGGGCTAGTCGAGCACTGGCAGCGCACTCTCAAGGCAGCTGTTCGATGCCATGACTCTCTGTGGACAGAGGCCCTTCCCCTTGTGCTACTCGGCATTTGTGCGATCTATAAGGAAGACCTCAACGGCACAATAGCCAAGTTCGTATACAGCCAGAACATTGTTCTCCCTGGCGAACTTGTGAGCCCTTCCACTTCTCTCCCTCAGTCTGACTTACCTTTCTTCATGGACCGCGTCAGATGCCACTTCATCAACCTCCATATTCCTCCGCCTGCCAGCCATTCCCGCCCTAAGATTCACATCCCAAAATCTCTGGACAATTGTGAGTATGTCATGCTCCGAGATGACACTGTCCGTTCTCCCCTCCAACCTCCATATACCGGCCCGTACCGAGTTCTCTGGCACACAGCTAACACCTATGACATCCAAATGAAAGATTCAGCTGTTACAGTCTCTCTCAACAGATTTAAGCCTGCTCATGTCAAGCCTTCTTCTATCCCCCCTTCAGGCCACGATCACACCGCTCACTGTTGTGGCTCACAAAGCTCTGACCACTCCCTCCATGTTGGACTCACACACTCGATCGAGTGACTTCCAGCTCCAATCGTCGAGCTCTCCTCCGACCTCGCCCTCTACGCCAGACTCACACACTCGATCGAGTGACTTCCAACTCCAATTGTCGAGCTCTCCTCCGACCTCGCCCTCTACTCTGGTCTCACACACTCAGTCGAGTGACCACATGCTCCCCATCTCGAGCTTACCTACGATCTTGCCCTCGCCACCGGGCCCTCCGCCGGTCCCTTTGACCTCTCCACCATCACCTGCCTCGCCCTGTCGAGGTTTCTCACGCCCCCCCATCTTGAACGTGCCTTCGCTCAAGGTGTTTGTGCCTGTCCCCCTGGACATAATCCACAACATCTCAATAATACTGCATGATTATACACTGTTTGTCGTGTGTTTCTCTTCATCCAGTGCTCATCACACAACCTCCGCCATTCCCTGCCACCTGGTGAAATGTGTTCCCCTCCCCACCTGTCGTCGACCTGGACTTGCTTCGTGTGTTTGCCACTCCCACTGGAGACATTGTCGTCATCATTCCGTTCCACCCACAAACCGCCAGCCTACCTGTTGCTGCATGTCAAGCACGCCCAGTACGACGCCTGGCTCGCTTCAATGACTTCCGGGTTCGGTGGCCGAACCTTCCTTCATGACATCTACCCACACAACTCCCCAATGACGCTGTTGAGCTGACTGTGGACCATCCCTGCCAATGCCATAGTCACTATGTGGCGCCAATGAAATTGACACCAACATCGATATGCAATACTCTTTGGGCTCTTAGGCATTATCTTTGGCTGTTCCACCATGTTCAGTTCAGTTCTTTGTGATCCTTGTATGTGTTAAGGTTAATAAATGAACTATTGCTAAATGGGTGTGATTATTGGTGCAACCAACCCGGTAATCCTCCTCACACTCATTCTATTTCACTTATTAGCATCAATATATAGTTACTGGAATATATATTTACACACATGTATATAAATGTTAAATTACAGTTGTATATCAGTCAAGTACTTGTACATACTAGTTGTAACGAATCAGGGTTGCCCACTGCTATCCTGTTTTGGTTTTACACTCCTTCAGTAACTTAGTTAAGCAATGAACTTTTATTTTTTTTCATTTCCACTACTCAGATTCCGACTACAGATTCTGTGGCCTTCAGCCTCATAGTACAGAATTCAGAAATAGTTTAAATAAAATTCCCCTTGTAAAATCTATTATTTCAGTACATTCTAATGTCCATTCTGAAAGTAATGAGCTAATTAGTTTTGTTGGAAATGCATCATATTAACAGTTATGAACAATGACGTACATTGTGCAATACATATTAAGTAAAATTCAAGTGAGCTAATAGATCGAATTCAGCTATAAGACTGCATCCAAAAGAAAGCCTAAATTTTACCGATTCCAGCAAAGTGTTTAAATTAACTTAAAGTCTATTAGTTAAATAGATATTAAGACTTAAGATCTGTAGCCTGTATGACTTTCAGGGCCAATTGTGACCAAACTACCAAATAATTCCGAGATCTGTTTCGACACTTTTGCTACCTCTATTTTTCTACATAAAATAACTCCAGTCTCAACTTTGTGAGTGCATTAATTAAGAATTAAGTAAATTTGGATATGTGAAAATTATTGTTCAAAAGGGCTGCCGTGGTTATAAGTCGGGAATTCCCACGGTGGATGCATAAGTTAGTTCCGCGTATTTAAATTGATACAGCTCACTCATGTTATTTTAAATAATAAAACCCAATAGTTAACTTCAAAACCAGGATCATTTTAACCCTGGGAAATTATAAACTATAATATATTAACAGAAATAGTCAAATATTCAAGCGCTGGTCTATATAAGGTCCGAGCTGGTGCAGCTCTAGTTAGTTCTTGGTCAGATTCTCTTGGAGCTAAAGTGCGGCACGTTGGTTAATTTTTTGGTAATTGTAATTGTGAACTTTGTTAAAGACTGGAAGTTTTTGACCTACCTAATGTGACGATTGAGTGTAAGAGGCCTGGTCACATGAATATTGTGTGGGCGCGTGATGACAAATAAATCGCACTGTGGTTGACATAAATGTTCAACAATGAATACGATCTTGACTTTTGATTTTGTAAAACTTAACCTAGGATCCTGGTTTCTTAATTTCAGTGTGATTTAGGTGAGACAGACGCAGCTACTGGGAAGACATTACTGAATAAGCAAAGCAAGGTTCCTACTGGGTGAGGAAATGTTTCAATACCGGTACATCCGGTTGTGACGTGAACTTTAAGTGGCACTAATAAATGAGGATACAGCTCCGCATGTTACATAGTTACATACATTATGGTTTTTGATAACTTATGGCTAGTTGAAGCAAGATACTCATATATTTCTTTACGTGTACATAATTGCAGAATTCTAATAGTATGATTATTACATACATTTACCCAAAGCTCATTTCTTGGAAATCAGTCTCTATGAGTTCATCAACTACATAAAATTATTGCACTTTTAGCAAAGTTTCTAATACTTTCTTGTACCTGTATAAGGGAATCAAGTGAGCTGTTTTTGGCAATTTGTTGAAGAATTTAAGGGTCATGTGTTTGTGGTTATTGTGTGTGAGAGAAAGTCTTGAGAATGGTATACCTATCATGTGGCATTTATTGTGTTGAACCAGTGAACACTATTTCTTAGCCAAGTTTGTTTAAGTTTTCTTTAGCATAAATTAGACAACCATTGATGTAAAGGCTGGGGTTTGTAAGTATGTTGAGTGTTCAGAAATGACTTCTGCAGTTTCTCTGGAGGCAAAGCTAGAATACATCTAAAGGCTTTCTTCTGCCATTGAAAAATGTAAACTGGCTCTGGTGCATTTGCCCAAAACAGTATTTCATATTGTAGATAAAAGTGGAAGAAGGTATAATAAGAATAAAGTAGCTGATTCTCACTGATATTTTATCTTGATTTATATTAACAAACATAAAATTCTTGCCGATTTGCTATTTAAGTAATTTATGTGTCCTTTCCATGGTAGTCCTTTATCAATCGCAAGTCCAAATAATTTCACAATCTTATCTGAGACTTCATTGCTATGAGGTTTAAATAAAGTTCTTATGTTTTGTTTTGCTAATGGACAGCTGGTTGACTAGACACCAGTGATCAGTCATACCGATAATTTCTCTATTGTAACCTTGAACACTTTGTTAAGTTTATACTGGTTGTTATCAGTGTGATGTTATCAACATACAATACATTCCTACATGGTATGTGACTTGAGAAATCATTTATATACACAAAGAAGAGGAAAGGTCCAGAAACCAATACCTGTGGTATTCCATGTTTTATTTTCAACAACCGTGATGCCTGGCTATTTGGATATACTAACTGTAGTCTGTCAGACAGGGAGGTTCTAAATATATACTGCTCACCATTAAAATTGCTATGCCAAGAAGAAATGCAGATGATAAACGGGTATTCATTGGACAAATATATTATACAATAACTGACATGTGATTACATTTTCACGCAATTTGGGTGTATAGATCCTGAGAAATCAGTACCCAGAACAACCACCTTTGGCCATAATAAAAACCTTGATACACCTGGGTATTGAGTCAAACAGAGCTTGGATGATGTGTACAGGTACAGCTGCCCATGCAGCTTCAACACGATACCACAGTTTATCAAGAGTAGTGACTGGCGTATTGTGACGAGCCAGTTGCTCGGCCACCATTTGCCAGACGTTTTCAATTGGTGAGAGATCTGGAGAATGTGCTGGCAAGGGCAGCAGTCAAACATTTTCTGTATCCAGAAAGGCCCATACAGGACCTGCAACATGCGATCGTGCATTATCCTACTGAAATGTAGGAGGGTAGAGCCACGGGTTGTAACACATCTGAAATGTAATGTCCAGTGTTCAAAGTGCCATCAATGTAAACAAGAGGTGACTAAGACGTGTAACCAATGGCACCCGATACCATAACCCCAGGTGAAATGCCAGTATGGCAATAATGAATACACGAACACACATTTTGCCATTCGTGCACCCAGGTTCATCATTGAGTACACCATCGCAGACGCTCCTGTCTGTGATGCAGCATCAAGGGTAACTGCAGCCATGGTCTCTGAGCTGATAGACCATGCTGCTGCAAATTCGTCAAACTGTTCGTGCAGATGGTTGTTGTCTTGCAAACGTCCCCATATGTTGACTCAGGGATCTAGATGTGCCTGCACGGTCCATTACAGCCATGTGGATAAGATGCCTGTCATCTCGACTGCTAGTGATATGAGGCCATTGGGATCCAGCATGGCGTTCCATATTACCCTCCTGAACCCACCGATTCCATATTACCCTCCTGAACCCACCGATTCCATATTTCGCTAACAGTCATTGGATCTCGACCAACACGAGCAACAATGTCGCAATATGACAAACCGCAATCACGATAGGCTGCAATCTGACCTTTAACAAAGTCGGAAACGTGATGGTATGCATTTGTCCTCCTTACACAAGACATCACAACAATGCTTCACCAGGCAATGCCGGTCAGCTGCTGTTTGTGTATGAGAAATCGGCTGGAAACTTTCCTCATGTCAGCACGTTGTAGGTGTCGCCACCAGTGCCAACCTTGTGTGAATGATCTGAAAACCTAATCATTTGCATATAACAGCATCTTCTTCCTGTCGGTTAAATTTCACATCTGTAGCACGTCATCTTCGTGGTGCAGCAATTTTAATGGCCAGTAGTGTAGCTGATTCATCTCTAATGTCACAGTGAGCTAAGTTTTATTAATATAGTCTCATGTGACAGTGAGCCGAAGGCTTTGCTCAAGTCTGTAGGCATAGTGCTGTAACATATCTCTTTCCAACACCTTCATGTATTATATCTAGCAGATTTCTTACTGCTTTTGCTGTTGACAGGTCTTATCTAAAGCCAAACTGGTTTGCATTCAGTAACATGTTATTTTCAATGTAGTCATTTGTTCGTTTATGTATGCAGCTTTTTAATACTTGTGATACAATTAGAACAATTGAGATAGATTTATAATTACTGGGGAGTTGTCTTCCGGTTTTCTTAAACATCAGGAGGGAAAACACTGTAGCCACAATTCTGTTGACTAGATAAAGCAATGGCATTTATATTTCGTTTGATATGCTCTTTATGACAAAATTACTCATTCCATAACAGTTCGCTGTTTTAGAATTTATGAGCTTATTAATTGATTTGCTAATATTGTGGAGAGTCATTTTAGACCATGAGAATATATACCTGGGATGCGACTGAATGAGGTGTCAGAACTCATTGCCCTCCTCTCAAGAATTTATGGGAATTAGGTAACCTGTGTGTGTAGATGTGTTAATATATGTATATTTGGTAGAATTGTCTCAGTGACTGTGTTGTTGTTGCAGCTTAAATGATTACTGCCTGTACAGCTGGATGTTGGTGCAGTGGCAGAGTGTTGCATGCTCTTATGCATCTTAATACCTTCTTCATCATGCCAATGTTACGGCCTGAATCCACTGTCTTCCAGGGGAACAGCTGCTTGGCACCTGTACTGTGGGATGGAGACAAGCTTGTGGCGGCTCCATTATGCTCTGGGGAACACTCGCATAGGCATCCATGGATCCAGTGGAGCTTGTGCATGGCACCATGTTGGCCAAGGAGTATCATGTGCTGGTTGCAGACCATGTACACCTCTTCCTGATGATCATGTTTTACGACAGCAGTGGCATTTTTCAGCCAAGATCATGTGCCGTGTCACAAGGCCAGGAGTGTGGTGGTGTGGTTTGAGGAACACAGTGGTGAGTTCTGATTGATGTGCTGGGCAACCAACTTGCCAGATCTGAATCCAATCAAACACATCTGGGGTATGATTGAATGAGGTGTCAGAACTCATTTCCCCCCTCTCAAGAATTTATGGGGATTAGGTAACTTGTGTGTGCAGATGTGTTAATTCACTCCAGTGACCTACCAAGGTCTCATAGCTTCCATACCATAATGTGTTGCCGCTGTTATCCATGCCAAGGTTGGGACATACTGGCTATTGGGTAGGTGGTCATAATGTTCTGGCTGATCAATGTATGTCAGCCTGTCATGTATTATTTTATTGTTCATTGCAAGGGCTCTTTGTATGTTAAAGTTTTCCTGTAATGATGACTGAAGAAGACACAGTTATAGTTGCAACAAGATATACAGAAACACACACAACCAACACACAGTGAAAGTGAAGTGTTCAATTGACATGTGTTCACAAATACCAAATATTGGGGATGCTGGTATACACAGGTGAGCTGAATACTACTCCAGGATGACATATTTGGAATAACAAAATCAAAAAATCGTAAGCAGCACACCTTACAAAAGTTGTGCTCAACAAAATTATTTCTTTATTCACAGCAAGAGAATAATAAAAAAGTGTAATACAGTAACTAATTTGGAAACATTATATAACACAATTATTATATACTTAAAACAAACTTATATTACAGGTCACTGAAGAGGCTTAACTCATTCTAAAAAAGACTAAAGCGGATAGAGGGAGAGAGGGAGAGAGAGAGAGAGAGAGAGAGAGAGAGAGAGAGAGAGAGAGAGAGAGAAGGAATTGTCTGAATTGGATGGAAGTCAGTAGATACAATGTGCATGTCTCCCACCACTGTCCAGGACATCTCCAGACCGGCTGGTCATTGGGGTTCATTTTGAAGTAGGACTCATCACTGAAGACAATTCTACTCCAGTCAATAAGATTTCAAGCCAAATATACCTAACACCACTGCAAATGTGCTTGTTGGTGCATGAAAGTCAATCGTAGTCAGTGTAAGGAACAATGTCAGTTCAGCCTCCTTTCTGAGAGCTACCTGTTAATGGTCTTTGTAGTCACTGAAGCACCAGTTGCCCATTGAACCAATGATAATGGTGACTCTGGGGCTCCAAATGTCTCTCTGATGACTGCTCAGTCCTCACATTCTGTTGTCTCTCTAGGTCCACTGCTTCCTTCTTGACACTATGTTTGGCCATGGTTCATTATCTTGCCAACATCACCAAATAGTGGCATTGCTTCTATTCAAATGTCAAGTGATTTGCCAATTATTCCAGCTGGGTTCCTTTAGCCCAGCAAGGCATAGTTATTATCCAACTAAGAACACAGAATGAAATTTGCAGACTTTATACCCTAGTATGAACTTGCCTCGGTTTACTATGCTAGCCAGCTGCGTGGTGAAACTGCTCTCCAGCATTACATGTTCTAATGGCAGTTTTGCAACTTCCATCAATACCTGTGTGACAATCAGTTTGTGACCAGTAAGCATAATCCCTTGTGGTGCATCATTTCTATTTCTCTATATTTTCCTGTAGCTGCATAGACATACAACAACTCCAGGTGTATGAACACAACTAAGGAATGACAGAAAACATAAAAATTATGATATTACAGAAATGTCAGTTATTTCCCAGCATTTCCCATCAAATTATACACCTGTTTCAAGAATATCAGCCTCAGATTCCATAAGATCGTGTAAGACATCAAATTCAATCAGACTTCCAAAATAAACAACAGAATTCCACAATAGATGATTCAGGATGGAATAATGAGAAGATTAGGAAAAGGATAGATTGCTACTCAGACATAACAAAAAGACTATTAAAAGTGTGAGCTTTTGGCCAAAAGGACTTCCTCTAAAGTAGACAACACACATCCATTCACACAAGCACAACTCAGACACACATACATGTGATCACTGTCTCTCGCCACTGAGGCCAGAATATGAGTAACTGTGCATGATGGGAGAATCACTGTGTGTGGTGAGAGCAAAGAGGACACTGGGTCAGGGAGGGGGAGTGATAGTAAGGTAGGGGTTGGTGTCAGGGAAGTGCTGCTTGTGGGAGCGTACAGGGGCAGTGTAGTGCAGTTAGGTGCAGGCAGGAGGTTTGACGGAGGAGGGGGAGGTAGTGCGAAAGAAGAGAAGTGCAAAAGAGGAAGAGGCAAAAAGTGTGTGGGTGCATTGGTGGAACAGACAGAAGGCTGTGCTGTGCTAGAGTGGGAGCAGGGAATGGGATAGGTAGGCAAAGGGCAGGGCCTAAGGAAGTTTGAGGCAAGGAGGGTTACAGAAACATGGGATATATTGCTGGGAGTATTCCACCTGCACAGTTCAGAAAAGCTGGTGTTGGTAGGAAGGATCCAGGTGGCACAGACTGTGGAGCTGTCATTGAAGTAGAGAACATTGTGTTGGGCAGCATGTTCAGCAACTGGATGGTCCAGCTGTCTATTGGCCACAGTCAGTTGGTGGCCATTCACATGGACAAACTGCGTGTTGGTTGTCATCCCCATGTAGAATGACAGTGGTTGCAGTTTAGCTTGCAGTTCTCATAGGTGATTTCACATGCAGCCCAGCCTTTGATGGGATAAGTGATGCCCTGCCTTTGATGAGATAGCTGATGCTTGTGACAGGACTGGAGTAGGTGGTGGTGGGAGGATGTATTGGATAGGTGGTGGTAAGAGGATGTATGGGATAGGTATTGCATTTAGGTCTATTGCAGGGATATGAGCCATGAGTCAAGTTGTTGGGAGGATGGGTGGAGAAGGTATGGATGAGGATGTTGTTTAGGTTCGGTGGGCAATGTAATACCGCTGTGATGGGGGTGGGGAGGATAGGTGGTATGATATTCCTCTTTTCAGGGTATGATGACAGGTAATCGAAACCCTGGCACAGAATGTATTTCAGTTGCTCCAGTATTGGGTGGTAATGAGTCACAAAGGATGCTCTCCTTTGTGGCCAGATGGTGGTGGGACTTTTGAAAAAGGTTGGTGATTTATAGATAAGGCATGGGAGATTGGTTTCTGTTCCAGGTTGGGAGGGTAATATCGGTTTGTGAAAACTTCCTAATTCATATTGTAGGGCAACCAGAAATGATTCTTAATAAGTTTGTGCTACAAACTTTCATTACTGTAGCAAATTCAAAATGAACATGTTCCAATCACTTGTTAACCCAATGCATGTTAGTGTTAACTAGGAAACAAATAACCAATTCAGTGAACACATATTGCAAACTATGAATATTTGACATATAGCACTGAAGCCCAGACTTCCTGTAACCTGCACTAATTCTTTGCAGATTTTTATAGTCTGCTTTCTATTAACTGTTTTAAGAAAGATAATTAATTCTGTAACTTTCCTATACTCTTGATGAAATTCTCATGCTATAATATTTTTCTGATACAAATCTGAACAATGAATAATAAATTCCTTTTCAGACCAACAAGGGGCCACATGAGTTAACAGCTACTGCAATAGATGAGCTCCGAAGAAATATCTCCCTCTCAAGGTATCACATACTTCAACAATTCTGTTTGCTACTGATAAAATGTGTGCTACTTCAGGCAAGTTGCATCAAGATGAGAAGAGATAATGTTTAATGTTGTGTAGCTATCATTGCTATCACTGAAAGATAACAATTGGTCAGATAAACTAATTCATTTAACTACTAAACGTATTCATTACAGTGTCTGGTTAGTTTGTGATTTCACATCAAGTGTGCAACATATTTGAGCCCTATTCATTAGCAGCTACAGGTAAGTGACCTAAAGATTTTTGTAAGTTATTATTAAAAGCATTTTATCTCATTTTATTTCATATAATGTTCACCCTAATTATCTTCCATTACTTTTCTTTCTGCAGTCATGGGCATTACTTACCATAAAATGTTAGCAAACTATTGTATTTCTTGTCTACTTTACACAAGCAATTTCTTAAATGTGTGGAATAATGTGAGTTAGTGAAGGTGTAATATTGTCACCAAACTCATATATAAGTCAATTACATGCAAACACATAGGCCTTTGTAAATTGCTACACATGCAATAAAGACATAATAGTTTGCTTACGGCAAATTGATATGAGTGTAAGGCATATGAATGGACCAAAGACATCCATCTTGTCCTTTGTCCAAAACTATCCAGATATTAAGCATTACTTGAGTCTTATGTATTTTAAACACAGCATTGAAGGCTTTACTGTCCACTGTTGACAGCACTATTGTTTGATGAAGTCTATGTCTTTATTGAGGCCAATTAAAACTACCAATAAATCAAACAACTATAAAGCTGAAGTAGATAATGCAGTAGCAAGAATTTATGTTATATATTCTGTTGGACAGAAAAGATAAGGAGCTCTAAACTGAACTCATCTGATGGCTGAAAGAACTAGTACCCAGTGATAGCAGCAGATATACACAAATGAAAGATGATAAAAAGACTAGATTTCAGAACCAGTTGTTCTCTCATCTCAAAGTATGGTAGATAAGAATTACAGCAACTGAAATTATTTAGATGGAACACCCAGTTTTGTGAGGACAAATAGTGTAAAATGAAAAATCAACACCCTGAAGCAATGATCCCACATGCTGAAGTCTTATCAATGTAATTATATAAGAAGAAAACACAGTTGAGAAAACAAATAAGTTGTGAGACAGATTTTCTGGCCCTTCTGTATGTAAGTAGGCTTACTGGCCAGCAAATCTGTCTCATATTTTGTTATCGTAATAATTTTATTAATACATGCCTTGTTTTCTGTAAATTCCACCATGAAAGAGATCCTTCAGGGATGAGCAACAATTAAAATTGTACCTTAACAGGCAGAAGCAGCCATTGCTATTTGTGTAAATGATATTAAAAATAAATTAAATTAGTGCTAATCTACTCACACTGTTATTTATGTGGTTACTTTTACATTCTTTACAAATCAGGATATTGTGTACTAGTAACAAAGCAGGTGCTTTGAAAAAAGATACTGCTTTTTCTTTTACACTACTCAGCTGCTGTTTCTATCTAGTAGGTCATACTAAGTATTTGTGCAGCTACACCAATGTGTGTTTCCTGCTTTGAATATTTTCAAAAATGTTTAATGTGAACATTATTATTAACTGAAACTACAGGTCTAAACAGCTATGACCACATTGTGTTGGATAGCAATTTCAGGATCCTTTAGTTCTTCCTCTAGCAACACTTCTGTCTTACCATTGGTCATAGAGAGAATCATAAAAGGGTTGGTCATTATCTTAAGATATAATGTTTGGTGTTACTTTGACCTATTACCACATAATGTCCCAACACACCTTCAATTATGCATTTTTGTTTTATTTCTCAAATATAAAAAGTAACATAGAGTTATTATTTTCTATGCATTTTGGATGAAGCGCACACAATAAAAAAAAATCAGTGCCTATAATATGAATATGTAACTATTGTTACCACTGGAGCACAATAGGGCATAGAGATCTGTAAAAGTTGGGACAGGTACTTTTTTCTAACAGTGACATTGAAACTTGGTATGTATGGATGCCAGTTTGTGGGGTTTCCTAAATCTCTCAACATGAACGTCGATGTTGGGATTGTCTACAGTATCACTACCATTTTCCTCTCCCATTCTTGTCCAATCCAAACTTGTGCACCATCTCTGTTGACTTCATTGTCAACAGATTATCAAACTTCAATCTTTCAAAACTGCAAAGTACAAGCTGGGATAACATCAATATTATGAAACGGGTAGACTGCTAATCACCACACTGAGCAGGCATTCAGTCATGGAGAGGCATGTGTGCATGTGAGTTGTGCTTTTGTGAATGTGTATGTGTTTTCTATTCCCAAAAATTGCCTTTTGGCCAAAAGCTTCAATGTTCGCCAGTCTTTTCATTGTTCCTGTGTGCAACTCAACACCTTCTTATGTGGTGACTAGCAGTCTTTACTTTTCATAATATTATTAGATCTCAGTCCATTTCACTTCCACCAGTACTATGAAAATGTTACAATTTCCTTGACCCCAATGACTCCAAAACTGATACACATCTATTACCTCACTTCCACTATGTTGGTCGAATCTGTGGGAAGGCTTACCACCCTCCTCCAGTATCATAATATGATGTCAAATAAATAAAGCAGAGTCATTTCCCTCCATACTGCATCCATCGACACCACTAGGAAAGGATGACACTGCAGTCAGTCCATCTCTATTTGCCCCTTCAATGTGCATAACATGGAACCTGACCTTTTTCAATCATGTGAGTACTATCCTTGCATGTGTGCTTTTACTGGCCCAGTACAATATTTGATAGACATCTACTAGCCGGCCGGGGTGGCCGAGCGGTTCTAGGCAACTACAGTCTGGAACCGCGCGACCGCTATGGTCGCAGGTTCGAATCCTGCCTCGGACATGGATGTGTGTGATGTCCTTAGGTTAGTTAGGTTTAAGTAGTTCTAAGTTCTAGGGGACTGATGGCCACAGAAGTTAAGTCCCATGGTGCTCAGCACCAATTGAACCATCTACTCTTTCATCAAATCAGATACAGTTGTTGTAGGGCAAATAAATACAGTAGAGTTGTTTCCCTCCATACTGCATCCATTGACACCACTAGGAAAGGATGACAGTGCAGTCAGTTCAGCTCCATTTGCCCCTTTGATGGGCATAACATGGAACCTGACCTTTTTCAATCATGTGAGTACTATCCTTGCATGTGTGCATTTACTGACTCAGTACAATATTTGATAGAACATCTACTCTTTCATCATATCAGAAACAGTTGTTGTAGCATCAATGTTTTCATATTCAGTAGATGGGGTGGGGGGGAGGGGGGAGAAGGGGGAGGAGGCAAGGTTATTTTATACATTCTGCGTTCAAAGTGTCTCCCATTAGCAGCCAAACAATGTTGATGCTGCGATCTGTTGACTAAACGATGTCTGCAGTGTTGCTGGTGTGATAGCCACACAGGATGCCTTGATGGTTTCTCGTAGCATGTTCAGTGTAGCTGGTGTCCTTTTATAAACTCCATTTTTCAAGTTCCCCCATACATAGAAGTCAAGAACTGTGTGGTCTGGAGACCATGGTGGGTACTCAATAGCTCCTCTTTGACCTATCCATTATCCAGGTAGCTTTTCATCCAAGTAGGTTCTGACATCTCTGTGGTAGGGAGACAGAGTACTGTCTTGTTGTAGGTAAAATCTTTTATTTCCAGACATCTCTCATATGGCACGTAAAATTGATGTTTGCAGCATAAGAAGATACACCTCATCATTTATGTTACCTTGAAGGAAGAATGGGCCCATCAAACTGCGTGATGAAGACTACACCACACTTTAATACCCAGTAGATTAACATGTTTCCCCACATGAATGTGAGGATTTTCAGGAACCCAGTACATGCCGTTATGGTACTTTGCAGTACCATTTAGTCTGAATTGTGCCTCATCAGACCAGATAACTGTCACCGCAAATCTTTCATCCTCATGAAGCAAGCCTTTAAACTATTTGCAGTGATCTTGGAAAGCACTCTTTCCACTTTAAAGCCTTCAGAATTCACTGTACACATGATTGGCTTACCCTGCTTCACAGATTTTTGAAATGACGTTGTGAAATGTTGCAACAGAGCAGCACTGGGGGGTTAACTTGTTGATGTTTTCTGTTGCCCAGACCTTTCTTTGTGCACATACTGAGCAGTACCATCAGTTTCAAATTTAATCCGAATATGATAAATTGTTGTGTATGTTGGTGGCTGAGTTCCGCAAACTGCTGTTGCTGTTGTACCTCCATCATATTTTCATACTTCATTTAATACGGCCTTGTATTGCTCAAATGCAAGTCTTATGTCACTCATTGCTGCACTCCCATCTGCTGGAAAACGTGCACCAAGATCTGCTGAGAAAACAATGGACTCCACTACCATACAAAACTGCAATCATATGTCAATTTGTTTGAAAGATATTAACTATCAAAGAGTGTCTATATTTTCATGTACTGCTCTGTATTTGAATAGTGTATAGAGACTATGCTTTTTGAAGAATGATTTATATTTTATTTTTTAATTTCTGATGATTATATTATAATATAGTTGTTTGATCACCAATATAATTTTTTATTTATCATCTCATTACACATTTCAGGATAACCATCATGAGATCTGTGGTACAAAACATACAATATAAGACAAGATAGTAGCAATGCGATGAAGCAGAGAAACACATCTGTCCTATATTGTATATTTATAAAGTACCACTTACTGGATGATGGTGTTATCCTAAAACACATAATGAAATGGTAAATAAAAAATTATGTTGGTGACCAAGACGAATGTATTACCATTCAGTGCTAAAGATGGTCACAGGTCTCTGCAGAAGCATGTGGTCTGAAGTGAATAAATAGCTAAATAAAATTTTTGACGGTTATTAGTTTTCTGAAATCTTTCTGTGTTTATAAAAATTGTCACAGCAAAATACAAGGCCTTGGAAAAGGATACAATGGTTATTTGCAAATTATTTTATATCTTAATATTGTGAACATTTGTTTATTTTGATGTTGCTCATAACTGTAATCAAAGTGTAAATAAATTGTGTTTCTAGGCAAGTTCAATAGTTCTCAAATTACATCCTTTGTATTATAGTTACAATATTCCTCTATCATTTGGTTATTATTGAAATGAGTCATTTGCATGGTGAATATGCATAAAAATGTGTCATTGCATTTTACATAAATGAAAATAATTTTCTGTTGCAACAAAATTCCACATGTCCTAATGGAAAATTGTCTTGTGTCACAACTAAACCCAACTCTCACTAGTCCTTTATCATGATCCTGGTAAAAATAAATGGACTGGACTACATAAGCTAGCCCTGTAACTTGTACATCATTATAAATAATTAAAATTGAATGTGTACTGGCTCTGTAATTTTCTGTTAGTCATAGACAAATATTATTAATCCATGAAAAGATTTGAGTGAGTCAAGAAAAATAATGACTATATGAACAACAATATTTCTGTGTGATGTATTAGTTACAGTTATGAATTTATGTTTTACTTATTTCTGGCAGGTTTCAAGATGTTTCCATCTTTAGTGAAGAAAATGACTAAAAAAAAGCAGTTTGATGACACTAATATTTCTCAGAGTAGTCTAGCAAGAGTACTTACACTTTTTGATCTCATTGCACTGGGTGCTGGCAGCACACTTGGCCTTGGTGCATATGTCGTGTCTGGATCTGTGTCAAGAAATGAAGCTGGTCCAGCGATAGCAATCTCATTTTTCATTGCAGCTGTAGCATCATTGTTGGCAGGTAATTAAAAAAAAATTACCATTATACTAAAAATTGATTCCATGATTTTATGAATACACAGGCAACTCATAATTAATCTATATTTCATTAAAAAGAACTTTAACAGATGTGGACTGAAACCAAATATAGATTATAAGCAATGTGGTTTCAGTTGCCTGAGACTGCAGTTGTGTGTTTGAGTTGCATTTGTGTGTGTGTGTGTGTGTGTGTCTGTGTCTGTGTCTGTGTGTGTGTGTGTGTGTGTGTGTGTGTGTGTGTGTGTGTGTGTGTGCACACTTACGTGTGTCTATTGTTGATGAAGGCCCATGGCTGAAAGCTTTAATTGTGAGAATCTTTTTGTTGTGCCTCTCTGTGACTCAGCATCTCCACTATATGGTGAGTATCAAATTTCCTCCTATCCAATTGCTACTGGTTGTTTATGAAGAACTTACAGAAGTTTACACTTCTTCTGGGACAATAGATGTAAAATCTTAATGAATTTCTCACTGTGCATAATGATCTAGAAGACTTTGAAAACTATTGAGTGTAATAAATGTTGCGTCTGAAGCATTTTTCAATGTACCTTACTCCCCTATGTGGTACAAAATTGGGAATATATCAGGAAGTATTCATTCACACATCACGCTCCAAAAATCCCATCATGAATGAGAGACTTCAGTTGTTCACAAACAGGTTCCATGGTGTAGCAACTACAGTTGCTGCTTGGCAACAGGTGGCTCATTGGTTTGACTTCTGTCTCTTACAATTAATTCTCAAATAACATTTGTGATTACTGGAAGATCTTGGGAATAACTTTTTTTATCTTCATCCCTGCACCACCCTACCCCCTTTCACAGCTTACCTTCATTGTCAAATAGATAATTCCTTGATGCCTCAGGATGAGTCCTATTAATTGTTTCCTTCTTTTCATCAAGTTTTGCCATATTTCCCAATTTGATACAATACCTCCACATTAATTGACCAATCTACAAATATAATCATTAGATTTATCCTATTCCCTTCTAGTCTGAACTATTTATAGTCCCTGTTTCACTTCTGTATAAGGCTACACTTCAGACAAATGCTTTAAGGAAAGACTTCCTAACATTTAAATTTATGCCTCTTTCTCATAAATGTTTTTCTCGCTATTTCCAGTCTACATTTCATATCCCTTATACTTCAGCCTTAATTAATAATACTGCTGCCCAAATAACAAATCTGATCCACTGCTTTTAGTATCTCTTTTCCTAATGAAATCCCTTAGCATCACACAATTTAATTTGACTTCATTCCATTGTCCTTGTTTTATTTTTATTGATGTTCATGCTATAGTCTATATTCAAGATACTATCCATTCTGTTCAACTATTCTTACAAATCTTATGCCATCTCTGACAAACAAAAATGTCATCAGCAGAGACTGAAGTTCTTATTTCTTCCTCCTGACCTTGATTCCTTCTCCAAATTTCTCCTTGGTTTCCTTCATACATTATTCAATGTATGGATTGAATAGCTTTCAAATGTATGGTATCCATATTGGATAGAAGTAACTGGGGATATTGAACATACACAGAGAAGAGCAGCACAGATGGTCACAGGTTTGTTTAATCTGTGGATGAGTGTCACAGAGATACCAAAGGAACTGAATTGCAGACTCTTCAAGCAGACATAGACTATCCTGAGAAAGTCTTTTAACAAAGTTTCTAGAACTGGCTTCAAATGACTGCTCTAAGGATGTACTACAACCACCTATGTATTGCTTACATAGGGATTGTGAGGATAAGATTAGATACCACACACACAGAGGCATTCAAACAATCATTCTTTCTATGCTCCATATGTTAATGTAAAAGGAAGAAACCCTAATAACTGGTACAATGGGTTGTACCCTCTGTCATGCACCTCTAGGGGGTTTCAGAGTATAGATGTAGCATTTAGAAACTTGTTTCTTCATCATGGGAGGGAGAGGAGGGAGGGAAAAACGGCAAAAGAAGCGAAAGTGGATGCAGGTCACTCACAACCTATGTTATGAGGCAATGTGGGGAAGGTAAGCAAAGATTGAGTAAAAGGCTTAAAATGAAGTCAAAGATAATTTATTGTAAGTAGTATGCAAGCTTTGAAGCAAAGAAGATAGTCTGATATGTGTATATGAGATGAATAATATTAAGTAAGAAGAGAAAGATAATGAAACACAAAGTAAATAATGAAAGCGGAATTGGGGGCGGATTGAAACACACACACACACACACACACACACACACACACACACACACACACACAGAGAGAGAGAGAGAGAGAGAGCATATACATGCGCACCTATATCTATATACTACACACATGTGTGGAGAGAGGAGAAAAGGGTACAAAAATAAAATAAATAAGTAAACGATCAAAGAGTAGACAAGAGCAGAGGTTAATGTAGGTTGAGTCATGGGGTGGGGGGTGGATGGAAGGATTTGTTGTAGCACAAGTTCCATCTGTGTTCCTCCACTGAATATTGGGCATCCCCCATGTGGACAATTCGTTTGTCCCCATTCATGTGCTCAACAGTTTGGAGGTTGCCATACCAATGTAGAATGGCTTGCAATGAATGCATGTCGGCTGATAAATGATATGTTGTTTTGATATTTCACTTACGGCCTTGCCTTGAATGGTATAAGTTTTATCAGGGGTGGGGCTAGAGGAGGTGGTAGTGGAGGGATGCATGGGGCAGGTTTTGCAGCACAGTCGGTAACAGTTGTAGGATCTTTTAAGTTGGGAAAGTGGTTGGAATGTTGTAGGGTCTGACGAAGATGTTGAGGACATTAAGAGAATGATGAAATACCACTTTGGGTGGCATAGGGAGGATATTGTGGAGGGATGATCTCATTTCAGGGCTTCAGCATAACTGTAGGGACATAGCACCTGCTACATACATCACACGAACCATATGCATCCTCCCATGCAACACCATTCCTTCACAATTGCACAGATATGAACTTGTCGTCCAACACATCATTTCATCCCACCACTCCTGAACTCATCCTACATTAAACTCTGTTCCTGTCTCCTCTTTGATCATTTATTCATTTATCTGAGAGCTTAAAAGTGGAAGATAGGATAATATGTGAGACACTGCTGAAACATCGCACACGAATAAGTAAGAGTGAAAAGCTAATTACAGTGTTTGTAACAGTGGTGGGAGGGGTGGATGGTGAAAAATAGACAGGTCAAAAAATGAAAGATGTTTAAAACTAAAATGGAATGAAGAAAGGAGTAGTTACTGTGGAGAAATACTGAGACAGAAGGATTTAATGTAAATTAAGGCCAGATCAGTGGTGTTCTGAGACACTGGTGTCTGGGGGAAGAATCCAGATGTTGCATGTGGTGAAAAGGCATCAAGGTCATGACTGTCATGTTGCAGAGCATGTTCTGCAACAGGGTATTGTGTGATGCTAGTATACACCCCTGTGTCTATGCCCATTCATCCTAACTGATAACTGCATGGTAGTCGTGCCAGTGTAAAATGGCAAACAGTGTTTACATAACAGCTGGTGTATGACATTTGTCATTTCACAGGTGACTCTCCCTTTGGTAGTATATGTTTTGCCAGTCACAAGGTTGATATAGGTGGTGGTATGAGGATGCATAGGGCAAGTCTTGCAGCAAGGACAGTCACAGGGGTAGGAGCCATAGGGTAGGGAGATGGGTGCAGAAGGAGAACAGGGTTGGACAAGGAAGGGTGATGAAAAACTATTCTATAAGTGTGGTGGGTTGAATCTCATACACAATGGATCTCATTTCAGGGCATGATTTTAGGAAGTCATGGCCTTGTCAAAGCAGCTATTAATACATTCAGGAACTGGATAATACTGAGTGACAAGTGATGTGCTCCAAAGTTGTTTTTTGGAGGGATCAGCAGTGCCAGGATTGGAAGTGATGGCACAGGAAACCTGCTTTTGAACTATGCTGCTGTGGTAATTATGTCCAGTGAAGGCTGAGGTGAGCAAGGTGGTGTATTGATGTAAAGACTGCATCCAAAGCAGGGACTGAAGCTTTTCTTCAAATGCCTTCCCATGAGTCCTTATGGTAAAGATGTCATCATTGTATCTAGACCAGACCAGGGACTGAAGCTTATGGATCCCAGGAAAGCCCGCTCCAAGTCACACATGAAAAGGCTGACATAGGAAGGAGCCATCCTGGTTCCCATTGCTGTACCCCTGATCTGTTTGTATGTCTGCCCTTCAAAGGTGAAGTAATTGTTGATAAGTGTAAAGTTGATTGAGTTGAGCAGGAAGGATGCCATAGGTTTGGAATCAGGTGGGTGCTGACTGAGGAAACGTTCAGCAGCAGACAGACCATGCACATGGGGGATGTTGGTACACAGGGAGATGGCATCAATGGTGACATGCAAGGTGTTTGGTGGAAGTGGGACAGCCACAGATTTCAGATGATCTAGGAAATAATTGGGATCTGTAATACAGGAGGTATTGATCAACTAAGGAAAATATAAATTCAATGGGTGCTTTGAAGCCAATGACTATAGGATGGCCAGGATGAATGGGTTTGTGGATCTTAGGAAGAAGATATTGATCAACTAAGGAAGATATATGTTCGGTGGGTGCTTTGAAGCCAACAACTATAAGATGACCAGGATGGCTGGGTTTGTAGATGTTAGGAAGAAGGTAAAAGGTAGAGGTGCATAGTTCTGGTAGGGTAAGAAGTTCTTTGAGTTTAAGTGTAAGTCCAAGTGAGAGTCCTGAGGTTTTTAGGAGGGACTGCAGGTCAGTTTGAATCACAGGGGTAGGATCATGATGGCATATGCTTTATGTAGAGGTGTCAGACAGCTGGTGTAGACCTTCACTAACATATTCCTGTCAGTCAAGTAACACAGTGGTAGATCTTTTGTCTGCTGGGAGGATGATGATGCAGTCATCAGCTTTTAGGGAATGTGGAGCCTGAAGTTCTGTGGACGACAGTTTAGGGTCATGTTTTAGGGACCTGAGGAAGGGTTGTGAAGCAGTGCTGGATGTGAAGAATTCTTGGAAGGCTTGGAAGTGTTAATTTTGAGGTAGTTGTGGTGCATCAAGTTGGGATCATGGTGAGAACTGTTCAAGGCAGGATTCAATGTCAGGTTTGCTGTTGGAAAGGTTTTGGAACTGGATTGCAGAGTGATATTTCCAGATATTTTTCTCACTTCTATATGAGATTTTCCTTTCTGCAGGTCATTTGTGTCAGTATTTTGCAACCCTTATTTGTTAAATTGATAGTTTGGTAATTTTCACACCTCTCAGCACTTGCTTTGTGTGGAAATGAAATTATTAAATTTTTCATAAAGTTTGAGGGCATTTTGTCTGCCACATGCATCTCATGCACCAAGTGGAACAGTTTTTTGTGGCTGGGTTTCCCAAGGATCTTGATAACTTTGGGGGACTGTGGTCAACTCCAGGGGCTTTGTCTCTACTTAGGTCTTTCAATTCTCTGTCAAATTCTTCTCACAATATCATCTCTCAACTTCATCTTCATCTGCTTCCTCATCTCTTTCTGTAATATTGTCCTTGAATTAGTTTCCCTTGTGAAGCCTTCTGTAAAGTGATTTGACGTTTCAGCTTTCCCTTCTCTGCTTATTACTGGCTTGGCACTGGAGCTTCCTGTATTCATATAGCTGCTTCTCTTCCCTCCAAAGATCCCTTTAGTAGGTGGCATTAATCCTCAGTTATGCTTGCTTTGACAGCCATGCATTTTTCCTCTAACCAAGCCCGCTGAGCCGTTTATAGACATCTGTATTCCCTTTTGCATGATTCATTTACCAGTTAAATTCAATATCCCATGTTATCCAAGGATTTTTACTGGGCCTTGTCATCCTGCCTATTTGATCCTCTGCTGCAGTCATCATTTCTCTCACAAACCTAACCATTCATCTTTTGTTGTATTCCTTTGCCCTGTTTCAGTGAGTCATTGCCTAATGCTCTGTTTGAAATTCTGTACAGTCTCTGGTTCTTTCAATTTGTTCAGGTCCCATCTCCTCAGTTTCCTACTTTTTGCAATATCTTCAGTTTTAATCTACTGTTCATAACAAATCAATTATGGTTTTGCAGTTTAAAATTTCATTTTGAATTCGCTGTCCTACAATTATAAAATCTATCTGAACCTTTCTTGTGTCCCCAGGGTTCTTCCACACACACAAGACTCTTTCTTGATTCTTAAATCGAGTTTTAGCAATGATTAAATTATGCTCTGTGCAGAATTCTACCAGTCTGCTTTCCCTTTCAATTCTTTCCCCACAGTCCATTTTCTTCTAATATTTTCCCTTCTCTGCCTTTTTCTACAGTTCATTCTCCCATCACAATCACATTTATTATTTAAGAAAAAGCTGCTCCATTTGCTGTGAAGAACTTTATATAATTCACTACCATTTTCTGCATTTATATTATGCCCTTTTCAAGTGGTTCTAAAAACTGCCATAAATATTATAGGTATTAGAGGATGAAAAAACTAGATTTACATATGTATGAGTACAGATGGAATATAAAAGTTGTATTATTCTGTAGATAATCACATCCAAATGATAAAAATACAAGTCAGGTGGATTTAAAATGTTACATACCCAATGATATTATGAGGCATAGAATGTCTTAAGACTGTTTAATTTATTGCATAATACATATTCTTGAAAACTGGCAAAATATAAATCCTGGAATTGGTTGTGGACTACATAAAGTCCTATACAGCAACTGGAACAGTTTCTTATTAATTAAACAATCAGTTGTGGAATCATCATATGGAGAAATCAATAATTTAATTGCTGTTTCCCTTGGCTAGGTGAACAATTTCTTTCATATAATGATGTATTGTTTAAATTTCTTTGTATATAGAGAACATAGACTTGTTTTGCTGTTGTGGTTGCTGGATTTTTATCTATTTTTGCTGCAATAAATTATCCACTGTGCTGTTCTGTTCCTATTTTATTCATTATTAGACATAGTCCTGCATTAATCCTATTTGATTTTGTGTTTATAACCCAAAACTTACCTGACCAAAACTCATGGTCTTTCCATCACTGCACTTCACTAATTCCCACCGTATCTAACTTCAACTTATCTATTTTAATATTTAAATTCACTAACCTACTTACATTCCATACTATGACCTGTAGAATGCCAATGTTGAATGACAACCACATTCTGAGATTTTAATGACGAACAGCTTTACCCACAGAATATATTACACAAGATGATCATTAAACCATACAATAGTGCTGTCCAGAAAAAATTTCATTTGTAATTTTCCTTTGCTTTCATCCGTTGACTGTACCAAAATAATGGTTAATGCTACAAGGCCAGGTCACTCAATCATCCAGACTGTTTCCCCTGCAGCTAAAGAATTTTGAACCTAATGGAAAAGCTGCTGCCCCCCTTCAGGAATCACAGGTTTTTCTGTCATCTCCATATACATCTCTCCATTGCAGTTGCATGTACATCACATCTATCTACATTGTTTAAGAACACAAGTCACCCAACCTTAACCCTGCAGTGCTCGTGCTCTAAAAAGAAATGTAAGTGGTCGCATGGATTACATATATATGCCATTCTCTTAACTAAAAACTGAGGCCACTGAAATTTCAAATATTTTTATTGAATGTTTTAATGTGTTACCCATAGTAATGTTCATTAAAACCTATCAACAAAGCGTATACATATGACCTCATATTTGAAAAAACAACAAACTTTTCACAGCAAATCATAATTTTAAGGAAAATAGCATCATTGGCTTTGATTTACTTTCAAAAAACACATAATTGTTTTAAAAAAATTCCAATCATGATTTTCTGAACAAGAAATACAGATGATCTTGGAATTATTGGGGCAAACAAATTTTTTCACATGTTACACACTTTTATTGTACTTCTATTTCTTGATCTTTGCAGTCATAGCAGTGACCCACAGAACTACTCTGTGCATTCCTAAAGTTGCTGGCTGACTTTCTATGAGAGGAATGCCAAAAAAGTCCTTTATTTTGAAGGACAGACTTCTTGGCAACATTTTTTGTCTAATCTCCACTGAGACAAAGGTTTCACCCAAGACAAAGACAGGTCAATAAGAAAATCTTGACATTGGATAACAGTGTAGTTTTGGTTTGCTGCATAAATGCAAAATGCATTGAGGGCTCTAAGGTTCAGCAAATCATAAAATACAGTAAGAGGCCATGTTCTTGAATTTCTGGATACGTCATAAAGCATACACATCTTATCAACTAGATCCACACCATTCTTTGTACAGTTGCGTCATAAAGCATACACATCTTATCAACTAGATCCACACCATTCTTTGTACAGTTGTAATGAGTTATTATATCTGGTTTCTGCTTAGATCCTGTGTTGGCATCAATTTTTGCATCATCGGGCATTGTTGACATAAAAATCACTACTTTGTTAGGTTTTGGCATGTAAGAAACCAATGTGCAGGGGAGGGTGGAAGCCAAATTTTGATGAATTAATTGGATTTCCTTTGGCCACACAAAATTCCCTGGGCTGCTTGGCAACATGAAGTGAAGAGAACCAATTGTCCATTGTTATATTGATGTTTCTCCTGAACACAGGAGTATGACTCTTATTATCACATTGCTTCTTTTGTTACTCAAGTGATATGGCCCTTCTGGTTGTTTGCCAGCATGTATTTCCAAGTTGAAAGTATAGGGGTTGTGAGCATCCACAAGTGCAAATACCTTCTCTCCAAGTTTTATGGTCTTGCTGGGAATGTACTGGCTAAATGGACAGTGTCCCTTGAATTCCAAATGTTGTTCTCCCAAAGTCATTTCAGCACTCGGAACAAAGTACTATTGAAAGTTTACAAGGAACAGATCAAATATTTCATGTACTGGTGCCAGTTTGTCAATTTTTGCACTCACTTTGTGATCATTAATATCTTCAAATCGCAAAGTCCTCAAAAGAAATTTAAATCTTTGCTCAGACATAGTCAAATAAATTGCATCAATTCCAGTATGTTTTATGTGGTCAAACTTTTGGCTTGTGCTCGATCAACTTATTTTCAGCATGCCACTTGTCAAAAGAATCCCAATAAGTCCCTTTATTTCAGATGTATCTGTTTAACATCTCTCTCTCTCTCTCTAGAAAAATTATTCTTGATGTGGTCTATTTTTATGTTAGTGTATTTGGTTATAAGATAAATGATATTATCGTCCAAATAAAAGGGAAATGCAAACTTCGATAATAGTTTCCTGTTGCGCAGCTCCTTTAAGACCAGGAGGAACATATACAATGTTACAAGCTTTAGTTCATCCTATATTGAGAGGAGTAGTCTTTGACCAGATTGTGTCATCTACACAAGTATAAAAATCAACCCGTCTGCTTCTCTGGGATGGTTCATCACATGAAAAGTCAGGACTGTTATCAGTTACCTCACTTGGTACTTCTCCCTCTTGCTCAGACTCAGATTGATGGTCCTGCTCTTCCAGAATATCATTTTCATCATTAGAACTTGAGGCTGGAACATCTTTCTCATCTTCAGTCTCCTTCAGCCATGCCAGAATCTGAGCTTTTTGCCTCTGATCCACAATTTACGTAAAATTCTATGAAATTCTACTATTATTTCAAATATTTATACATTGTAAAACAATAATGAATAGATGTAATACATATTCCAACAAATAAGTGGAAAAAGTAGACTAAGGAAAAAACTGTTTTTCGAAAATACTTACATAACAGGCCCCATGGACCACAGTGGTAGACTGCCAACTTTGACGAGGTCCTGTGAGGCAACCACATGTGACCAGCTCTCGCACGACATTGAGGTGGTCCACCAACAATCCATCTTAAAGTACACAGAAGCTCGAAGCATTGTTGCTTCTGGACTTCCAAATTTATTTGAATTTCCACATGTGGATTACATATGTAATCCACGCAACCACTGCAGGATTAACAAGTTGCACAGCTAACAGGGGGATCAACAGCCATGCATGCTGTCTGGGGATGCTGGCAGTTCAGCTCTGTGTGTAATTTCATGTGTATGTCAAAGAAATAGAAATTTATTTTAAAGTGTCATTTCGTTTTGCTGATCCTGCTTTCATAACTTTTACCTGATTCTAGATTGTTCATGACATGGTTTGGTGGAGACACTGGGTACCTAGGACACTGACATTGCTAAGGCTCCAATAAGGTTGTGCAAAAGTCATCACATTCATAAGCAGAATTCCAAGCACAAGCAGTACATTCCTTCTTAGTCTGCATTGTCAGGATACCAACAGATAGAAAGCGTAGATAGAAAGCATAATTGTGTTAAGTGCACATCATACATCCAGCAATGTAATCAGGAAATACTGGCCAGGATCTGACAAAATCGGTAAAGGAATTCAATTAAGTCACCAAATATACAACTGGCCATTAGAGTGCAACATTGTAAAGAATTACAAAAAGAAAATTTTATCTTACTGTGCATGTACAGTATTGTAGGATGAATGCTCGACTAAATTTTTAGGTGATTTTGGAGTAAGTATGGTGCATAATTTAAAACACAGAGCCGTAACCTCTGTTGGCAATGATGGCTCTAAGCAGACTGGGCAATGAGTCAAACTGAGCCTGGGTGATAGATCTGGGGACAGCATTCCATGCTACTTCAGCTCTGCAGCACATTTCAACAATGATAATGGATGGCATGTGCTGGTGTGCCAGTCTTTCAGTAACCCATGACCTGATGTTTTCAATATTGGTCAGTTCTAGAGAACTTGCTGGATGAGGCAGTAGTCAAACACTCTCTGTGTTGAAGTAGGTCCAGACAACATAGGCCACATGTGGTCAGGAATTATCAAGCTGAAAGCTAATGTCTCAGAGACCTTGAAGATAGGGTGCAGAAGCATCAGGAATATAACACCTACTTTGCAAATTGTAGTGGCAGTCAAAAATAAAACACTTAAGGCATTCATGAGCCTACATTTACTTCTGGAGGAGGTCAGGTGAATACTACAAAATACTCAAAATATTAGATCACTTTATTAAAACTTGAACAATATGAAATACTTAATTTGGAAACAATCCAGATCCACAGAAATGTCATGTGTATTTGTTACTGTCGCTGAACTATATTTCACCACTTGACACAATACAGAATGATAGTCTCATCTCAATGTTCAATTGGTGATAAACTGATACAATTCCAACTTCTAACACAACTCACATTGCTGAATCTCAAGTAAGGCGATGATTGTAGACTGGGCTGAGTGGCACTATGCTATCATATAAGTAATTTTACAGCAGCAGTGTCATAAGGAATCTCTTGAGGCGTGTCTTCATTGATGTGTCTAATTTTTTGCTGCATCAGGCAGAGACTGTCCTTACTTGTGTTTCCATCATGAGGTACCAACTTTGCTGTGGGATCTGGTTCTTCAGACAACACCATACAGAATTACCAACTGTGTGAACCAGATTTGGTTGTGTTGTGTATTCAATGACTCCCCATACCATCACACTATCTTCAGCACTCTATGTGTGGCAAAAGGTATCAGTAAATATTCTGATACTATTTAGGTATTTGGCATCCATAAAAAATAAATGAAATTACCCAGCTTTCTTGAAAATTTGCAAAAAAATATGGGACAGTTTACAGACAGGCACTCCTAGCTGAAAGAAAGCAGTCACAAACAATACAGTATTGCTGAAGCCAGAAAACAGAAGCAAGATGGAACATTATCATGGGGGAGACAACAAGTATTGGAGAAAAGCACCTGAACTCACAAATTAAAAAGAAAGATGTACAAATAAGCTGTTGAAATGAATTAGCGAACTATGTGAATGGATACTTCAACAGCACTGCTAGAAATTACAGCAGTAATTTCGAGATACTGCTGTTTTACCCATTAGGGACTAGCCAGCAAACACATTGGTGCTCCTGCCAAAACCTGAGATAGAGGTTACACATCTAGTACATCAATTAAAAAATTAAAAATTCTGCAGATCTAGATGAAATTCCAGTTTGCATTCTTGAAGAATGCACAAAAAACTTAAAAGTCCCATTAACAGAAATAATTAATTTATCATTCAAATCTGGCTGCTTTCCCAAATATCTGAAACAAGCTAAAGTAGGGCTACTACCTACCTATACTCAAGGAAGGTGAGGTGAATCACAGATCAATTTCAGTACTTTCTTCCAATTCTAAAATATTAAGAACAATAATAATAACAAATTAATGAACTATCTGAATAAACATAACATCCTTCACAATGAGCAATTAGTTGCAAGCCCAAAAGGGGTACAGAGTCTGCTGTTGCACATTTTACAGAAGTTATTCTTGAAACAATGGATAAAGTTGGGAAGGTAACTAGCATCTTATTGGATCTCTTTTGACACTGTTGACCACAGAATCCTATTACATAAACTACACTCTCCAGTCACATTAATTTGACCATCTGTTAAAAGCCTGAATAACCACCTTTTGCATATCAGGCCACTGTGAGACATGCAGGAAGAGAGTCATGAGGTTCTGGAAGGTACTGACAGGAATGTGGAGCCATGGTGGCTCCAGTGTGGTCACCAGCTGCACTAGGTTTCTCAGTTGGGGTCCATGGCGAGAACAGCCAACTGAGATGGTCCCACAGATTCTTGATTGGGTTAAATTCCAGAGAGTTTGATGGCCAAGGGAGTTTGGTAAAATTATCCTGGTACTCTTCAAACCACACACGTACACTGAAAAACTGTGGACATGTTACATTATCCTGTTGGTAGATTCCATCATGCCAAGGAAAAACAAACTCCATGTAGAGTAGACATGGACCCAGGGTTAGATGCATAATTGTGTTGATCCATTGTGGATCACCCAGTGAATGCCACAAAAACATTCCACAGACCATAGCGCTCCCTCCTCTGACCTGGACCCATCCAATGATTGTTGTAGGGGGTTTGATTTTAGACATTTCATGCTGTACATTCCAATGGCCATCTGTCTGACAGAGCATAAAATGTGATTCATCTGAAAAGGCCACGTATCACCATTCAGTGGACATCCAATTGTGGTGTTGGTGTGCAAATTTCAGCTTCTTTGCCAATGGGCCTGCTGCAGAAGCCCATATGCAACAATGTTCACTGAACAGTCATTGAGGGGACTCTGTTGATAGCACCTTGGTTCACCTGGATAGTCAGTTGTGCTGCTGTCTGCACATACACATCTCTGTAGTCATCCTTCACCAGTGTCATCTGTGGCCTGTGGTGTACACAGCTGCCTTGGCATGAATTTTGGATAGTGCTGTTTGGCCATGCAAAGTACACTTTAACCATGGTGACACGCAAACAGTTTGCAGACTTAGCAGTTATGGAAATGCTTCCATCCTTGGCCCAAAAGCCAATTATCATGTCCTTTTGGACGTCATTCCATTTCTGCATTACCACAACAGCTGTACTCCCTGACAAGCTTTATATGCCCTCCACTGCTAGTGCTTCCACCTGCTGACTGTGAATGGTTACTGCACGTTGACATCAAACATAGGCAAAGGTCAGATTAGTGTAACTGGACAATGTAGAAATATTAGGAATAAGAAGTGTGGCAAATAAGTGGATTGAGTCTGATTTAGAAAATAAGTTGAAAAATAGATTGCTACTTACTGTAAAGATGGCATGTTAAGCTGCAGACAGACACAGTTACAGGTAAAAGACATTTACATGAAGCTTTTGGCCACAGCTTTCATCACAAAAAAGAGAAACACACAACATACATTCATACAAGTAAGCACACCTCATGCACACATGACTGTCAACTCCAGCAGCTCCCACTGGAGCTGCCGGTCATGTGTGCTTGAGGTGTGAGTTTGAGGAAATGGGGAGAGCTATGGAAGAGTTTCCCAGAACCCAGGGTCAGAGGAGACTTACTGGATGGGATGAGAATGAAAGACTGATTGTTGGTACCTGCACCAGATGACATTTGAAAACCTGAGAACTTAAAGGTGTAAGATATGGCAGTAAGTAAGATGGGCTTTACTGAAAAAACATTGTACAGAGTCAATAAGAGAAGAAATCTAAGTGCACAGTACATCATAGAAAAGTGTTTGGGGGAAGGATAGACAGGTTGGAAAGAAAACAATAAAAAATATAGAAAAATATAGTGGAATGAAGGTAAAGAGTTGTTATTGAAAATAAATGCTGAAATAACATAAAGTTAGGCAGGCAAGTGGCAAGAACACTCCACATTTCCATAGCTTCAAGGTGAGCTTTCTCTTGTTTTGCCAATGTCTAGGTTTCACATCCACATGTTGGGGCAATCCATAAATATGTCTTTACAAACCACTTCTTAGTGTGGAAGGTGGTGCGCTTATTCAGCAGAAGGTTCCTCTTATTTTGGATGACACTCTTCCCCAGTGCTATTCTTCTCTTGATTTCATTGAAACATTTGTTATTTTCCCACACATTGCTATTGAGATAGCAAAATTCAGTTGCTTTCTCAAGCTGCTCAGTACCTAGTTGTATGTTAGTCTTATATCCTCCTCCTTTCTTCCTTTCTTGCCTATAAACATGACTTTTGTCATCTTGTTCTTTATTTTTGGCTTTGTTACCACTTGATTTCAGATCATAAGCATTTTATTTATTTCCTTCTCTGAGTTAATCACTAGTGCAATTTTATCAGCACATCTGATGCAGTGATTATACATACCATTAATTTTGATTCCAATCTTTTTTTTTTCTTTGTTGTTATTGCCTCCTTGATGAACATATTAAATAGGTAAGGTGGCAAACAGCACTCCTCTCTCACTTCTCTTCCAATTTTTGCTTCTTTTTTGCTACCATTAATATGCTTAAAGTTATATATTCAAATTTAATTGCCTGTCCTTCCAGGCATGTCCTCTTTTGCACATTTCTTTATCTAATAACTTCCCATCAACCATATAAAATGCCTTTTTTCAGTCCATAAATACTACATGTGTTTTTCTGTTTACTTATAGTCATCTATCCAAAATTTCACCTTGTGCTACTATTGCTTCCATCATTCCATTCCTGATCTGAAACTAAAATGCTCTTTGCTTAAGTTCCAATTTATTTACGTTGTAGCCTGCTCTGTAATTACTGACAATAATATTTTTATACCTGTGACAGAAGGGCTGGTGTTCTACAATAATTTGTGCAGTCCTCTGCATTTGCCCCCTTGGGTAAAGCAATAGTTCTACTACTTGTGAAATCAGTGGTATGATGACCTCTTCATAACATTTAGATAGCACAGTAAAAAATTTACTTTTGATGTTATCTCTACTTTTTGTAGGAGCTCTGCAGAGAACTCATCTTTGCTCATTGCTTTATGTGATTTTAATCTATTAAGTGCAAGGAAGAACTCATTAACAGTGGTCCCTTATTACTTTCGTTGGTTGCTTTTTCGTCTTTAGTAGACTATTTCCATCCATCACTCACAGTTTCTATGTCAAACAGCAGCATTCCAGTTTTTCCCTCACTATGTTATTCTTGGTTCTGTGCCTGTGCTGCAACAATTTAATATTGCAATAAGCTTCATCCTCTTTCCCACATTTACAATCATCATCTGTTTCTTTTCTAATTTTTTCCAGACACTTTTCTTTCTCTAAATGGCAAAATGTTGTTACCTTGTTTTTAATTGTTTTGTACTGATCAGGCCTCTTTTCTTTTAGTCTGTTCTTTTTGTCAATAAGCTACAATATTACTGAGATCATTCAAGGCTTCCTACATTCTTACTTCTTTATTCCTAATACATCTGCAGTTGCATTTGTTATATTTGACTTTATAGCATCCCAGCTGCTTTCTTTGCTGTCTGATTCCTTTGTTGCATGCTTGAATTCTGGCACAATATCTGCATCTATCAATTTATGTATTGCTTATTTCTTTTGATATTTCAGTTAGTACTTCTTAAATCTGATGTTGCACTTCATCACTACAAGTGTATGATCAACTTTGGGCAGACAAAATTGAGAAACAAACAGGTTAATGCATCCAATAGAGCAGAAGTGATGGCAGAGGATATCTTGATTACTTCTTACTACTTACTGTGGGCATCTACTACACTCACATACATGGTACTGGAAAATTCCTCAAAATCAATTTTGACACAATTCAGTACAACAGATAATATTTTATCTCTGACAGTCTCTTTGGAAATTTCTTTAACTGTAATAGGGACTGTAGTGGTTCATCTACTTTTATTCTTTGTTGATTGTCCTCAGTTTTGACATACTGACTGAAAAAAAGGGGATGGACGTACAGTACTGTCTACTGTAAATGATGTAGCCGACAGACGCACAGTTATATTTCACAGTCTTTTACTTTCACTTTTTCACAACCTCCCAATAATACACAGATACATATGGCCAGTGCACTGTTGTTCTAACTTCCCATAAGCCTCATTAATAGTTAGCAGGTGAACATCCACATACTGCTACAATAGTTTCTTGTTGAACATTTACGAGCAGTAAAAAATGTAACCACAAATTTCACGGTTCTTGAAGAATAGAAGGGTACTCATGAAGCAGACACTGTCACTGTTTTAACACATGGCCTAATTATGTAACACTTATTACACTTTTAAGTTGATGCATTGTTGTCGTTCTAAACAACACAGGTTTCTCGTCTGAAACTCGGCTGTGGACTGACTGCCTAGTGAACAAAAATGGAGCCCTTATATATCATCACAATAATAGGTACTGAAACTACACATTGTTCAAAGTTAAATTTACAGAAATTATGATTAAAACTTAACTCATTAAATTAACTGAATACATCAAAAAATTGTGCCTTTTTAACAGTTTCTTCTGCTGCAAGAGTTAGGCCGAGTTATGTGTTTAAATGATGAAATTAACAAATATAAGTATGCAAACAATACTTTGGACAAAACTGTTAATTGCTTTGGAATTAATTATGGGTTGGCTTTGCTAACATGTTTACAAATAGAGCTAAATAGATGCTTTAAGATTACTAGTATTTTGTCTTCCAATTGTTTGTAATTAGTACAGAATTTCTATTTGTTTATATATCGACAATAGAATTTAAGTTGTGAAACAGTTACTGTTTCCACCCTGTAACAAAAGATACTAACTAGGAATAGTGAAAATAAATCAGAAAATCAATCACATACATAAAACTAAGCACAAAATTAGATCTGGTGTTATATTCTTTAAAACTGAGAGCCAACCTTTCTTTGTTATGAAAATACAGATTATACTCACCTATGTTAATGGTAATTAGTTCAGAAATGAAAAACGAATTTAAAGAGGCAGATGGCAAAAGAAGAGGGGAAGTAAAAATATCCCAGCTTGCTTTGTCACAGGCACTGCCAGGTATGAGGAAATTTAAAATATACAGCAGTATCGTTAGGTTCAATTTGTTCAGGTAATGACAATTTTGATAAACAGTCAGCATTACAGTTTTCATTAGTTTCATGATATTTCATATTATAGCCATACTGAGATGAAAAGGCAGACCAATTTTGCTGTTTCCTATCACAAGTGGAAGTCAATGAAGCTTTGGAACTGAAATTATAGCTGAGTGCTTCATGATATGTTATCACTGTAAAATGACACCCTCTTATGTACAAATCTTTCTGCGTTACACTCCTTACAATGGCTCTAGTCTCCTTATGTGAGGTACAATAATTCTTTTCTGCTTTGCTCCAGATGGAACTGACAAACATTAGTGGTCTTTCAGCCCATAACGAAAGACAGGTCAAAGACATGCACCCATGTATGAGTCAGCAGCATCACAGGCTAAAACTAATGGCAATACTGGGTCATAATGACACAAAACTTTTTATGACAGCATCATACATTTGGCATCTTTATTATCACACTTTGCTTTCCACTCAGACTCCAGTTTGCAAGCATGTGAATACAGAGGACTTAGGATTCTAGACAGGTTTAGTAAGAATTACCATAATAGTTTGTCACCACAAACTGACAGAATCTGAGTTTGGGTTTTTGATTTTGGAGCTTTCTGGGCGCTTCTGTTTTTCTTTTGCTAGTGTTAAATACATATTAACAACAATATGAAGTCAGTATTCTACCTTATTTTGAAAAAGAAATTACTTTTTTTCAATTTTTGCAATTAGTCCTACAATCTTATACTTTTAAATTCAAATAACTACATGGAATCAGCACTCTGCTAGGAAGCAGTCTGTGATGACAGTATCATCAAGACAGTACTATTTTTTAAGATAACATGAATATTATCCATTTTTCTTTCCATATGCACTATCTGATCAAAAGCATATGTAATTCAGAATTGACCATTGTTGTTGTTGTTGTGGTCTTCAGTCCTGAGACTGGTTTGATGCAGCTCTCCATGCTACTCTATCCTGTGCAAGCTTCTTCATCTCCCAATACGTACTGCAGCCTACATCCTTCAGAATCTGCTTAGTGTATTCATCTCTTGGTCTCCCTCTACGATTTTTACCCTCCACGCTGCCCTCCTGTACTAAATTGGTGATCCCTTGATGCCTCAGAACATGTCCTACCAACCTATCCATTCTTCTTGTCAAGTTGTGCCACAAACTCCTCTTCTCCCCAATCCTTTTCAATACTTCCTCATTAGTTACGTGATCTACCCATCTAATCTTCAGCATTATTCTGTAGCACCACATTTCAAAGGCTTCTATTCTCTTCTTGTCCAAACTATTTATCGTCCATGTTTCACTTCCATACATGGCTACACTCCATACAAATACTTTCAGAAACGACTTCCTGACATTTAAATCTATACTCGATGTTAACAAATTTCTCTTCTTCAGAAACGCTTTTCTTGCCATTGCCAGTCTACATTTCATATCCTCACTGCTTCGACCATCATCAGTTACTTTGCTCCCCAAATAGCAAAACTCCATTACGACTTTAAGTGTCTCATTTCCTAATCTAATATCCCCAGCATCACCCGACTTAATTAGACTACATTCCATTATCCTCGTTTTGCTTTTGTTGATGTTCATCTTATACCCTCCTTTCAAGACACTGTCAATTCCATTCAACTGCTCTTCCAAGTCCTTTGCTGTCTCTGACAGAACTACAATGTCATCGGCGAACCTTTAAGTTTTTATTTCTTCTCCATGGATTTTAATACCTACTCCTAATTTTTCTCGTTTCCTTTACTGCTTGCTCAATATACAGATTGAATAACATCGGGGAGAGGCTACAACCCTGTCTCACTCCCTTCCCCACCACTGCTTGCCTTTCATGTCCCTTGACTCTTATAACTGCCATCTGGTTTCTGTACAAATTGTAAATAGCCTTTCGCTCCCTGTATTTTACCCCTGCCACCTTCAGAATTTGAAAGAGATTATTCCGGTCAACATTGTCAAAAGCTTTCTCCATGTCTACAAATGCTAGAAACGTAGGTTTGCCTTTTCTTAATCTAGCTTCTAAGATAAGTCGTAGAGTCAGTATTGCCTCACATGTTCCCATATTTCTACAGAATCCAAACTGATCTTCCCCGAGGTCAGCTTCTACCAGTTTTTCCATTCGTCTGTACAGAATTCGCGTTAGTATTTTGCATCCATGACTTATTAAACTGACAGTTTGGTAATTTTCACATCTGTCAACGCCTACTTTCTTTGGGATTGGAATTATTATTAAATATTGACCATTAGGTGTCACAATAGGTGGACCCACCAATATGAAAGGGAACAGAAAGTGTTATACTTCCAGTAGAAGAGCAGTAACAGCAATTGGATCAGTCATTGATTTTAAACATGGACTAATCAGTGGATGTCACCTGAGTAATGATCAGAGACACTTAAACCATTCTAAAGTTGCCCAAGTTGACAGTTGGTAATGTGATTGTGAAATGGAAATACGCAGCAACATACATGCCTAAACCAAGACCAGACAGATCTCATGTACAGATTGACAGGGACTGTCAAATATTGCAGAGGGTGATTGGAAAAAAGTTAATGGAAGGAATCTTTCAAGAGTTTCAAAATGATACCAGCAGTCTATCTAGCACAGAGACAGTCCATAGGGAGTTATAAATGGTCGACTAGGTCTTCATGAGGCACACATTTTCTGTAGTCAGTTGTAAGCAACACTTGAGGTGGTCTAAAGAGCAAGACCACTGGACAGTGGATGACTTGAAACAATTGGTTTGGAATGATGAATCACACTATACCATGTGACAGTCCAATGGAAGGGTGTTGGGGTTGGTACATTCCTGGAGAAAATTACCCGGTATCATGTGTAGTGCCAACAGTGAAATGCAGAAAAGGTGGTGTTACAGTGATGGGGTGTTTTTTGTTGTTAGGATATGGTCCCCTTATTGTACATAAGAAAATGCTAAATGCAGAAGGATATGAACACATTTTACAGTATTGCATGCTGCATACAGTGGAGGAACAATTTGGAGATAATGATAGTTTGTATCAGCATTACGATGCTCCTTTTCATAAATCAGCATCTGTCAGGCAATGGTCTGTGGACAGTAACATTGTTGAAATGGTCCTGCCTCCCAAGAACTCAACCTGGACTCAATGTAACATCTTTTGGGTAAATCAGAATGGCAACTTTGTTCCAGAATCCAGTGTTCAACATCACTACATTCTTTGGTTTTGGCTCTTGAGAAATAATGGGCTGCCATTCCTCCACAAACACCTCACTGAAAGAATCTCCAGCAGAATTCCAGCCATCATAAGGGCAAAGGTGTCTGGATATTTTGTGACCAGATAGTATGTATAAGAGAAACATATTTGAAGTCAATGTTACAGAAGGATAAGAGAAAGTAAATGAAGATAAGATGGGAAATGTGACACTGTAAGAAGAATTTGACAGAATGCTGAAAGATATAAACCAACAAAGGGCATCAAGAGTGGTTAACATTCCCATATATTAAATGAAATCTTCGGTAGGACATAGCATGACAACTATTCCACCTGGTACATAGAATGTATGAGGCAGGTGAAATACATTCAGACTTCAAGAGAAATGTAATATTTCAAATTAAATTCTATAGGAGGCAAGTATTGACACGTGACTGTTAGAGAACCATCAGTTTAATAAGTCATGGTTGACAATACTGGCCAAGTTAATTACAGAAGAATAAAAACTCTAGTAGAAACTGACCTCAGAGAAATGAAGTTTCATTTCTGTGGATATGTAGGAACATATGAAGCAGTACTGACGCTATGAGTTACCTTAGATGATACACTGAGAAAAATCAAACATACATTTATAGCAAAAAAGCCTTAAAGAAAACCAAGAAGGAGTTTGGAAAGTGAACTAAAGAACAGGAAAAAGAAATAAAACTTGGAGGTTAGCTAACGACATTGTTGTTCTGTCAAGGACTTGGTAGAGAAGATGAATGAAATGAGTGGTGTCTGGGAAAGAATTTATAAGGTAAATATCAACAAGTGTAAAACTTTTGTAACAACCAGTTTCAACAGTCTTAGCTGTCATCTTCATGTCTGAAACATTTTTTGTAGTAAAACATGGTGGAATGTGGTCAAATGAAAGCAGGCAATTTATAGTAGAAAATGCAGTAGTACACAAAGTAGATGAGTTTTGATACCACTGACAATGGCTATGGAAGAGAGAGTATAAAATGCATCTGCTAATTGTGGGAAAAGTGTTATTTACATATGTAACAATCAATATAAATTTAAGTGTTAGCTATTCTTTTCTGAAGGTATTTACCTGAAGTATAGCACCATGCAAACGTGAAATATGTACAGTAAACAGTTAATTTCAGAAGAGAATAGAAGCTTTTGAAATGTGGTGACATAGAAGAATACTTAAGATGCTCTGGATAACTAATTAAGAAGTATGGAACTGAATTGGGAAGATAAGGAATTTAAGGCACGATTTGATTAACTAAGGTCTTGTGTTCTTGTGTGAATGAATGGTGTGTGTTTCTCTTTTTCTGACAAAGGCTGTGGCTGAAAGCTTATTCGTAACTGTCTTTTAATTGTGCATGTCTGCAACTTAACATGTCATCTTTATGGTAAGCAGCAATCTGTATTTTCTAAATTGTTGATATTCCTACCTGGAGTTCCCGTTGTTTGAAACTATAGATAAGAAATCCTAGAGCATCAGGTAACTGTCAGTATGAAAATGGAGAGATTGTTTTGGTGTACAGTTGTAGAAGGAGACCAAGGCTTGATTTCAGTAAGAATGTTGAAAATGATGTCTGTTGTAATAGTTATGCAGAGATAAAGAAACTTGTACAGGATAGACTAGTGTGGAGAGATGCATCAGACCAGCCCTTGGACTGCAGATCCCAGCAACAATAGTATTAGAATTTTGGAAAACATGTCTTGCTAGAATTTGAAGATATGGAGGTTACTGTGGCAGGAGGGATGGCAGCCAGAGAATGGAATTTCTTTGGTTAGGTAGTTCATGGAAACTTCAGGGGTTGGACAGCATTGTAGAAAGAGGAAGTAGAGCTTGACCTGTTGATCAAATATCCAACCTATCACCACAGCTTAGCTTCCCATACTAAGGATACAAACCACTTCCATCATTGCTTCTCAACTTTCCTAATACTGTTACAACCTGGCTTCTGCTCATCACTGCTGATGCTACCTCCCACACATCAGTATCCCACATGCCCAAGGCTTTGATACTGTTGAACATTACTTCTTCCAGTATCCTCCCAACTCCAAACCCACCACCTCACTTGTTACACAACTGGCCGACTATGTCCTTACTCATGACTACTCATGACATACAAACAAATGTGCAATGTCTATGAGGCAAATTCCCTGCAGAATCCTTTCCACTCCTCTAAAACTGTATTCTCTCAATCTATAAAATATCTTGATCCATTCTTATGCCAGACCTACTCCCAACCCTTTTTCCTGGATCATCATACTGTGGGGGATCCAACTGCAAGACCTGCCCTGTGCACCCACCCAGTGAATCCTATTCCAATTTCAGTACAGGCATATCCTATCCTATAAGAGGTGAGGCCACTTATGAAAGTATTTGTGTCATACAGTAGCTTCGTTGTAATTTTTTTTCAGCTGTGTGATGGCTAACAATCAGATGTCCACCTAAATAAAGGTGCACAACCAAATGGTGGGTAAGAGCAGATATTCACTCAGTGGGAGAACAAACTGCTAAGCACAATATGCTTGACTTTAATGGGTGTTTCACAGCCTGTGCCATCTGAATACCCACCCCTTAGGTAAAATGTTTTAGAGTAAATAATCAGTAAAAAGTCATGTAATTACAACTATTCAATGAACAATTATTACTAAATAATATATCTGATCTATAGAAATATTTTCACTAGGCCCAAGTACGAAAATTTCCACAGAATACTTAGAAATGGATGGCAGTATGGAGAATACGTACACCTTTTTCATATTGGATGCTATGCAGCAGACAGCTTTAATAGAGATGTAAGAATTGACAATTTCATTTATTAACCAGTGTAAACAGTCGAAGCTGATCCCTAAATTTGTTAACGGCTATCTTGGGAAAATGTGCCCTAAATCCCCCACCCTCAAAAAAAGGTTCGTCACACAGATACTCAACAATAGAATTGCAGACCTATACATGAAAAAGGATAGTTTAAAGGAAATAGCGTATATGTTATATCTTGAAATTTTGAAGTGGTACTCGAAATACTAAACTTTCAAATAGATAATTTTTGGGCACAGGCCAAGGAATGGATCAGTAAGTGAAAAGAAGAAATCGCGGTGAGATATGCTAAGAAATTATCCAACTTACCTAATAGGGCTATCGGGTACGACGAGCAACAGAACCTTAGTGAAACAGTAGTCAAACCCACCTTTTATGACCGAGTAATAAATAAAACAGTTATTAATTTTACACCATCTGAAAATAAGCTACTCTCAAAGGGGATAAAATTTAACATGAAACCCAATGTTACAAAGGCACACGCTATAGATAAATTAATAGTGGACCTTAAACTAGGCCTAGAATGCGCGAAAACAGAAAAAAAAGTTCAAACACGGATTACGTATGAGTCATGTAAAATTTTAGAAAATGAGATGACCTATGGACAAACAGATGCTAGTACTTACAAACCTTAAATAATATCAATCGGAAATTGAGAAGTAACGATGCCATAATCACTAAAGCCAGCAAAGATAATTCCGTGATCATTGCCTCTAAAGCAGAGTACTTAGAAAAGACAGAAATGTTCTTTGCAGAAAATGGTATTATACCTATTTATAAAGACCCCACCCTAGCCTTACAAAAAGAAATACAAGCTGGCCTCCACAAAACCAGAAAATTGATAGGGGAGTTTCGAAAAAAATGGCTCATAAATATGAATCCCAAAACACCCACCATGAAGAGTCAATTTAAAGTCCACAAGAATAATCGCCTGATTCGACCAATCGTGGACAGCACTAATAGTGCATACCACAAGCTAGCCAGATACCTGCACTGTACGATAAAAGATAATTTTGATTTCGCAGTAAACTACTCAGTTAAAAATTCACTAGAATTAGCAAATAAACTGAAAGCATTAACCTGCTCAGAAACATCAAAGCTTGCGTCACTTGATGTTACAAGTCTTTATATCAATGTGCCTGTAGACCAAACATTGAGCATCTTAGAACATAACCTGTGCCTCCACAAGAAATTGTCAGATATTGAGATTGATGAACTTATGACCCTTTTGAACATAGTCGTGAAACACAATTACTTCTCCTTTAATGAAAAAATATATTCGCAACTTTTTGGGTTAGCAATGGGAAGCCCCCTGGCCAGTATTCCATCCAAAATATTCATGAGTGTGATGGAATCACAATTTTTTTGTAAATAATACAGAGACAGCAAGTAAAATAACATTTTACACTAGATATGTTGATCATATAATTCTCATAATTGATGGTTCCCAGAAAGATATTTTTGTAGCGGTGTTCGTAGCGACAAACACTTGGCTGTAGAAATGGCTTACAAAGTCACCGCCACACTTTTAATAGCGGGCCGACCGGTCCGCTGGAACAGTAAACAGAAAGATGAAACCCCAAACACTCTGATTAAATAAAAGTCGGTACTTATCTTTATTGATGAAGATACAGAAACACAATAGTGAACTCGGTGTCTACAGAAATCTATCTAGTTCGAGTCGGAGCGGCTAGGTCAGCGTCGGCTGACGACAAACAACAACTCTGCTGCGATGAACACACAACTGACTAGCAAGTACACAATTCGGTGGCGAGTATACAACTGAGCGGCGAATACAGAACTGTCCTAGCAAGTACACAATTCGGTGGCGAGTATACAACTGAGCGGCGAATCCAGAACTGTCCTAGCGCTCGCAACTCCAGCGCTTAAGAAGCCAGAAGCCAGCGGTGGCGCGCGCAGACTTGTCGCGATTTCCTGTATCGCTGGCGCTGCTTATGCAGACGGCGTCCGGACTTTGATGCTGCCAACCTTTTGGCAGCGGGCTCGAGTGGCAGTACTGGCTAGGATACAACAGATATAGACCAGATTTTTCCAACATTCAATGAACTCCATGATAAGATAAATTTCACTCTCAAAATGGAATCTCCATATAGAACGCTGAATTATCTAGGCCTCAATCTCACTATAGTAGACAATTGTTTAGAATTTAACATCTTTAGAAAATGTATGTTCTCTGACAATATCATACCAGCTGACTCTGTGCACCCGCAATCTCATAAAATGGCCTTCTTTCATTCCAGTTTACATAAAACACTCACTATTCCCCTTTCTGCTAAGGCATTGGACAATGAATTATTAACACTCAAAGTGATTGCTGAAAATAATGGGTATAAACCAGACACTTTAAGACAACTCTATAACAAGAGAGTAAATAACAAGAGAAGCACAACTTCATCTACATTAGGTACCATGTCAGATGATAACCAACTGAACATAATCTCCATTCCTTTTATAGGTAAGGCTTCATACAGAATAGGGCAAATTCTAAAGAACCGTAGTTATAAGGAAACATATTCTACCAATAACAGCCCTAAGAAAAATTTAATCCACTCTTTAAAAATAGCTAAGGACAAACTGTCTCTCTCTGGGGTATATAAAATCACATGCAGTTAGTGCCCCCAGCTTTTACATCAGCCAAACAGGGAGAGTGTTGTCAGCAACATATACGGAGCATATACCAACGTGAAGTGGTGACGACACACGGGGTTCAACTTTTGTCGAGCACCTCATCCAAATGGCCCATGCACCCAATCCTCCAAATAATGCTAAGCTGTTGCACTGTGAGGTAAAAGGAACAAGGCTAGATATTCTGGAAGAGATGCAGATTTTTAAACACTTGCTATCTAATAAAGAAAACCTTCTGAACGATCAGCTGCTGCTGAGAAATAAAAACTTTTTTGAAGGTTTCCAATCATTGTTACGTTTGGTTTAATTTATCCCTGTTATATTGACCACCATGTTTCTCTCCTGACTGCAGCACACCATGTTCAGACATCAATCCTCGCGCTTCCCTTTAAATTTAAGTTTGGCCCACTACTCTTTCACGAGAGCTTGGACGCCTTTATAGTTGAATTTAACAATTATGCAGCACAGTAAGTAAGAATATTCCCATCAAAGGTACATTGTAGATTATATGTTAGTACACTTGACCTATGTCAGTCAATAGACATAAGTGTGATGACAGAGATGTTTCACCCTCTGCCACACTCTAATTAATATGCGTGACCTATGTTGCTCATTAGCATAGATGAATTTAACAATTATGCAGCAAAGTAAAGTAGAACTTAGCTGCTCAAAATATTTCCCTTGTAATGATAACAATAATGTTACACATGTATCATGTTACTCACAATGTTACCTATAGAAAATATTTCCCGTCTAATGTACATTGTAGACTTATTTTAGTGTACTTGACCTACGTCAGTCAATAGCATGTAAGTGTGATGATGGAGACATTATACCCTCCATCACACTTTAATTAATATGCTTGACCTCTGTCGGTCAATACTAGTTAAGTGTGATGACAGGGGCGTTGTACACCCAGTTACACCCTAGTTAAACTATAGATAATGACTAAGGTTTTAAATAAGAGAGACAAGTAAGGTCCTTGCTATTAGGCATGTTCGGTGGGAATACCATATGTGCTTAAAGCTGTAAAGATTATCCTTAAACTTTATATACCCAACTAAGTTAATTTCCCAGCATTTAATACAATTTGCATACAGTTAATACACATAGGGACTTCATCTACATAATGCCTAGTTTGCTTACTATTACGGTTATCAGTTCCCAACATGTGATTTACAGACAATCAATGATATACAGCCTTGACTCTCCATGTGCACACATGCACGAGTTGCTATGTGCTCAGTGCAATTCTGCCTGCAACGGTCAGTGCCAATGTTAGATACCGCTGCCAAATGACCACGTGGTGAAGAGATGCTGGGGCTGGACTTGAGCTAAGTAGTTTTATTTGACATGGTACCACGGTACGGTAAAGTTTTAATTTTAATGTTGACTGTGCCTTACTTTGGCATGTTCTAGTAATTTTATGCTTCTGAAAAAGACTAGATTAATTTAGCCAAAACCTGGTAAAGACCAGAAAATTTGTGCAACTGAGGCCGAATCCCCAAAATATTAATAGAGATGTGGCTAGCCTTTGGCACTTTAGCAGTGAAGCTTATCATTCCATTATTAAGAAGAAGAAGAAGTAGTTGATCTTAAAACTCAGAGCTGATCTGACAGTAGCACAGGCAGAAATAGAACAATTGAGAACTGCAGTTGGCAAAAATAATATTAAGAGTAGCAATATACATATTGTTACATTCCATCCTGGATTTTCCATTGTTTGATATTAAGCTTAGGGTAGACAACTGAACTGTGGTCAAACCTGCAAAATCAAGCAAGAGATTTAAGAGAAGCTGTGAGGCTACTCCAATTTGTTACTCTAGAGGCTTTGGAAAAAAAAAAGTGTTCAGACAACTCTAACACCCTGACAAGAGAGAGCAAAGAGTAAAAGTTAAGGTTAGTAGTAGTCAGTAAGTTAAAAAGACAAAGAAGTTCCTTATGCTATGTAATAGTCACAGGATGGAAATGTTTGAGTCCCTTCAGATATCTCTTGGGTAGGGAATACCTGGTAATTAGCATTCATAAGCAAAGAGTACAGGACTCCACAATGACACCTATGAATTAGACTCTCCGGAAAAATACCTTTGTACAGAATATGATAGAGATTGTTGGGGGTACTAGAAACATGTTGGAATGTATCCTCAACTACACAATTGAAGATGGCATCAGTGACATTGATGGGAATGCTCATCACATTAATGAAAAATTTGCATCATCCTTCAAGTAGTATGACAAGCCTAGGATAACAGTTCTGTTTACACTGTCTCCCCAATTTTATTGGAAACTATATACAGCAAAACCTACAAGTATGCCAATGTATTAAGATATATATAAAATATGTCTGCTTGTGTCTGTATGTGTGGATGGATATGTGTGTGTGTGTGCGAGTGTATACCTGTCCTTTTTTCCCCCTAAGGTAAGTCTTTCCGCTCCCGGGATTGGAATGACTCCTTACCCTCTCCCTTAAAACCCACTTCCTTTCGTCTTCCCCTCTCCTTCCCTCTTTCCTGATGAGGCAACATTTTGTTGCGAAAGCTTGAATTTTGTGTGTATGTTTGTGTTTGTTTGTGTGTCTATCGACCTGCCAGCGCTTTCGTTCGGTAAGTCACCTCATCTTTGTTTTTATATATAATTTTTCCCACGTGGAATGTTTCCTTCTATTATAATGTATTAAGATAGTATGTAATAAATTTAACCACAGTCATCTGAAAATGTAAAGCTAGTAAATCAGTCTGTGGGCTCCATTCAGTGCAATGTGGGTCAGGTGTAGTAACTTGCAGTTCATTTCTGAGGCTAAGAATCTTGCATAGACTGTGTGCTGCAGGCTCAACTGTGGCATCCAAGCTTCTCACCCACTGTCCTGATATAGTACAGTGTGTTGCAGAAGATTAATAGGATAAAGAGTGAAAGAATTCCGATCATCTCACCATCAATCTTGTGCATCTGGTGTTTTTAGTATCTTTACAGTATTCCAATACATTATTAATCACTTTGTACAGGCAATCTGTACTTCTTCTGAATAATTCCACATTCATTGTTCAGTTAAAGAACAACAGGATTAATTAAAGAATGGAAACTCCAGGCTGACATATCAACAATATTAGGAAAAGGATGGATTGCTGCTAACTGTAGAGATAACATGTTAAGATATAGATAGGCCTAACAAAAAGATTGTCACAAATTTGGCTTTTGGCCAAAGCCTTCTTCCGAAAAGAAAATACACACACATTCACACAAGCAAGCACACCTCACACACACATGACCAGCATTTCAGAATGGAATGCAATTGTCACACTGAGCGTTAATTAGGACTGGGGCAGGGAAGGGGGAGGGATAGTAGGGTATAGGTGGGAGGAGGTCAGGGGAGTCGGAGAGCAGAGAAGGAGAGGAGCAGGAAAGAGGAAAGACGGGCAGGTGTGTTGGCAGAGGGCGGCACACAATAAGGGTGAGGAGCTGTGAATAGTGTGGAGGTTATAGGATTTAGGGGGTAGAAACAATTGAGTGGATGGTGTGGGGCATTAGGTTACTGTAGGTTGAGGCTGAAATAATTTCAGGAGCGGAGAATGTGTTGTGAGGATAACTCCCATCTCTGCTGGTCAGGAAAACTGGTGGTGGTGGTGGTGGGCGGGGAGGGGGGGGGGGGGGGGGGGGGGGGGGGAGATAATCCACATGGGCCGGGTTGAAATCAAGCATGTTATGTTCAGTTGTGCCACAGGATGGTGGTGTACTATGCTCTTGGCCAAAGTTTGGTGGTGGCCATTCACCTTGCTTTGTGACAGTTATTTGGTAGCCATACCAATATAAAAAGCAGAGCAATGATTGCAGCAGAGCTGGTATGTGACATGGCTGCTTTCACTTTTAGCCTGGCCTCTGATGGGGTGGGATAAGCCTGTGGTAGGGCTGGAATAGGAAGTGCTGGATGGGTGGATTGGGCAGATCTTGCACCTGGGTCTACCACAGGGATATGACCCTTATGGTAAGGGCTTGGGATTGGGAGAGGAATGATGATGGAGTAGGATGTTGTGGAGGTTGGGTGGATGAAGGAACACCACTTTAGGAGAGGTGGGAAGGACATTGGGTAGGATGTCCCTCATATCAGGGCATGATGATAGGTAAGCAAAGCCCTGAGAAACAGTGTGGTTCATTTGTTCCATAACGAATTGATACTGGTTGATAAAGAGGACACACTTTTGTAACTGGTTCTTGAGGGTAGAAATGGTATGGGAGATCTGTTTGTGGACTAGGTCTGGAGGATAGTGTCTGTCTGTCAAGGCCTTTGTGAGACCTTCAACATACTGTGCTAGGAAGTTCTTGAGTTCTTGTCACAACAGGTGCGCCATCCCTAGGTGGCCAGGGTATATGTGACAATTCTTTTTTTTTTTTTTTGGTGTGAAAGGTATGGCGGGTGTTGAGATCCAGGTACTGTTGGAGTTCAGTGGATTTGATGTGGACAGAAGTCTGTATGTAGCCATCAGAGAGGAGGAGGTCAATATCCAGGAAGGTGGGACACTGGGTTGGTGAGGACCAGGTAAAGTTGATAGCAGAGAAGATCTTGAGGCTGTGAAGGAATGAGGATAGAGTGCCTTGGCCCTGAGTCCAGATTATAAAGATATCTTCAGTGAACATCAAGCAGACCAGAGGTTTGCAATTTTGGAAGGCTAGGAAGGTTTTATCTTGATGGCCCATAAAACAAGTTGGTCTAGTAGGGTGCCATGTGGGTGCCCATAGCTGTGCTGTGGATTTGTTTGTATATATTCCTTTCAAAGGCTATATAATTAGTAAGGTATTTGAGGTCTGTTCAAAAAATTCCAGAACATTCATAATTTCACACCAGTGGTGTGTTGGAGTGAAATGCACTTGGCATTCCTGCATGTACCTGTGTTTAAAGTGTAACTACCAGAAGTTTAATTGTTGTATGTCGGTTAGTTATTGTTCAGTGCTGTATTGAGTAGAATGTTGTGTCACACAGTTTGCAAATTTTGAGATGGAAGAGTCAGAGGAGCAATGTGTCTGCATTGCATGAAACTCAAGAAAATCAATACAGAGACACTTGCAGGAAACCTACAGTGATGATTGCTTGCGCCATACTTGGTTTTATGAATGGTTCACATGGTTTAAAAATGGCAAGACAGAGGTTAAAGATGATCCCCATTCAGGACACCCTTCAACATCTGCTGATGATGCTCATGTCAAGAATGTCAACGAAATTGTGTGTGTCAATCGAAGACTGACTGTGTGAGTCAGTTGATCATGTCATGAAATCCTGACACAGCATCTTGGAATGCAATGTGTTGCCACCAAATTCATCCCATGACTCATGAGTCAGGACCAGGAAGACCTTTGCCTTGCAGTCTGTGAAGAGCTTTTGGATTCTACAAATGAGAACAAGATGTTCCTTAAGAGAATAACAACTGGTGATGTGATGTGGGTCTATGATTTGATGTTGATACCAAGGTTCAATCTTCACAATAGATTAGGAAAGATTATCCAAGACCAAAAAAAGCAGGTCAGATCAAATGTCAAAGCCATGCTGATAGTTTTATTTGATTGTGAAGGATTAGTTCATCATGAATTCAGGCCACAGGGGCAAACTCTTCATTGATGGTGCTATTGGGACATGCTGTGATGGCTGTGAGAAAATGTGAGAAGGAAAATGGCCTGAAATTTGGTGATACAATTCATGGCTCTTGCGTTATGATAATGTAGCCATACATTCATTCCTGTTGTTGCATGACTATTGCACAAAAAATAAAATCCTGTGTTGCTTTATCCTCCATACTCTTCAGACCTGGGCCCTGCAGACTTTTTTTTTATTTCCAACTTGAAAACCACTTGAAAGGATGAAAATTTGCAAAGATAGATGAGATGAAAGAAAATTTGCAGACGATGCTTCACACAATCGAACAAGAGGCATACCAAGACTGCTTCTGTAAGTGTAAACAGTGTTGCAGTGTATCAATTGTGGAGGAGAGTATTTCAAAGAAAACCATGCACAATAAGTAAAAGGTAAGTGTAGAAAAATTTTGGGTACACAGTTCCAGAATTTTTTGAACAGACATCATATGAGGAATGAGGTAGCGGATCTCAAGTCTGAAGGACATTGGCAAAGGTAGTGTTCAATAGTGGTGACACCAAGGGGGTGAGGGATGTTGGTGTAAGGAAGTGGCATCAACAATGATGTGTAGGGATCCAGGAGGTAAAGGGGTGGTGATGGTGGAGAGTCAATGAATGAAGTAAGTGGTTGTTGTCTTTGATGTGGAAGCTAGATTTTGGCAACTGGTTGGATATGTTGGTTGGTGAGAGCTAAAATCCTGTCAGTGGTACCACAATAACTAGCTACAATTAGGCATCCAGGATTTGTGAGTTTGTTGAATTTGAGGAGCATGTAGAAGGTGGATGGGCATGGTGTCATAGGAGTGATGAGGGAAATGGATTCAAGGGAAGGACCTCAGACAATAAGCAGAGACTGGAGGTTATTTTGGACTTCTGGGGTAGCCTTAGCCAGATCACTTCTTTTCTTTCCAAGAATTATCCTTCTTGGTACAGTCTTTTGACAAAAACCAATACCATATCTCTCTTCTCTCTCTCTTTTTCTTTTTTTGGAATGAAGGAGTAGAACCTAGTACATGGAGCATATAGCATGACTACATCACACATACTGCTTCTGAACATATCCAGTATGAGGTTGCTTAAACAACTAATTTTCAGATACATTCATGTGTAACACAAGCATTAACTGTACAATTCCAGTGAATTCAAGCATTTTTCCCAGGCCATTTTAGAGTTTTTCCCCTAAAAGACAGACCTGCTGAATAGGAATAGACCCAATTGTAACAGTCAGTGAGGGGAAGAAATGGCTGCTTCAACAGCAGAAAGAGTAACAATCACAATTGATCTTCCATCAGAATGTAAGGAGCTTGTCAAGTAAGAAAGATGAGCTTCTCATATCGTTATAGGAATCTGAAATACCTAATGTTAAATCTATAGATGTGCTATGAATAATGGTATATCACTTTAACATTACAGAGATTGCACAGGTGCACCTGTGGTATAGCATTCTGCATAGAAGGTTAGGAAGCTATAAGATTCATCTCAGTGACACTGGTGCCCTACTGAATGAGTTCAGACACTGGAAAATTTTATCATCTTTCATCTCTGTGATCACTTGCTAGTTGCAGGCCCAGCCACATATATACACTTTGCAAATTGCTTAAATTATGCACCAATCTGTGAATTAATGAAGTCATTTACTGTGCATGAGTTGAGATGAAATTATATAGATCCTTTCAGAATAACAATGATTAACTAGTGTATAAGTTTCAGTTTCATACTAGAAAGGATTTCAGAGATACATAAAATGACCTAAAAACATATATATAACTTTTCACTAAAAGCAACATTTTGATACATTAATAAGTTTTTGTATGTGTCAAATGATAGCTTAATCAAAACACTTTTGTTGCAAAATAGTTACTTAAATAATATCTTATTCAGAACAGTATATGTTACATAATGTACCAGTTTCATACAGTAATTATTATTTTCAGTGTTTGACACAACTGTTTTCATTAGTGATGTTGTGTGAGTTGAGAGCTGGAGTGCATGCAGCATGTATGTGGTACATGAATCTTGGAATTAGTGTGAATGAGAGTGTGAATCATATGGAACAACAGAACAATGTGTCATATACATGGTATGATGGGCTTAATGTAGTTGGTGTAAGGATCAGAGAAGTAAAATATATATATTGTTCTTAGGGCAACTATAGATAAGATTATTTTCAATTATTTACTTTCCAAAAAATATTTAGTTTTGAAACTGATTAAAGTAAATTCAGAACTGGGGATTGGTCAAGGAGGGAAATTACCATGTTGCCCATAAAAAAATTATGCAGCTGATTGGCTATTTTTTCTTCCAGTCAATCAGAAGGGAGAATGCATGCATGATCTGGAGGAGGGGGATATTAGCATGCACCCATTTTGAATAGATGTAAGTAAAGTCTTATACTGAGTGGGACTATGTTTAGGTCTTCTAGTAAAGGTGTTGTAATTTACTTTAAGTACAAAACAACTGTTTTGGAACATGGTTGAGATCAGGTATAAATAACTTTCTCAGAAGATTTGAGAATTTTAGAGGATTTTGTGACTTTCTTTCCAGTAGGCTAAAAAATTCAATGGGCATGCTATGCAGTTGTAATTCTACTTCAGATTACTGAACATGAGTGAACTATTGCAGTACTGAGCAAGCACACCAAAACTAATAACCATCTAGAACGTTCAATATATCAACTGACCCTTAAAAAGTTTGGTTCTTTAACAGCAGGTCATGCATTAATCTGATATGTGAGTGAATGTGGTAGTGTGGGCAAGTATTTTTTTTCTATCAAGAACTTTGAATGTTAGAGTGGACTTGGTAACAGCTTTTTTATGTTAGAATGAGCATATAGAGCACACACATAAAGAATCACTTGCTTTATTCAGTAACCTTAGTTAGTTCTATCAAGAATGCTATTTACCACAGGAAACAGAACATTTTGTACACCCTGCTCAAAGGTATAGTGATGCATGTCTTTTAAACAGCTTTTGTAGGTTGAACTACATTATGTGTTGCTTCAGGGCAGACCATGGTTCTGAGGAAACTCAGAGTAGTGAGTGAATAAATTTCAATGGCAGCAGACAGACCCCATACTCCTAGATGGATACAAGTTAGTATCCCAGTATACAATATAAGATGGGCATAATGCAGGAACAGGGGGATTATAAAATAGAATAAAGATGACCTATGCCACAGTTGTAAGTGAGTACTACATTGACCATCTCTTTGGGTGCTGTACCTCACTAATAGGCTTGGAAACATACAAGGCAGCAGTTCCAACAGGCTCCCATAGCAAATGTTTTAAGCTTCATTAAGCTGTTAAAGGCAGTACTAATCACATGCCATAAAAATAACTGAGCAGCAATTGTATGTGAAGAATTTTTTTCTCATATAGTTCTGATCAAGAGCATGCACAGATTCCAAATTTGGTCCAATCCCCCACAGTAACTTTCTCAACAAGAATTTGTTTGAAGTGCTCCTGAAAGGCAGTGATGCTCACAAAATAGTAGGAACAGAAAGCTGGTCGAAATCTGAAATTGATAACAGTGAGATTTTTGGGAAAATTTTAAGTGCATATCAAAAGGGTAGGCCAGTGGGAAATGAAGGTAGTGTACTTGTAGCAGTAGACAAGAAACTCAGATCCAATGGGATAGGAATTGAAGCTGCATTCAAGATTATTTGGGCATGTCCTAGTATCACAGGTGGGCATAAAATAGTAAATGGATCCTTCTATCACCCACAAGACTCATCTTCTGTTCTAACCAAAAACTTTATAGGTAGCCTCAGCTTGCCTGCACAAAATTTCCCCAAACATACTGTAATCATTGAATGAGACTTTAATCATCCAACAATCATCTGGGAAAATTACAGTTTTCTTAGTGTGAGCATGAGGAAACATCCTGTGGAATATTATTAAATATCTCCTCTAAGAACTAGCTAGAAGAGATAGTTCATAATCCCACCCATGATGCAAATATATCACATCAAATGGCAACAAATAGACCTCACCATTCTGAGAATGTCCACATCGAACCCAGTATCAATGGCCATGATGCATTTAGGGCGACAATGATTACCAAAGTACAAAGGACAACTAAAACAAGTATAAAGGCAATTATGTTCAGTACAGTAGAAAAAAAGCAGTAGTGTCATCTCCAAATGAGGAAACTTGCAGCATGGGGCAGAAGCATGTAGAGGAACTATGGCTCAAGTTTAAAAGAGTAGTTGATCATGCAGTAGATAGGTGTGTACCCACTAGAACAATTCATAATGGTATGGACCCCCCCCCCCCCCCCCCCCCCCATGACATACAGTTATAAAGAAACTTCTAAAGAAACAGAGACTACTGTATAACAGAAGTAAAGCAAAGCACAAGACTATAGAAGGACATATTCTCAGTTCAAGCACAATAAGGTACCTCAAACAGAATAATCTCCTCTGTACCAACCAGCATGGATTCCAAAAACATTAACAATGCAAAACTCAACTTACACTCTTCTTACCTGAGATAATGAAAGCTTTCAATAAAGGTAGTCATATGGATGTGGTTATTTCATGATTACTGAAAAGCGTTTGACTCAGTACCATATATGTGCTTATTGTCAAAAGCTCTCATATGGTGTATCAAACAAAATTTGTGACTGAGTTGAGAATTTTTGGTAGCGAGGACACAATGTGTTATCTTGGGCAGACAGTCATTGTCTGATGTAGAAGTAACTTCAGGTATGCTCTAGGGTAGTGTGTAGTGACCTTTGCTATTGATATTGTATATTAACAGCCTTGTGGGCACTATTAATAGTAACCTCAGACTTTTTGCAAATGATGCAGTTATCTGTAATGAAGCACTGTCTGAAAGAAGTTGCATAAATATTCAGTCAGAACTTGATAAGATTTCAGAGTGGTGGAAGAACTGGTAACTTCATTTAAATGTTCAGAAATGTAAAATTATGCACCTCACAATGGCCAAATCATACTGATACTGAGGATAACACTTTATAGGGATATGAAATGGAATGATCATATAGGCTCAATTGTGGATAAAGCAGATGGTATACTTTGCTTTATTGGTAGAATACTGGGGAAATGCCATCAGTCTACTAAGGAGATTACTTACAGATCACTTGTGTGACCCATTCTAGAATATTGCTCAAGTGTTTGGGAGCTGTAGACAAAAGGACTAACAGGGGATATTGAACATATGCTAAGTAGGGCAGCACAAATGGTCACAGGTTTGTTTGGTCTGTGGGAGAGAGTCACAGAGATGTTGAAGAAACTGAACTGGAAAGCTCTAGAAGACAGATGTAAACTTTCCCAAGAAACACTACTTACAAAGTTTTTAGAACTGACTAATTGATTACTCTAGAAATACACTACAAGACCCTACTTATTGCTCATGCAGGAATCATGACAACAAGATTAAATTAATTGCAGCATTTGCAGAGGCATTCAAACAGTCATACTTCCCACACTCCATAGATGAATGGAATGGGAAGAAAGCCTAATAACTAGTACAATGGAATGTGCCCTCTGCTATATATTTCATGGTGATTTGCTGATTATAGATGTAGACATATATGTATAAAAGGTCACAATGCAACGGTAATTGATAATTTACTTGTAAATCCAACTGTCTTTTATGAAACAACTATGAGCCTATAACAAATGGTTTATCTGACCATGATATTCAAATGATAGCAATAAAACATCCCCATTAATCAGGTTAAACTAGGAAGGAAAACATACAGTTTCACTGAATAATAAAGACTGACTCAATTACACTATTCATGGAGAATTTACATGAAGGTAATGGGAAGAAATTTTTCAAGTACATCATAGTAGATCAGACATTTATTTTTTTCCTACAAATATTCTTACTACTTGTAAGGAACAGTTACAGTGGAAACTAAGATTAAAGCGTGGGACGCACAGCTCCACATTACTCAGTAAAACTGTTCTACCTCTTGTAGGACCTGTATTTATGTTCATTGTCATTATCATTGCAGTTATCATTTATATTAAAATTACTATTATTGTTTTTACTATTAGAAATATCTCAAATCTGATAAAACAGTCACATATGGATATACAGTCCTATTTGTTTTTCTCTTCTTAAATAACTGAAGTGAATCACATAAATTAATCATGATAAAATTAAAACTGGAATGAGTCATCAATGTACAAAAATGTCAAAATGTTTCACACTTTATTGTTCACAGGTTTGTGTTATGCCGAGTTTGCAGCTCGAGTTCCTCGTGCAGGATCTGCTTACATTTACAGTTATGTTACTGTAGGTGAATTTATAGCCTTTCTCATAGGTTGGAATCTCATTCTGGAATATGTGATAGGTAAGAATGCATCCCTGACTTCAAAGAATATATTACTAAAGCATTAAGACTGCCTCATAATAGTTGTTATTTCGATCTCAATATGGTAACAAGCAGTGCAACACCTCGAATCCTCAGTTGCTATCATTTGCCATCCATAGTGACACTGAGAGTGGATTTTCATTACATATATTGCAATTCAGTGAAGTATTTTGATATATTATCCATTACATTAACTGTCTCCTCGTCAGAACTATGCCCAGTGAACCAGAGCCTCAACAGTGGAATTATTTGAAGATATGTTGATACTAGAAATGATCACACTGATTTTGAAACAAAGATCCAGATCACTTGTAATGACATTAGAAATCAAAAATTTCCTTAGTCAACCAAACTTGAACTTCTGTTAGTACTGTTCTCTTTCTGTCTCCCTTTCAGCATTTCATCCTTATGATTAATATTTCTTAATACATATATTATTATCATGGTGCCTTTCCCTTCTCTTACTTAAGATACTTTTCCCTCCATCCTTCTCACCTCAACCCCCTGCCCCTCCACATACTTATACAATTCGGCTGCTTTGCTTTTTGATGATATATCACCTGACATGCATTTTTTACTGTTCTTCCTCACATTCATTTATGGAGCTGTCTTAATATTCCTGTCTTTCTATCCTGTTACCTTAACTGATGTTGCTTGTGATCCGCAATTACTGAAAAGTTAGAAAGTTAGTGTTTGTTGACATAGAAATGCAATATCTGTTGAAGAAGGGTAGGCTGCTGGTACATTCAAATCCATGCTGGCTGACACTGGCTGTTGTATTGGTATATATGCAGACACTTTTAAGTCACAAGTATTGGTGTAAAGGTAAGTCTTGTAACTGAGCACTGAAAACTGTTTTAATTTCTGTACTAATTAGTAACCTCATAATAAGTGGTACTTTTGTCCTGTCATATCTCCTCTCACAGTACATACAATTACACCTTTTATTGTAAGCATTGATGTGATGGTAATTTGGCAGCACACTATCTGCCATTAGCTAGGCCCACAGGGGGCCTGGTGATAGGAGGCACACAGGGTCTTTTCATCAGTGAAGATGAAGACAAGGCAGCAGCAACTAGCACCTAGCTGGCCGAGCTGGCTGTAACACCACAGAGCAGTCATCTGAGTGGACCATGAATGGAGCATCACAGGTCCCACCTAGGGACCAGTTAGCTGCAAAACTGAGAACTGGGATTTGGAAGACAGAATATTTGTACCACTTGGTCTACACAAATGACGTTATCATGTGGCCGTCAGTGTTCTACACTGCACCGCAGTATCCCAAGTCTTGTCTTCAGGCCTTCAGTTTAGTTATTTCTGCAGTCTGTGTGCTAAAAGTCACTTTTTTGTACAACTTACACATTGTAACTTCACAGTGTATGGTCAATGAAATGATGTTATGCTCTCTTCTCCATGATGTCATTTTTTTACATTGCCACCTTGGCCATTCAGCTCAGAAGGTGTGTGGCATTTATCTCAGGGGTGTGCCCTTGCCACATTTTTATTGTAGGAATAAACACAGATACAACAAGCAGATTGTCCTTGAATACAATAGGTGGTAGACTGTGGAATTTATTATATATTTAGCCTGTTTGGTCATATACAGGGCAATTTCCTTAATGATATCTGACATCTGACTTAAATCCAGTGTTTGTAAAGGAAACTATCATGTTAATATTATGAAAAGGATAGACTGGTACTCACCATATAGAGGAGATGGTGAGTCATAGGGAGGCACAACAGAGAGACTGCTGTACACCTTCTTTTTGTCATGCCTGTCCGTGACTCATCATCCCCTCTATATAGTGAGTAGCAATTTATCCTTTCATAATTTGGTCATCATGGATTTTCCACTGTTTGAAACAATTCATGTCTATGTAAATATATTAGAAACTCAAATCTTCAGTTATTGAATAGAAATATTCTGTTACACAAATTTCAGATGCTTTGTTTGTTATTATGTATTTTATATTTTGTGGCAATTTTTAGAACAATTTTATTATTATTACTAGCCAACAAACACAGCATTGCAAAAGTATTCATTTTGCCAATTTTCTATTAGAAAGAAGAACAAAACTGAACTGTATTTGTAGTGAAGTATCAAAAAATTTCGTTTTCATGTATTCATGAAAACTCCTTTTCATTTATGAAACAGTTGTACAAAGAAATATGCATAATGTACAAAAGTGCAAGTTCCGTGTTAATAAACATGACCCCGGACAGTTTCTCTGCTCTGGGCACAGTTGCTCTCCACGTCTGCTATGCGATTTTGTAAGTGTATCTATGGCAACACCTCTTCATAGCTCTACAGATGGTTACTGTTTTAATGACAGCCATTTGCACTGCACAGTTGAAAGCTGTCAAAAGCACTACCAATTGTCGGGGCTTCCCTTAATTTGGTTCGACTGTACAAGTGTCTCAATAGTAAAGAATAAATGTATTAAAACTTCATGCATGATGGAGCAATTTTTTATGCAGCTCAGTGTTTATGATACCATATTTCTTGAAATATGTCATACAATGATGTATATGTGTAGGTACATTCAACGCCATATGTGCATACTGTCTTCAAAATATGTTGTGAATAGAATTAGTAGCAAAGGAGTACTAAATTTAAATGTCATGCACAATGTGGCAGCTTTTTTGCATCTCAATGTTTATGATGTCACATCTCCTGAAATTTGTGTGGTACCATGATATATTGGGTTGGTGCATGAATTCATAGTGATTTTCCATAAGTTTAATAAACACAACAGATACACATAACAGAGACTTTAGTCAACAATAATATATTCTTCTTCACCATGTACAACAGCTGGGGTAACTTTTCGATTCTGTGACCATAGAAATCAAGTGGTTTTGAGGCAAAGCACTTGTTGTGCCATGTTAGGAGGACATTTTCATTCAGAAAGTAAGTTCCTTGAAGTTTGTTCAACAGTGAGGGGAAAAGGGGAAAATTTGAGAGCACAAGATCAGGTGAATATAGTGGATGCAGAATGGTTTCCCAGCCCACTTCTGTTGTGTAGTGTTTTTTGTGAGTCCAGCAGAATGCGGATGGGCATTATCATAGTCTTCCTGGTAATTGTTTTTGGCTTGCATCAGAAAGACATCACAATTGTTGTCAATAGATCTCAGCAGTGATGGCTACACCTTGGGGAAGCAATTCATAGTACACCGCACTGTTGCTGTTCCACCAGATGCAGAGCATTATCTTTTGTAGACTGGCACAGGTCTTTGTATGGGGAATAGCTGCTTTGTTTAGACTGAACCATTCTGTTCTTTTCTTTATGTTAGCATAAAGATACCATTTCTTGTCACCAGTAACAATACAAGATAGGAATGATTGGTGTTGTTCAGAGCCATTGATGACGAGGGAGAAGATATGGACATATGGCCACCTGCTGATTTTTTTGATTTTGACTTAGAGCACATGGTACCCATACACCTGATTTTTGTACCCTCCTCGTTGCATCAAACCCTGAAGGTCTTTCTCAACATGGAGAGTCACTAATGTCAAAATGATCTTCCTTAAAACAAGAAAAACATTTTCTTGCCATGTTCTGTTCAGTGGCAATAGTCCCACAAATGGCATAAATGTTTCCAACTGCCTCTACTGTTGTCACCCCTCTACTGAATTCAAGGAGAAGAATATGTTAGAAATGTTCTGATTTCTCTGCTTTGCACTCTGTTTTCTAGCATCCACAACTCCACTCATGATCTCCAAATAACAAAATGTCAACATGTAAACTGTAATAGCAACAGTACATTTAGCAGCACATGTTAATACTGTCTGCAAAATTTATTTTGAACACATCTAGTAACATATAAGTAATACATTTAAATGTCATGCATGTGGCAGTTTTACATACCATGCATTTTTATGATGTCATATCTCCTGAACTATGTTAGGTAGGTGGTCCTAATACTCATAGTGATTGTTGCCTGAGAGCAAAGGATATGTGTACCTAGTTTGGTTGAAATTGCATCAGTATTTTATGGGGAGATGTGGAGCACACCCACCCACCCAACCACCCACCCACTCACACACACACACACACACACACACACACACACACACACACACACACACACACACACGTGCATGCATGCACTCACATGTACATGCACACACACACACACACACACACACACACACACACACACACACACATCAATTTTTGGTTTTTACTCTTTGTCAACTTTCCATCTGTGAATTATGAACCTAAGGATTTCACAGTTTTGGTCATACAGTATTCTAGAGTAATTCATACCAATTTCTAATCAGTTTTTATCTTGTAACTCATTTAAATGTCCAATTTAGGCTTTGTTGAATATTTGTTTTGTAAGTCTGTCTGGGTTCATTCTTTTAATGTGTCCATAGAACCTTCACCTGTGTTTTGTAATGTCACTATGGATATTTGTGTATTGTTTACTTTTCTGGCTAGTTCTGAGTCAGTATTGCCTGTCTACAAGCAAAGAAAAGAAAACAAAGTTAGGTGCCAAAAGATGGAAATTCCTGAATGGTTATGCTGAGATATTTAGATTTTGGAACTTGTTTAATTTTGTTGTATTCCAGCTTCAAGAATTTTGGTGCTTCTTTGTTGCAGGTCATGTACACTGTCTTTTCAAAAGATATTTGGTGACTGACTTTTTTCTGCAGTTTCTTTCAAGAGTTCAATTTGATTTTGGGCTGATGAAATGTTGTGAGTTAATATTACTAAACTGTCTGCAAATGCTAGGCAATCTCTACAGGGTGATTCTTATTAATGTTTCAAAACCATGTAGCAATGTAGATGATGCTGAGACAAGTAATTTAATATATGATACATGGGGCCTCAAATGTCAGGAAATACCCCAAATGTTGGACATGTGGCATCACATCCAAAATGTGGAGGGTATTCTTGAGCCCATGCATGAAGTAATGACTGAGTGATGCAATACTTGCATTGAAGCAAACAGTGCAAATTTCAAACACCTTTTGTAAATGTGATCTGTTGCAAATGTAAAAGTTACAAAATTATTGTCCTCAGCATAACCAAGCAAAAGCTGTTCTTATTTTGTGTTTCTTTCCTTTTATTCCTTCTTTTTTGTTTACAGATGTTACATAGCAAAGAAAACAGGTCTTTACTGATAATGATGTAATTTGGAAACTTATAATCATTTACTTGCAGTGCAGTACAGTTGGTTTTTGTTTTACTGTACTTTGTAATAAACTAGCAGAGTGTGCAAGACCAGTAAGTAAATTAATGAATTAATACCTTAATGCAAACACATAATTGCCTCACACAATGAAAAAAATGCTGCCTGCAAGATGCATGACTGAACCCTGAGCCACACACTCTGAAATTGCTCACACAGGTGTGGAGCTACAAAGACGTGCATACTTGACTTGAGTTTGGATGGTCAGATGCAACAGACAGACAGGCTTAACTGCTGCATGTGGTGACTTATGTCAACTGATGGCATTACATGTTCAACATTTGTCATCCATTTTTGAGGTATGTTCAGACATTTGCAGCACCATGTGTCTTGTATTGAATTACTTGTCTCAGCATCATCCATGTCACCTTGGACATTTTTAAACATTAATAAGAATCACTCTGTAGGTAACTTGCCTTTGCCTAAAGTGACTGGCAGGTCAATTTTGAGGACTGATTTCTGTTTTTGCCATTCTTGTATCACTTTCTCAAGGAAGCTATGCTGTAGGTGCAACCACAATGGAGGGTTAAATGTGGAGATGACAAAAAAACCTGTCGCTCTCAAGGACACAGTTGAAAAGTAGTGGAGTCAATCCACCTCCCAGTCTTGTTCCCATTTTGATTTTGAAAGGAACTGAGATTTCCCTCATAAATTTAACCTTGAACTTTGTTTCTGTTTTATAACTGCAACTGTTTTCAGATCTAGACCTTGTTCTTCTAACATCTGGAAGACTGAAGTATGGTCAACTGAGTCATAGGCTTTTTTACAATCAAAAATGTGAAGACAAAATTTTTGCTACATGTTCTCTGGTATCTAAGGATTAGCTTCAGATCGAGGTTTGTTCTGAACACAAACTGCCTGGTCTGAATTTTTGGTTCAAGCTAATATTATGGAATTTGCTCTGTTTGCCAAATATCTCATAGCCCCATCTATGGTCTGCACCTGCAGCTGCATGTTGGTAATCACGTAGACTCTAGCATTGGTGTCTGTGATAGCACTGACATAAATTCTCTGTCTGGTCTGGTCACCAGATCATTTTGTTTGCTGAGACTCTTCTCAATTAAACTCAGTGCTGGCTCCCAAACCTTGCTAAGATTATAGCCACAATCTCAGTTGATGAGATCATCCCTGTTGCAAATATCTTTGGCCTCTCTAATGATGCTCTCCCAGTATTTGGAAGTCTGTGCCAAGATCCTGATCTATTCATACTCCATCGCATGATTGTCAGACAAACAGTGCTCTGCAATTGCTGACTTGTTAGGATACATCAGTTGAGTGGGCCTCTGGTGTTCTTGGCAATGATCTTTAAAGGTCCACATTGTCTTTCCAATATATGTCTTCCCATATTCGCCTGTAATCTGGTATACACTGGCCTCCTGTAAACCGAGATCATCTTTGACACTTCCCAATAATGCTCTTGTATTATTGAGTGGGCAAAAGACAGTTTTCACTTGGTGCTTCATCAATATGCGTCTGATTTTTCCTGATAGTGCACCAGTGTACAGTATAAAAGCAGTTGCTGCCTTTTCTCCATGACTTCTTCCATCTCCACAGGTTGTACTGTTGCGGTCGGGTGGAGAGCATGCCTGATCTGCCATTCTTGGTACCTGTTTTTCAGAATACAGTTCTACTGTATTCCAGCTCCTGGAGAAGACTCTCTGTGCCTGAAACAGTGTGCACCCTGTGTACTATTGGTTTTAGTTCCCCATTCATCTGTGAAGAGTGGTGGCAGCTGTCTGCATGCAAATACAGGTTAGTGTGGTGCGTTTTCTTGTGATACACACCATGGGCTGGGGTGCCATCTACTCTTCTCTTGATCATGACATCCAGGAATGGTAATCTTCTTTCTGCTTTGGTCTCCATAATGAATTTGATGTTGGGATGTATGGAGTTCAAGTGCATCAGAAAGTCAAGGAGTTTGCCTCTTCCATGCAGTCATGTGACCATTGTATCATCCATATGACAGAAAAAAACATGTTGGTTTCCATTTGGATGACACCAGGGCTTCCTCCTCAAACTGCTCCACATACGGATTTGCAACCACAGGCGAGAGTAGGCTGCCCATTATGACTCCTTCTGTTTCTTTGTAGTATGCTCCATTAAACAACAAATACGTGGAGGTCAGGGCATGCCTGAAATGGTCCGTGGTCTTCTTGTCAAATTTCTGACCAATAAGCTCTGGTGACTGTCATAGAGGTACCCTGGTGAATAACAAAATGACTTCAAAGCTCACCAGGATATATGAGTCTTTCACTCTGAAGTTGCTGAGGCATTTTACAAAATCCACAGAATTGTGGACATGTTGAGCTACCTACATAAATGTTATATTGACATCAGTTGTCCAATAGGGTGTATTTTTTATTTTACTGCCATGCTAATGTCAGACACATAATTATCTCCAGCAGCATCTGCATTGTAGCAGATAAAAATGTTACATGTTTTGAAACGTCCTTAAAGTGATTTTTGATGTTATCCCTTTTTTGTTACAGGTGCAGCTAGTGTAGCCAGAGGTCTCACTGGATATATTGACTCATTAGTAAATAATTCTATTTCAAATGCTTGCAGGCAAGCAATGCCAATTAATATTGACTTTTTATCTGATTATCCAGATTTTTTGGCATTTGGACTAACTTTTCTCCTCACAGGTAAGATGATTTTTCTTTGGATATTCAGTACTGACAATCTCATTATAGTTAAAATACAAAACAAACTCTATATTTAAAGGAAACCAAATGAAAATTATAAACTTGTAGTTCATAGATGGTGATGCTATAAGATTGCAAATATGTGACAGTAAAACCATAGAGACATGTCTACAAGTGGAAACAAAAGAAATTAATCTCACCGATGAAATTAAACACAGTACATTGACATATTATATTTTTTGCATTCATGATTTGACACAAGCATATTTTGTCATTTGATGAATCTTTTCTAGCACCCAGGTAGTGCTATCTGCCCAGCCCAGATATACAGCTTGAGAGGTTTTATGAGATCTCCAGATGTAGTTATAGTAGTTTCATGGACACCATGTGAAGTTCTTGTCACCTAGAATATATCCTCTCTCTTGTAAGAGCTGCACTTTCCTGCTGCTTAATTCTAACAATGGTTACTTCCTCCTTCAGGTGGTATGTTGCCAACACATTTGTAGTGTGGCGCCATGGAACAGAAACATTACCTACATTTCTCTAGCATTTGGACTTTTCACTTGAATAATCTGTTCATGAAGCAAATGGAAAAGATAGCAGCTTACCATTTTTGAACATCATGGTTAGCAAAAAGCCAACACAGCACCAGGACATAGGGCCTACTGCAAATCTACTTGTGCAGAGCTATGTTTACTGGGCAGAAGCCATTGCTCTGCACAATGTCATGATGTTTGACACTCCCTGGTGCAGGGAGCACATGTGGTCCAGATCCCGACAGCCTTTCTATTCCAATGGTTATGAATGTACTTTATGTGATCAGACTGCTACAGTCTGACACATAAAATTTATAAAAATTTACTCATTTTGTTTCAAGGGACATTTCCATACCTCAATATACTGATAACCAAATAAAATTAAATATGAAACATAAATTTATGCCAGTGAGGTAGAAAATTGTACCCTCACTGTTATTTCCAACAACAGTTGTTGTGTTTTCATTCTAAAAATAAATGTATATAATAATAAATTATTTAATATTTGCTACACGTATCCTGTATTTAAAACAATCTAAAAACATATCAAAGCTTTTTGGGTAACACATAATACTTATCTTAAAAGCCAGTTCCAAAATTATGTTTCTTCTGCACTTCTGTTGCAGATAAATATGGAAGAAACACTAACAAATAAGATAACATAAAAATTCTTAACTGAAATATATGTGTTCTCCACAGTTCTTCTGGCGTTTGGTGTGAAGGAGTCATCAATCATTAGCAACATAATGGGTGTAGCTAATATTGGTGTTTTAACTTTTGCCATCATTGCCGGTGCATTGAAAGGTATGTAACAATGCTTTTTGTGTTTGTAAAGGCATGATCAAGTAATTAATGTCATAAATGATCATTGAAATATACAGGTAATTCATTTCTTCTCCTAAAGACCTATTCAAAAATATATCACAGTGTACCATTCACTGAAACACAACATTATTAAGTACATGACACAACATTGACTTTGAGTCTGGGATCACAAACTCGTCCACTTGCTGGAGTTGTCAGAAAACAAATGAAAACCAAGTAAAAACATAACACAAACTTGACTTTGACTCTCCTGTACCATTGCCCAGGAGTAGAACATTCAAAGTTGCTTGAAGTGGTGACCCTGGACACCGATACACAGGTGCACTCATTGAATGCAAGAATTATTTACTGCTTCCAGTGTTGCCTGCTGAAGAGAATTATAAGCAAGCATGATACATTCCTGCATGTCCTCTGGAGTTGTTGGAATATCATGATAGATAATGTCTTTAATTCATCTCCAAAGAAAAAAGTCCAGAGATTTAAATCAGGAGACCTAGCAGGTCAAGTAACTGTTCTTCCTCAACCAATCCATCTGGCAGAATACATTTGGTTCAGAACATGACGTGCATGCAAGGGATTATGTGCTGGACATCCATTGTGTTGATACCACATAAGCATTCTGGTTCTTAGCGGCACTTCATCCAGAAGAGGAGGAAGAATTTGTCTGAGCAGTGCCGCTCAGACTACCATTGATGAAATAAGGGCCAATAATTGTATTACTAAGCATCTCTCACCAGACATTAACTCTACAGTGACGCTGATGTTACACCTGTCTAAGCCATTGTGGGATGTTGTTGGACCAATAATGCATGTTCCTTGTATTTACCTGTCCTTTGTTTGAGAAGAAACATTCATCAGTAAATAGAACATTGGTGAAGAAGTTCGGGTTAGCGAGTATTTGTTGCTGCTGTGCTCACTGACAGAACTGCACACAATTCTGGAAATCATTCCCATGCAATTCTTGATGTAGGTGTACATGGTAAGTATGGAACTGGTGACATGTAAGAGTATGATGTACACTGACTTTAGGAATGCCAGTCTCATGTTCAAGCTGTTGTGTGATCACATGTGGATTCATAGCAACGGAAGTGAGAAAAGTAACTTCAGCAGCTTCATCTGTGTGAGTGCTATGATTATTGCATTGTCACAGGTTGAAACTTTCTGTTTCCTGATGCGTCACAATAAGACGAGAAAGATCCATCGGGAAGGTGGGTTCTTGTCAGGATATCACTCTCTGTACAGTTCCACTGCCTGTGTAGCATTTCACCTACCTTCAACACCAACAACAATAAAATAAATGTTATGTCAATGCAGTTTGTAGGAAGGACAGCCTTTACTGTATGCCTACTCTACACAACAGTATTTAAAAGGACTAAACTACTGTAATAAATGTACCCGTATGTAAGAAAACAGTATTGTGATTACTGTTCTGCTAACTTACATTCCGCATAGATGAGTAGCATTCCTACCTTCTCTTCATTGGTGTACATTTTACTCACACAACTCTTCAACTGACGATGGTTGGCAGAATGACAGGTGTGCATTCTACTTATGTTTACATCTGTCCTCTGTCAATGTCAGCACGTGGACGTGTTCCATTACACTGAGTACCTGCACTAAGCACTGGGAGCGTCACATCAATGTTGTGTTATGTAATTAATAACATTGTGTTTCAGTGAATAGTATGCTGTGATACATTTTTGAATAGGTCTTCAGGAGAGGAAATGAATTACTGAATAAAAATACAGGGTGCCATTTGAAAAAGTCATACCACTGTTCATATCTTTGTAAAAAACAAAGCTACTATGAAAGCAATCATGCTGACTGATGTCCCCCTGATGGCTAAAGAACATTTGGATGAAACATTTTGTAATTTGCATCTAGACAAACACTTATTTAGGGTGGTCAAGATAAATGGGACACCCTGTATATTCTGAAATTAGTTGTCCATTTGAAACCATTTACTGTATTAAAGCTGTCACAACTTGTGCCTGTTGTACTTGCAACCTTGTTATCGTGTTCTTTTCCACAGTGAGAGTAAGATACACACAATGTATAATTATGTTTAACCCTTTATTTAGATGAGAAATTTATTTTAAGCCCACATAATAGCAGCAAAGACATTATGAAACATTTCCAGTGCAACAAATATTACCAGTTTTTTGGTAACTAAGTGAAGAAAACAGTAACAGGAATACGAAAAAAGTCAAGGCAAATTATTAAATTCATGGAATGCATGCTGCAGCATGGAGGAAGCATCTCACAGCACTCCTACTGGTCAGCCCTGTTGACATGCATGGCCAGTCAGCTGATTAACTGACATCTGTTTTGGCTAACACCCAATACCACTACACCAGACCCCTTCAGGGAGACAGAGCGAGGTGGCGCAGTGGTTAGCACACTGGACTCACATTTGGCAGGACGACGGTTCAATCCCGCGTCTGGCCATCCTGATTTAGGTTTTCCGTGATTTCCCTAAATTGCTCCAGACAAATGCCAGGATGGTTCCTATGAAAGGGCACGGCCAACTTCCTTCCCCATCCTTCCCTAATCTGATGAGACCAGTGACCTCGATGTTTGGTCTCTTCCCCCAAAGAACCCAACCAACCATCTCAACCATCAGGGAGGCAGAGCCCCCTCATTGGATGAAGCTGGAAGTGACGTCCCTGTAGCATGCCAGGAGGTGTACCCATCATCTGGAACACATTTGCTGTTCAATTGCAGCCAGTGGTGATACCAGTGGGGGTTGCTGGGTAGTGGGCAGAGGTTTCACCTGATTGTGCTGCAGATGTGAATTTTGTCATCTCTAATGACGACATGATGCCAACCAGTATATGGCAGTGTGAGTGGCAGTTTGATGCCTTCTACTCACAACATTATGAATGTACAGGATCATAATTCTCAGGGTATGACTGTTTGCAATATGCCATGGTGTAATGCTTGTCACAGTCAGATCTGCATCAGCTTTTCTCTGAGGTGGGTGACAATACTGGTGCATTAACATTTTCCAATGAAATCATGTATGGGTCCATGAACTCACTGAGAAGCTGTAGGACTTCTCCATGTACCATTTCTGCTGGTGAGGCACCTATATGTGGTTTATACATGTCATGTACGCCAAGCAAAACCAGTGGTAAGGCAGAGGGCCATTGCGATTCATGGCACATTAAGGTGGCTTTAAGTGATCAGTGCCAGCGTTCAGTCATGCTGTTACTGGCACAAAGGTAACTTGTTGTTGTGTGATGCAATGCACCGCAAAATTTACTTAGTTGAGCAAATAGGTCAGATTTAAACTGCCATCCTCTGTCCGTGGTTATACGAAGCAGACAACCAAAATGGGTAATCCAGTGTGACACAAATGCAGGGGCTAGCATCTCAGTAGAAATGTTATCTATGGGAATTGCTTGTGGACAGCACATGAACTGATCTATTACTGTCAGTAGGCAACATTGTCCTTCGGAAGGGGGCAGCAGACCTACTACATCAATATGAATAAGGGCAAAACATGCTGTTGTGTCTGGAAATTTGTTCACTGTCACGGAGACATGGTGAGAAATCTTGCTGACCTGGCACAGTACGCATGCATGAGCCCATGTGTGACAGTCTTTTTTCTATTCCAGGCCATACAAAATGACTAGCTATTAGTCTAATTGCTGCCTTCAAGCGAGGGTGACATGACTTTTGAAGGCTTGCTTGTGAAGTGCCATAGGAACGAATGGGCAAGTTTTCCCAATTGAAATCTCACAATATACAAGGGCTATTCAGAAAGTAGGGAACATTTTGGCATTAAAAAAACTAATTACAAGAAATACATTTTATTATATTCATCTGAAAGAGTGACTGACGTACTACTTTTCCACATAGCCACCAAACACATTGAGGCACTTATCATAGTGGTGGTCAAGCTTTGAATGACCTTCGTCATAAAATTATGCTGCTTGAGACTTCAGCCAGTAGGTCATGCCTGCCTGGAGTTGCTGCATTGCAAGACAGTTCTTCATCTTGGGAAACAAGTAGAAGTCACTTGGTGCAAGATCAGGGCTGTAGGGTGAATGAGGGAAAATTCCCCATTTGAATGAATTAAGAAATTCTTTAGTGTGGTTTGCCATGTGAGGTTGGCATTGTTGTACAAAAACAAAATTTTGGACGTCAGCTTTCCCTGGCATTTGTTTTGAACTGCTGTTCTAAGGCTGTGCATAGTTTGACAGTACCGGGCAGAATTTATGGTTGCTCCACATTTGAGAAAATCAATAAGAAGCACACCTTGCCTATCCCAAAACACTGTCACCACCAACTTCCTTGCTGACAAGGCTTGCAAACATTTTCTTGGTTTTTGGGGAGACCTTGTGTGCCCCCACATCATGGACTGTAATTTTGTCTCACAATTGATGTGTTTCACCCAAGTCTCATCACCGGTTAGATTCTATCCAGTAACAAATCACCATGTTTGTGGTAGGCATTCAGAAATGTCAATTTTGCCCCTATTTGCTGTTCTTTGTGGTGCACTGTAAACTTTTTGACCACCCATCGTGCACAAAATTTGTGGTAGCCTAGCTTTTGAGTGACAATTTCAAACAACGAAGACTGTGAAACTTGTGGAAAAGAAATTGATAGCTCCATTATTGTGAAGTGATGGTTTTCATGAATCATTTCATCAACTTTAGCCACAAGTTCATGTCACAATGCTTGAGCATCCACTCTTCTCTTCATTATGAATGTTGGTTTGGCGATTTTTAAACCAAATGCAGCATTTCCAGACAGAGCATTCACTCATTACATTGTTTCCATACACTTCACACAGTTCATGATGAATTTCTTTAGGCTTTAGGTTTTTTACCAACAAAAATCATTTCACAGACTGCACATCACAACTGGTGGGATTTTTGATTGCAGCGCACATTTCTAATTCGAATATCCAAAAAACCAGACTCACAGAGACTTTTTCAATGTCACAGATGGATGCTGACTGAGAGCGCCTAGTGGCATCAGATGGAAATGTTCCCTACTTTCTGAATAGCCCTCATAGCTTTGTGTTTGTAGCTGGAACATCGATCGACTGAAGTTGAAGGCCAGACGTGGCATCTTGTAAACAGTCTCAAAGTTCCAGGTCAGAGTCCTGTGCTTGGGTTAGCTGTGCAAAATCTATAGTCTTCATGACACTGCTCATCTGGGATAGATGGTCTGCAGTAACATTGTTGATTCCCAATATATGCTGTACATCAGTAGTGAATTGTGCAATGAACTCCAGTTGATTATATTGTCTCGGAGAACACTTGTCATTATTTTGCCAAAAGGCATAGGTGAGAGGTTTATGGTCTGTAAAAATGACAAAAACTCTAGTTTCCAACTGTGTACAGAAGTATTTAATGGACTCCTAAATCACCTACAATTCGTGGTTGTATGTGGCCCATTGTTGCTGCACAGGAGACAGCTTTCGTGAAAAGAATGTGAGAGGCTACCAGGCTCTGTCGACATATTGCTACAAGGCAGCATTGACCAGCGTGAGAGGCGCTTCCAAAGCTGATTGTGCAAGAAGAGCTGCATCTGCTATATTTTTCTTGGCCACTTCGAACATGTTTTTCATCAACTCTGTCCACAATATCAGTGTTTTGCCTTTAACCTTAGGACCAGCTAAAGCTGTAGTAAGAGGCTCTTGGAGTTAGGTGAAATCGGTAGGTGGCCACTGTGGCTGAGAGGTTCTAGGCGCTTCAGTCCAGAACTGCGCTGCTGCTACGGTTGCAGGATCTAATCCTGCCTCAGGCATGGACGTGTGTGATGTCCTTGGGTTAGTTAGGTTTAAGTAGTTCTAAGTCTAGGGGACTGATGACCTCAGATGTTAAGCCTCATAGTGCTTAGAGCCATTTGAACCATTTGACATGACTGATAACCTCAGATGTTAAGCCTCATAGTGCTTAGAGCCATTTGAACCATTTGACATCGGTAGAAATCAAGGACTCCAAAGAATTGTCACAGTTCTTTAGTAGTTTCTGGCCGTGGAATACTCAATATAGCCCCTGCTTTCTCCGGTAGTGGCAGTGATCCCTTAGTTGAAATCCAGTGGCCTAAAGAGGTAACCCCTGTCTGGCCAAAAACACACTTTGAGGTGTTCAACACTACTCCATATTCGTCAAGACATTTAAATACCTCTGTCAGGCGCTGGGGTCACTGAAAAGATGAGTATATCATCAACATATGCAAAAAAGTATCAATAAATCTTTGCTACATCTGGACGGCATTTCTCAATCCAAACATCATAAACAGGCTTTCAAACAGACCAAATGGCATTATAACAGCTGCTTTTGGAGTGTCTCTTTCGGCAACAGGAATCTATGTATATGCCTTTGAGCAATGTAATACGCTAGCCACCTGTTTTTGACATAATGTGTAATTATAATCTTTCAAGAGCGGAGCAGCATACTGCTCCATTATTGTCCTAGCATTCAAGGCTTGGTAATCACCACAAGGATGCCATGAACCATTCTTTTTTGGCACTAAATGAGAGGTGACGACCAAGACGTACAAGATTGGTGAATGAGGCCTTCCTCCAACATTGTATTAAATTGCTCCTTGGCAACAGCATATCGATCAGAAGCAAGACATCTGGGTCTACACAAAATCAGAGGGCCTGCGGTAGTATTGATATAATGTACAGTGTTGTGACATACCTTTTCTGGGGCCTCAGGAGGCCTTGTGATAGCCAGGAATTGTTCTAGAAGTATGGTATACTCATCACTCTGCGACTAGATCAATTTGGCATCATATACTGCCACGCTACATCAGAATCCATTGGCAGATAGTCCCATGATGTTGTCTATTAGGTGGGCATTGGTGACATCTGGCAGCAGTTGATAATGCGCTAAGAAATCAGCTCCGTTATGTACACCATGGTGAAATTTTGCTTCAAGGTATGACATAATCCCATGTCCAATTCGATGTGCTGCATTCCATATGTAGCGATGGTGGAATTATCAGGTGTGGAAATGCAAAACTAGGTGGCTGATTGATACTTGTGTAACTGGGTCCATGGCAAAATATGTAAGTCGAAACCCATGTCCACCAAAAACTTGCATCCTGCCTTGTGATCTGTCATAAAGAGATGCAAGGATGGCGGCTGACAGTCTGGAGTGATTACTTCTGCCTGTCACTTACAACTGAGAAAGGTACAAGGCAAAGTACACTTTTGCGCCTGATCTCTGAATTTCCTGTGGTACCAACACATGTCTGTCCAGGTTGAATCTTCTGCCATGGCAGAGTTCACTGAGAAAGAACTTCTAGATCTTCTACAGAATCATCCTCTACTGTACCTGAGAGTAGTTTGCCCATCTGCTTACTCATTGCATTGACCTTGCTCATGAGACTGTCGTAATCTGCTCATGTTACCACCAAGGTGCTATTACACACCATCATAATGTCAGGGCAGGGGGTCGGCATGATCGTGTCTTGAATTCGATCTGTCAGGTATGCAACAGCATCTAGCCACATGTCCGTTTGCTATGCTATAATGGCCTTCACCTGCGCCGGCAGATGGCTGCTCCACAACATGCATAGTAATGTATCAGGCACTGTGAGCGCATCAACCTTGCTTCTTAAATGACAGAGGTACTGCGATGGTTTTCTGTCACTGACATCCTCTTGTGTGAGAACCTGCCGTACTTGTTCTTCCTGCGAAGTGGACACTCTTCATATTAATTCAGTCTTTAATTTCGCATATGATTCCATGTTCAGAGGTGAGGTTATAATATCTTTAACCTCAGTTGTGTAGCAGTGGTCCAACTGACTGACCACCAGTTTGAACTTAGTGGAGTTGGTGGCCACTCTAGCACAGAGGAAACTCACTTCCATTTGTGCAAACCATAATGCTGGGTTGTGGGACCAAAACAGTGGTAGCTGCACAGCCAGTCTTGATATGGTTGGCACACCAATTTCTGATCCTTGAAGTTTGCTGCTAACCCCAGAAGTTTATTTTAAGCTCACATAACAGCAGGAAAAACACTATGAAATATTTCCATTCCAACGAAAATTCCCAGTTTTTAGGTAACTAAGTGAGGAAAACAGTAACAAAATACTAAAAAAGTCAAAGCAAATAATTAAATTCTTGGAGCATGCAGTGCAGCATGGAGAAAGCATCTCATAGCACTCCTGGCAGTCAGCGCGCAAACCCTGTTGACACCTGATGACCAATCAGCTGATTAACTGACATCTGTTTCAGCTGATGCCTGACATCGCTACAAAGCTTTTCTCTCCCTCAACAATATTTATGCCTTACACTTCTTTCCATCACCAAACTGACGACTTCTTGATGTATCAGGCTGTGTCCTACGAACTAATCTCTTGTTTTAGGCAAGTTGTGTCATAAATTTCCTTTTCCTCCAGTTCAGTTCAGTACCTCATCATTTGCTATTAAATCTACCTATATAACCTTCAGCATTATTCTGCAGCACTGCATTTCAAAATCTTCAATCTTATTCATGTCAGAATTGCCTATTGTCCATGTTTCACTTCCATACAAAGCTAAACTTCAAACAAATACTTCATAAAAGAGTTTCTAACACTTAAATAGATATTACACATTAATAAATCCCTCTTTTTCAGAAATTCTTTCCTTGCTATTTCCCGTCTGCAATTTGTATCTTCTATAATTTTATTTACTATCAATTATTTTGCTGCTCAAACAACAAAGTTACCTTCAGTCTCTCATATCCTAATCTTATTCCCCCAGCATCATCTGATTTACTATGACTACATTCCATTACCCTTCTTTTACTTTTATTGGTGTTCATCTTATAATCTCTTTTCAAGACACTATCCATTCCATTCAGCTGCTCTTCCAAGTCATTGGCCACTACAGTGTCACTGGCAAAACTCAAAGTTTTTATTTCTTCTCCCTATACTTCCCTTTCAGTTTCTTCATTTCCGTCACAGCTTGCTCGGTGTACAGAATGACTGATGTCAGCGATAGGCTACAGCCCTGTCTCACTCTCTTCTCAACTATGGCTTCCCTTTCTGAAAGTATGTCGTATTTATTTTATGTACAGCATAAACAGCAAACCTGAAATTCTATTTTAAGACAGGATTTTTGGTTATTGACTAAGAAAAATTTACAAACTGAGATACATTCACATTCCTTTCAGGATAAGAAGAGATAGTTTGGAGATATTTGTTTCCTTTTTCAACTTTGTCATTAATTCACAAACTAACTTCACTTAAAACAGTTTATAACTGTAAAATAACCCATAAAATATAATGACATTCAAGTGACATAGCAAACAAAACAACAGAATAATATATCAGGAAAACAGAGAGTAAACAAAGATCATAGGCTGAGCCAAAGATGAATTCGTATGGAACCTTCACTTGCACGTAGCACCACATGATACACACACTCTGTGCAGTAGCTTGCATAAACTTCACTAATGCCTCCATTATGTTGCCGTTACTTCTCTTTTAATTGCTGTGTTGTCCAGATCAATTGACAACAGTTGTGTGGTGGTAGCTGCTAGTTTTTTGATAGTAGAGTCTGACAGCCATTGTGGCTACTCCACTCTGCATGAGTTGGTACTAATGGTTCACGACCTGTGGTGATTACACAAAAGGCAGGATTAAGTCAGTTGACATTGACATTGACAGCCATTGGTGTGCCGATTACAATGACAGTGAATACTTTGTTGTGCCTGATAACTACACAGTATCATCCATCTTAGGGTGGCTGAAGTGGCTTGCGCACTGCATCATGTTGGATGAAAATGTAGTGACAGTCACATAGCTTACCAAACACAAATGGGTGGAGTTTCAGATTGCCCTTGGTGGCACTGGACATAGGTGTCATATCTGTGTGTGCAGTTTATTCACAAACTGTGGTGGGTCAATGGATTCATCTTGTAAACTGTAATAGTACTCACCAGGAAGGCATATAGGTTGACCACATATGAGCTCCACAGTAGTTACCTGGGGGTCTTCTTCCAGGAAAACACATATGTCATCATTGCAAACTGTGAGATTGTAACAACACTTTGAGTTGGTGGTGCATATGCTTAACTAAACTGTTTGGCACTAGGTGGTATGTTTTAGTCCTGATTCGATTCATGCTGAGTAAGACAGAGAGTGCTTTGAAGGGATAGAATTTAAACTGCCTTCCCTGGTGATTTGTGATCTGCAAGGGTATGCTGAAATGAGCAATCCACCCATGAAAGGTCACGACAGTTTCATTAGTTGTATCAGTTGCTGGGAATATCTTAGGCCAGCATATATAGTGGTCTGTAGCTGTGAGACAGTGAGTGTATCCTTGTATCCTTCCGAAGGCAGAAGAGGTCCTCTGAGAGCTATACAGATATGTTCAAGTTGTAGATATGGAGAGATGAAGCTTCCTAGTGGTGACCTGACATGTACACTAATTGTATTGCATTGACAGGCCAAGCATTTTCATATGACTTGCTTACAATCCCTGTCATATGCAGCTAGATGAACACTTGCTTCACCATGTTTGTTGTGGTTCTAATCCCAGTGTGCAAAATATTGTTCAGGAAGGTGATTGCCTTTTGACAGAACTTGGCAGTCACAAATGGCAACATAGCAATGCAGCTGGACAGCTGATGGTGATAGTGCAATGCAGTGGAGCAACAAGCCTAATGGTTGCATCAACAAATCATGTAATTCATCATCTGATTGTTGTGTTGCATGAGAAGTTCAAAGTCAATTGCTTCAGAAATAGATTATATGCACAAGAACATGATAGCTGGCATGTTCAATTCTCCTTCAGTGGGGATGATGTTTGTAGTAAGTTGGCTGATGAAATCAAGATGTCGAAGCTGTCATGGTGAATGTTTCTTTGGGCACTGTTGGGAAGCATACAATAGTGGCTTGTGATCCATCACCAAAATGAACTGCTGCCCCTCCAACACGTCTCAGAACTTTTTGATGGATGCATGGGCAGCATGCAGCTCATGGTCATAGGATGACAAATTTTGCTGTGAAGGTGATAACTTGTTGCTGAAGAAGACTAGTGGTTGCCAGTGTCCATCCACACACTATTGTAGTGCCGCATCGATTGCGGAGGCAGAAGCATCAACCATCTCTGCTAGTTGTGCTTGTGGTACTGCATGCACCAAGAGTGCTGCTTCAGCGATGGCAGTTTTCAAGTCAGAAAATGTCATTTCAGTTTCTGGTTTCCACTGAGGTTTATCCTTTGGTCTTGGTTTGCCTTGTATGAAATTTTTTAGTGATGTAGCTAGGAGGGCATGATTATGGATGAAATAACAACAAAAGTTTGTGACACTGAAAAAGTATCATAGTTCCTTGACTGTTGTAGGTCATGGAAAACCAAGTATTGCATGTACCTTCTCTTTTCATTGCCAAATTCCTTCAGCAGTAGTAGAACAGCCAAGAAACAGTAGTAGTATAGCCAACAAACTGAATATCTGATGCCCAAAGGTAGGCTTGAGTTGGTTAATAATGAGCCCATGCTTATGTAGATGGTTAGAGAGTTATCGCAAGTGGGACAGATGCTCAGAGTCTAAGTGTGAAATGACCAAAACATCATCTGTATATTCAAGGGTTGACTGAGAAGTAATGCCTCCAACTCTTCAGCAGTTGGCAGCGTTGGTATGCAGCAAGTACTGGCTTGTTCCGAAGCCTCTTATCTACAGCTCCAGTTGGAGGGAAGCCTTAGCATTGAACAGTTGTGTTGTTACAGTGTAAAGCATGGAACCCTGCACAGACAGTCGGTCAATGCTATTTAAGCAACGTGCAGTCATGGAATTCTTGGCAGCAGAAGGTGTCACCCCAAAGGAGATTCATCAGAGAATGAAAGCAGTTTACAGTGACTGTTGATGTGAGTACTGTGGGTTGCTGGGCGAGTAAGTTTAAAGATGTTGAGGTGGGAACATCTGACCTGCATGACAAACAAAGAGTTGGATGTCCTGTGACAACAGCTACCAAGTTTCACAAGCAAAATGTTGACAGATTGAGTCAGGACAATCATCATATAACTCAGAGAGTAATTGCAAGCACAATTGGCATTTCACAAGAACGTGTGGGTCACATTATTGCTTTGCTTGGCTATTGGAAGATCTGTACACCATGGGTACCCTAGATGCTGACTTCAGAAATGAAAGCACACAGACTTGAAATTTGCCAGGAACTGCTCTCACATTATGAGAATGAAGGTGATGCCTTTCTCCATTCAATTGTGACAGGAGACAAAATGTGGATACACCATTACAATTCAGAGATGAAATGTCAGTCTATGGAATATCAACACAAAGACTCACCCCAGAAAAAGAAATTCAAGATGCAGCCCTCAGCTGGAAAAATCATGGCCACAGTGTTCTGGGATGAAGATGGTGTTAACCATGTTGATTTCCTTGATCGTGGAACAACAATAAATTCAGAGCATTACATCACAATGCTGCGAACTCAGAAATGATGGCTAAAAAGAGTCAGAAAGGGAAAAGGAAATGTTTTCCTGCAACATTACAATGCCAAACTACACACTTCACTTGCCACCACAGCAGAACTTCAGAGACTGAATCTCACTGCTGTACAGCATCCTCCATACAGTCCAGATTTAGCACCATCTGACTTCCATCTGTTCCTGATAATGAAAAACAGTACGCAAGGACATCATTATGCTTCTGATGAAGATGTTGAGAGAACTGTGAGACTGTGGTTGCAGAAACAGAGTGCTGACTTCTTCCATGATGGCTTCAGAAAACTTGTTCATCATTGGCAGAAATGTATTGAATTGGCTGATGATTATGTGGAAAAGTGAATATTGGTAATTAAAGATCGCATTCTAAGGATTATTTCTGCATTTGATTTATTAAAATATTCCCATACAAACCCAATTAATGAAGGTGGAGGCATTACTTTTCATTCAACACTCACACAAAGCAATAATCCAAGTTACATGTAACCTCGTCCATAAATATTTGGAATGTCCAAAAGGCATGTGGGTGAATTCAAACAACCCAAAAGGCATGCATACAGCTGTCTTGGTAACATCATCTGGTGCCACAGATATCTGGTAAAAAGCTCTAGCATAGAAAATATCCTCTTTCTGTAGACATTGGACATGGAATCCTCAGTGTGTGGTATAGGATCTAGACTCATTCTTGCATTTAGCTGTCAATAGTCTCCACAAGGATACTATCCACTGTCCTTTTTTGATATAATATGGAGGGGAGATGCCAAACTGCTACTTGACAGGTTGCAGATAACCTGTACAAGCATGGATGTGAATTCTTGTTTAATCACTTTCAGTTTCTGTGGCGTTAAATGACATGGTCAAACAAACTGGTGGCCCAGGTGTGGTCAAAATTTTGTGCAAGGGAGCTAACATAGGAGCTTGATACATGATACTGGGAAACTCTTTCATAAGTTCAATAAATGGAGTATCTCCAGTTACCACTTATCACCCGGATGCCAGCATCTTCCACATGATGTACTAGTTGTCTGCTAGCTAAGTTTGTGTTAGTGTCCAGCAGGCGTTGATGCCAGAGGTTGGACAAAAGTTGATAAAATGGTAGAAAATCTGCTCCTAATGTAGAATGTGTGATGTCTACCATGACAACATGACAAACTGCATCATAGGCCTAAGTTTAACACTAATGCGGTACGACCATATGTAGCTGTTGTAAAGCCATTGACTGCAAAGAAATGGTAACCACCACACTTATGAGGTGGCAGATGGGCAGACAGGTAGCCTGATACATCTGCAGCTATGTCTACTAAGAACTGTAATTTTGTATCTTGGCCTGTGATAAACAATCAAAGGCTGCCATTCGGAGCATCAGTGGCTGTCATCACTCAGCGTCTGTTGTGTTTTCCTGCTCACAAGGTGGGCTACACTTTGTGCCATGGGTACCAACATACTTTCCAACAATGGAAACTCCAGACAGGAATGTCAACAACGTAGGAAAAGATCGATTGCTATTACCATATTGAAGACATGTCAAGTTGCAGACAGGAATGATTAAAAGACCCTCGCATATAGCTTTTTGCCACAGCCTTCATCAGTAAACCGAGATGCACACACACAGCATTCACACACACACACACACACACAGTAGCAAGCACACTTCATGCATACACAACTGCCAACTGCAGCCCGGGATGCTGGAGTTGGTGGTTGTGTGTGTGTGAGGTGTGCTTGCTTACCCGTGATTTTGCTAGCAACGGAACTATGAATGTTAGCGGCAACAATTTTGTGACACAATAATGTATGGTAATGGAAATACTTCTAAGATCTTGTGGTAGGATGTCATTCTGAATTGGCTGATCCTGTATGAGGGTCATTCCATAAATCATGGCAACTGTGGTAAATCTTGTGATAATGTGACAACATGAGAATTCTGTGATGTGCACTGAGCTGGTATGGCAGTGTGTATCTGAATCCCAACGTAAAATAGTTCTAGTACACGTGATTCTTCAATTTCTCCAGGTGTATTTTATGATGAAATAAATCTACATCTACATCTACATCTACATGATTACTCTGCAATTCACATTTAAGTGCTTGGCAGAGGGTTCATCGAACCACAATCATACTATCTCTCTACCATTCCACTCCCGAACAGCGTGCGGGAAAACTGAACACCTAAACCTTTCTGTTATTTTATTTCTCTTATTTTATTTTGATGATCATTCCTACCTATGTAGGTTGGGCTCAACAAAATATTTTTGCATTCGGAAGAGAAAGTTGGTGACTGAAATTTCGTAAATAGATCTCGCCACGACGAAAAACGTCTTTGGTTTAATGACTTCCATCCCAACTCGCGGCCACACTCTCTCCCCTATTACGTGATAATACAAAACGAGCTGCCCTTTTTTGCACCCTCAGGTGAACAGCCTGATATGAGTGTGCATAGGACACAATATTTCAGGTGCACTGATGTACATCAGTGTAGTTTCAGTTCTCTGAGAATGCAGATGTGTATGCAAGTTGCACTTATGTGAGTGTGTGTGTGCGTGTGTGTATGTGTGTCTACTGCTGCCAAAGGCCTTAATGGCCGAAAGCTATGATTGTGTGAATCTTTTTATTGTGCCTATCGTGACTCAGCACCTCTGCTATATGGTGAGTAGCAACTTTCCTTCTCTCGTATTGTTAACAGATCTTTTTGCATACAAGGACTTATAATCTTACCCTCCCACACATCACTATTAAAATTCTCTGTCTTTGCAAAAATTTTGGAAGCTTCAAGATGCATAAGATATACAAAAGAAGAACTTTTTACTTATCTTGATTTTCTCTTCTTGTTGTTGGCTCTAATTCTTGTTGTGTCTTGTTGCAGCTGAAATTTTGGGTCTAGTGCAGCAGGGGATACAACCCGTCGGCTTTGAACAATGACGTCATTCCTTAGTCATAGATCTTAATGTCTTCACTTCGAGGCATAGATAATAAAGCAGTTCTGTGTTCTAATAAGCACTATCATTAAAATAATAAAAATAATTGAATGTAAATCTAAAAGCGATCGCTTGATATTGGGTGCATCATTAAACGTGTGACTTAATTAACTTAATTATTTGTTTTTTATTCGGCCGGTACTTAATATTTTTCGTAATGATATTAAGGTAATGTGGATTATTAATTTTTTGTTATAGAAAATTTGTAGTGTCTTATTTTCGTTTATAGGAATGGATTTGTCTACCGCTATGAATATGGACAATTTAAGGGAAGTTGTGGGCCAAGATATGTTGACCACAATTTGCTTTTGCTTTTGCTGTTATGTTTCAGTTTCGTTTCTTTACTGATTGCTTAATGAAGTAGGATCAGTTTATTCTATCTCGTGAGATTTTTTTTTAAAAAAGCCAAAAAACTCTTATTATGTACTGAAGGGAGCTAGAACACTAAGAAGAATCGCTTCTCGGCTTTTGACAAGATATTGCTTAATAAAGTAGGATCAGTTTATTCTATCTCGTGAGATTTTTTTTTAAAGCCAAAAAACTCTTATTACGTACTGAAGGGAGCTAGAACACTAAGAAGAATCGCTTCTCGGCTTTTGACAAGATATTGCTTAATAAAGTAGGATCAGTTTATTCTAACTCGTGAGATTTTTTTTTTAAAGTCAAAAAACACTTATTACGTACTGAAGGGAGCTAGAACATTAAGAACAATCGCTTCTCGGCTTTTGACAAGATATTGCTTAATAAAGTAGGATCAGTTTATTCTATCTCGTGAGATTTTTTTTTTTAAATGTCAAAAAACACTTATGCTTTTGACAAGATCAATGTTTATCTCTCTCGCATTCCTTTGTTTCTCAACATTCTCCTCAGCTCTTTCATCTCTGTAATACATGCTCTCTGGCGACTTGTGACGTCATTGTTCAAAGCCGACGGGTTGTATCCCCTGCTGCACTAGTCCCGAAATTTTATAACATTCCAGGTTCGTGAAGATGAAATAACTGATGAAGATTTGCCTGTTTGCTTTGAATATCTTTTTATTTTATCACATTCTTCTAAATCACGCCGACTTAACAATTTCCACTTGTATCATGCCACAAATTACATTATTGGCGTCACAATCAAAAACATGTCTGATTCCATCAGAGGCATGCCCACCACTATGAACTTTCTGTGGTACTAACCATATTCCAAAGAGTTTACAAAGTAAAAGAGTTTACAAACTTTCTTGACACAAAAAGAATCTTTACTAATTTATCGCATTATTTTATAAATGGGTCCAGAATTAAATTTAATAATTAGTGTTAGATTGTGCAATTAATAATATGAATTTTAAGTATACCAGAAATTTTGTAATTTCAAATATTTTTAAAAGAAGAGTAATTTTAACTGCACATACAGAGTACTAACAAACTGATTTCTTTTTACATATTTTAGCCTGAAACATAACACATCATATACAAAATCATATGAAGTTCTTTTAGTTAGGCAGCTGATATAATGTTTACCCATACAAGAATCAATAGTATAAGTGGAATTGGTTATTTCCATTGAAAAAAAGGTAATTTTATAGGAGGGTGACCCATTATAGACTCAACATTACTGTCAAGGTGCAAAGCATCCACAAAACTTGTGGCACATTAATTGACAGAATCTGCATCACAAGAGACCTGTTAATACATAATGTCAAGGGAGGGTAGTAAGGTAGGGAATGAACAATTCAGAAGTGTCAACAGATAAAGTGAACATATTGTTGTTTGTGTTGTTTGTTTTTGTGTTTAAGCTAATCTGAAAGTTGTATGTGCACACACACACACACACACACACACACACACACACACACACTATATGAGTACATGGCAAAGAGCACTGGCTGGATGCACAATGCTCATTGCGCTAAGCATGTGTGTGCGTATGTGTTTGCACTCTAGCTCGTGAAAGGGTTTAATCCAAAAGCTAATAAGATTTTTTTCTTTATTGTGTGTGCCTGATGACAGCTCCATGCTTCTGCTTTTAAGTGAGTGGTATCCTTTATTGCTAAGGTATTTAGGTTCTACCAGCATTTTCCTACAAAACAATATGAAAATATTTTGCATGTATAAAGTGATAAATATTTTCTCATACTTAAACATATTAACAATATGCTCTCAATATTATAGTGTAATTCTCAAAAAACTTTTATTCTCTTTAAAGGTAACATAGATAACTGGCAAATACAAAAGAATGAAATACCTGACAGTTATAATGGTGGTGAAGGTGGATATGTACCATTTGGAATTGCTGGAATTATCAAAGGAGCAGCAACTTGTTTTTACGCTTTTGTTGGCTTTGATGCTGTAGCTACAACAGGTGGGTAAAAGCTTTGCTAGTGATGTTGCCACAAAATTCAGTTATATGTCTCATTAACATCTCCTTTCTTTCAGGAGAGGAAGCTCTAAATCCGAAGCGAAACATTCCTTTGTCTATTATAATCTCGCTGTTTATTGTCTTTTGCTACTACTTTGGAATTTCATCAGTGCTTACCCTCATGCTTCCATACTACCAACAGGTACAACTGGTTGAGTATTGTTTTATTATTTAACAGCTTATGACTGTTTCTTGTCCTCTAACAATTTAATGTGACTGTGAGGGAAATATGAAATATAAAAAGGTGTTTAATATTTTATAACCATTGGACTAATGAAACCAGTTCTACTACAGCCATCAGAAAGTATACTGAATAAAATGTAAGATTTTCTGTCTTAGGATACGAGTGCCCCACTATCATATGCATTTCAAGAGGTTGGTTGGGACTGGGCAGCATGGATCGTAAGTGTGGGAGCAATATTTGGTCTTGGAGCAAGGTAGGCAGTAAAAACCTGCATTGCGTTTTTCTCCTCCTTGCAGTTATTATTATTAGCTTACTTAAAAGAAAGTTACTTAAAAGAAGCTTACTTAAAGCTTAAGAAGCTTTAAAGCTTAAAAGAAGCTTACTTAAAAGAAAAAGTTACTGCTTTTTATAGGCTTTTTACAGTTCATACATTGATAACTATATTTTAATGGAGTGAAATATAAAATGTTGCTGCTTACATTTAGATGGTGATAAAACAATTTGTTGCTTGCATCTAAGTTGTATTGCTGCTGAAAAATGACATTGGTTTTTAAATAGACATTAGAAATCATTCAAAAAAATTGTAATTGCAACTAGAGAGAGACAGATTATGAAATGCCATCCAGGCGGATGGTGGAGACAAAGATGTTTTCAAAAGAAATTTTAGCCACTGGAATGAAGAAATGAATGTTGATGTTTTATATCAGATTGACAGTGAGGACATTAGAGACAGACCACAAACCCATGTAGTACCGTGATGGGGAGGAAAGCTATCTGCTTCCTTTTTTCCCGCACCCCATCATCTTCTGAAGCCACGCAACTGATTTAGGGACACCACAGGAAAGCAAAATCATGATATCCAAACTGGGATTGGAAACCTTATGAATACCAGTCCAGTGTGCTAGTAATTGCCTCATGACACTTGGTCACTGAGATTGAATATATCATGAGAACCAGCAAAATCTAAGTAATCCCAGGTAGATGTTCCATGAAACAAATTTGCAGTTCCAGACTTTACATACATTAATTCGTTAGATAGTAGCAATACAGCTTAAAAAATAGACAGATCTGTTAATTCTTTCCCTACTTACAACTGGCCATTGAATGGCCATTTAAAAAAATTAAATTGCTCAAACTGTAAATGAGACAGACTGCATTTTAAGAGAATGATTTAGATTGTTGATCACATCTGTTTCAGCTTCCTTGGAGCAATGTTTCCACTTCCACGGATAATCTATGCTATGTCTGAAGACCGTTTGCTTTTTCCATTCTTGGGAAAGGTACATCACAGATTTAAAACTCCTTTCATTGGAACCATTTGTGCTGGAATTATCACTGGTATGACAATTGGAATATCAACTCTGATTCAACTTTTTTTTCATGTTGCCCATATCATAAGTGCATGTAAACAGCAACAGTTCATTCTGCAGGCTTAATATGTGTGCCCTTTGAACATATCTGTAGTAACTTAAACAATTATGTCCAGTTGTCTGCTGTCATCAGTTCTAGAATGTCATCATTGTGGTGTTCTTAGATTAAAACTGCTGAAAAAGAGTGATTATTAACAAAACATACCAAGTTTTAAATTTATTAGTACAAAAAGAAAATGGCCATTTGCCAAAGTTGTTAAATTCACAACAGAGATAAGCCAACAAGAAAGTGCAACTCTCACTACTATCAGTAGAAACCCAGCTGGTTCACAGCAAACAATTCAAATCTATGTCTAATATTATGTAATTTGAAACAACTAAAGGTGGCCTACTAGTACCAGAAGCAGAAATTAATGGCCAAACACTAAATCAAACACTGTGTGTAAAATTCTATGGGATCTGACTGTGAACAAATTATAAAGGAGTTGACACACAGATAAACTAATCAACAGGCAGAAATAGAGTAGCAGAGTGGGGTTATGTAATATGTGTAATGATCTGTAATAAACATATTGTTTATCATAAAGAAAGAGAGTGGAAATCCTGACAAGTCAATAAGAAAATCAAAAACCTATCTCACTAAAAATGCTTACAAATTATCAGATTATCTAATTCAAGGATTGAAAATTCCTTCTAGCAGCACAGTAATTCATTCATTCATTCATTTGCCCATTGTGTTTTGTAAATCCTATAATGGTGAAAACCTCCATGGATGTGGAATGAGGCAAGATATATATTTACAGGCAGAAGCACTCACTGTTGGTTACTTTGATAAAGTACACACACAACAAATTACGACTAGCATTAATCTATTCAAACTCATAATTTTGGTAATTGCTTTGAGATTACTTTGTACGTGAGGACAGAAACAGCTTCTTTGAAAACAACCACTGCTCCTCCTCCTTTACTACTCAGCCGATACTTCAAACAAAGCATTTATGTAACTCTACACAAACCACTGTCAGTTGGAAAAGTCAGGATCTGTGTAATAGAAATATTAAACAATGGAAAATCCAGAATGGAATAATGGTAGTATTATGATAAGAATATATTGCTACTCATCATGCAGAGGAGACATTGAGTTTCAGACTGGCACAACAAAATGACAGCTCTACACTTGAGCTTTCAGCTTCATTGTCAATAATACAAATATTATATCAATGAAAATAACCAATTTTTGAAAATGTAATATAATATAATAAAAATATTAGAGTTAATGTAGGATGGAAAGTCTGGCCTTGGCAGCCAGAGACTGTGGTCATGTTTGTGTGAGTTGTGTTTTTAATGTGTGTGTGTGTGTGTGTGTGTGTGTGTGTGTGTGTGTGTGTGTGTGTGTCTTGTCTAATTTTGATTAAGTCCTTTTTGGCCAAAAGCTTTGTTAAGGTATTCTTCTATTTCATTTTACTGCTGAATGTTTGGGGTTTTCCACTTTCCTGGCTAATATCATCTGGCAACTTGTTACAGACTTTTGCACCAGAACATAAAATTCTATTCTGAACCCTAGAGAAGGAAGTACTGTCTATATGGAAATTATTTCTACTTCTAGTATTGTGACTGTTAATTGCTTAGTTCATCCTAAATAAAGTCTTGTTACTAGCCACAAATACCATTAGGCATTGGCATGTAAGTGTAAGAATCCATTTATCTCTGAGGAGGCTTCTACAAGATCTTTTGTTTTGAACTTTACACAATATTCTTGTTGCACACCTTCATAGAATATTCTCTTTGGTTACAATGCCCCAGATAATTATGCCATAGAGTTGAGTGAACATATGAAAAGTACTCTAGCAATATTGCCTGCAGATCAACACAGTGAGAAAGAGATATCTGAGCACAAAGCAGGCAGAACTGAGCTTTTTGGTTAACTTATCCACTTGCTGGTGCCACTTTAGTTTATTACCTGTCTGGATACCCAGGGACTTCACAAATTGAACCTCCTCCAGCATTTGCCCATTGCTCTCTATTCCTGGTAATCATTTGGAATTACATGATATGAGTTGTTGCAAGATTGAAAGTTGAGGTGTCGGCTGTAAGCCAGTTATAACTTGTTCCGTTATCCTCTTGGCTGTGTCTGGTATAGTTGTGTATGGGAACTTTAACAATATGGTTGTATCATCAGCAGACCTCAGGGTTTTGAAGTGTGCTCCAATGCACTGTGTAAACCATGTCTGTAGAATGGCAACAGGAGTGGGCAATCATCAAACTACGCAGCACACCATATTCAATGTTACCCCACTCTGAATATAACCTTATCCCTGTTCTCTCACTTGCTAATGTGAGCCTCTGTTTGACATTGTTAAGATATGACTCCATATAGGCAAGGGGAAATTTTTTAATGACGTACTATTTTAGTTTACCTAGCAGTATTTTAAGACCTACACAGCCACAGGCACTGGCACAGTCACAGAAAATAGCAGTTAGCAATGTGTTGTAAAGCTGGATGACATATAGTAGTGGACTGTAAACGGGCCACTGTTGTTATAGATGTAGGTTACTAATTTCTTTGAAAAATGCTGATGTATTCTTGTAAATATTGAGGTACCATTACTGTCCAATTCTGAGAAGAATGTACATGACAGGAATGCAGCAGTGAGTTGTTTGTGTGCTGTGATGTCCTCTGGAGCAGAGGGGCACACACCATTCTAAAAAGATTTTCATTAATAAAGTTATGTCAACATTGTACCTTTGACTGGCTTGAGGAAGTTTGAGTGACATTAATATATTTAAATGTCTCACTTTTTCAGCATACTAAGACCTCTAAAATACTATCAGTCTGGCACATTGTATGCTACTACTAAGACAATATTTTTGATCATGATACATATTTGATTTTATTCAGTTAAAACATCACCAATATAAAAGCCTTATTATCTGTTTAAGGAGATGTGATGTATGCCTGCAAGATTCACTAGAATTTTCCACTTTGGCTATCATGCTGAATATAACAAAATAAAAGGAAACACTTCAGCATAAACTGCAAATAATTAAATGTAATAATGCTGATACTGAACTCTAGTAGTAAGAAAAGCATTAATCCCCACACCACCAATTGTTTAAAGAATCAAACTCCCATTTGTAAAACAGCTTCAAATGTCTGATTACTTTACAAATGAATTAATGTCTTACAGGTTTTATGTTAAGCATGTAAGTGAGAAAAAGTTTAGAAAATATTGTAAATTATGTTTTGGAAGTCACTAAGTGCACTTGTTATCAAACATTGAATGACTGTGTTCTGGGTAATCTGCACTTCATTTTAAGCAAAAGCTAGTTTTCACACATCTTACTACTTATGAAACCATGTCTCCTGAATTATATGTTGCACAATAATATAATTTTGAGGTATATGCAGTGACATATTTAGATACCATCTATGAAATGTGTTGCAAATAGAGTCAGTAGTAAAGAAGTAAATGATTAAAATGTCATACCTGATGCTGAAGTAGTTTTACTGCATGAACAGCAAAAATGTAAAAAGTGATAAACTTTCTTCTTTTAATCATTTTGATGGTATCAGTGATGAAAAGTTTCATAAAGGTTTGAAATTATGTGTAAAGTTTGTTGGAAATCATTAAGTGATCTTATTCTCAAGTACCGGATACATATAGGTGGGTAATTTGTGAATTAGTAAGTTACATTTTGCAGGCTTTAGCACAAATGAAATTAAACAGTGTAGTGATAGTTAATTGTTAATGTAGTTTCTAAGAGTGGCTTCTCTTTTGCTAATATGTACCTTGACTCACTTCATGTCCCTCAAGATTCTCCTCCTTATTGAGATCTGTGTAATTTTAAGACAAAACTGTATTTTATGGTATACAGACCAGTGAGAACTACACACCTCAAGATCATTGACAATATCCATCTTGAGGAAATTAAGATAACAATGGATGCTTGCAGGAGCCCTGTGCAGAAGCTAGGGAGTTGCAATTACAGTCCAGTTGTGGCTTATTGCAATTTGTCACTGACATGAAATCTTAGGGAAGTGGAAGCCATATGTACATCCTGGATTATGGATATCACAGTAAGGAACCATAAACACCTGCATTTTGTCAGATGGTATTTGACATTGAAAAAAAAATTCCAATGTGCCATACATAAGTTGCACCTGCTGGGCAAAGAATACAATATGTTATTCTCAATTAATAAAACAAAGGTAATGGTATTTAAAAAAGTTGAGTCAGTCAGATCAAAATTTGTTGAACAAGTTAATATTTTTAATCATTTAAGAAGTCAAATAAATTACCAGTATAACAGGATAATAGGCAACAAACTTCATCAGTTTCAGTTTATATGTGGCATTATTAACAGAACCTTAATGAATGGAGTTAGAATGGAAACAAAAATAGTGTCATAAAATTATGGCTGTGACAACTCTGATGTACAGGAGTGAAACTTGTGAAACATGAGTTCTCACAAGAGCTGAAATGGCATTTCTAAGAACAGTGAAGGACTGCACATACCAAGACCCAATTACAAATGAAAAAATTAGAGAAAAACTAAATGTCAAAAGGATAAACTATTCAGTAGAGTCACAGAGAAACAGGCAGAAAGAGCAATCCTGCAGTTATCTGCCCCTCATGTTTTGCTGGATAGTACCTTCTGCCAAGCCAATTTCAAACTGCAACAACAGTCCAGTCTTCACCTCAAAGTACTATTGTATCTTCTCCTAATCAACCTCAATAGTGATGTTTTCCTTTCTGTTGCAATCTACCTCTCCCTCACATCATTTGTTGATTGTCACTGTCTTTATGGTAACTCTTTTAATAAGCTTTGAGAGGAGTAAGATTTACTATATTTTTTTTTACTTATCTTGTTTTCTTGTAGTTGGCTCCAGTTCTTCATGTCTTGGGGCAGATTCTTATAGCTGAAATTTTTGAATTTATAAGTTCTCATCGTTCCAATTGATATAATAAATTTTGAAGTAAGCCTGTTCAGATTTTTTATTTTCTTCACAATAATTTATTCTCTCACATTTTTCTACACTGTCTTTACAATTTCCACATCAACAAAGCCAAAAATTAAATTGTTATTCCAAAATACAAAAATATGTCCAATCACATCAGAGGCATGCCCACTACTACTTCACCCTGCGGTTATAACAACATTCAAAAAGGGTTTACAAATTCTGTTGACAAATAAATTTCTATTAATTTATATTATTACTTTATAAATGAATCCATAAATAAACATAATGAATAGCACCAAACTGTGTAATTAATAACAGAAATGTTAAGTGTGGCAAATATTTTGTAATTTCAAATATTTCTAAAAAAAATATAATTTTAACTGTACATTCAGAGGTAGTACATATCGATTGTAACAAAGAAAATAGAGTGATTTATTTTTACAGATTTTAGCCTGAAATATAATACATTGTGCACAAAATCATATGAAATTCTTTTGGAAAAACAGCTGCGACAATATTAACCTATTCAAATTCAAAAATATATTTTTAGTCTCGACTACTCCTGGTGAGGAAAGGTAATACTAGAGGAGAGTGGCAATTTTTTTCCAGCTCCCTGAACAGCCACATGATCAACCATCACTCCTCTCCTGCAGACCAATTTGGGTCAACCTTCTAAACATTCCTCAGCCTTCACCAGTGCCTCCCATAACCATAATAACTCGCAATCACAAGAGCCTACCACATCAGTGCAGTGTTCTCAATCTCTCATATAAGACACATTCCTCTCGTAAATTATCTTTGCTATCCAAGGGTCTGACTTTCAGCCCTAAATCTGTATTTAGTCATGCTGCTTTAATGAATGACTTTCTTTCTTTCACAGGCAATGTCAACTGCAAATATCACATTGCAACCCAGTCCTAAAATATTTCCGACAGCTAACCTGACATTGAACCCTGCCTTCAACAATTCTGACCACAATACTAACTTATCCACCATCACTATCTTCGAAGAATTCCTAACATTTAGCATTATAACAACGAAAATAATATTGATAATATAATGCAAACAGATAGATATAAAATGTATGCACCAATTGGCGGCAGAGGAACACATACACACAAAAGTATTTAGCTTTTACAAGCTTTTGGAGCCAGTGGCTCCTTCTTCTGGCAGAAGAGTTGAAGGGGAAGGAAGAGGGGTGAAGGAAAATGACTGTAGAAGTTTAGGGAAAGTGGTACAGTTCAGAAAAGTCACCCAGAAGCCCAGGTCAGGGAAGACTTACCATTTGAGATGAGAAGAAAATTGCTTCATAGTGCTTTCTCAGGTCCCTAAAACATGACCCTAACCTGACCTCTGCAGAACTCCAGACTCTTCATTCCCTAAAAGCTGATGACTCTACCATTATCCTCCCAGTTGATGAGGGGTCTACCACTGTGGTACCTGACTGAAGGGAATATGTAAGCAAGGGTTGGCATCAGCTGTCTGATGCCTCTGTGTACAGCATCTGCCATCAGAACCCTGTTGCAAACTGACCTACAGGCCCTCCTTAAAATCTTAGGTCCCTCACAAGAACTAACACTTCAATTCATAGAAGTTCTTACCCCATCCAAACCACACACCCCCACCTTTTCTCTTCTTCCTAAGATCCATAAACCCAATCATTATGGCTGTGCCACTGTTGCTGGCTTCAAAACACCCATTGAACATATGTCCGCCTTAGTTGATCAGCACCTGCAATCCATAGTACAAAGGCATACCTCCCATATTAAAGGCACCATCCATTTCCTAGATCATTTGGAATCTTTGCCCATCCCATCTTGCCTGTCACCATTGATGCCACCTCCCCCTGTATCAACATCTCCCATGTACATGGTCTGTCTGCTGCTGAACATTACCTCAACCAGCATCTACCTGATTCCAAACCTATGATGTGCTTCCTGCTCACCGTAATCTATTTTATACTTACCAAAAACTACTTTACCTTTGAGAGGCAGACATACAGACAGTTCAGGGGTACAGCCACGGGAACCAGAATGGCTTCTTCCTACACCATCCTTTTCATGGGCCACTTGGAAGCATATTTCCTGGGATCCATTAGCCTTCAGCTCTTGGTTTATTTAGATACATTGATGACATCTTTGCCATATGCAGTCATCATGCAGATGACCTGTTAAAATTTTTGGAATCTCTAAATACATTCTCCCAATTAAATTTCACATGGTCCTATTACAAATCACATGCCACTTTCCTTTATTTTGACCTCATCCTCACCAAGGATCAGCTACACTGTTCTGTTCACATTAAGCCTACTAACAAACAATAGTACTTACATTCTGATAGTTACCATCCATTCCACGTCAGACATTATCTGATATACAGCCCTGGTATTTAAGAGAAACATATTTCTTCAGATGCAGACTCTTTACTGCATTATGCCATCATTCTCACCTCAGACTTCACTGGATGTAATTACTACTTCATCTTAGTTCAAAATCAGATTTTCTAGGCCATCACATCCAATCCTGGTACTTTTGATCCCTCCAAAAAACAACTTAGGAGTACACCTCTTGTCACTCAATGTTATCCTGATCTTGAATGTATCAATCAGCTATGCTGATAAGGCTATGACTTCCTAAAATCATGCCCTCAAATAAGGTCCATTTTGCCCAACATTTTGCCCACCACATCTAAAATAGTTTTAAGTTGCTTCCCCAATCTCTGCAGTATCCTGGATAGATCCTATGCCTCTTCTGCACCCATTTGCCTGCCCTATGGCCCCACCCCTGTGACTGTCCCCACTGTAAGACTTTCCCTATGCATCCTCCTACCATCACCTATACCAACCTTGTAACTGGTAAAACAAACACTATCAAAGTGAGAGCCAACTGTGAAACGACACATGTTGTGTTCCAGCTGTTATGTAAACAAAATTCCACCTTTTAAGCTGGTGTGACTACCACCAAGTTATCAGTCAGGATTTCTTGGATATAGACAGAGGTATACACTGGCAACACACAATATCTTGTTGCAGATCATGTTCTACATGACAGTCATGATCCTGGGTCCTGTTTCCCCAGATGTGTCATCTGGATTTTTACTTCAGATTCTAACATCTCAGAACTCTGCAGATGAAAACTGGCATCACAATATATCCTCAGTTCTCACCACCCATCTGATTTTAATTTATATTAATTTCTTTGGTCTCAGCATCTCTTCTCAGTAACTATTCCCTTCTTCACTCCCTTTTAGTTTTCTATATCTTTTGTTCCCCATAGCTTTTATTTTTTAACCTGTCTATTTTTCCTCATCCCCAACATTTACCACATACAATACACTTGTCTTTCCACTCTTATTAACTCTTGCATGATGTTTTGTCAGTAATATCTGTCTTGCTTATTACCACATCTTGTACCTCTAAGTTCGTTGGTCTTCAAATCTCACCCAGCGAAGTCTCCATCAATCAGTCTTTCCTTCTCATCCTGCCCAGTAAGTCTCCACTGACCCAGGCTTCTGGGTAACTTTTCCAAACTCTCCCCATTTCCTAAATGTTGTCAGTAATTTTTCTTCATCCCTCTTCCTTCCCCTTCAATCTTTCTGCCACAAGAAGGAGCCACTAGATTTGAAAGCTTCAAAATTTCCCAAACATTTATATATGTGTGTTCTCCTGCGCCACTTAGTGAGTAGATTTTTATCCATCCAGCTATAAAACAACTGTTGAGATACAACTTGAGAGAATGAAGAAATTGTGATGGACTCAAAATGAGGAGGGCTCATCAATAACCTTTGAAGATGCAACAAGCAGATAGCCTAATTCATGGAAGGGAAGATGAAAATAATGATGATCTACAGCTGCTCATTGTATATACAGCTTACAAGTTCTTTACTGATGCCAAACTTTAAGTCACCCTGCCATAGAAATGATTATCATGAATTTCTTGCAAGGAATAATACCTTTTGGGATGTGCACAAAGCTTGGCATTATGGCTTTTGTTATAGCATAAACACCAGTGCTAACTCAGGATGTGAGACCGTGGTTACCACAGGTGCTCATCATAATTTTAAATCTTCCTGAGACACAGGAAATGAAGAAAGGAAGATTAAGGATCTTTGCCAGATTGACAATATGATCATTGAAATCAGAGCATAAGATTAAATTTCAGATGAATGGGAAAAGGATATGAGCTGTATTCCTTTCAAAGGAATCATCCCTGCATTTCCCCCAAGCTAATTCGGGAAAGTGCTGAAAAAACTAAATCTTTATGGTTGCCTGAGAATTTAATCACTGTTCCCTCTGAATGGGAGAGCACTGTACTACGTTGCTCATATGAGATATGGGAGACTTGATACTTCTGGAAATGTTTTTGACATTTTGATATTTTATGAACTTTTAGATAAACACTAGAGCAATATTGCAATATTCACATGTGGATAAAGGTAACTAGTATTTTTAAGTCAAGTGCTAGCCTCATTGGTTTAGGCTCTATGGGGAATGATCTTTGTATAGAAAATCATATAGTGATTATTGTGGGAGGTGGAGGGGTGCCAGGAACAATTCAGACTGTAAACTCAGCTACACAACTGAGAAAACACCAACCACATTTCTGGGTACGCTCCTCACACTAATATGAAAATGTGACAAACTAAGTATTGTTTGAGATGTTCTGTCAAACATCTAAGTACATACTTCAGGAGAGTCATACAAACATATCATCATTTGACCATTGGATAGATCCCCATATGGATGACGTAGCAATAAGCATCCCTGGCATAGAGAAACAACTGAAAGATTTGAAAACAAATAAATCACCAGGCCTGGATGGAATACCTCTTCAATTTTACAAAGAGTTCTCTACAACATTGGCTCCTTATCTAGACTGCATTTATCATAAATCTCTCGCCCAGCACAAAGTCCCCAGTGACTGGGAAAAATTGCAGGTAACACCAGTATATAAGAAAGGTAAAAGAACGGACCCACAAAATTACAGACCAATATCCCTAACTTCAGTTTGCTACAGAATCTCTGAACATATTCCCAGTTAGAAAATAATAAACTTTCTTGAGACTGAGAAGCTTTTGTCCATGAATCAGCATGGTTTTAGATGCTCATGTGAAACTCAGCTTGCCCTTTTCTCACATGATATACTGTGAACAATGGATGGAGGACAACAGGTAGATATCATTTTTCTAGATTTCCGGAAAGCATTTGACACAGTGCCTTATTACAGTCTGTAATGAAGGAACGAGCATATGGAATAAGTTCATGGATATGTGTGTGGCTTAAAGAATTCTTAAGTAAAATGGGGTCCAAAATGAAGCAACAAATGGAAATTTAGCAAGATTGCATTTATTCTGCCACAAAACACTATAAGCAGGTGATAGTAAAGTAGGAACAATGTATAGAATGCAGAGCATAAACAACTGCAACAAGCATAATGATAGACAAAGGTGTTCTTCATTCGTTCCAACTTAACAGGTTCGCACACAGATTCTGAAACTGGGTAATGTGTTCCGTATGGGATGTGGCTTCCTCTGGAAACAATATAGGCCTGACAATGACAGGGCATGTTGTGAATGATGTCATCAATCTCATGGTAAGGCAATAAAGCCCATTTTTCTTGTAGAGTTGCTCACAAGTCTTGGAGAGTGGTTGATGGATGCTGATGTGATGTAACCACCTTGCTAGTGCATCCCAGACATGCTCTAAGGGATTAAAATTGGGGGAGCGAGCAGGCCATGCTGGACATGCAATATCTTCCATTTCTAAGAAAAGATCAATCACCTGTGCTCTACTAGGTTGAGCATTATCATCCTTGAATACAAAGTCCAAGCCCACAGCACCTTGCAACAACTGTACATGAGGTCCCAAGATCTCATCATGATACCTAACAGCAGTAAACCTTGCCGATTCACCCATACAATTTCACAAAGAGGTGATGGAGTGGTTAACATAATCCCTGCCCACAGCATTAAGGATCCACCCTGATATTGGTCTCTTTCCACACTGTTTGGGTCCCAAAATCATTTTCCATGTGTCCTCCAGATGCTAATCCACCAAGAATCGCTCTCCAGACCAAATCATAACTCATTGTGAAAAGAACAGACCAACTCTGTTCAATCGTCCAGGTGGCATGTTGACAACTCTGCTCTAGACATTCCCTTCTGTGAAGATACATCAGAGGTAAACATACAGTGGGTCTCCAACAATAAAGGCCATCTTACTGTAGCCTTCTGTTTACCGTTTGCCTCAATACAACACATCCAGTGGGTGCTGTGAGGTCAGGTGCCAGTTTCCATGCAGTACCAAGGCATTACCATTGTGCCCTTATAGCCAAATTAATAGTCCTCTCTTTCTGATATCACATGTGGTTGGCCCTGCCCTGGTCTTTGGGTTACAGTTTTGTTCTCTATAAACTGTCGCAACATCTAAGAAACAACAGAACAATCCACAGTAAGCCATAGGGCAACATCAGCTTGCAACTGTCCTGCTTCCATTCTTTCTGTGGTCCCCCATTGAAGAGTGTCCAATATATTTCTTCTCTGTGCTGTACTGCACCATCTGTGACTGTGCACGCAGTAATTGTGGTTATGGCACTTCCCAGCAAACACTACCTGTTTGATAGATGCCATGACATCATTGTTTACGTGGTTGTCTGTTGACTGTAATACCATCTTCCGTGCAGAACATGATCAAATGGTTCAAATGGCTCTGAGCACTATGGGACTTAACATCTGTGGTCATCAGTCCCCTAGAACTTAGAACTACTTAAACCTAACTAACCTAAGGACATCACACACATCCATGCCCGAGGCAGGATTCGAACCTGCGACCGTAGCAGTCGCGCGGAGAACATGATCATATGGATATCTGTTGGCAGTTTGTATGACTGCATCATGAATTAGACACAGGATGGGGAAATAGCACTTTGTTGCTTTAATTTTGGACACCAGTGTGATAGAACCCAGTATGTTTTCCTCGACGGCGAATGTTCAGCAGAGACAAGGATGTCATCAGGAGTGGTCCAGGGAAGTGTGTTAGGACCAGTGTTGTTCTCTATATACATACATGATTTGGTAGACAGGATGGGCAGCGATCTGCCGTTGTTTGCTGATAATGCTGTGGTGGATTGTAAGGTGTCAAAGTTGAATAACTATAGGAAGATACAAGGTGACTTCAACAAAATTTCCAGTTGGTGTTATGAATGGTGGCTAGTTCTAAATGTGGAAAAATATCAGTTAATGTGGATGAGTAGGAACATTAAACCTGTAATGTTTGGATACAGTATACTAGTGTCCTGCTTGACACAGTCAAGTCATTTAAATATCTTGGCATAATGTCACAAAGCGATATGAAATGGAATGAGCATTTGAGAACTGAGGTAGGGAAGGTGAATTGTCAACTTTGGTTTATAGGGAGAATTTTAGGAAAGAGTGATTTACCTGTAAAGGAGACTGCATATAGGATGCTGGTGTGATCTATTCTTGAGTACTGCTTAAGTGTTTGGGATCCATACCAGGTTGGATTGAATGAAGACATCGAAGCAAATCAGAGGCGGTTTGCTAGATTTGGTACCAGTTGGTTTGAGCAAGATGTAAATGTTACATAGATGCTTTGGGAACTCAAATGGGAATCCCTGGAGGGAAGGCAATGTTTTTTTTTTTTTGAGAAATGTTATTGAGAAAATAAAGAGAAGCAACATTTGAAGCTGACTGCCTGATGCCCAACTCCTTAAACAGATGTTTACAAGATGATTGTGGGTGAGCACCACATATTATTCACAAAGCACATTTTCAAATAATGAAGGCTTTTCCCTTGAGGATGTGTTACTCCAGAACATTACTCCATATGGCATTATTGGTTCCCACCACCCCTAAGAACCAGCCACAAAGGAGCACACCCCTTCATTATCCAATAGCACATTAACTAGTTTTGTTTACCATTTCTTCTGCTGCTGTACATTCGCTTTGGTTGATTACAGTACTACTGTCATCTGCAAAAAGAAGTAATTCTGCTTGTTGTATGTTAGTTGGCAGATCATTTACAAATACAAGGAACAATGGTGGACCTAAGACTGAGCCTTGGGGACCACCAGTCATATTGTCTCTCCAGTCAAAGAAATCTCCCCTGATTACATCAGTAGCATTACTAAGTACAAACGTCTGTGTTATTTTGGTTAGATATGACATCGATCACTTGGCTGTACCATTACTCTATAAAACCACAGTTTATCTAGGAGGGTATTGTGGTTTACACAGTCAAATGCCTTAGATAGGTCAGAGAAAATAGAAACTGGTGCTATTTTGTTATTTATTGCTTGTGTAAATGGCATTTTCAGTAGAGCAACTCTTCTGACATGCAAACGGTGATTTACTGAGGATATCATTGTGGCTCAGATGGGATACTATTCTAGATACATCACCTACTCAAAAACTTTGGAAATGATGTCAGCAGTGAAACAGAGTGGTAATTATTAATTTCCCTCCTATCAGCTTTAGTATGGAGGGGTTTAAGAATGACATATTTCAGTCTCTCTGGGAAAATGCCATGAGTAAGTGATGCATTATGTGTTTCAGAAAAGACACAGCTTATATTACATGGGAACAGATATTTAGTACTCTGTGGGAAACACCATCACATTCATATGAACTTTTATTATTGAGGGAATATATATAGGTTTTTTTTTGGGGGGGGGGGGCGGCAGGGGGATAGAATTTGGTGATATATTCATGTGGTTGAATTTTATGAGCATTGCGTTTTCAGTATGCTGGTGTGCATTTTCTCTTGATCTGTTTGTCCATATATTTTCTACTCTATGAAAGAAATGATTATTAAATTCATTTGCTACCTGTGGCTCATTATTTATTGCCTTTCCATTTCAATCAATAGTTGTGTTATCCTGTTATTTGGCCTGTTATCATATCTCTAGTTTCACTACATTCCATATACCCTAAGACTGTTGTCAGAATTATTGATTTCTGACATAATGTGCATGTCCCTTGATTTTTAATAACTTTTCTTAGTAATTTGGTAGTGTGCAACTAGTGCAGGATTTTTACTTGTTCCTGCAAACAGACCCAATTCTCTTTTTCTTTCAGAAGATACTTTCATCCCTCTAGTGCTCCAAGAATTTTTACAGAGCAATTTAAATGTCAGCTTGTGTGGAAAGCTATGTTCAAATAATGATATGAATTTATCATGGAATAGATCATATTTTGTGTCAGCAATTGGTTCATTATCAATTTCATCTGAGGTCATGTCTTATAAACTATTCTTAAGAACATTTGTTCTGGGCTCATTAATTATTATAAATGATTTCCACTGAGGAGTAGCTATGTTGTAAGGCATCATCTCATTTATCCTAACTGTGCACCGTCATGAGAGAGAACATTTATTACTCGATGTATGGTTATTCCCTTGCTTTCAGCTTCATCAAAGAAAACATTATTATTAGGGTACAACCATCTTTATCTACCAGTGTTGGAAAGTTAATTACTGAGATCAAATTGGAGGATCCAAATAAGGCTTCCATATCATTTTTCCTAGCATGATCCTTCAGAAAATATACACTGAAACCACCACAGACTATTAACTGTTGGCTGCTACCTGATAGATAGCTTACTAAGGAATCCAAACTTCTGACAAGCAATTCAAAATTTTCCACTGGGTATCTATATACTGTTACAATTAAAAGTGAACTATTGTTCAATTTTAATTCATGAGCACACAATTCTGTGTGTTGATCACTACAAAATCTACTTATCTCAATGGGTATGTGTATACAGTTACTATTAAGAGTGAACTATTGTTCAACATTAATTCACAAGCACACAGTTCTGTGTGTTGATCACTACAAAATCTACCTATCTCAATGTTTCTAAACTTGTGTACTGCTTTAATAAGTGTAACAACTCCTCCTGTTTCCATATTAGTTCTACAAAAGTAATCTGCTAGAGTGTAATCTTTTATATTTAACTTCTCTAGCCTTGTGGTTACATGGTGCTCAGATAGACAAAGGATGTCAGTCTTTTTAGAGCTCTCTAAATATGCTAAACAGCCAAGAAGTTCTTCTACCTGATTATCAGTCCTCTAATTTTCTGGTGAAATAAGCTAACCTTACTTTTCTGTACATTCTTAAATATTTTGTGTAACTCTTTTGTTGTTTTAAATTCTTTCATAATGGGGTGCCTGAAGGCTTACTCTAACATAAAAAAAGGTATCAGTCCTCTAATATTCTGATGAAATAAGCTAACCTTACTTTTCCTTGTATTCTTAAGTATTTTTACAACTCTTCTGTTATTTTAACTTCTTTCATAACAGCTTGCTTGAACGCTGATTCTGTGTGATGGTGGCCCATCCATACATTTTCTGTAAGGTCAGCCGACCTATCTTTCCCTCTCTTCCTCTCATGAAGGCCATGTATACCCTACCTGCCAATTGCAATAACAGCACTTGCACAATTAATGTCCAGAAGCATTCAGTGTGTGTGTGTGTGTGGGGGGGGGGGGGGGGGGGGGGGAAGCAATGTCTGTCAGGTTCTCGTAATTTTGAATATTTTCATTAGGCGTTTTATGGAGAAAACTTTTCTGAATGATAGAGCTGCTGAATAATTATAGTCACAGTTGCAACAACCAGCAGAAAAAAGGCAGCTCAAGTTGCACAAAAGGTGACAACTGTGATGCATTTAGATTTTTCTTCAGAACATAGCAAGCTTATTAAGTAAGAAAGTGGATCATCACATATCAATGCAGGTAATTAAAATCTAAAGGTACTTTTACAGATGGACTGTTCATAACAGAACATCGTCTGGAGGTCATAAAAATTTAACAAATATCCATTGATAGATAAAAGTTAATATTCCATTATACAATACAAGTTAGGCCTAATGTAAGGAAACAGGGAGTGACTATATACACAAAAATGTCAAATAAAGTCATTGTCACTGTACCTAAATTAAGCCACAATGAACAGTTCTTCAAGTGCAGTACTTCATTAATAGATTTTGAAGCATGCTAGAGAACACTTCTGTCAACCTACAGGCCATAAACAGAAGTGTTTTAAACTTTGACCTGTGTTCTAGGGGTAGCATCTTTGACTGATAATAAAAATGTTCTAGGTCTCAGATCCATATCAAGCCACTCCTTAAATTTTGAATAAGAATCATCAGCAATGATGGCTGAAGGCTTCCAGTGTGAAGATTCACACTACTTTTGCCAATGGTGCTGTCAAAGAGGATGGACGTGTGGACAATCTCTTGCCTTTGGCATAGGAACCTACCTATAAAAAAAGGAAGCATCACCAATGATCAACAGCATGAGGATGCAAAATGCAGTGGAAAACACTGTGTTAAAGAGACCTAATGTGTATTCACAGGACATGTGGCCTCTAATTTATTCATGGCGGGCCACTACACAACAGTCAGAAGATTGATAACAAAGAAAGGAAATAGGGAGGTCCAATAAGACATTATTCTTGATATCAGTTTTGATCCACTGTATCATATGTACAATTTTAATAAAAAATAGTCAAAATTGCAATAATTTATTTATTTTTAATTCCAGTAACTAGTTTTTGTCTACAAGATGAAGGTGGTCTTGTGTATGGAAACCAGTTACCAGAATCAAAAATAAATAAAATTACTGTCATTTAGACTGCTTTCTATTAAATAAGAGTTGAAATAACTGGGAAGGAAGTATTGCATGTGGAAATTCCAGTATTGATTTCGTCTTGGATAGCACTGATCAAGGGCAGATAGAGTTGCTGATGTCTAGCTTTGGTTGGATCTGCACAATTACATTTTCAACAGTGATGGAAGGGCATAGTGCAACAACAGCTTATAATTTATTTGTAAATCCAACTGTCTTGCCTGAAATAGATGTGAGCCAAAAAATAAATGGTTTAACTATTAAACCAAGAAAGGAAACACTCAGTTTCACAGAATTGTAAATGCTGATTCATTTACACTTTGAGAATTTGCCATTTATGTATTTGTTGCAGAAGAATGCAAAGGGTTACTTCAGATAACTATTTACTTCCATCTCACAAATGCTCAGAAAACAAAGTCTCAATGTGTGTAAGGAGGTACCTCCTTCCATGCATGCTAGTCCGAATCTCTTGATAGAAACTGTTTTTTGTCTCCCACCTCTATCAATTTTGAAGATGTGGCAGGCTCTTTCTATCACTTTGTAAGGGCCAGTGTATGGTGAAATCAGTCAGGGAAAGTCACACATGGGACATCTTTTCTAAGTCCTTGAGCCCTAATACCTACCATTTGCCAAATCTGGTGAGGCTGGTTGATTAAATGTTCCTCATTTTATTATTGAGCCATTGTGCAAAATGTGTACAAAACTGTGGTTCACTTTTCTGTGTGGAGTCAGACGAGATTAATTCCCTTGGAACCCACAATTGTTCACTGCGAACTAATTGTGCTGGAGAGCATTAAATATCCTCCTCTATTGCCTTGGGTAATCCAAATAAGACTAGGGAGAGTGCTTCTGCCCACTCTGATGGACTATGCATTAACAACATCTTGAGTGTGCAGTGGAAGCATTCCATCATGTTGTTACTGGTGGGATGATAGCTTGTCATGTACAGATAGTTCCAGCCAAATAATAACAGGAGCTTGATGATAGCTGGCTCTCAAATTGCCTTTCACAATATGTAGTAATATCATGTGGTTGGCTGAACATGGAGAACCTTGTGTGCACCAGTTCTTCTGCCACTGACTCTGCCAATATGTCAGTAGGTATTGCGACTTCTGGCCACCTTGCAAAATGATCGATGATCACTAACAGATATTGTTGTCTCATAGAGCTCTACAATGGGCCAACAATGTCCACATGGGGATATGAAAACCTGCCTGCAGATATTGGAAATTGAGCAATCAGTGTGGACACATGCTTTCCAACCTTGTTTCACTGACACGTTAAGCACATGCTTGCCCACACCTGACAATCTCTTTGCATCTTGGCCTACACCACTCTGGCAGTGACCATCTTAGCTGTAGCTTGCACTCCTGGGTGTTTTAGATTGTGTGGTGCTTCAAAAAGTTGCCAGTAACATGGTTCTATAATTTAAGGCCATTGCTGACTTCTCGCAACATGCAAAATTCCTTCTGAGACCTCTGTAAGTGGTACTCATCTGTCATAATCCCAAGTTTCCATTATGGAGAATACAGTGTAAAAAAGGATCAACATGCTGCTCTGATGCTAACTTGTCCCAGTGAATAGATCATAGACCGGCACAGTTCCAGGACAGACAATCTGCTACCACATTCTCCTTTCCTGCTATGTGCCACATGTCTGTTGTGAATTGAGGTATATATTCAACATGCCTGTACTGATGCAGTGATGTAAGCTCCATGCTTCATTGGAAAATAGCAACCAGGGGCTTGTAGTCCGTGAAGAGTGTAAAATATCTCCCCTCTGTGGCTGTGTGAGAATGTCAGCCTGCCAGGTACATGGTTGATGGTCGATGCTGCTCCATTTTTGTTGTTGTTGCATCAAATTGTTAGAGGAGACTGCAAGTGGCTGCCACTTCCCATCTACCTTTTGTTGCAACATTGCACCTACCACTATCTGGCTAGCATCTACCATAACAGCCACAGGAATGCCTGTTTTGGATGTCCTCGGAAGTCCAAGGAATCTTTCAGTTGCCTGTAGTATCCTTCTGATGAGCAACTTGTGAGTAGTTCCTGGGTTACTGCTAGACTAGGCAGATAGCATGCCAAAAGATCTCCAAATGCCTTCGTGCTTACTGGGAAGAGGTATTTACTGCACTGCTTTGACCCGTTCATGTAATAGTGCCAACCCTGTCTCTGAAACTAAGTATTCCAGGAAACAAGCTTCACTCTTCCCAGGACACACCACATCATTAATGATGATGCTGTAATCTTGCAGCCTGTGGAAAAGCTGGTCTGTATACTGATCTACTGAAGCAGAGAATATTAAAATGTCATCCATGTAACAAAACACAAATGGCAACTCCAACAGCACTTTGTGCATGAACGTCTGCCAAATCTGTGTAGCATTCCTGAGGCCAACTGGCATGAAATGGTATTTGAAAAGTCTGAAGGACATGGTGGCTATTGTTTCTTAAAGATCCGCTGATGCTATGGGCATATGAGAATATGCTTTTGTATAATCTGTCACACTAAATACTGTCGAGCAACTAGTGGTATTGTTGAAGTCTGTGACATTCAGAATGGGGTACTCATCCAGAATTTTGCATGCTGTGAGTGCTCTGTAGCCACTATATATCCTCCTGGCTTTATCTTCCTTTGGAATGATATGAGTTGGTAATCCCTATGTGCTGTTAGATCTAGTTTAAATACCTGTTTTTAGCAGCCGTTCAAACTCTACCTCCACTGCGAGCAGCTTATTTGGAGCCAGGCACTGCAGTTGACAGGAGACAGGCTGCCCTCAAGTCATACAGATGTGATGCTGTGTGAAATGCTTGCATTTCCTAATGCCACTTGCAGACTCTGTAAATGCTAGGAAGTTGGGCAATAAATTGTGAAATGGCCATCCTTGGGCAGTGTTGTAAGGTTGCCTACCATAACCAAATTGTAGCACCTTCTTGTGTTCTTCTTGTGTGGTGTACCCACAGGGTGTATACGTGGACAAAGAAAAAAAATTCCCGTATTTTTCCGGTTAAAAATACACTTTCTCCCGGGCGAAAGTACACTTTTTCTATGTTAAGTGACAGTATACTCTTCCTCGGCACTGTAAAACTCATCAATCCTTTGAATGTTTATTGTTTTATATACCGACGTAGAATTTCCCAGCACTTTCAAAAATGAATCTCAGGGAGGAAAAACACCTTTGATGTGCAGCAACATGTACGCTGCATATTTTCGTATTACGAAGGTATAAATTTGAATTCCAACAAACACCACATGGCACTTCCCGAAGCGCTGAAACGAGATTGCGATATGCTTTTGTAAGCATGATCTCACCAGCTGATGACAGCATAGGACACGTGATGTAATCAGCCAATAGCAATATCACTCTTAAGTATCGCGAACACACAAATAACGAAAGTTAATGGTTTAAATAAACATACATAGCACTCACATATAATATTGGTCTTGAAGCTTAATAAGCTGGAAGAGGAGCTAAGTTTCCACATATAATGTTGATCTTTTTTGCGCGTGTTACACTTTAAGATACATCACACAAATGTACCAGTAAAATTTTTAATAACGACATAAATGTCTGATCTGCTGGACTCTAAATTCTTCTAAATGGTCGTCCTGAAAGAGTTGACTTTTAAATGAGAGTGAAACGCTTTGTGATTTAAGAAATTCATCGTACATTCTCGCATATAGTTCATCTTGCGTATAAGTAAATCTGCTCTGAATGTAGCGCTTTTCAAAACACCATTCGCAATATTTTCCCGCGACCTATTAGACATAGGTTCAGTTCAGCAGTTGCAACAGAGCGCCAGATAATAGGCGTCATGCGCTTGCACAGCTACGATGATGCAGGAAGCCTTTATGTTCATACGTGTAAAACATTAAAAGATCTTACATTGTGTCATAAAAGGAACAAGACAAAAGAGGATACTTCAAAAGCTTCGGAATTTCATGAACCATACTAAAATGCATAATTCGGCTTCAAATGCACAATCATATGTAAATTTTCTTGGAGTAAGCACTCCGTCTTCAGGCCACAAGTGGCCCATCTGGACCATCCGACCGCCGTGTCATCCTCAGGTGAGGATGCGGATAGGAGTTGCGTGTGGTCAGCACACCGCTCTCCCGGTCGTTATGATGGTTTTCTTTGACCGGAGCCGCTGCTATTCAGTCGAGTAGCTCCTCAATTGGCATCACGAGGCTGAGTGCAGCCCGAAAAATGGCAACAGCACATGGCGGCCGGATGGTCACCCATCCAAGTGCCGGCCACGCCCAACAGTGCTTAACTTCGGTGATTGCGCGGGAACCGGTGTATCCACTGCGGCAACGCCGTTGGCCAAATTTTCTTGAAGTACCAGTACTATATTATCTCATGTTTGGTTCAATATGGCATATGCCATACGTGCACTTGAAATGCAGCAAAAAGATGAAACTAGCCAATAGTGTGAAATCAAACACTTCGTTTCAAATAAATTGACTGTCTCAGCAGAAAAGATTAATAAAAACCGGCAAAAATAACTTCATTGTTCTGTAAGGCGATTAATGCTTGACTGTCAGAAAGGTGGAAATAAAATCTGAAACTAAAAACATATTTTAGCCTTCCGTAATTATGTGAACTATTTTAATTAATTTGAAAGCTCACTGCCACAAAAATCCGTTTTGTTATTGTTTAGCGCGAGAGCAATAAACGAAGAGGAAACAACAAAATCACTGAACGTGAACACAGGTCACGTCGTGACGACCCACTTCCCCACCACAACTCAGACTGCTCTGTGCATCAGCCCCAGATTTACTATATTTTCGAATCGGGGCAATATTAAGAAGTGACGCCCAGCCACACTTCTGTAACCAGAAGCAGGAGAAGGTACTACTCATACGCGACTCAACTGCGAATGTGCAAGATCCCACCTGCAACTGCTCAAACGAATCTAATTTAAACAGTTATCACGTCACGCTTATCGGAGGCAATTTGTTGTTATAAAGCATTGCATAGTCTTCCTAAAGCATTTGATAGACTTTGCTGTTGGTAGACGCTTGTATGAGCACTGTTTTGTTGTATATGGCTCATTTCCTTTGTAACTTTTTTTTTTTTTCCCTCTCTCTCTCTCTCTCTCTCTCTCTCTCTCTCTCTCTTTCTCTCTCTCTCTCTCCTGTTCATGTTTTGTTGCTGCACCATTATTCTGCAGTAGTGGGATGCAGTAATGTCCTTTGTTAGAATATATTGGTTCTTACCAGTCAAAATCACAAAAATTTAACTGAAAACTAAAACAAAGAAAAATTCCTGGAATTCTAAACAATTCCCGGGTTTTTCCCGGTTTTCTCCCGGATGAAAAAATTCCCAGGTTTTTCCCAGATCTCCCAGTTGTCCCGGGTCGTATACACCCTGACCCATGTGCACCACACATCACTGCAGATAATGCAGCATTGAATCCCTATTCAGATGATGCAGAAGAGGTACCAGGCATCTTTGTTTGGCAAGTCATGGGCAGCTTGCGCTGTATGAAAACCCGACTTGGAAGCTGTTGTAGACAATTTTTCTCCTCTATGAAATGGCACCAATTGACAGTTGACTAAATCTGGTATGAGATGATAATTGTACAGAAAATCTGCAGCTATTGTAGGATCAGGCACATCTGCAACTGTAGAAGTCCATGATGGGTGAAAATTTTGATTCAGTTGTAATTACGATCATCTCCCACCATATGCCAAAATTCTGGAATTGCCGGCTGCTGTTAATACATGTTGTGTGGTTGCTCTTATTGTGTCTTTAGACTTTCTTGGGTAGACACTGATTTCTGACCATGTTTCCACCAGAAATTTCTCACCCGAAGCATAGTGGTGCACAAACAATCATTGACAAGTATTGTTTGACGTCAGCATTGCATTAGTACTTACACATATTGTATACCGTTCCTAGTGCCTATGTGGTTGATCACAAGTTTTTGTGCTCTTTACACCTGTCTTTGCAGTTTGGGTAATTGCAGGGTTGAGGGCATTGGCGAACAAGGTTCCCAAAACGTTTGTGATACCAGCACCATTGTCTCCCATTGAAGATTGTGTTTCAATGTCCTTGCACTTCTTCCAGCTGTAGCTATGTACCTGTTGCTGATGGGTTGCTGCCTGCATATTGAGCTTGGCCACTTGTACTGCTAGCTGCTCCATTGTGTATCTGGTTGACATGCATCGTAATTGTGAATTTCTCATGTCTGTTACGGGGTTCGTACTATTCTTGACAGTTTCCATGTCTGCCTCAGGCCCCTCCTCTCACATAGCACTGACTGTTCCCCATATAGAGGCCAGCTCTAAATTGCTTGTGACAATGTCTGCTGTCCTGTTACGGCGTATTTGTCTGCGTCACTACAACAGTTTGGATGTTGGCCGGAATTTTTCCCAACCACAGCACCCTTAAGGTTTGTTCAGGAAAAAGATCCAGTCTCACCAAAGTGCAAAGTATTCTAAGTATCTGCTCTTGAGTCCCATACTGTCATCTGAAAAAAATTTTCACAAACATATCTCCGCAATAAAGCAGGTGGCTCTATGAGTGCCTCTTTGAGTGTACCATAGTTTTGTTGTCCCAAGGCATCAACTACCTCTTCTATACCTTCCAGATTATATTGAATTTAACACATTTTGCAAACACTTTTCATTGCTGAAAAATACAATCAGCCTGCATAAACCAAAGCTGCAGTTTCATGATCTAGAATGATGGAAGCAAGCTTACCATCACTGCTTCAGACATTTACATTCCCCTCTTGGACATTATTCTCTATGGTTACTGTTGGTGGCAAATTAGCCATCAAGGATCCTGAGTCATCCTGAATCTGGTGAAAAACCATGTTCCATTTTAACTCCTGCTGCTGATATATGGGTCGGAAAATCCATTTCTTCCAATGATACATGTTTCTCTATTGCTTTCTTTTTGGGATCACACCTATGTGAACTCACCATAGATGTATTTGCTACAGAAGAATATGGAGGGTTACTTCAAATGACTACTTATTTCTAGCTCCAAAATACACACTAAAAGAACAAATATAAGAGAGTAAACATGAGTTATTATGCTGACAATGGCAAAGATTATTCTTTTGTACCCCAATTTTCTTCTTTTGTGCATGTTGTGGTGCACTGCCTGATTGACATTGCCACAACACAGTTCACAGAGAATTTGTGAACAAATAATGGAATAAAGTTTACCACTGATGAGAAAAACAATTCTTTCCTAAAAATATTTTTACAATATTATGAATCCATTTTTCCTTTACAGTGGGTCATAATGAGGAAGCTGAGACAAAGAATGAGTAATATTTGAGATTTAAATGTGTTGTTCCAGGAAGATAGATCTATTTTAATCCAAAATTAAAAGGACACTACAATCAGGATATTAAACAAAATTAGTCACTAGACTGAGAATTTCTTGGTAAGGAGCACACAATATGTTTTCTTGGGTAGGAAGTAAAGAAATTACATACAAGATACTTCAAATATGGCACAGGGAAGAGCACTGCAGCTCTTGCAATTCATTTTGTATAATAATGACCTGGCAGACCATATTAATAGTAACATGAGAATTTTTGCAGAGGATGTAGTTATCTATAATGAAGTATTGTCAGGAAGAAACTGCACAAACACTCAGATCTCGATAAGATTTCAAAGTGGTGCAGAAATTGGTAACTTGCTTTAAATATAAACAAGTCTAAAATTATGCACTTCACAAAACACAGGAAAGAAATACCCTATGCCTATAATGTTAATCAGTCATACTTAGGATCAGTCATAATAATTTCTTAGACTTTCCCAGCATTCATTATCGTACGAGATTTTGATGTTGTAACTTGGTATCTTCATCTTCAACTTATGAAGATGCTGCGTTATGACATCAAAATATCCTGTTGGGAAGACACAGGCCACCAACAGTATACCTGATTCTATGAGACGAGAGAATCAGTCATTTTTATGGAAATACTTGGGTGTAATGATGTATGTGCCTATGAAACTGGATCATTACTTAAGCCCAGTCATAGGTAAAGCAGATGGCAGATTTTGATACATTGGTAGGATACGGGTAAAATGCAATCAGTTTACAACAAAAATTACTTACAAATCACTTGAGGAACCCACTCCTAGAATATTGCTGAAATATACTTGATTCATTCCAACTATATGGGATTCATTCCAAATAGGACTACCAGGGGATACTGAAATAGTGAAAGGATGGCAACATGAATGGTGACAGGTTTGCTTGACCCATGGGAGAGAGTTAAAGAGCTTCAAGAACCAGTGTTAGGAGAGGAATATATTATCAAGGTGGTTAGGCCAACACCTTTTAACCAAGCTCAGGAATGAACATTAGAGAGAGAGAGAGAGAGAGAGAGAGAGAGAGAGAGAGAGAGAGAGAGAGATTTTCTCTTGCAAGAAGATGAGATGGGAGTGTTATAAGGTATGGACTTCTGTCCATTCTCTCCTAGCATATTGAAGTTATACATCAATGTTAACTACCTTATACAGATGGTACATCACTCATTGTGCTCACCCAGCATCACAGAGTAGCACTGTGCAATGCAGGAAACCTTTTCATAAGAAGTAATTTGGCTTTATTTGATGAACTCCTCCATTTCCTTCATAAAACTTGTAAATTTGTTATGAAAGAGGTAAATATATATAGAGATTATCGACAAAACTGTTCAGATTTAATCTCAGCCTTCATGAAGGCGAGCCTTCAGGTACATGAACATTATACATTAAAAGGCATAAGCAGTGGATACTTCTGTAAACTGTACTGGTAACAACTTATGATTAGTGATAATCTACCCATACTGATAATTGTGAGAAAGGCAACAAGAAGGCTGGGTACAATCAAATCAGAAAAAAAATTCCATAATTTTATTTCAGGACCATTACAACAAAAAGAATTACTGCTTTACAGTGACCTAATGATCTTTATAACCTCTTTCATGCCAGAATTGACAACAGTAATGTCTGTTTATGAAGCATCCAACACCTGACTAACTTAATCTAATGAATCTGCTTTCAATGACCCATTTCTTGTTCTTGTTTTCTGCTACTGTTAGGAAGAATTCATGTAACTTAATGACTGATAATTTGAATATAATATCATCTGTTCTGCTGATAAACTGGCAGAAAAAATTAGTAAGATATTGTGTACTCCTTGCCAAGAAATTCTCAATCTAGTGACTAATTTTATTAATAAGTTCCAATTCACTCAAGATTTATTGTTGCAACAGTGCATATGGAGTATATGAAACAATTACTTTTATAGCTTAATAGTGCAAGTGGTCTGAGGTACTGGGTATTGACCAATGCTGAAACACCCACATTGGTATGTTTATGGGCAGTAATGTAGGAACTGACTCTGGCATCCAGTCAATTGTACAGATGACAAATACTGTGCTGGAATATGTTATGCTGTGCCTGCTTGCCCAGTTCATGAAGTACTATAAGAATTGTTGATTGATGAGTCTCATAAATCACTTCTCATTCCATCATACCCAACTTATGCTCAACTGGAGACAAATTTGGAGACCATACTGGCCAGGGAAGTTGCTGCGCATATTCCAGAGCATGTTGAGTTTCATGGGCAGTGTGTGGGTAAGAATTATCATCTTAGAACAACACATCACCTTTCTGTTGGAAAAATGGCAAATGAAGGGGTTTAACAACATTCTGCACATACTGAGCACTGGTTAGCATCCCATCCAGAAACACCAAAGCTGAATGAGAGCTGTAACTTATCACATTCTAGACCATAAGACTTAGGGTGGGGCCAGTGTGTCTTGACCAGATGCACTTTACAAAATAGTGTTCACCAGGTCTGTGTTATACACATGAACAACCATCACTTGCATGCAGGGAGAATCTGTTTCCTTCACTGAAGACCATAGCACACCATTCAATTTTTCAAGTGATCTTCTGACAGTATACTACTTGAGCTTGTGCAAGTCGATGCTATGGCATGAGTGGAAGATCGGCTAGAGGTGTGCTCACCTGCCAATAACTGGTTCACAACAGTTGGTGCTGATGCTTCATCAGCCCTCTTCTTTGTGATGTGGAAGCTGTAAAATGAGCCACTGCTGATCTTACAATATGATGGTCCTGGTAGGTATCTGGGCTGTGTGGACATGCAGAACCTTGTCTATGAGTGTGAGAATATTCATATATCCACTGATACCAGCATCATTGCCAGCTGAAGCAGCATGTCCAACATGTGTGGCAATTCTTCAAAAGGACCATTCCACCACTCAAAAGTCCACAATTTGACACCTTTGAAGCTCACTCAGTTGACTGCGGGAAGCATGAATGTGCCTCTGTGGTACTGTTGACTGCTTGCTTCACACATTTGCACCAAATTGAGCCTTCTGGCTATGAGCATTCCCTATTAAAAGGTGGACATAGATGGTGCTCTGGTAACTATGCCACTATGCTATCTGGTGGTGGATGATGTTGAAACCATTATCAGTACATCTGTTAACCCCAGGTGACATATGCCACCATCAAATCAGAATCAATATCATTTTTCCAGGTGTACTAATTTTTTTTCCAGCAGTGTGTTGTCATCAAGAATCTGAATATCATTTCCCTACAGGGTTTCTTTGTTTCATATTTCACAAGGTTCTGAAGTGTCTTTTATCTGATCGTGGAACTTTTGTGTGTAGTTCACAGGTTTTGCTTTTTTTAGAAGACACTGAAAATTTTTGCAGTATTGTTTGTAGTACAACAAATTTGCCTTGATTAAAACAATTGCTCTACATGAAATATATATTACATGTCTGGCAAAAACTGCTCAACCACAGATGTTAACATGTGTTCTTGGGATCCACTGTAACTGCCCCTGACTTCTCATAAAGAAAAACTGGATTTATCTTATTGTAAGAATATTTTGAGAAAATAATTGAATTTATCTCCTATAGTATACACTAAGAAAATTTATTCCTGTTGTTTTTTCCAATAATTTCTTTGTGAGTATTGTATGAGCCAACAGTTATGAGTAATATGAAACTGTCCTGTTTCCCTCTTAGCTAAATCTAATTGACTGGGATGTTTTATTGGTGCCATTTGACCATAACAGGCAGGCAAACCATTTATTATAGGCCACACAAGTGCTTCAAGAAAGAAAAATGTTCAATTATTTTTAGAAGCCTAAGTGTCCATAGTGCTAAGGGTTTTTCTCAGATTAACACTGTTATATTACATTCACTTGAGCCTTCTGCATTTCTTTATTAAATGTAAAATGTTTTCATTTTATTTCAGCTTTTATGGCACTCATCTTCAATGTGGATCAGCTAGTTAGCATGCTATCAATAGGAACATTGACAGCATATTCTATGGTCTCTGCATGTGTGCTACTGTTAAGGTAATTACTTACATTTTTTTTAAAAATCTACATTTAATTGAAACATAGTTGCCACATCAGCAGAGAGTCTCTACAGGCCTAGAAATTACAAGAGACTCAGCAAGCTTGTTTTAAAGTTATTTGTTTACTGTTCTGTGAAACATTGCATCATCCACAATACTGTCCCACTGTGAAAGCTGTTCTCGAACACAAGATGATTTAGTTGATGTTCATAAGCAGCTGACTAATGTCAAATGACAGGAAACTGCTGCAAATGTGTGTGTTGTTATAGCTCTCAAGAGAAACCAAAGGTATCTCTAGTGAAACCAAAGGTATCTCTAGTGTGGGTTCCTCTGCAGGATTTATGGGCTCTATCACTAGTCATCCACTTCACTATGAGTTGCATGTCAGTGATAGGACTAGATAACTTGTACAGATGAGTTATATTCATTCTCCTAACATGCAGCTTTGAGGTGCTTAGGGAGTTACACTGATCACTCTAACCAACAGCTTCAAGATTATTTCTTCCACAGATGTCGAAATTGAGTCAGTGAGCCTCACTTAACCAGTTGTGAAATCTACTGTGTCCTGTTTCAAGAGGAGTTAAAGATGAAGGGGTAGGGATCTGTTAATAATTGGAATGTCAAACATGTGGTATAATGTTGTTGCCCTTGTGCAAATGACAGTAGTGGATGGGAAGTAACACCAGGTCTACTCCGTGTTTATGCCTGGAGGACTCATTCAACATGGTGAATAGGGTATTGTGGCAGTTATGTAGGCAACAAGGCACGAATAACTGCAGATTGTGGTGCATGTTAGAACAAATGTACCTGTCACCTGTGCACTAAGGTCATACTTGCATCTTTCCTTTGACAGCAGAGAAGGTTGAGCTGCTGGAGTTGGCGATCACATGTGCATGACATGTGCTTGCGTGTTGAAGGAATGGTTTGTGTTTCTCTTTTTCTGATGAAGGCTGTGGCAAAAATCTAATGTGTTCATAAATAAATATTTGACAGATATGTTCCTAGCATAACAGTTCGTGATGGAAGGAACCTCTCTGGCAAATAAAATTTTGAAGAAATGGAGACTACTGCATAACAGGTATAAAACAAGACATAGGGCTATAGATAAGGAGATGTCGAATAAAACGTGTTTGGCAGTCAAGAACACAATGTGTGAAGCTTTGAATGACTACTGTAGCAAACCCATCCACCACTCTAGCTCAGTGATCAGCATTTCTGGCTGCTATGTGTAGGAACCAGGGTCAATTCTCAGTACTGCCAAGGATTTTTCCATGGTGGGAGGACTGAAAGAGGAGTGCATGCACTTCACCTCATGATGCCAACTGAGGAGCTACTTGAGTGAGAAGAAATGCTCCAAGGTCAAGAAATATGACAACTTCTGAGAGAGCAGTGTGCTGAGCCCACACTCTTCCATATCACATCCAGCACTGATGCCACTGGCAGAGGATTGGTTTGTCCTGATAAGGCCATCAGTGCCAGAATGTGGAGTTTTCTCTTTTTTTCACTGATATTAGTATCAGTTATGTTGAGGAACAGCTGAAATCACTAACACTGAACAAAACTCCAGGGTCTGATGTATCCCTAACAGATTCTATACGAAATTTGCAGCTGAGTTAACCTCTTATCTACTGTAGAGCCCTAAACAAAAGACTTTATCACAACTGTCTACAAGAAGGGTAGCACAAGTGATCAACAAAACTACCGTCCAATATCCTTAACATTCATTTGTTGTAGAATCTAAGAACATATTCTGAGTTCAAGTATAATTTCATATCTTTAACAGAATGGCCTTCTCAATGTAATCCAGCATGTATTCCAGAAACTTTGATCATATGAAACCCAACTCAGACTTTTCTCACATGATATACTGAAAGGTATGAATCAATTCGGTCAGGCAGATGCAATATTTCTTGATTTCTATACTGATTATTAAGACTAAAGTTGTATGAGGTATCAAGCAAAATTTATGTGTGAACTGAAGATTTCTTGGTATGGAGGATGCAGCATGTTATCTTGGATGGAGAGCTATCGACAGATGTGGAAGTAATGTCAAGTGCGTCCCAGGGAAGGGTGCTGGGACCACTGCTGTTCATATTGTATATTAATGACTTTGCAGGCAGTATTAACAGTCAGACTTCACACAGATGATGCAGTTATCCATAATGAAATACTACACTATGTGCTCAAAAGTATCCAGACACCTGGCTGAAATTACGTACAATACAAGATCATGGTGCCCTCTGTTGGTAATGCTGGAATTCAATATGGTGTTGGCCCACCCTTAGCCTGAATGACAGCTTCCACCCTCACAGGCATACATTCAATCAGGCACTGGAAGGTTTCTTGGGGAATGGTAGCCCATTCTTCATGGAATGCTGCACTGAGGAGAGGTATTGATCTCAGTCAGTGAGGCTTGGCATGAATTCAGTGTTCCAAAACATCGCAGAGGTGTTCTACAGGATTCAGGTCAGGACTCTGTGCAGGCCAGTCCATTATACGATGTTATTGTCATGTAACCACTCCGCCACAGGTCATGCATTATGAACAGGTGCTCGATCATGTTTAAAGTTGCAGTCATCATCCGCTAATTGCTCTTCAACAGTGGGAAGCAAGAAGGTGCTTAAAACATCAGTGTAGGCCTGTGCTGTGATAGTGCCATGCAAAACAACAAGGGGTGCAAGCTCCCTCCATGAAAAACACGACTGCACCACAACACCACTGACTCCGAATTTTACTGCTGGCACTACACACACTGGCAGAGGATATTCACTGGGCATTCATCATACCCACACCCTGCCATCGGATTGCCACATTGTGTACCATGGTTCGTCACTCCACACAACATTTTTCCACTGTTCAGTTGTCCAATGTTTATGTTCCTTACACCAAGTGAGGTGTTATTTGGCATTTACTGGTGTGATGTGTGGCTTATGAGCAGCTTCTTGACCATGAAATCCAAGTTTTCTCACCTCCTGCCTAACAGTCATAGTACTTGCAGTGGATCCTGATGCAGTTTGGAATTCCTGTGTGATGGTCTCGATAGATGTCTGACTATTACACATTACAACCCTCTTCAACTGTCAACCGTCACTGTCAGTCAACAGATGAGGTCGGCCTGTATGCTTTTGTCTTGTACATGTCCTTTCACATTTCCACTTCACTATCACATCAGAAACAGTGGACCTAGGGATTTTTAGGAGTCTAGAAGTCTTACGTATAGATGAATGACACGAGTGACACCCAATCTCCTGACCAAGTTCAAAGTCTGTGAGTTCCAAGGAGTGCCCCATTCTGCTCTCTCACTATGTCTAATGACTAGTGATGTTTCCAGAATGAGATTTTCACTCTGCAGTGGAGTGTGTGCTGATATAAAACTTCCTGGCAGGTTAAAACTGTGTGGCGGACCGAGACTCGAACTCAGGACCTTTGCCTTTTGCGGGCAAGTGCTCTACCAACTGAGCTACCCAAGCATGACTCACACCCTGTCCTCACAGCCTTACTTCTGCCAGTACCTCATCTCCTACCTTCCAAGCTTTACAGAAGCTTTCCTGCGAATGGTCACATTTTGCCAAACAGTTGGTCACTGGTGTTGCATGTTCATAGAAGGAAGGCAGAGTGTGAGGGATGAAGATCGAAACCACACTCTTGGGATGTCAATTCAAATCAGTGCTGAGGTGGAGCAGGCTGTGCACTAATTCTTTGCATTGCAGGACACTGAGTTTTACCAGAGCAGTTTCTTGAAACAGATTGCATGCTATGACAAATGTTTCAGTGTTGGTGGCAGTTAGGGAAAGATTCATGATGCCATGTCTTTAATTTGAAACTTACTTTCAGAATGACCCATGTACCATCTGCCACACACTCTACAAGTTTTTCAGAGTATGGATGTAGATATTGATGTAGATGGTCTGTACTTATGAAGTAACTTATGTCTACCTGCAGGCTCAACACCATGATTATAAGTAGTTTAAATCGTACATTTTTTAATCAGTCAGCTCATACAAATACCACTGCATGACAATATGTAGGTGTATGAAGTGGAATGATGGGCTCAGCTGTAGGTATGGCAGAATTCAGGTCATTGGTAGAATATTAGAAAAATTCAGCCAGTCTCTTCCTGGAATACTGCTCAAGTGTGTGGGACCCATACTAAATAGGACAAACATGGGGCTTTTAATATGTTCAATGAAAGACAGTACAAATGAGTATAGGTTTATTTGACTGATGGGAGAGTGTCATAGAAGTGTTGAAACCCAGATTGACCAATGTTCGAAAATAGACATCAACTAGCCAGCAAAAGCCCATTGTTGATTGAACCGAGCGAGGTGGCGCAGTGGTTAGCACACTGGACTCGCATTCGGGAGGACGACGGTTCAATCCCGTCTCCGGCCATCCTGATTTAGGTTTTCCGTGATTTCCCTAAATCGCTTCAGGCAAATGCCGGGATGGTTCCTTCGAAAGGGCACGGCCGATTTCCTTCCCCATCCTTCCCTCATCCGAGCTTGCGCTCCGTCTCTAATGACCTCGTTGTCGACGGGACGTTAAACACTAACATCCTCCTCCTCCTCCCATTGTTGATTGTCACAATATGGAATTGCCAAACATTTGGCCATTCTCCTAAAGCCATTAGTGTGAAAAACTGATATTTATATTAAATATTCTGGTTATTATAATGAAAAATAAACATAATTCAGGTTGAATTTTGATGCTGGGTCACTGTTTACCATGATTCTACATAATTAATTAATGTCACATTTGGAAGCTGTTCTCATAAAGGAAATGGCAGACCCTTTTAAACATTGTGTCACCTCATCTTGCTTGCAGTGGGACAACAGATTCTATGGGCAAACTGATGATGTGGCTATATGGAAACATTTGAAGAAACTGTCCTTCAGATCATCAGATTGTTGATGTCATACATTGCTGATACTTTTGTTACATGATCTCATGGATACCATAAGAGTTTCTAAATTTTCTGACTTACATTACTTCTAATACAAAGCTCACTATGAAAGAAGAGAAAATAAGTCAAATTTAATTTTTGGATGTAAGGTACTTAGAAAACCTGACAGAACTTTAGGGCACAAAGTCACAGGAAACCCACTCACATAGATAGGTATCTTCAAAAAATTCCAGTCACCCTCCCAAGAAAAAAAAGAAAAGTGATTGGAACGTTGATGGACTGGTCTAAACGAATCTGTGAAGCACAGTATGTGGAGAAAGAGCCCAATCATTTAAGAACTACTTTCAGAAGAAATGGCTGCTCTGACAGGAAGATAAATAAGGCACTATACCCTAAAAGGTCTGGAGTACCTAGTGAAAGAGAACCATCTAAAAGGAATGTTTTCCCATCATTCCTAAAAAACAGCTGAGTGCTAAGCTGCTGATAGCTGATTGTGGATTTAAGGAGGATAAACATCTAAGGTCATCATTCTCCTGTTCATCTCCCCCCCCCCCCCCCCCCCCTCCTTGCCCTTTTTTTCCACTTTCTAGGATGGAATCAGCGTACTGTACCTGTCAGAATCTAGAGTAAATTCTATTTGTAAGTGTGAGGAAATGTTTTAAACGTTGGCATAGCATATATCCAATGTAGGACATCAATCTGAAATTCACCTACTGGGATGTGAGAAACTACCTAAAACCACATCCAAATTGCAGATTCAAACATGAGCTGATGCTCCTCCTAATCCTGGAAGCAGGTGCTGTAACATTCGTGGTTATCTGAGCAGGTCAGAGTACTAAAAGAACACAGTATTTAAACAATATTTAAATGAACAAGTAAGTTGCATTAATATTTGGTGAATGCAAAAGTATCTACCCACCACCACTTGCTACAGCAGGAGTATACACAATCTCTTTTACATGTGATCAAGTACACCTAGGAACTACAAAAAGAAGCATTAACACTCAACTTAATGAACACAGAAGCAACTGTTGTCTGGGAAACATAGATAAATTGGCCGAAGTAGATCATGTGATGGGAGCAGGAAACCAACAAGTTTGTTTCCCCAGTACTTCAGTTTTATCAAGAACCAACTGTTAGTGTTCCAGGATATACAGAGAAGACATAGTAATTCAAAAGAGAAGTAATTTAACAGAAAAGAAGAAGGATTGAAACTAGACAAGTTCTGGGCTAAACAAAATAAACAGCACCAACTCTTCCTCATCACAGGCTTAATAACACATCTTGGCATGGCCCCAATAGCTGTTGACATCACAACATGAGTGTTTCTTGGATGGATGTAAACGGTTTGGCTTGCTGATTGTTTGAGTTTGGAACTGTCACCTTAGACTTTTTAGCCTTTGATGATATCTCCAGCATTGGGAAAGGAAGCTTTTGATGTATAAATATGCCTTGAACCATGACATAAGTCCCATAGAAAAGGATTCATCAGTGACATGAATACTAGCTATGAATGTGTGCACTGTATCCTCCTACATACACAGATTACAAAACAAGTATTAAGTGGAGATTCTAGAAATATACCTCAGCCCCCTGTGTATCACTCCCATAGGGACCAAAAAGTCAAAATTAGACCAACTACAGCACACAGAGAGGCACACAATCCGTTATTCTTCTACACTCCAAGTGTGATTGGAATGGTAGAAACTGTAACATAAGGTAAAAAAGCTATGCACCTTCGCAGTTGTTTGCAAGATATATACAGGATGTTAAAAAAGTGTCAAATATTGAGAGTTGATAATAACCATCAAAACAAGAAAAAATTCCAATAAAATGGGCTGTAAAATGCATTAATTAAGAGCTATGGGCACACATTTGTCTTTCCTACTGTGAAGCACATCTGTTCTATTGAACAAGAGCTCATAGCTCATAAGGTATGAATTTCAGAGCCCATGTTTACTGGACATTTATTTCTTATTTCCGTCCATACTTCCTTCTCCAAAATATGGACTGCAAAGAACTTGCATTAGAAGAGTACTGAAGATGAACTATTGCTCAAAGCTCTTAAGGCATATATTTTAGAGTCCACCTTCATTGAATTTTTTTCTGGTTTTAATAGTTACTATCACCTCTCAAAATAGTCAACTCATTTTTAACACCCTTTGTGTAGATTTAGATGGTATGTCAGGAGTTATTTGATGGTATCTACAAGAAGTCAGTCAGAAAGTTGATAAAATGGGGAAACAAAATGTGTTTGAAATGATTTATTTGCAACAGATACAGTTATGTGAGATGTAGCTAATAGAGCGAAGTATCCAACCTTAAAAACCAGTTGTGAATATCCTTGCCTCAAAACATTTTGATCTGTCTACATGGCACTTACTTTTTTTCTACAACTACTTTGGAGCATACATGTCATATTTTTCTTTCCTTTTCATTTTTGTCCAAAACCTGCCAGCTCTTAAACTAGTGGTCTTCCTTCATCCTTCTTTAATCTGCCTATCTTACTTCTACTGGCCTCAAGACTATAATTAAGTAGCTAATTTCCTTTGTTTTCCATTCGCGGTCTGTTATCGTTTACTGTGAATAGAATAGAGCTGGTGACTCGTGAGTGAATACAGATGTATGCCTACATAGATATATGTCACTAATCTTGTAGGGACATGAGGTGATGGCTTAGTTTGCTGTGCTCAGCATGTGGACTACAGATGGCAGTTATTACATTCAATAATTCGCTGCTCTGAGTTCACACACATTGCTTCAAACTATTCTGTGTAATAACCTCCAATAGGAGAGAGGATATGAACATTTATTTCTCTCAGCAGTAGTGAAAGAACTAGTTATTAGTAAATAACAATAGAATAATTAAGTGCTAGATCACAGAATTTACAGAGCATCCACACTGTGGAAAGGAATAAGCATGAGACAGCTCTCCAAGTGGCAGGTGCATGAACTCCTTGACATTCTGTGGCAATCAGCTGATTGTGCATGCTAAGCATGTGATCTCAAGTGGTAGCTACACCAGGCCCCTGAGGAGAAGCGAAGCTTCGTCAGCATCCACTGGGCTCAGCGTCATCTAGGAATCTTGAAGGAAAATGTACATGATGACCAGACCGTATCTAGCATAGAGGCTGTGGCACTGGAGAGATGGGAGGCAGCCAACTATGTTTAGATGACAGTGGAGGTGGGTGAAATGGCTACAGAGTAGTGAGTGTGTTTTCTAACACAAATGCAGCCTTTAGAGGGTTACTGGAAACATTGTGCTATTTGCCAATGATTAAAATGTCCAATGTCTTGTTATGATGGAGCCAGGTCATGGTGGGGGCCACTACAAGGAAGCATATGTGCTGTCTGACACCATTTCTATGGAGCAAGACATGAGTACTGTTGGACAGTTCCTGTGTAGAAATGTTGGTGTGATCCATAACAAAATAAGGGCTAGGGTCGGATTTGTGAGATGTGCTCCCTCAACTGTGCTATGAAATCTGGCAGATGTGAATCACTTCCTGTTGAGGTGTGTATATTGACAAAGTCCCCTGGCAGCTACTGTGTCTTGCCATATACCATTCTTGTCGCAGCTGCATCAAGATCTGGCTTACACACTGCATACAGGCCAAGTAGGACAAATAGGAAGGTTGTGGTCCACTTAACACATGAGCACCATCTTAAGAGATCTGTGCCATCACTCCTCATACCAGATGCTGGCCAGGTAGTAGCTTGTGGTAGAATGGTGGACTGCACTGCAAAACTTGCTGAGATGCACAAATAGCTCCTACTCAAACTGGTGCCATCCGTCAGTAGTAATGTGTAGTGGGCAACAATAATGCGCAACCCACTGAGACATGAATGCTGTTGCCAGTGCCTCTGTAGAGTTGTTGTCCACTGGGATTGCTTCTGGCCAACATGTAAATCTGTCTGTGATTGTCAGCAAATAGTGTTGCCCATCTGACTATAGCAGGATTCCCACAGTGTCAATATGAACATGGGCATATTTCTCAGTTGTCTCCAGAAAGTTTCCATTGAGTGTGTGGACATGGCACAAAACTTTACTATGTTGGCAGCCTAGGCATGCACAAGCCCATTCCTGGCAACACTTCTGTAGTCTGTGTCATACATAATGGGCATGGACAAGTTTAAGCATTTCCCCTGACTCCTAGTTTGCAGAGGTTGTGAAGGCTATGAAAAAGAGGTTGCAGAGCTCTGCTAGCACATACAGGCAAGTCTTTCCACTGGTGGTGTCACAGTATAATTGCACATCCGTTCCTGGCACATTTAGAAATTTGAGTTGAAGGCCTGTCTCAGTATCTTTTAGTAGGTCATGGAGCTCCTGATTGGATTGTTGTACAAGGTGTCAGCTACACTATTAGTCAGTCTTAAAACATGCTGGATATCTGTTAATAATTGTGCTGCGGAGTCAAGTTTGTTGAATAGTCTGGGCAAGCACTTGTCATTGCCTTGGTGGAAGGTATGCCTGAGGGCTTTATGGTCTGTATATATTGTAAATGCCCTCACTTCCAGCTGTACATGGAAATATCTCATCACCGCATAAATGGCCAACAAGCCTCTGGCGTACATGATCATCATTGTGTGAACATTAGTTTGGATGAGAAAAAAGCAGGGGGTTGCCTTGTCTTGTTTACATATTATGGGAGCTGAGTCCCAGTGGGTGTCTGGCTAGCATCCACTACTAGTGTCAAGGTTGCATCTGCCACTGGATGAATGAGGAACACAGCATCAGCAATGCTTATATTGCATCAATGCATCAATCATCACCAGTATCCTATGTACGAGTGTTTTGCCTTTTGCTTTTGGACCAGCCAGTGTGGCTGTGAGTGGCTCATGCAATTTGGCTGCCTGTGGCAGGTGGCAGCAGTGAAAGTTGAACACATTGAGAAATCTGTGTAGTTCCTTCGCTGTTACCAGATGCGGAATATTTAATATGGCCTTGACCTTCTATGGTAAGGGGTATGATCCCATTGACAAAATTTGATGGCCCAAGAATATTATTTGAGGTTGGCTAGACACACATTTATAAACATTCAGGATGATACCATGTGTGGCCAGGCACCAAAAGACTTGCTTGAGATGATGCTCGTGTTCCTCCAGTGTTTCTGAGAAGACAGGGATATTGTTCAGGTATGCAAAACATTTCAGTAAACCTCGTAGCATTGAGTCTATAAATTGCTGCCACATTTGTACTGCACTCCTCAGGCCAAAAGTAATAACCAAAGGACATAAATAAATTATCAAATAGGCCGAAAGGCATTATAATGGCCATTTTAGGGATGTCTTGTTCGGCAACAGGAATCTGGGTGTACACCTTGGCACAATCAAGTGCACTGAGCACTTGTTTTCTGCTTAAGACATGGTTGTAGTCTTTCAGATGTGGAACAGGGTAATGGTCAGGGATGTTCCTTGCATTTAAGGCACAGTAATAACTGCATGGTCACCGCACACCAATCTCTTTGGGTGTTAAGTGGAGGGGTGATGACAATGTGCTGCTGAATGGGCAAATGATGCCTTTGTCTAACATAGTATCATATTTCACTTTCCCAATGGTGTATTTGTCTGGAGCCATGTGTCTGGGCCTGCATGACATCAGGAGGGCCTGCTGTTGTGTTTATTTTAATGGACAGTATCATGGCGTAACCTATTGTGGGGTTCCGGGAGGCCTTGTGAGCAACAGAAACTTGTTGAGTAGTTTGGTGTACTCTCCTTCTGCAACCTGGATGACATTGGCATCACAGCTAGTCACATGGTGTTGGAACCCAGCCATAGACAGCATGGTGACAGTGTCCAGCAAGTGGGCATTGGTGACATCTGAGAGCAGGCAGTAGTGTGGTTAGAAGTCTGCCTCAATTATCAGCTCTGCCACATCTGCCTCAAAGAAATTCCATGTTAAAGTATGTCACAGTCCCAGATCTAGCTCCACATGTTGCATGCTGTACATCTGGATGGTGGAATTGTTAGCTGCTGACAGTCTGAAGTTTGGGGCTGGGCAGCACTTATGCAGTTTGTCTTTCAGCAAAATACTCAAGTACAATCTCGTGTCAACAAAAAATTTGCAATCCAACTTGTGATCAGTAATAAACAGGTTGGCAGAGGAACAATCAGATGCATCAATGTCTTTCTGGTATTTAAGGTTGACATACTCACATATCAGATTACACTTAATGTGCTTGGTCACCGAACTGCTGAGGGTATCAGAATATGTTAGCTGTTGGTGACTCGTCAAAACAAAGAGTGTTGGATGCATAATAATTCTATGATCTCCATCAGTATCTACCTTTAACATGGCAGTTGGTGAGAAGTTCACTGTATTGTTTGCTTAGGTTGTAAACTTTGTTCAACAGCCCATCATTCAGTTGCTGTTCCCGCACCACGACTTTCTTTGTCAATTTGTCGCAATCAGATTTGATGTCCATTGAAGTACTGCTGCACATTATCATTTGGTCAGTCAGGAGGTGGGTATGATGGCATCCTGTATCCAGTCAGCCAGATCAGCCATATTGTCCAGAGGCATTTCAGTATGTGATGCAGTTATGGCCTTTACTTGTGCTGGCAACCTAGTGGTCCATAACATGTGTAGTAGTGTGTCCAGGATGGTGTGCACATAAATTTTGCTTCCTAGGTGGTGGAGATATTCTGAAGGCTTTCTGTCACCTATATCCTCATGGATGAGCATTTGCTGTACCTTTTCTTCCTGTGAGGCAAACTCTCAACACGATTAGAGCTTTCAGTTTCAGGTACGCATCTATCTCTGGTGGTGTTGTTATAATATCCTGTACATCCACCGTGTACCTGTGATCAAGCTGACTAATGACTAGTGCAAATTTGGTAGAATCATTTGTTATTCCAGAACACAGAAAACTTGCCTGCACCAGCGTAAACCAGAATATGAGATTGTTCAGCCAAAACGGTGGAAGCTATACTGCCAGCCAGTCTTGAAGTAACAGCTGCATTGTTATCTGGCACATTTCTGATGTGTAGCACAATATCTTCTATTGTAATCCATACTCCTCACCACGATCATGTCAAGGTCACCAGTGTTGCTAATCTCATCGGGATACGAGGCTGCAGATTATTTTGATGTGCTCAGCATGTGGACTATGAATGGCAGTTACTGCATTCAACAATTCACTGCTATGAGTTAATATATGTTGCTTCCAACTATTTTGTGTAATAAACTAAATTAGGAGAGAAGATATGAACATTTATTTCCTTCAACAGTAGTGGTAGAACAAGTTACAGTCAGTAACAACAGAATAATTAATTTCTAGTTCACAGAATTTATGGAATGTGCATGTGCATGCCACAGCAAGGAATAAGCATGAGGCAGCACTCCAAGCAGCATGTGTGTGAGCAGTCAGCTGATAGCACATACCAAGCATGGAATCTCACATAGTCACCACACATATATATAAAAGGAATATGCACAGCTACTAAAAGAGAACATACACACAAACACAGTGAGAGCGGTGGAGGGAGGGGGGGGGGGGGGGTGAGAGATAGATAGATAGGTAAACAGATAGAGAGAGAGAGAGAGATTACAGTATAAAAATTTTCAACAGCTGCAGCTTGTCTCTTTCATTTATAGAATCTTTCACACTGCAACAACACTTGTATTTATGATTTTCAGTGTTTGGTTCTTCAACTTTTGGCTTGTAGTCTTTGTATTTGGACCAGCTCTAAATGTGATAGCCATATAATACAGGGTGTTTTCAAACAAGCTAAGTCTGTGACAAGGTAGCTTGTAGTCTGATCTATGCCTCCTTTCATAAGCTTGTCTAAAAGAATCTTCTTTAAAAAGTTGTGGGTTTTGTAACTTAAAGAGGAGTACTTCATATATAAAAAGACAAGGAGTTGTCAATAAGGCAATGAATTTCAATAACGGTTTACATGATTGGCTGCTACTAGTTCCAATCACAGGCTTATTTAAAATCATCAGTGTGTCTTTAAGCACAGTCTACATCATTTACTACTCTGCTCAAATGCTACAGCACTGAATACTAGAGAAAAATACAAAACATGAGCTACAGGTAAAATGGGAGAATGACAAAGATGAATAAATGCCACAGGAAACACATGAGTGGGAATCATTAGGGCAACAAAGCAAGACAAAAGTAGAAGGCATCTGGAAAATGTAAAGAGTGTTTAGTAGCTAAAATGGGTAAGTGAAGATGACAACAGAATTTAAGGTAACAGAAGTAGAAATAACGAGCAAGCAGACCAGCAAAGAGATTTATAGGTGCACATGACAAACAGAAAGAAAAAGAACAGAAGAGGAAACACTTCCATTTTAATTCAACGTATGAACAATCTGATGAAGCTGCATATTATAAGCTACTCACTGTCTTACCTTTGCCTATATGATTATCAATCAAGCCAGTATCCTGTGAGTCCCTAAAAAATTCACCAACACATCTTCTGCTGAGAAATAGGTTTCATTTTTCACAGAGTACTTTCACCTTCAGCAAATAACTATTTTGATTGTTGCTTATGAGCTATAATAACAATGACAGCACTCATTCGTTTTCTGCTTCATCTTTTCTTTATGTAATTTTGAAATGTCTTCTCTTGAGTGCTTTTGGTATGGAATCAACAAATCTAGCACCCATTGAATCTTAATTTGTTTGTATCCAAACCTTTACTGGCAATACTGTGGATCATTTAGGACAACTGCCAGCAAGCAGTTACATGTCAGGTCTGTTTGAAAACTTGAAGTAAAACATTACAAGAAACGTGGGAACCAACACATGTGCCTAATAACAATATAGCCTGCAGGTTGTTTAGAAATTCACCCCGCTTCTTAATCCAACCACCCCCCCCCCCCCCATCCCCTCCCCCCAAACCCAGGACCTTGCCACCTGTGCAATTTTCCATTCTTTAGGTATGGATCTTTCCTTGAGTGAGTGATTGTATATGACTGCTAACTAAGGAGCTATTACATCAGCATACTCTGAAATGAATCTAATAGGTACAAATCTGTACTAGAAGATGTACCTTTACTAAGTGATTTAAACTGCTTCACTACACCAAGGGTATCTACTTGTAAGTTACTCATGTTGCCAGAAGTTCTTGATTCAAGTTCTGGAATATTTACTTTGCCTTCTTTGGTGATGGAATTTCAGAAAACTGTATTTAGCAACTCTGGCACTGTCACTGGTAACATTGCCATTGGTACCATACAGTGATGGTATTGACTGTGTCTTGTTACTGGTATACTTCATATATGGCCGGAATCTCTTTGGATTTTCTCCCAGATTTCGAGACAGAGTTGCATTCTGGAAACTGTTAAAAGCATCTTGCATTGAAGTTCACACTAAATTTTGAGCTTCTGTAAAATTTGGCCAACCTTGGAGATTTTGCATTCTTTTAAATTTTTAATGCTTTTTTCATTATTTCTGCAACATTGTTCTGACCAAGTGGGAAGTGGAGGGGGGGGGGGAAAGGGGGGGGGGACTCCATTCCATCCATTGCTATCGATACTATTTCTCTGAATCTAAGCCACATCTGGTCTACACTTTTTATAGTTAGTTTAGAGATAACGGAGGCTGTCCCCTAGGCAGCTGTCTAGTGAATTTTATTTGTTGTTTTAAATAGATATATTTTGTGTTTATTTTTTGTGGGTTTGGATGTTACAGTGTACAGTCTCGCTACAGCAATGTTGTAGTCACTAATCCCAGTATCCATCATAATGCTCCCTATTTGGTCATTGTTATTTGTTGCTGAGAGGTCACGTATCTTTTTGCAACCATTTACACTTTGAGTGGGCTCCTGAACTAATTGCTGAAAATAATTTTTGGAGGAAATATTTATTAGGATTTCAGATGATGTTTTATGCAACCACTGACTTTAAATATGTATTTTCACCAACATATAACGGTTAGATTTAAGTTGCTACCAAGTATAATTGTGTGAGTGGAGTACCTATTTGAAACAAGACTCAAGTCACCTTTGAACTCTTCAGCAGCTGTATCACCATAGTCAGGTTGTCAGTAAAAGCAACTATTTATTACCTATTGTCAGTTGTCAAATGTAACCTCTATGCATACAAAATCACAGGAACTATCTACAGGGTTATTACAAATGATTGAAGCGATTTCACAGCTCTACAATAACTTTATTATTTGAGATATTTTCACAATGCTTTGCACACACATACAAAAACTCAAAACGTTTTTTTAGGCATTCATAAATGTTCCATATGTGCCCCTTTAGTGATTCGGCAGTCATCAAGCCGATAATCAAGTTCCTCCCACACTCGGCGCAGCAATGAGTTCGAAAGCATCGTTGATGCGAGCTCGCAGTTCTGGCACGTTTCTTGGTAGAGGAGGTTTAAACACTGAATCTTTCACATAACTCCACACAAAGAAATGGCATGGTGTTAAGTCGGGAGAGCGTGGAGGCCATGACATGAATTGCTGATCACGATCTCCACCACGACCGATCCATCGGTTTTCCAATCTCCTATTTAAGAAATGCCGAACATCATGATGGAAGTGCGGTGGAGCACCATCCTGTTGAAAGATGAAGTCGGCGCTGTCAGTCTCCAGTTGTGGCATGAGCCAATTTTCCATCATGTCCAGATACACGTGTCCTGTAACGTTTTTTTCGCAGAAGAAAAAGGGGCCGTAAACTTTAAACCATGAGATTGCACAAAACACGTTAACTTTTGGTGAACTGCAAATTTGCTGCATGAATGCGTGAGGGTTCTCTACCGCCCAGATTTGCACATTGTGTCTGTTCACTTCACCATTAAGAAAAAATGTTGCTTCATCACTGAAAACAAGTTTCGCACTGAACGCATCCTCTTCCACGAGCTGTTGCAACCGCGCCGAAAATTCAAAGCGTTTGACTTTGTCATCGGGTGTCAGGGCTTGTAGCAATTGTAAATGGTAAGGCTTCTGCTTAGCCTTTTCCGTAAGATTTTCCAAACCATCGGCTGTGGTACGTTTAGCTCCCTGCTTGCTTTATTCGTCGACTTCCGCGGGCTACGCGTGAAACTTGCCCGCACGCGTTCAACCGTTTCTTCGCTCACTGCAGGCCGCCCTGTTGATTTCCCCTTACAGAGGCATCCAGAAGCTTTAAACTGCGCATACCATCACCGAATGGAGTTAGCAGTTGGTGGATCTTTGTTGAACTTCGTCCTGAAGTCTCGTTGCACTGTTATGACTGACTGATGTGAGCGCATTTCAAGCACGACATACGCTTTCTCGGCTCCTGTCGCCATTTTGTCTCACTGCACTCTCGAGCACTCTGGCGGCAGAAACCTGAAGTGCGGCTTCAGCCGAACAAAACTTTATGAGTTTTTCTATGTATCTGCAGTGTGTCGTGACCATATGTCAATGAATGGAGCTACAGTGAATTTATGAAATCGCTTCAATCATTTGTAATAGCCCTGTACTTCATTTTTGCTACAAGATAGACTACTTCTAACAGCAGCAAACACACCACAACCAACAGTATTTAATCTATCCTTTCTGAGCACCATTAGGTCTTTTCTAAAATTTTTGGCTGAACTTATCTCCAGCTTCAGCCAGCTCTCAGTACCTACAATGATTTGTACTTTAGTGGTTTCTATTTGTGCCTGGAGCTCCAGCCCTTTCCCAGTGCAGCTGTGACAATTTACTACTATAATATGTATGGTTCCTAGGTCAAACCTTGCCCTGTATTTGCCCTACACCCTCTGAGACTGAAGCCCTTTTTGTTGTTTCCTTAGACCACTGCACACAGCCCCCAATACCCATGTACCTGTCTCCTGTGTGTAGTGGACCCCAAACCTATTAAGTGGGACCCAATACCCCACCACACTACCATGCAAGTGGAGTAATCTGCAGCCTACATAGTCACAGAATCATCTGAGCCTCTGATTCAAACCCTCCACTCAGCTCTGTATCAAATGTCTACAATCAGCCCTGTTACTAATGTTACAAATGGTGAGCTCTGCTTTCATCTCACAAGCCAGACTGGCAGTCTTTACTAATTTAGCTAGATGGATGAAACCTGCATCATCCTGATTAATTCAGCTTTTGAAGTGCTTATTAAGGCTACATCATCTGCATAAGCAAGTCTAGTAATGTTCTGTCCCTGCAGTTGGATCCCTTGTGGATTAGTTTTGGTGAATTCTCTATCAATCTTCTCTAAGATAATATTAAATAGAATAGGTGAGATGGCATCCCCTTGTCTCAGTCCAGTGTACACCTTAAAATTTTCAGTCTCTCCTGCAGGTGTCTTAACTTTGCATATGGTTTCTTCCAAACACATTTTAACTAATTTGATTAATTTTAATGGTATTTCAAATTCTTTCATGGTGTTTAAGAGTGTCTGTCGGTGTATGCTATCATAGGCCTTCTTGAAGTCTATAAATAGAATATGGATATCTACATTAAATTCCCATGCCTTCTCATTTATTTGTCTCAATGTGAATAAGTGATCCAAAGTGGATCTGTTAGTGCGGAAACCACATTGGTAGTCCCCAATCAGTTCTTCGGTTATGGGAATCAGTCTGTGTAGTATACACATCGACAAAATTTTATACGTGACATAGAGTAGGGCAATTCCTCTGTAGTTATCACAGACAAGGGGATCATTCTTCTTAAAGATGGGGCATATAATTGCAGTTTTCCAATCGGCCGGTATGTTTTCTGTCTCCCAAATTGTTTCAATTAAGGAATGTAGTTCTATTTCCAATTGTGGTCCTCCATTTTTTAAAAGCTCAGCATATACCTGGTCTTCCCCACAGGCCTATTTACAGCTGTATCAAAATTTTAAGGATGAGATCACTTAGTACTGAATTCAAAATCCGTTTTTATCAGTCAACTATTGTACCAGTAGCATTATATGGATGTGAAGCTATTACATTCAGGAAAAAATATGAAGAAAAACTGTTGATATTTGAAAGAAAAATACTAAGAAAAATATTTGGACCAATCTTCGATGAAAATGTCATGGAGTGGAGGATAAGGAAAAATGAAGAACTACGGGAGCTGTACAAACATAGTACCATTGTGGAAATGTTAAAGAAGAGAAGACTGAACTGGGCTGGTCATGTAGCAAGGATGCCGGAGAACAGACTACCCAAAATAGCATCCACTAAGAAATTAGAAGGAAAGAGAAGAAGAGGAAGACCTCGAATTAGGTGGATGGAGAATATCCGGGAAGATGCAGCTAGGATGGGCATCAACTCTGATTGGACAACAATTTCCCTGGATAGAAATAATTGGAAGAGGCTCGTAGAGCAGGTGTGTGGTCGATAAGGCCTTAGCCACGTGTAAAGTAAAGTAAAGTAAGTAAGGATGAAACCAGAGAGACACTCTTCTGATCCAAAGAGGTACACATCATTAGTACTGGCATGAGCCACCACCTGCAATTGTCGGCACCCTGTGCTCTCCATGGCATCTGGAAGAACCCATTCCACACCTTGGATGATTGCCCCAGTATGCACACTAAATGCACATTGGATTTATTCCCCTTCTTGGCAGCCACGTCCCTAAGGGCCCCATTTATATGTCTACCATTGGAGCTCCTAAGTATCAATAATCCCAACCTCTGTGGCTGCCTGGATCATGCAGCCTGAAAGGCTTCCACTACAAAAGGAAAAGCAACAGCATCTGGTTCAGGATCTTCATTAACCACAGACAGCACCTTAAACCTACTTGTCAGATGCACTAGGGAGACATTTTAATGGGTCCCCCAGAAAGTCTTTCACTGCCTCCCATATCTTGGGATAACTCCCAGTTGACAACAGGTGAAGGGTGAACCTCATGTGGGCAGTAGCTCAAGCATCATCATTAGTGGGCCAATTGGGGGACCACGTTGTATGTGCTGAATGCCCTCAGATCTGCATGTGCATCGGCAACAGCCTCAAACTGCACCTCCTGGAGCTGTGAGTTATGGCCTCCGTGTGAACATGGCAGTCACAGTCCCTCTCCATACTGAAGATGATGGAGCTGTACGCTGTACAGTTAGTAAAAATACTAGACTGCTGAGTAAGCACACGTACATGCAAGAAAGTTAAGAATTAAACTGCTAATTTATTGTCAAGCCTGTCCTATGGTCAGTATTTACATTTGCCAGAGTGGCCATTGCAGTTGTGATGCACATCGCCTGCAAAAGCATCCATGATTACAGTAATATCATTGGTCATTGATTGGGCAGGTGTGCTGCTGCTCCTACAGTGGCAGCATGATGTGCACGGTATGGTATGCTTTCAGCAACAGGCCCTTGCCTTTGTCTTGCATTGTTACTTACTAGAACACTGTTAACATGAATCTTTGATTCCTAGCAGAACTCTTGTCTGAAAGAAGTATGAATGAGCTGTAGAAATAGACTATAGGCAAAATAAATAACAGCCAATTGACTTTGTGCCACAAAAAAATTATTATTAAGGTCTACACTACAGTAATTTCACTATCGTGAAACGTAGTGTTATTCAAAACCATCAGTTAGATGGTAAAAACAATATTAATAGAAAACCTCCATATCTTTGAAGGCCACACTAAAACATTACAATACTGCAAATTTCACTGGTCTCGAAGAATCAAAAACGAAAAATGGAAAAATGAAGAATAACTTCATGGAAAATTATTCTTTTTCTGTCATATAAAATGAAGGTCTTTCCTGTATTTATTACAATATTGTTTTAAATATAAATTTCTGTTATCAGTATTCCATGGAAATCATCAACTGGGTGGTAACAAGAATATGTATTTGAACTAATTCTCTGAAGACCACATTAAAACATAACAGGTCTGTAAAATCAGTGTGTTTAAGCTGTCAAAGAACTGAATAAAAGATAAATTATGGGAAACTATTGTATTTCTTTTTTCAAAACAGAAATGTTCATTATAAGTATTCTATGGAAATCTGTTTCAATAAAGTCTTATAAGAGGGCTCTTCAGCATGTTTCTGACCTTATTGGTCACACAGGATGTAATAAAAATCACAGGAGCTAAGATAGGAAATTCAGTATTTCATCTGTATTACCTAATATAGGTAATAGATCCAATGGCACTACAAAGAGGACAGCTTCTTGTCAGATATAAATCAATTTTCAAAAACAATTGTAATTCATAATAATATAACAACAAAATTATAGTTATATGTAATGACTTTGAAGATAATTATTTAATTGTTTTTGATAATTTCTTGTTTTATTTTTCTGTGTTTTTTTTATGTTCATAGGTATACAGGAGAAACTGAAGACCATCTACAAATTGAGGAGAAAGATGCTGGGAAACAAAAAACAGATTCAGCTGAAGGAACCAGAATTAAACAATCAAATATTATAGCTACTGGGAGACAAATACTAAACATTGACAAATTTAAAAGGCCAACAAAATTGTCAACAAAAATTGTTGCATATGAAATTGTGTTATATTGTAAGACACACAGTTATTTGTTCAAGTACTTACTAAGATTACAGATTTGACACAAGTATTCTTGAAAATATTATCATTTTCTTTCTCTTTCAGTAATCCTATGCATCCTGACATCACAGCTTGTGATACAAGCAGGCTCATCTATTGAAGCAGTAAACCCATTGGCCATATCAGGTCTCATTATTGTTTTACTGTGTATTGTCTGTATATTGATTTCCATTGGACGGCAACCAGTGTCAGAAAAGGAATTAACTTTTAAGGTACACAAAAATTGATGATATGGTAAACACTATTAAAGGAACTCAGTTTTAAAGAACTTGAGAAGTGGTGGTATTTGAGAATTGTTGTACTGCATGAAGGGATCAAATTTTGTATAATGTGCAGAATTTTGGTCCCTACCAGATGTATCAACATTTCAGGTCAAATTTTGAATACTAAAGGAAAGTAGTATTGTAGAACACAAATTAGTAATTGCAGTCCTCCCCAGTAATACTATATAAAAGGTGAGATTATAATGTGTTAAATCTCAAGACATATGAAGTCCATGTTATGAAAGTTATTTCATGGAGTACTAATCAAGCATATTGATAATATCATCCATTCCTTACAGACTGTGAAAAAATGCAGGTAGCAGGAAAACTAAAGTTTTGAATGATTCATTGATTTTATTTTGTTTGTGAAATTTCAATTTGTCATTCAGCACTCATTCCAAAAGGATTACAATATTCCTAGTATGGGTAATTATATGTTATCCAGAAGCTGCACACTGGACAAAAATTCAATATTCCAATATCTTATAATTGCTTATGGCATAAACTTGGTGCATGCATATGTAGAACTGCTCAACTATAATTGTAATTGTAGTTTGAATAATAAAGAATTTTTTTGTTTCAGGTACCATTTATACCAATTCTGCCTGCAATATGTATTTTTGTCAACACTTATTTAATGATGATGTTGGATGTATTCACATGGATCAGATTTGGTGTATGGCTCATTATAGGTAAATATACTAATTGTTTTAAGAAGGTAGTGTTCCACAGCTCATAAATATTAAAATAAACCATCATTATTCAGTACCAAGAGCTACTGACAAAAATTTCTTTATTGTATAACCAATTTCAGTCCACAGACTATTATCAGGGCTCCTGTTTACCTTTGGTATGCAGGATATCTGATGATAATCGTGGACTGAAACAATATAGTAAAGAAATCTTCACTAGTGGCTCTTGCCAGGCAGTAATAAAATGTTTAATATACAATTTCTGTGTTTTTTTAGTGTAATATAGTGCACTAAAGGAACCATTCATTGTTCATGTCAACTTCATTGCTGGCAATATAAAAAATTCCAGTGCATGTTAGTATTTCCTTATACTCAACATAATAATCATCCACCAGGAGTGGGCACAAATCAAAATAAATGATAGGACAATGGTTGTGTAGGGGATAGGAAAAATAAAAAGACTATTTTCAGCAGAAGAGCAAATTTAAGTGTGATATGAACAGAGAAAGATAAATATCACAGTCATCAAAAACACTCTGGAGGGGTGAGGGGAATACAAGAACAGTATAAAATAGCTGGGGGAGACACAAAGGGCGAAAAAGGTAATGGAGAGTATTGGAGAGAAAGATGAAAGTTCAACATCTTGTTGATGATGTGGCCTTTATAGGTGGGACACAAGTTTGGATAGGACAAGAATGGGGAATAAAAATTTCCATGTTGTTTTATGAGGAACCATCCCAGTTTGCCTTAATCAGCTTGGGAAAATAGCTGGGAACTTACATCATGGGGAGGATGAAGGAGAAATCAGAGATTGATGGAGAAGGTGGGAAATGTAGGAGTCAGTGAGAGGGATGACAATACATGATATGAGAGGGATAGGAAGAGGAGACGTGGAAGAGGGAGAAGTGGGAGCAGGAGGAGGATTGTGGAAACAGAAAGGACGTCAGGCAAGGAGAGGAAACACAATACGGTGATGGGGTGGGAGGGAGAGGAGAGTGAAATAAAAAGGGGCAAGAGTGTAAAACTGAGAGGTTGTGAGGAGAAATAATGAGAATTATGAATGGATGCTATGAGTATGGGAGTTATGTCGAGAGATTGGAAGAATGGTGCATAAAGCAAATAGATGGGAGTGTGGTAGGGAGAGTGTGATGGTTGTTGTATTGATGACAGGTCAGTGGAGATGGTGAAGTGACGTAATGATTATGATGGAATGGGGAGTTAGGCCAGTGGAGTAGTTGAGAGGAAATTGATAGAGGTCAGAAGGAAAGAGAGCAATATTATAGGAGGCGACAGCAGAAGAGGAACAGAGTTTAAGAAGGAAAGCAAAAGAGAGATAGTCCCCTATTGTAGAAAGGTAACTAGAGTACAAAAATTAAAAGTACATGCAGATGTTTGTTATAATATAGTCCTCCAGCACTCTGAATCCCACTGAATTTTTAATCTTTCACTTAATTATATTCATGCTAGATTTGTCAAATATCTGTTGTGCATTGGTCACTACTTGCAGTGGAAGACATTCCTTTGTCATCTGTAACCTTCTTATCACCAACCCCCATGATCTGTCAATAACACTTTGTCTTAACTTCATCAGTTGAAAATTATTCAGATGCAAACTTTTCGGTGCACACAACAATTAGACACTATGTGACCTGCCACTTTCATCCAACCAACACTTTTTAAGAGTTTGACAGCTCCGATCTTGCCTCTGTCACTTCCAAAATCCCTCATAGGAAAAGCGTATCTTCTGTAACACCTACCACGTAAAGTCTTAAGACCAGTCTTAAACTAATAATTATCCCTGTGGAAAAGGCTCAGTACTGTGAAGAAAGATGAGAATTCAGCATCTTGTTGATGATGTGGCCTTTATAGGTGGGACACAAATTTGGAAAGGACAAGAATGGGGAATAAAAATTTCCATATTGTTTTATGAGGAACCATCCCTGTTTACCTTAATCAGCTAGGGAAAATAGCTGGAAACTTACATTGTGAGGGTCAGATGGTGATTTGAACCCTGCTCCCCCCAAATATGTGATAATCAATATGCCAACTCACTTGGTTCACTACTGTGATAGTATACTACTGGAATTAGCTGATGGAGAGTATTTGCCAAATGGTAGATTACTATACTTGCAAATCTTAACACTGAAATTCTCTACCACATATCCTACTTGATCTGAATACTTGCAAATGTCTTTCACCTGAAACCACCACTTCCTCCTCCTGCTCCCAACCTTCATCACTCCCCATGTGTTCTTATTTTAAATGTTTCCTGAAACTCGTAAGTCCAACTCCCTTGTATGCCTTATTGATTTTGGTCACTCTGCATCCGTCAGAACATATTGCTATTCTCAATACTAGCTTCCCCTGTTCAGATGGTTTTATAAGACTCTCTGTCTACAGAAAAAACCACTATCAACAGTACTTCATCTGTGATGTACACACATCTACCTAACTCAAAAGGCAATACCCTACTTAGGGATATGATGGATTCTGTACATACAGCGACAAAAAAATTTTCTCGGAAAATGCTAGAAACCTCACCAAGTATGGTAGGGCCATATGGTTCACAACTCACCTCTCATGTCATCCTTCTATGATCCCCTAATACTTTCTGATTCATTGTCATCATTGCACTGTACCAACAACCAGCCAGCACCTGAATGTTGCAACAACATTATTCCACAGAATTAAACTACCTTTCATCATGCACTGGGGAAAAAAATACTGCAAAGATCTTTGCTGTACAACCATAGTAATATTTTGCAGCTTACCAGTATTTGGTCCATCTATTTATCATTCATGCTTCCAACATCAAGCCTCCTTTGATCATACTCTTGTGAATGACACATTGATAGATTTCTTCCACACACCCAAATCAAAAGTTAAGCATAAACAGATAAAAGGAAAATGGGAAGAGGAAAGGTAAGTAATTACTGTAAATAGCCATTAACATTACCCAGCAAACTTATTACCATGTTCTCAAATAAGAAGACAGGCTGTGGCAGTGGAGGCTCTCCTGTAAACAGCAGCTTGCTGGGAAGATTTGCCTGCACGAGTACAAGCAGTTGGGTGGCTGCACCGCCCTAGACATGAACTACTGCCATCCATAGCAGGAGGCTAGCTGTGGCTGAAGTGAGCCCACGGTAGCCCACCAGCTGGAAGGCAAAGTCTCCAGGAGTGGAACTAGCCCAAGTAGTTGACTCATTTATGATAGAGTCCAGTCTCATGCAGGCACCTTGCAGAACCCCATTACCTCATTGCCCAGTATGGATGTATCTTCATAGTAGGCACTGCCAGGCTAAAAATACTTTGGTTAGAAATGATGGGTTTTTATACTGGTTAGGTGCTCATATGCTGTGCCAATGTGCTGCTTCTAACAACATACACTGAAATAAGGCAATGGACAGTAGGTGTAACAGGTAGCCTGCCAATGCTGTGGTCAGACCACCTATCTCGCCATTGGCAGTACTGCAAGCAATGGTCCCTGCAACCTGTCTGCAACAGCTGTTATTACTCGGTAGCACCAAAAAACTGTGTTTGCACTTCGCTTCTCTCAGGAAATCAGTGTGAATTCTAAAGAACACTTATGTGAAAAACAGATTCTTTATTCATGTATTATAGCCTGCAAACAGCACACAGAGATGAATGGAAAGTTTATCTTTGTAAATATTTGTAAGCCATTCAGCACTCCCATATTGTCAACTAATAACCATTATATAATCCTATGGAGTATCTCCACAGATCTGCAGCTTGTATAATGAATTTTTGACTAACAGAAAAACTTGTACTAATATGATACATGATAAATGGAGATAGAAATGAAAGTAACATCTTATGTGTCATAAGCAAGCAAAATAAGACCCCTCAATACACATAAATATTGTGTCAAATAATGTCAGTAGGACTATCAGATTGTTAATTGATGATTCTGTTGTCTACAATGATTGAAAGGCAATTTAGAAAGACTTAGGCATAAATTTCCATAGATTTAAAGAATGGCAGCGCTCTTTAAATGTGAATTAATGCTAAAAAATATTCATAACAGAAGCAACGTGTTAGTATCTGCTTACAAGATTAGTGCTAAACTTCCATTGGCCATCATTAATGCTAATCTTCCATTAATGCTAAACTTCAATTTTTTCCAATATTTAGGTATAACACTAAGAGGTAATGACGAATGGTGCCACGTATTTTTTCAAATACAGGCAATTTTATGTATAGATTTTATAACTGTCTAGGCCAGTTTGACAACCCAAACCCAAATAACTGGAGGATGACACGTAAGAAATAGTAACATTTTATAAAACTATGACTCTTACAGTACTTCTTCATGGCAGTAAATGCTGGGTATTGGCAAAAAGAAAGTAGTATAACCAAATACCGAAACATCTAATATGAATGGGTACAGAGAAAGAACCATAAATGACTTTTCAAACTAGCATTAGCTTACAATCCAGCAGGAAGAGGACATGTTGGAAGACCTAAGAAGCAATGGACAGACAATATGCGAAGCCTGAATGGAATCAATGCATAATCCATGAAGTGTAGAAGAAGAAAAAGAAGACAACTAAGAAGTAATACGAAATGCAGCAATCTGTGAAAATCAATGATAGGTAAGGCAAATGTGGATTTAGTGGAAGGATTCTCACAAACTGCTGTGCACCTGTACAGGAAATCACAGACATGACCAATGTCATAACACTGTTTCATCATTTGCAGTCCTTCTCGAGTAAGAATGACAGTAGACATAAAGTGAATTCAAAGATGTGCTGTTAGTATCATAAACAGTTGGTACAGTCCATATGAAAAAGTAACAAAAATGTCCAGAGATTGTAAATGGGGCTCTTTGTAATAAAGATGACACGATCATTTCAAAATCCTCTTGGGTGAATTTAGAAAACAAGTAGTTCAGGAAAACCATGTGAGAGTTCTGCTTCCTCCATCATATATTTTGCACAGGAATACCAAGGAATACAGGTGGTTCCATTTCCCTTACTTAATACACAAATGAAAACGGACAGAAAGTCACTATTATTGGTGCAAAGGACTCTCTGCCAGAAGCAGTAAAGTGACTTGTAGGGTATAGTGTAGTCACTTAGTGGAGAAAATTTAAAAAAATACTGAGTATTGGACCAAATTTGTAATTGGATTCAGGATAACCTTGCAGACAGAACTCAACATGTTGTTCTAAATGGAAAAAAAATCAAGAGATGTAAAGGTAATTTTGGGAGTACCCTAAGGAGTGTTACAGACCCTTATCTGTTTATAGTTATACTGCCCGAAGGGCACCCAGAAGGGGAGGAGGAAATGAAAAGAAACTTCCCAGGTTCAGAGGGTGTGATATGTCATTTCAGTGGTTACAAAATGGAGTCAAATTTATAAAGAACTGCAGTATGAGCCCACGTACCAGTACGATGTTACACACACTCTTTCTTGGACAAATGCACTAATTTGGTTGGGAATGGTGTCATAAAGCCATTGTATCCACTCCTAAAGCAATCTGGAGCACAATTGTTGTAACTGATCATGGATATCCTGGATACTGCTACTCTGATCCCACATATATTCTATCAGGGACAGATCTGCAGATCTTGTTGACAAAGGAAATAGCTTAACATCATGCAGCATCTGACAAATAAATGTGCCGTGTGTGGCTGAGCATTGTCCTGTTCAAAAATTACAGACATTTTTGTTTCCCTTTATTAATGCATGAATGGAAAAGGACAGAAAATTACTAATATTGGTACAAAGTACACTGCACTATATGCATTAAAGTGACATGTGGCGTATAGTGCAGTCATTATGTAAACAAAATTGAAAAAAAAGTAAGTGTTATCATTCAATTCAGGACTTCCTTGCAAATAGAACTTAATGGAACAAAATCAACAGATGTAAAGGGAATTTGGGATTAACCAAAGGGATTGTTACAGGCCCATATCTCTTTACAGTTCACACTGCCTGACAAAATGTGAAGCATACAGAATAGGAGGTGGAAATGAAATGAAACTTCACAGCTTGAGAGCATATGTGATGTTACTTCAGTGATTACAAAATCAAGTCAGACTTATAAAGAACTTGATGGTATGAGCTCATATATCAGTATAATGTTGCAAACCCTCTGGTTTGGATGCAAGCACTGATTCGATTGGGAGGGGTGTCATATTCACTCCTGAGGCAAACTGGCCCACGACTGTTATAACTGATTCTCGATATCCTGTATACTATCACTGCTAGACCCAATATGTTCTATCAGGGACAGATCTTCAGATCTTGCTGACCACATGAGTACCTTAAAATCATGCATACAGTTAACAATGAAGTGAGCCATGTGTGGATGAGTATTATCCTGTTGAAAAATGTCATCATGATACTGCCGCATGAGAGGTAACACATGAGAATGCTGGATGTCCATGACATACCACTGCGCCATCAGCATTCTCTCTGTCTCAACCAGTCAAGACCTGACATCACATTCACTGGTTCCCCAAATCACAATGCCAGGAGTAACACTGCTGTGCATCTCCAAAAGATTGGAAGTATGGGTCCTCTCCCCAGGTCACTGCCATGCTTAATGATGATGGTCATTTAGGGTAGTGCAGAACTATGATTCATCACTGAACACAGTGCAATACCCTCATCAGCTATCCATATTTCCCAGTCAGGCACCACTCCAAATGCAGCTGCTTGTGTTGTAATGTCAGTGGCAGTATACACATGTGACAGTAATTCTCTAGTCCGGCTGCTGTTAGTTTCCAATCATTAGTGCAGGATGATATGTAATGTTGCTGGGATTACGGTGAGAGTTTATAGCAGGTGCAAATGTGATGGAGTTATGATGTGATTTGTGCACAATAGGGTGATCCTCTCTTCTGGTGATCAGATGGGGTCAACAAGTATGCCTGCCCTTACATTCCCGTGCAGACAAGTGTCTGCTCACTGTTACACCAGAATGCCCCAAAAACCTGGATGGTGCATAATATGACTAGTCTGCCAAAAGGTGACTAATAATGAGCCAGCTTTGAAACTCTGTCAGGTGCTGATAATGCTGTCTCAGATGAGAACACAGCACCACTGTGTACTTCACAGTGATCACTCAACATCTGACACTGTCCACACCCTTTAAATGCTATATCAGGCATGGTATCAACACAGATAATACCAGTGTACTCTGGTGGCCATTCTACCTGCCACAAATAATTGAAACACTAAATCATACCATTGATGGTATGCACATGTACAATTTCACATTGACATCTGACCAAGTCTTCTATGTGCTTCACTTTTTTTTGCCAGGCAGTGCACTGGGTGGTGATAGTTAAACTTTTGCAATTTGAACCAATGTAGATGGAAAACTATTTATCATATGCGTATTCAGCTTTATAGGAATGATGTTCAATCTGTCCATTGCTGGACACAATGTGCAGTCTTCAATTAGTGCATGAGCTCTATCATGAGAGCTGAACATTCTACTGTTTGAAAAGATCTGTGAATAATTGTGTAATGGTATATTAGTGTGGTACCAGGATGTCATGGATGCAGACAGTCATCACATTGAGCAACATTTGTAACCTGGAATGTAAACATGGTACACAGCTATGAAATGTTACCTTCTCATGTGGAAATTAAAATGTGTTTCCTTTAGTGGTTTATTCATTGTTTCTCTTCTGCATGCCCTTACAAATGTTTGCATAATGTTTCATTTTCCTGCAATCACTTGTTTTTCATGGGCCCCTCTCAAGTAGTGAAAATTTAATTATAACCAAGTTATATGTTACTGATATAATGGATAATGTTGAAAGTTCCATGAGGCTATTTACAGATAATGCAGTTGTTTATAAGAAGGATGCAATGACAGGAAACTGTAGTAAATTCAGCAAGACTTGCAGAGAATAGATTAATGATGCAGGAACTGGCAGTTACCCTGAACATGTATAAATGTAACATATAGTGCATAAGCAGGTGAACAGATCCACTATCCTTTAATTACATTATTGGCAACGAATTGCTGGAAACATTAAATATCATAAAACACCTAGCATTAGCCATTCAAAGGGATGTAAAGTGGAATGATGACTTAAAACAAATAGGAAAAGCAGATGACAGGCTTATATTCATTGGCATTGGGAGAATCTTAGGGAAATTTAATTCATCCATGAAAGTAGTAGTTAACAAATCACATGTTTCACAAATTATTGAGAATTCTTCACATGAATGGTACCATCACTATGTTGGATCAATAGAGATGATAGAGAATATCCAATGAAGAACATCATTTAGTTGGTGGAAGAACATTACCAAGATGCTCAACAAACTTCAGTGGCAGACATTACAAGAGAAGAGTTGCATATCACAAGGTGTGTTTACTATTGAAATTTCGTGGCCTACGTTCCCAGAGTAACTCATACACATATCATAAAATGTTGATGACAAGAAAATTCAAGAAACTAGAGATCAAGCAAAGGCTTATTCACAGTCGTTCTTGTTACGTGCCTTTCGTGAATGGAATATGGGAAGAGGATAAGATGGTAGTACCAGAAATATGCTTTGCCTCACACCATACAGTGGCTGGTGGAGTACAGATTTGTATGAAGATATTAATTAGAACCTTTTCTCAATTATGTATTTTGGACAACCTAGTACAGTATAAATCCTGTGACTGAGCTGTGCTTTGTTTTGTAAAGCCTTTTTTTTATCCTGATACTGGAACATATTTTCTTTTCTTGATTAGACATAACTTTTGGATATAGTCTCTAGACTTAAGTTTATGATTATTCTTAACCTATTACCCAACTATAGGTAAAGCAACTTGGAATATTAGCTATATCATTAAAAAACTGTCCTGCAACCTTTGTGATAATAACCAGCCACTGACCAAATCAAGTGAATTATCAGCACAATATGGCCAATCAACTGCAGTTTGTGCTACTCATTGCCAAAGTTAAGATCAACACTTGCTTTGTGACTCATGCTGTATAAATGTTCATCTGCAATAACAATTCTGGAGTTCACAAGTGGTAAATGTCCTTTTGCTATATCTTGAGGTCCCACAATCCATTCACCTTAACCTAAGCTATCCCCTTTGTCCTCTCTAACATTCTCTTCAGATTCCAATCCTCTCTGTAATTAATTTTAGGTCTTTATAATATTGCCTATTCTAACTTTATTAATCATCAGAATTTGTTGTTTGTTATACATTAATAATGTCAATTTTTCTTATTTGTACACCTTTTCTAACACTCTGTTTGTTACGGCTCTTTTATTTGTTTCCTTTCTCCTTATAATCTGTTCCCCCTTTCTGTCATGTATGTAACACAGTCCCCTCTATACCTAGCACTGTGAGTTGTCCTGCAATCCTACACCCTGCCTTGCACCCCACCTTGTACCCATTACATGCAAACTTGCACTCTTGCCCCACCCTCCTCTCCCTTCATAACGGACCACCAGTTACATCACACAACAGTGCAGTGACTTTCATGTACCTAAATGATAACTCTTGTGTCATCATATTGATCCCTCACTACTATATTGGCAGAATTGTACCCTGTCCTATGGGCATGCAAGATGAGCAGACAATCAGATTCATTCTCCAGTTAAACAGGTTAAATCAAGACTCATTTGTGAATAGACCAGTACCCCACTGTTCCCAGGCTCATTTGTGGTGGGCAAGACAGTGGGTTTGTTTTAACTGCTTGTCTGCCTATGCATTCATGTACAGGGTATTAGTTCTACTTCTGGTTCAAGTTTAAGCTTTGCTTTTTGTACTGTCACAAATAATCTCTACAGTCATTTGCTGGAAAGAAGTAATAAAATATAAAGATGATAAGGAGACACAAACAGCAAGAGAAAGGTAGGCACTTATAATGCTGTGTGTTGCTCTGCGAATTTTGTCTGACCGTAATAGATATCTCCAACACACTAATTTATATGCAGCTGAAAACTTTGTGCAGCAACTGTGAATGGAATGTGTGTGGTAGAAAAACACTACAAGAGATAAGTTGTACCTTAGAGTTAGTTATTGACCATTATTTTGTAATTTTTCAGGGCTCTTGATTTACTTCACAATTGGTTATTGTATCAGTGACCCAAAGGACAAAAACACTAATGATGTTACTGCACAGGGGCTGGATAATTTGGCATACACGGAAAATGCTGAATGAGCTCTGTTGCTGCTACAATAATGTGACATATATATGTATATACAGTAACTGGATAAACACAATTCATCATGGATAAAAAATCTTTGTAGCTTGCGTGCTTCTATCTGTATTTGTTTTTTATTAATTTGTAATGTTTAACAATTCACAAATATATTTATTCAGTTACTTTTTTAATACAAATGTAGCTTTGAGAAACATATGAATGTTCATGATTATCCCTATCGTCATTAAGTAAAATATGTACAACCATCCATCATCAATGACAAGCTGAGAACACTATAGGAATCTCACCAATACCAAACTGTAACAGTGACACTCAGTATACTTGTGACACTAAGAAATCTGGGTAATTGGGTTTGTATGAACTCATTGAACAGGATGATATTTGCTACTGGCAATAGTGCTTTTCAGTTCTCCCATAAAAAACAGCACATTTTTACGCAGATTAACAACATGAGGAAAAAACTGCTGCTGTACATGGAATATTTGTACAAGAGTTGCATTATCAAAAATAACTCATCTCTACTCAACAATCAAGCGTGTTAACAACTGATAATCCTGGAATTGTTATGTTCAAAAACTTAAATAAACCAATTGATGTTCCACAATAATATTTATTTAATACAAACAATCCTGTTGGAGGAACGTCCTCAACTGAGCATTATACCAGAGTTTGGAAATACCACTACAGTTGTAAAGTTCTTTTAGTATCACGTGACCATTTTTGGGCTCTTATAAGCCCATCTTCAGCTGTTGTAACTTGGTGCTGTGACCCCCGTGTGCCGCGATTTATGTGTACAAGGCATGGTGTGCGCTGTGCTGTGCTCCGGGGTCACAGCACCAAGTTACAACACCTGAAGATGGGCTTGTAAGAGCCTGAAACTGATCGTGTGATAATAAAAGAATTTTACAACTTCAGCGGTATTTTCAACTAACTTCTGGGAATTATTTAATAGTTCATTACAAATGACTTTTGGCTTTATAGGCCATCCTCAGATAACTTAACACTAAACAGATAGTCCACACATCACTGAGAGTTCAAAGGTGTGCAAAAATTGCTTCCCCCCCCCCCCCCCCCCCCCCCCCCGAGATAAGTGACATTTTACAAGTATATACATCAATACAAAAACATAAGCATAAGGAATTCACAAAAAAAACCTGTACAAATAAATCTGATACTACTTCATATTCAAAGTATAGGAATGTCTATGCTAATATGCTGTACAAGTGAGTAATGGCATAGACTACTATGTTATTTGGACAACTGGTGAACATGATGAAAAGGTTGAAAAAAAGAGGGACAGAGAGAGAGAGAGAGAGAGAGGGGGGGGGGGGGCAGACAGGAGAAAGGAATTGTAGTGGCAGACATCATCACACATAACTACCAAGTCAAAAGCTGATTTGTTCAGTGCAGCTGTCAAAAGAGTTCATGTGCTGGCCACCAGGAGTGCTGGTCTAAATTTCTCTTTGATGCTGATATACTTACCTTTGTAATGATCATTCTGTTTTGTTTCATTATATGTTTGGATTGTTCTGCAGTGTAACAGTGACCTGGTTTATTGTAAATAAAATGTTCATGATACACCGGAACTAAAACTTCTTATCTGTACCTGGCTGAGTTACAAGCACTTCACATCCAGTTCAAAAGGCTATCAACTAGCCATGCCATATTACTGACCACAATGTGATGCAGCCCATGAGAATAAACCACATTACAGCAGAATTATGACCAATTCTTGAAGAGTCAAGAATTTTTTGAGATGGAAGATGTATGCACCATATCAAGGTTCACAGAGGAACTACCCCTGTTTTGGCCACACAGTCCAACATTATGGTTTGCTCAAGTCAAGATGAGTTTTCTCTCTGCTACATGTTAGCAGATTCTACTAAATTTACACTAGTGGTCAGCCAATTAGACCATCTCTATGCTGGAGAAGTACAAGACATAATAACCACATCTCTGGAGACAGAATCGTACAAATGATTCAAGACAGAGTTGATCTGCACAGGAAGAGTGAGTGAGACAAGTACTTACACAGGAAGACATTGGGGACAGAAAGCCTCTGACATCTTCACAGCAAGGTCAATGTGTACACAGTACCAGATACACTGTTGTGCACACTGTGCTGCCATTTCAAGTAAAGGCAATTACAGTGTAGCAGACAGAGGCGCCACTAGACATCATAGCAGACCTGGTAGATAGAATCCAGGACATAATCATGCCGTTCTCATAAAGTTTAACAGTGGCAGCATGCCCAAGTGCATCACAGTGATGTGTACAGATTACAGCAGCCTCATGAATGAGGCTGAAGCACTGACCAAACAGAATGGTGAGCTACTCTCTGACCAAAATGTTAGAGGATGCTTTCATAAGAGGTCCAGAAGTCATTCCTCTAGGAACTCCCTGGCAGTGGGCGACACCACACAGCATGACTTTTGTTGGTGTCATCAGAAGTTCAGATACCAGGTGCAGGAAAGTGCTTTGCCATGCACATTCCCAAACAGCAATGGCAATCAGAAGAAGGCTCACCTGATTGCCAGTCACCATCTCTAGGCCTCTTCATCATCAATTAGAAGACAGCACAAAAGTTTCTAATGGACACAAGATCCAATTTATGTGTACTTTCTGTGGACCCTATTGCATAAATATCAGGCACCAATGTTGTACCACCTGTCTGCATGAAATAACACATCCATAGTGACCTACGGCAAGCAACACACAGAACTAAGAGTCAGGATTGTGTTGTGTCTTCACTTGAAAATTTACCATATCAGACATGGCAGAATTCATAATGAGAGCTGACTTGCCAGCAACATCATCATCTGCTGCTGGACATCACCAATGCATGTCTTGTTGAGAGCATCACTGGTCTATCAGCTACCAGTTTTTGACACAGTGCAGCTGTGCACAACACCAAACTTATCCAGTCAACAGGCAATGGATATGCTGAGCTACTGGAGCAGTTCCCAGATATCACAGGACCTCTAGGTGCTCTGGAAAAGGTACACCACAGCACTGTGCACCACATAACACCACTGTGGCACACCAATTTCATGAAGGTGAAGATGATTGCTCCATACCATTGTGCTACTGCCAAAGCAGAGTTCAATGCTATGTTGGAGGAAGACATCATACACCCTTCCAGTAGTCCATGGTGGTTGCCACTACACGTTGTACCAAAGAAGCATGCTGCATGGAGCTATGCAGAGATTACCATATCACTGCTAGAATGGTGCCAGATTGTTATTCTGTTCCCCTATTAAAAAACTAAAATTGTGCATTTCATGATGCAACTATATTTAGCATGCTAGAGCATGCCGAGGCCTCCACACAATTCCTGTGGCTGAAGAGGACATAGTGAAGACAAGTATTATTACATCATTCAACCTCTTCAACACTCAGTTGATGATATTTGCCATATTAAATGCTCTGCAGACTTGGCAGAGGTTTATAGATCCAGTGTTACAAGGTTTGACATATTGTTTCGCGTAGCTTGATGATGTTCTCGTTTTTTCAATCAGGGTAAATGAATACAAAATTTATTGTTCCACAGATGAATAAATAAATAAATAAAAACACCATCAGCACTTAGTCAAAATCCTTACACATCTGGTCAAATACAGAGTTATATTAAACACTGTCAAGTATGTTTTTCAGCAACCACAGATCACCTTTTAAGCCACCTCATCTCACCTGTGGAATTGTTACTGCTTCCAGAAAAAGTAGAAGCAATACTGAAAATTCCACATCCCAAAACCACAAAAGAACTCTGCTGCTTTCTGGAAATTCTGAGTTTTTACCAGTGTCATCTACCCCATTCAGTAAAGATTTCCAGAACCTCTAACCACAGCATTGTCTGGAGCTAAAGTTTTAATACTGTGGGTGGCCACTGTGTGCACCGCTTTTGAGACAGCCAAGTATAGTCTACCAATGGTGGCACTCCTTGCACACCCTGCATTAGAAGCACCTCACAATGGTGATGTATACAAGTCAGACTGTGATCAGTACAGCATTACAACAATATGTAGATGGTGTGTGGCAGCCACTCACATTTTACTGGCACAAGTGTATCTGCCACAACAAAAATGGAGCTTGTACGATTGTGATCTATTCGTGGTATAAGAATCTTTTAAATATTTTAAATATTTTCACATGCTGTTGGAGGCAAGAGAGTTTGCAGTTTACACAGACCACAAACCACGCCCCTATGCCTTCATGTAGAAAAATGATAAATGCTCAACTATGGCAATACAATCAAATAGAATTTATTGTTCAATTCAGCACCATATCAGGAACTGACAACATAGTAGCTGACTGCCTATCCTATGTAAACAGTATAATGAACATGGTGAATGTTACTCAACTCACCAAAGCACAAGAGTCAGATCAGGAGCTTCAGGATGTTTTGAGAGATACTTCCTCCAACCTACCACTGAAACTCATTGATTTTCATGCCTTGTCAACATTAAGCTATTTTTTGAAGTCTTGAATGGAAGATCTCATCTGTTTCTACCTTCCTCATTCCTTGGACAAATTTTTGAATGCCTGCACAATTTATGTCATCTTGGTGTCAGGTCAACAGTTAAACTGATCACTATCTATTTTGTATGCCATGGTATGTAGAAAGACTGTAGAAACTGGACTCCTGTATATCTTCAGTGCCAGCTTAGCAAAGTATCTAACCATGTACATGCACCTATAGGAGTTTTTCCAGACACAATTGTAAGATTTTCACATGTACATATTATGTAGTAGGACCATTACTGCCCTAAAATGGCCAACAATCAAGGATATCTATTAATGGCAAGTGATCACTTTACCCACTGGCCAGAAACACTGGCCTCTGCCTTTGTTTTGCATTGGATATCCTGGTTCAATTGTTCACTACAAATCATAAAAGATTATGGCAGACAATTGAAGTCTGAACTATATGTGCAGTTGAACAAATTCTGCAGTGGTGTACATCGTAAGATACTAAGCTATCACCCAGCTAGTGACGGAATGATTGAATGCTGGCACTGGCCATTAAAAGCCTCACTAATGTGTCAGGGATCAAATTGGACAACAACTTTACTGTTGGTCTCGCTAAGTCTGTGAAACTTGCAAACCTGAACTGGACTCGTCACCAGCTAAGCTAGTCTATGGAGGAGTACTACAACTTCCTTGTGAAAGCATTGATCCATATGTGGTCTCGATGGACGACACCAATCAAACACACTTCACTTCTGATCTGAGAGAATGGATGACACAAATCGAGCCACGCCCAACATTGGGGTATGGGCATCACAAGCAGCCTACACTATTGAGAGTGACCTGGTAGAATAGGTTCTGCAATAAATCATACAAATATTGGGTTGGTACCTGCTTTCTTGCAGTACAGCCAGTCCCAGTTGAACAGCTCCTTGAGGAGGATCAATATGGAGCTGGATTGGCTGCTTTTAGTGGCTACTGGACCAAACATAGATTTGGTTCCTGTTGATGCTATTGGTAGCTGGAATTTCACTAGGTATGGCCTGCATCTCAAGAGGAAAGGGGAGGATAAATTGGCTGGGCTGATAGCAAAATCCTTAAGGGAGGGCACTGAAACTCATGGGAGTACCTCTTTTCTAGGCTAAGATCAATGTCCTGTGATACAACATTCAGTGGAATCAAGCATAATGAGAAGCTCAGGCACGGAGATTCTTATAAAAGTACAGTGAAAAATAGTAATCACATATTGCATCAGAAAATTATGAGCCTAAAAAAACAAAGTAGATGAACTTCTTGTTTTTTTTTCAAAGATTTAGAAAAGAAGAATGCAATAGATGTACTAAGCCTATCTGAACATCATAAAGCCATGGATATGGAAAAGGTAAATGTAAGTGGATGTAAGTTTGCAGTACATGTAAGTAGAGACAATATGGAAAAAAGGAGGGGTTGCCATATATGTTAAAAGTTATCATAGTGTGAAAAATATAGAAACTAAAAAATTTTGTGTAGAGCAACATACAGAGGCATGTGCCTCTGGTCTTAGACTAAATAATAGTAATTTTATAATTGTAACTGTGTATAGGTCCCCATTATGAAATTTTCCACTATTTCTGAAAAATGTGGGTTCTTTGTTGTGCTATCTGTCAATCAGAGGGAAGCAAATCATTATTTGTGGGGATTTCAATTAGTGAGGATTTTCTGAATGAGTCTTATAAGAAGAATGATCTTGAAGCATTACTCAATTCTTTCAATTTGACATCAGTTTTTGATTTTCTGCTCGGGTAGTACAGGAAAGCAGCAGACTGATAAATAATATTTTCATAGACGAAGATAACTTTAATCAAATAAACATTTATCCCATTAAGAATGGTCTTCCTGATCATGATATACAGTTAGTTACAGCAATGGCACACAGTCCTCCAAAATGATGCACTCGATTAACAATTTAATGATTGCAAAGTTTAGGGAAAACTTGCAGCAGTTAGACTAGGATGAGGTGTATCAGGAACCTAATGCTAATTTAAAATATAAGTTATTTTATGACATGTTTGTGAGTATTTTTGAAAACAGTTTCCCAAAGAAAAAAGTAATATATAATTTTAAAAAACTGGAAGAAACCATGACCTGATAAAGGGATAAAAATATCTTGTAACCAGAAAAGCGAAATGTATCTAATAGCATACAAGAGAAGTGATTAGATTAGATTAGATTCAGTTTTTGTTCCATAGACCTAGAAATAAGATGATTCTTGTGCGTGTAGAAGATGTCAGAAAATATAACATAAAAATCATAGAACAACTGAATATAATACTCACTTCACTAATCAAAATACACTCCTGGAAATGGAAAAAAGAACACATTGACACCGGTGTGTCAGACCCACCACACTTGCTCCGGACACTGCGAGAGGGCTGTACAAGCAATGATCACACGCACGGCACAGCGGACACACCAGGAACCGCGGTGTTGGCCGTCGAATGGCGCTAGCTGCGCAGCATTTGTGCACCGCCGCCGTCAGTGTCAGCCAGTTTGCCATGGCATACGGAGCTCCATCACAGTCTTTAACACTGGTAGCATGCAGCGACAGCGTGGACGTGAACCGTATGTGCAGTTGAGGACTTTGAGCGAGGGCCTATAGTGGGCATGCGGGAGGCCGGGTGGACGTACCACCGAATTGCTCAACACGTGGGGCGTGAGGTCTCCACAGTACATCGATGTTGTCGCCAGTGGTCGGCGGAAGGTGCACGTGCCCGTCGACCTGGGACCGGACCGCAGCGACGCACGGATGCACGCCAAGACCATAGGATCCTACGCAGTGCTGTAGGGGACCGCACCGCCACTTCCCAGCAAATTAGGGACACTGTTGCTCCTGGGGTATCGGCGAGGACCATTCGCAACCGTCTCCATGAAGCTGGGCTACGGTCCCGCACAACGTTAGGCCATCTTCCGCTCACGCCCCAACATCGTGCAGCCCGCCTCCAGTGGTGTCGCGACAGGTGTGAATGGAGGGACGAATGGAGACGTGTCGTCTTCAGCGATGAGAGTCGCTTCTGCCTTGGTGCCAATGATGGTCGTATGCGTGTTTGGCGCCGTGCAGGTGAGCGCCACAATCAGGACTGCATACGACCGAGGCACACAGGGCCAACACGCGGCATCATGGTGTGGGGAGCGATCTCCTACACTGGCCGTACACCACTGGTGATCGTCGAGGGGACACTGAATAGTGCACGGTACATCCAAACCGTCATCGAACCCATCATTCTACCATTCCTAGACCGGCAAGGGAACTTGCTGTTCCAACAGGACAATGCACGTCCGCATGTATCCCGTGCCACCCAACGTGCTCTAGAAGATGTAAGTCAACTACCCTGGCCAGCAAGATCTCCGGATCTGTCCCCCATTGAGCATGTTTGGGACTGGATGAAGCGTCGTCTCACGCGGTCTGCACGTCCAGCACGAACGCTGGTCCAACTGAGGCGCCAGGTGGAAATGGCATGGCAAGCAGTTCCACAGGACTACATCCAGCATCTCTACGATCGTCTCCATGGGAGAATAGCAGCCTGCATTGCTGCGAAAGGTGGATATACACTGTACTAGTGCCGACATTGTGCGTGCTCTGTTGCCTGTGTCTATGTGCCTGTGGTTCTGTCAGTGTGATCATGTGATGTATCTGACCCCAGGAATGTGTCAATAAAGTTTCCCCTTCCTGGGACAATGAATTCACGGTGTTCTTATTTCAATTTCCAGGAGTGTATGTGAATACATTACAGTAAATTGGAGCTGCTAATGTTTACAGAATTAATATATTGTCAGAATGAAACATAGTTATGCACTTTTAATAAAGTTATCATACACAAAATGCCTAATCTTGACTGTTGCAACCAAGTGCTGCGAGAACTGAAATCCAACAGACATTTTTACTTAAGCTGGTCTAACAGACCCTGTTAAGATATTCATCTATAGAGTAGAAGGAGTTGTCTATCAAAAAGTCTTTCAGACTCTGTTTAAACTGTGCTTTTCATGAAATCAAGCTCTAAACGGTTGCTGACAATCTATTGAAAATGTGTGTTCCTGAATACTGGACCACTTTTTGGACCCAGATAAGTGATTTTTGTCTTTATGTAGACTGTTCTTATGTCTATGATACTGCGTATTGAGCTATTGGTTGGAAATAGAGTCATATTATTTGCAAAACTTTCATCAAGGAATAAATATACTGAGAAACATTGATTGGAATACCCAGTTACTAGAATAGATTTCTACATATGTTTCTGAATTTACATCACAAATGAGTCTCATTAGATGCTTTTGCACTCTAAAGACTATTGCTTGGTTTGATGAGTTACCCCAGAATATGATCACATGTGACATAATGGAATGAAAGAAATTTAACACTATCAACCTCTTTGATCTCCATGTCTACATGTGTTATACACATGCTAGAAGGAAATCTCTTACAGATTTTGAACTGCATATTGCGGGTCTTTTCAAAGCTTAATGACAGTGAATTAACTTTAAACCATTTATTACTGTCAGTGAAATTTTGGTTAGCAGGATTTCTAAATCTGTACTTGGCTCACTACTACTAATAATAATATAATAATAATAATAATAGCTTTATTCAACATCGAATGGTACACTGCACATGTACAAAGAAACAGTAATGATTAAAGTTATTTGTACAATACACAAGACACATTCTTCTGAATACGTCATTAATTTACAACAAAATTACAATAAGATGTTTACTGATTTCTATTCACATAATTTCACAAAGCATTTGTTGGTCTTCATATAAGTATGGTACTCTTCTAACATGTTGAAAGGGTGTTTTACTAAAAATTTCTTAAGCTGATGTTTAATTGTAGGAAGAACCATGACTGCATTAGGCAGTGCATTAGCTAATTTTATACCTGCGCAGTGAGGCCCCTTTTCGTAAAGTGCTGTTCTGTGGCTGCCAATGTAAAATCTTTCTTTATTTCTAAGTATTGTACTGGTGGAAATCTGAATAAGTGTTTGGGTGCAGTCTTTTCATAAGCAATATGGCTTTTAGAATGTATGTGTTTATAACAGTTAACACCTCTGTTTTTGGAAACAAGTTGTGACAAGATTCCCTATATTTTGCTCCACAGATTATTCTCACACCCCTTTTTTGAAGAATGAGTAGCTTATCTAGATTAGCTTTGGTTGTTGCCCCCCAAATTTCAATACCGTAGTTCAAGTAAGAGGAGAAAAGAGCATGGTATGCAGTCTTTAGGACTACAGTGTCTCTACAGAACTTGCTAATAGTACTGATTGCAAATATATTTTTTGACAACTTAGTTGTGTGTCCCATTTCAGGCTGCTTTCGATTGTTAAGCCAAGGAATTTTACACTAGACTCTTTCTTTACCAATTCATTGCCAATGTATAATTTAATTTCATTATTCAAAGTACTTTTGTTAAACTCCATCAAACATGTTTTACTGGTGCTTACATTTAAGTGGCTTTCATTAAAAAACTGAACAATTTCTTTTGTAACATTATTACACTCGGTCTCTAGTTCATTACATGATTCCTTTTTACACACAATGGGTGTGTCATAGGCATGCAGAACAATTTTGGAATTTATAGTACAGTATTTAATATCATTTACATAGATCAAGAACAGAAGGGGGCCCAACACCGAGCCCTGGGGCATGCCATATTTTATGCATGTGATCTCTGATTTGTAGACACCACCTTCCGTTTTAAGTAGAACAAACTGTTTTCCATTGCTCATATAACACTTTATTAGGTCACAAGCAGCGCCTCTAATGCCCATGTTCCATAGCTTGTCTAATAGGATGTCAACATTCACACAATCAAAGGCTTTTTCCAGGTCTAGGTATACACCTGCCACATGTTCCTTGCTTTCAATACCCCCTAACACCTCTTCAATTAGTTGAGCAGCTGCAGTGTTAGTTGATTTACCTTTTAGGAATCCATTTTGATTTTCGAACAGCAGGTTGTGTTTGTTAAGAAATTTTATAATCCTGTTCTATATAACTTTCTCAACTATTTTGGAAAAGACAGGAAGGATTGAGACTGGTCTGAAGTTTTCTATTTGGTTGTTGTCACCTTTCTTAAAAATGGGTGTTACCTGTGCTATTTTTAGTCTGTCTGGAAAAGTGCCTGATTCTATTATATTGTTGACTGCTACAGACAGAGGTACAGAGACATTTTGGCTACAGGCTTTTAAAACATTAATATTTAGGCCATCATGCCCAGCTGAATTAGAGGGTTTTAGAGATCTAATGATGCCCATTCTTTCTGCACAGTTTGTGGGAGCCAGATATATACTATGGTCACATGTATTACCTTTAAAACTGTAGTGCATGTTTTTATGTTTGTCATTTATGGCTTCCCCTACAGAAGAAAAATATTCATTAAAAATATTTACAATTTCCATTTGGTCTTTTATGAGCATGCCATTGTGGTTAATAGTAAAGTCCATACCGGATTTGTCATTGCAGGTTTTAAAACTGTTTATGATTGCCCAGATGCCAGCAATTACGTTGTGTGAGTTTTGAAGCTTATTTGCAACATAGTTGCTCCTCGTCTGTGTGTGTAAGTCCTTATAGTGTGCTTGATATATTTTGAAGGCTTCCTTTAGCTCAGGAATCTCTCTACTATTCAGCATTGCACTGTGGAGTAGTTTTAATTTTTCCCTCGCTTCAGTGACATTACTATTTACCCAAATATTTTTGTTTATATTTTTTGTTTGTTTCTTTTTTGTGATTACAACTGGGCATGTGGTATCAAAGCAATAATAGAAGTCAGCAGCAAAGCTGTCATATGAAAAGCTATTATTTTCAAACCATTTTATTTGTGCTAGCATGCAGTTTAGTCTATTTATGTTGTTGTTTGAGGGCTATCCACAAAGTACATTACGTTTTGGATTTAAAAATAAATAAAGTATTGGAATTTTTTTTTATTATATACAGATGAAAGCCACACTTAAATACTACTTTTCTACATAGTTGCCATTTAAATTAAGGCACTTATCGTAGCGATGGACAATCTTGGAAATTCCTTTGTCATAAAATTCGGCCGCCTGCGCCTTCAACCACGTGGTTACCTCTTCTTGAAGCTGTGCGTCATCATCAATTCATGCTGCATGGCCAACCACTTCTTCATTGCTGGGAATAAGTGGAAGTTGCTCGGTGCCAGGTCGGGACTGTACGGCGGATGAGGAAACAACTCCCACTCAAAAGATTCGAGAACTTTACGAGTGGCATTTGCCATGTGGGCCTGGGCGTTGTCGTGAATCAGCAAGATCTTTGAGCCCAACTTTCCCCTGCGCTTGTTTTGTATTGCTCTTCTGAGGTTGTGCAGAGTTTGGCAATACCTTTGAGAGTTTACTGTAGTGCCTCTTTCCAGGAAATCCACAAAAATCACACCTTTTCTGTCCCAAAAGACAGTTGCCACGTGGTTGAAGGCGCAGGCAGCAGAATTTTACGACGAAGGAATTTTCAAGCTCGTCCATCGCTACGATAAGTGCCTTAATTTAAATGGCAACTATGTAGAAAAGTAGTATTTAAGTGTGGCTTTCATCTGTATGTAATTAAAAAAATTCCAATACTTTATTTATTTTTAATTCCAAAACATAATGTACTTTGTGGATAGCCCTCGTATTTAGGCCTACATGACCATTTGGCCCAGAAAATGTTGTGTCTATATATACAAGCAAGTCAGAAAGATTTACAAAAAAGGTATTTGTATTTGCTGCAGCTGGCCTGTAAACACCAGTAACTGTTATGTTATCTCTACCCCATTTTAGGTTTATTGCAGCAAATTCTGAGACTCCTTCCAAGCAGAAGGCACTCACATCAATAGCATTAAAATTACTTTCATTTATAGTGAAAATTGCTACACCTCCCCCAGTCTTGTCTTTTCTACCGAAGGCTGTGCAGAATTTCATACACAGTGGTTGACCAATGCTAATCAGAGCTTCATTGTACCAATGTTCAGTTACAACTAATATATCGGGTTTGTCAATCCGTGAAATTACATCTAGATCATTATGCTTATTTCTAAGACTACCAAGATTCTGGTGTATGATTTTAAGTCTGAGTTTTACCTGCTGGACCTTAGAGGATAATTTTAAACTAGCAATGAGGCCAGCAGGCTTTACAAGTTTCCCTGGCTTGCCAGCAGTGGCTGGTGTTGTGGCAGGTTTTGTTGAAGTGGGTTGTACCACCCCATGGCAATGGACTTCTTTTCATCACTTTGTGAACAACGTCGCCTGACTTCCTCAATAATTTTGCTACTAACAATCTTTTTGCCTCTTTTGTTCATGTGCAGACCATGAGTTGTGTGCAGCTTCCTTTCTAGATAACTGACATCTTCTAGAGACACATTCTGAAATTTACTACATAGAGCTTTAATCCTATCATTTGTTTTATGAACTTCCCGGTTCACAATAGACTGTTTCATAAGATCATGTCTCTGTGGAATGTTGACAACAATTGTTTTAGTGTCATTTAACTTACCCAGTACCATTTTCATATGTCTAATTGCATCATTTGCTTGATTTCTTGCTACATCATGTGAACCTCCCATAATAACGACACGGTCATTATATCATCTGCAAACAAAACAGACTTAGCATCTGGCAATGTAACAGATGAGAGGTCATTAACGTACACAAGAAAAAGCAAAGGACCCAAGATGGAGTCTTTGAGAATATCACATGTAATTAATTCCCAATCTGATGAAGACTGAATGCTTTCTTCACAAGTATTTTGTAATGACACCCTTTGTTTCCTGTTAGTTAAGGCTTGAACCATTTCACAGCACTGCCAACGTCACCATAATATTCTAACGTACTTAAGAGAATGCTGTGATTCAGACAGTCAAAGACTTTTGAGAGGTCATAGAAAATGCAAGTAACCTCTAATTTGTTATCTAATGAATTAAGTATACTCTCACTGAACATGTAAATAAGCTTCTCCGTATTGGGATCCTTAAGGGGCCCAAACTGTGATGTGGACAATATATTAATTGCAGTCAGATGCTTAAGAGGATGCTTGAACACAACCTCAACATTTTCCAATAGTTCTGAAAAATCCAGCAAAAGTGAAATTGGTTGATAGTTTCATGGTATCTATTTATCCTCCTCTTGTAAAGAGACTTAACTTCAGTATATTTTAACCAGTCTGGAAATGTTCTGCTGATAAGAGGCTGATAACACTAGTCTGCATGGTATCAGATGACTGAAAACTAACATGTGATTCTGTCTCAAATTTTTATGCTGATTCCAAATCTGTTTTCAGTTTTTTCCTATCACGTACAGTTTTGCTGCAATCTGCTTCAAAGCATATTGCTGTGCCAGTAGCATTATGCATACTATCGGATGGAAATTTTGTCAATACAGCACTTTATACCTTTTGGTTGCTACATCTGTTGATGTTATTTGTTATTGTGTCACCTTGAAAGTATTGTTTATCTCACAGGCTTGCATTACCAGTGCTATATTTTGATTATTCTGTATATTTAAGACACTATTAATAAAAGAGTTTGCCTGTTGTTTGTAGTTACTACAATGTCAACACTCAAGTGTGTGAATGACCCAATTGTTTTCTGTTGCATTTGTGGAAATAATAGTGCCTGAGCAGAGAATGGTTAAAAGAGACACTGTGAAAAAAGGTTACCATGCTTATTTTAAAATGAAATGTGGTGACCAGGATAAATTATGGGCGCCAAAGACAGTTTGCTCCTATTGTGTTGAGGATTGTGGAAGGAAAACATGCATGCCATTTGTGATTCCAGTGGTGTGGATGTAGCCTAAAAATCACCTTAATGACTGTTACTTCTGTTTAGTTAATGTTCACTGGTGCAATTCCTTAAATAAGAAACAAATTTTGTATCCAAACTTTGCTTCAGCCGTTAGGTCAGTTGTACTTGGAGAAGATCGGATTGTCTCTTCCTCCAGCTGTTTTAGAGAAACTGGCAGAAGATGATGGTGAAAATGAATTTGATGCAATTACTGAAGATGGTTGTGGTATCTACTAGCCTGAATATGACTTTACTCCACAATTATTCTCTTAGAGTGAAATTAATTATCTTGTATGAGATTTGAATCCACCTAAGGAATCTGCGGACCTACTTGCCTCCCGGTTAAAAAGTAAGACTCTTCTGGAACCAGAAACACATTACTCATGTTACATATATAGAAAGAACTAGTTGCTTCATTCTCACAGAATGATTCCTTAGTTTACTGCAGTAACATAAAAGAGTTAATGAACTTCTGTGGCACTGAACATGATCCTGCCCGGTGGGGGTCTTTTACTAGACTCATCAGTAAGAAGCCTGAATGCATGTTGCTGCATTATGGGGATGTGTATGGGTCCATTCCTATGGCCCATTCAGTTCAAGTGAAAGAGGTGTATGAGGACATGGAGATAATGTGTGGTGACTTCAAAATTATTGGAATAATATTAGGACAACAGGCTGAGTTCACAAAAATGCCTTGCTTTATATGCGAAAGGGCAGTCGGGCAAGGAAAACACATTGGACTGTGAGGGTTTGGCCACAGTGGAGTAATTTTATGCCTGGAACTAATAATATCCTGCACAGACCGCTTGTGGAAACATAAAAAAAAGAAAATTCTTGCTTCCACCACTACACACAAATTCAGGCTTGATGAAGCAGTTTGTAAAAGCTCTACCAAAGGATGGTCCATGCTTCAAGTAACTTTCCAAGAAATTTCCCTTCACCACATGAGACAATTTTTGTTGGTCCTCAGATAAATAAATTGATAAAGGATGACGATTTTGATAAGACAATGAAGAAGAGAGAAAAAGACATGTGGCCCGCCTTCCAAGCTGTTACTGAGAACTTTCTGGTAATAACAAAGATCCTAATTGCAAGGCATTTGCTGAAAAAATATTAGAAAACTTTGAGAAGATGGGATGTAATATGAGTTTGAAAGTCCACTTTCTACACTCACATATTGACTACTTTCCACGAAAGTTGGGACATTATAGTCAAGCACAGGGTAAAAATTTTCACCAAGATGTGAAGGATATGGAGAGGAGGTACCATGGGAAATGGAAATCGTCTATTATGGCCACATATTGTTTGAAGTTGAAGAGGGAAAGTCATCATATACAAGGATCTACAACAAAGTCAAAGAAGAGAAGCCATAAAAATTAATGGAACACTGTTGACTTCAAGTTTTTAGGCAAGGTAGTCACAAAATAAATTATTGGGGTTCTGTGGAGTATTTCTTAAATGTATTGTATTTTTTTTAATGTGTTTTGATTAAAACTCATATTGTGTGAGATGGTGTTTCAATATATTTATGGGCTCAGAAGTAAAAATCATCAAAATATTTCATCTTGTTTTGTGTAAATACCTAACATGATAGACAAAAATGGAAGTTATTTCTAGAATCAACATAAAAATTGTTTCAAGGACTCCTACATTCAACAAATCATGTGGCAAAAAGTTTTAAAATGCAGACTAGTGTTACACAAATAAATTAAGATAGAAGTCTAAACTTTGTTGATATATTATCAAAAAACTAGAATTCTTTGATTTTAAGGTTTTTTGCTGGAGGTACTTCTTTGGAAGATATAAGTATCACTTCCATTTTACTGAAGTTATTTGCAGAGACTGGTCTCAGATGTTCCATTGCACTGTTTACTGAACTTGATAAGACAAAGCTGTCAGTAACAGAAAAAAGGATTGTTAAGAGACTTGCAACACTACATGCATTTGTTACCAATGTCTCATTTATTTTTAGAGCTAACTGTTTCTCTTCCTTTCTGGCCCCACCTATCTCTGTCTTCACTGTGTCCCATATAGTTTTTATTTTGTTGCCTAATGCAATTATGTTTTTCTCATAATAAAGCTGCTCTGATTTCTGGATTACTTGCTTCAATATTTTGCAGTATTCTGTGTAATCCATTTCAATGTTAACGTCAGAGCTTTTCCCAGATACAAGGTACAGCTTCCTTTTTGTTCCACGTAATACTCTTATTCCTTGTGTAATCCATGGTTTATTTTTATATTTCTGTTTGATTTGAGTTACCTTTAGGGGTAAACAATTTTCAAATGAGGAAGTAACTTTATTAATGAATGCTCTGTATTTTCCGTTTGAGTCCGAAGTACTGTAAATATCTATCCAGTTTATGTCTTTGAGCAATCTGCTAAAATTCTCAATTTTTGACTGATGTGTTACCTTCCTGTACTGAGATTTAATAATTTAATGTCCTGACAAGTTTCAACATCAATCATAAGATGCTGCATGTCATAATCAGATTGCCTATTTTCTATTGGTCTTCGAATGTGACTTTTTCCCCTAGACTTGTCAACAAAGATAATATCAGTAGCAGTCTCAGAGCATTGACATACCACAATTGCGAAGTTCACTGTGAATGACAGTTTTACTGACTGCAATAATTGTTCCCTGACAGAGCTTTTGAATAAATCCACATTAAAATCACCTGGAACCACTATTCCTTGTTTTTAATATCATATGGGACACCAGTGTTTCCAGATTTATTTATGATGAGGTTAAAGTTTCCTGAAGGCACTCTGTATATAGTTAATGTTATAAAGGATTATTATGAACTACTACCGCTGCTGCATAAGCTTGTAAGTGCTGCTGTGAGCAAAATTTATTAATATCAGTATTCTTGAAATTAAAATAGTTTCTGATAAATGTGGCAGCTCCTCCTTTCTCCATATTTTCTCTACAGAAGTAAGAGACTAACTTTAATCCTGTAACATTTAACACATCTGTATCAGTAGTCACATGTTGTTCAGAGAGGCAGATTATATCAACTGGTTTGCTCAACTCTAATTCTTCAACACAAATATGCAACTCATTAAGCTTACCCCTCAGTCTTCAGATATTCTGGTGCAATATGGACAACTGATTTTGAACACTGGCTGAATTACAACTGAATGAACTTAATTCTTCAGTCAGTTTTTGAATATCTCCAGTTTCAATCAGGGACTGATTGTATGACTTGTGTACACTAAAATTTGCTTTCTGGTTACCTGTCTTACCAATTTGACTGTCATTTCCAACCTGTCTCTGAACATCTTTCATTTCTGTTCTGCCTACCCTAAAAAAACTGCTGTTCTGTCACTTGTAACCATGGTACCTTATCACATGTGATAGTACCTCCCCTTGAGTTATTTGGTAGTAGCCCAGACAGTTTTTCCTTTCCTTTCCTGTTGGGGTGAAGGCCATGCCTGGTATAGTCCCACATACCAATACAAAACGGGAACCACACCAATATGAGACCCCATACTTGATTCGAGTGGGTGCTATGCCTATAAATTAACTCTCCTAACAGAAGAGTTTAAATGACATTAGTCATAGTGCCTCAGAACAGACACAAGCCCAACACCAGTGTGTCTCATTGCTGAAGCTCTCTCTACCAGATCAACCACAGCTGATTAATTAGGATCTCTCTCTATGCCCTTGCCTACCTCACTCACTATTACTATGGTGTCTTTTTGTGTGAAGCCTTTACAAAGTCAATCTATATCCTTTATCATCTGTCCCAGATTTGCAATAGGCTTAAAAAAACTTGTGACATGGTAACCTGACCTTAGTCCATCCTGCAACAGTTGGCTAACACCTCTACCATGTGAACTACCAAACAACAGAACTTCCTTCTTCTTCACACCTTTTTCTGACTTCTTACTTCTTAAACACTCTTTGAAAGTTTGTTGTGTCCTATCTACTGCTGCAATTATCTGTGGTTCCTCAGTTTACAACAGTGGCAACTTATAAAACATGTTCCACATTAACAACAAAATTGTCTGAGAAAATCCTATTCCCATTTCTTGTACAACTTGTTGTCACTTTTTACCTCTCTTTTCCCTTCTCCCTACTTAACCTTTACAGATCTTGTTTTGCATTATCTAGTTCTGCCTGAAGGGCAGCAATTGTTTCCTCCTGTTCCACTATCTTCCTATCTCTATAGCAAATCCTACACAACCAATGAGCCTTGTTTATTTCCCAAATTCCTGCACCACTACAGTCACTCACATAAAAGAAACTGCAACAACCCTCACATCACACCCTGAAACTAATAATCCTATACAGCAAGTCATACACTTCTTACTCATGGCAAACAAATCTTAACTTTAGCTTAAATTAAACAATAATAACATCATAGACTACTCAATTAGTATATTAAATTTCTTAGAAAGTTTAGGTCTAAATTTTGGTACTAAATCAAAACTTATGGAGAAAAAGAAATGATTAAAACTATATTATTTATGTGTCAAAACAAAACAAAATAAAGAGCTGCACTTATTTCCAACTTTTTTTACTTTGGCTGCTTACTAGAGAGACAAATGGATAGTGTACAAGAATACACCAACAACACAAATTGTACTTTATTGAAATAATCATGTAACTTACAGTATATGATAATGTAAACAAAAAATAGGTCAAAATTTGTGCCTATGAAATGTTTGATTTTTCTGAAGAATACACAAATAAAAACGAAATCTTCAATAGATAGCTTACAACAGTTATTAATTTACTTATTTATGATATAACAGTGCGTAAATTAATTGGTATTACACATTTAAACATGTGGCACCCTTGGCATAAAGCACCATATCTTTGGACTCAATTATCTTTGATCTATCTTTGGTCTACGTTCTCTCAGTGTGCTACGTTTGTACTGCCATGTTATATTTGCTTATTTCTGTGCTAAATAAATGTATATTGGATGTTTAAAGTATGTTAGTACCACCCTACGACACATGATAGCCACAGTGCTGACCCCAACAATGTCATCGTGTGATCACGAGTTATTTTGTGCTTCTTTTCATCATGAATGGGCTTCGTGTGCCAGCCCACATTGTTTCCACCACAATGGATCTACCAGTGCCTTCCGGGGCAAATGCAACAGACCTAATTGACTTTGATTGCGATCACGAGTGGACATATGTTCCTACTTTGAACTTGGTACAAAGTGAACAGTTATTTACGCTCGGCCACGCCGGGGGCCACCTAACCATACCCAGTTCAACATGGCCACCACTTAGTGCAGCAATACAATAACGGTCACAACATGGACAGTGCATGTCACCCAGCTATGCAGTCTCCTTCAGTTTGGTTTGATTTTATATGCCGCCGAAGTTCCCAGAACTGTGATTCAAACATTCGTATGCACTGGGTCATACCGTTTCAACACCGCTGGTCGCCTCGACCATGCTGGTTTCCATAACCACCACACCGTGGTTGCATCACGACCACCTTCTGCTCGCTTTCATAATGGTGCTGGCCATTCCACCTGCGCTGGTTATTGGGTCAGCCCCCCCAGTGGCTGCACCATGACCACCTCCTGCCCACTGTTGCAATGGCACTGGCCATTACAACTGCGCCGTGTTCTTCGGCTAGCCTGCAGTTTGGACACACCGTGCCAATTTTTGCACCCACACACTCCACGCCACGTGCTGCATGTGGCTGCCCCCACCCCACGCAGACCTTGGGCGACTCACCAGTCACCGCTACTACACTTCCAGTGTTGGAGGTGTCCTGCCCTGCTCACATGGATCTCCGCCTGCTGGTGCTGCCTCAACATGTTTTACCCGGCAGGTTTCCCAAACTAACCTGCTTTGCAAAAATATAACACTAAGACTTGGTTAGCATTAGTGGATCACCTACTGGACATCCATGGCATTTTGGATGATGACGCTCCTTTTGTCCGCCTGGTGAGTCACCTCCATGTTCACACAGACCTCATTAGTGATCTGCTCCTCTCACTGCCCACCTTGCCCAAGTATTTGATGGTGAAAACACTGCTCATGAAGTCCCTTTCTTGCCTGCTGGTGGAGGCTATCCACGACATTATTTACAATGAGCACCTTGGCGACCACGCAACTCACAGCTTTGGCTGCGCTTTGTGCATTAATTGATGATCAAGCATTACCTGACGCCATGGTTTGGACTTTGTGGATGGTCAAACTGCCTTTGGACCTACAACTTCATCAGCTGTCTCATGTTGCCGACACACTAGAGGTTCATTTACACATAGTGGATCAGGCTTACACTGTCATTCATGACCGACACTGCCTTTCATGAACGACCTCTCCTTCACCCTCAGCTGGCATGCCTGTGCCTCCAGATACACGTCCAGCTGGCAGAGGCCAGCGCACTTGCCTCGGCACCTCAGCTGCCAATCAGGAGCTGCCACCTAGCGGACTACAGGAGGTACTGCCAGTGGTCTCCTGATAGCTGCTGACGTCACCCAAGCAGCAAACCAACAGGCTACCAGCCCTGACACAATCAGCTGGGCTGTGCTGGTTCCACGCTACTTATGGGGACACTGCCCACAACTGCCACGCACCTTGTGCCTTCCCCAATCGAAACCAGAGGGCACATTTAGGCACAATGTTCTGCCGTGATCCTTCACGGCGCCTACCGACCGATGCTGCACCACTCATTCCAGCAGCGCAGCGTCTCTACGTCACTGACTTGTGATCAGACACTCACTTTCTCATCAACACTAGTGCCGATGTCAGCATTATCCCAGCCAAACATGTGGGCAACATGCTTCCCCCTGCTAATCTCGCTTTGATTGCTCCTAAACATTATCCTAACATGGTCCTTGGCTCCATCAAGATGTCGTTTCACCTACCACCATCCACCACCTTCCCTTGGACGTTCCACATCGCCGACGTGGATGAACCTGTGATCAGGTTGGACTTTCTATACCATTACAAACTTTCACCAGACCTGCAGGCCGCCACACTCTGGCACACGTCTGGTTCTACTGTTCCGTGCTCGAACGAGTTCAGCATGACTTCACTCTCCTCCTCCTTGGCTACACTTTCCTCATGTGCATCTCTGCTCAAATGTATTACTGCACAGCACTCTGATCTGTCAGACTTGCACTCACAAATCAATGAGCTCCGCACACAGAATGAGGCATTACACACCCACATTGCCAGCTCCTTTGCTGAATTCTCACATGCTTGGAGTACGATTCACAGCCTGTCTGCAGAGTTGGAACAAGGTGAACCAACACTTGCATCTACTGCATCTTTGCACCACATTGCTCCTGTGTCGAGCTTTCCTCCGCATGCTCCCATTTCCATGTCATCACGGATGAATCTACAGGATGTCATGTTCTAGCTTCATGGGATTCATCACATCACATAGCTGCTGCACCATGCTGTCCCTCATTATCTGCAGCCGATGCCCTACCCGGCAAGGTCAGTGAACCATCGTCGCATCTGCCCACCCTCTCATCCCCCCTGCCTGCCTCCCTTCATGGATATCAGCCATCAGTAATGGCACTTGTCATAGAATCCATGCCAAGGATGGCCCATCTGTACATTATAAGGCCCGACACCACCAATGCTTCGAGTGACGTTCCACTGCCTATGCAGCACTTTGACACATGAGACTCTGGCAGAGTGATTTGCGACATGCCAACTTCTCACACTGGATGCTGTCTTCAACCGCCGCTCTGGCATGACAATTACTTGTTCCAGAGAGAAAGCTTCCCTCCACCGTGCTCCGCACTGCCAGGTTGGAGGGGGGCTCTGTGGCACCTCTGGCATAAAGTGCCATATCTTTGAACTCAATCATCTTTGTTTCATGTTCTCTTGGTGCGCTACATTTGTAATGCCATGTTGTATTTGCTTACTTCTGTGATGAATAAATGTATATTCGATGTCTAAAGTGTGTTATTACTGCCCTACGACACGTAATAGTCACAAACACATCTTTATGAGAGCTCTGAATGTAAATGGCTCAGACCCAGAAACAGTCAAATATTATAAAAAACTACTTCACTGAATTAAGGAAAAAAAGTGCAGAAACATGTGTATCATGTCTGATAATAAAATGAAAATAATCTGGAATATTGTTGAAAGGGAAACAGAGCAACCAAGATCATAGGAAGACAATATGGCCATTAAACTGAATGAAAAGTGTGTTAATAAAAAGTCAGAGATTGAAATATTTTAACAATCATTTTTAAATATTGTGGAGAAAATAGGATCCAGATTTTCATTAGAAAAGGCAAAGCTGTTTGTGGAAGAAGCAATACCTATGAAATTTGATAAAAATGAAATTCCAGCCACCTCTCCTTTTGAAGTTAGGAAAATAATAAACTCACTCAAAAGTAAAAACTCTCATGGAGTTGACAGCATCTCCAAACAAACAGTAAAAACTTGTGCCCAACAGATAAGTAGTATTCTCAGCCACATACACTATGTTATCAAAAGTATCTGGACACCTGGCTGAAAATGGCTTACAAGTTGGTGGCACCCACCATTGGTAATGCTGGAATTCAATATGGTATTGGCCCACCCTTAGCCTTGATGACAGCTTCCACTCTTGTAGGCATATGTTCAGTCAGGCGCTGGAAGGTTTCTTGGGGAATGGCAGCCCATTCTTCATGGAATGCTGTACTGAGGTCGGTGAGGCCTGGCACGAAGTTGACATTCCAAAACATCCCAAAGGTGTTCTATAGGATTCAGGTCAGGACTCTGTGCAGGCCAGTCCATTACAGGGATGTGATTGTCATGTAACCATTCCACTACAGGCCATAGACTATGAACAGGTGCTCGATAATGTTGAAGAATTGCTCTTCAACATTGGGACGCAAGAAGGTGATTAAGACATCAATGTAGGCCTGTGCTGTGATAGTGCCATGCAAAACAACAAGGGGTGCAAGCCATCTCCATGAAAAATATGACCACACCATAACACCACCACCTCCGAATTTTACTGTTGGCACAACACACGCTGGCAGATGACATTCACTGGGCATTTGCCATGTCCGCACCCTGCCATCAGATCACCACATTGTGTACCATGATTAGTCACTCAACTCAATGATTTTCCTCTGTTCAATTGTCCAAAGATTACATTCCTTACACCAATTGAGGCATTGTTTGGCATTTACCAGCATGACATGCCGCTTATGAGCAGCCGCTTGACTATGAAAGTCAAGTATTCTGACCTCCCACCTAACTGTCATAGTACTTGCAGTGAATCCCGATACATTTTGGAATTTCTGTTTGATCGTCTGGATAGCTGTCTGCCTATAACACATTATGATCCTCTTCAACTGTCGGTGGTCTCTGTCAATCAACAGATGAGGTTGACCTGTACGCTTTTGTGCTGTATGTGTCCCTTCACATTTCCACTTCACTATCACATTGGAAACAGTGGACCTAGGGATATTTAGGAGTGTGAAAATCTTGCATAAAGATGTAAGACACAAGTGACCCCCAATCACTTGACCACAGTCAAAGTCCATGAATTCTCTGGAGTGCCCCATTCTACTCTCTCACAATGTCTAATGAATACTGAGGTCGCCGATATGGAGTACCCGGCTGTAAGTGGCAGAACAGTGTGCCTAATACGGAAAACATATGTTTTTGGGGGTGTGCAGATACTTTTGATCACATAGTGTATGTAATAGCTCACTGAAACAAGGCATTTTTACCGATAGACTGAAATATGCTACCGTCAAACCATTGCATAAAAAGGGGGATATGTCTGATGCTAACAATTGTTGCCTAAACTCATTTCTGACAGCTTTGACTGCTGACAAAATGCCAATTTAGTTTCCAAAAAGGCTTTTTAACATAAAATGCTATATATGCTTTCAATGCTCAAATATTAAATTCTGAATTTCTGAACATCACCAATTGGGATTTTCTGTAATCTCTCAGAGGCTTTTGATTGTGTAAATCACGGAACTCTTCTATATAAGCTGAAGTCTTGTGGTATGAGTGGGACAGTGCATAAACGATTTAATTCATATTTAATTGGAAGAGTACAGAAGGTTGAAATAAACAGTTCACATAATGTGCAGAAATCAGCAGATTCCTCAAACTGGGGAGGTATCAAGAATGGGGACCAACAAGGTTTCATCTTGTGCCCTTATTGTTCTTAATATATATTAATAATATTAATGACTTGCCATTCCATATTCACAAAGAGGTGAAGCTAGTTCTTTTCGCTGATGATACAAGTATAGAAATCACACCCAAGAAACAAGAAAAATTATTAAGTGGTTCTCTGCAAATGGACTCTCATTACATATCGCTGAAACACAGTAAATACAGTTCTGTACAGTACATGGTGCAACACCATTAATAAATATAGTTTCAACAGAAGTCTGTAGTTTAGGCAGAATATTCCAAATTTTTGGGTGTATATGTTGATGAGAGATCAGATTGGAAGAAACACATTGATGATCTTCTGAAAGGTTTGAGTTCAGCTACCTATGCTATTAGGGTTATTGCAAATTTATGTGATAAACATGTAAGTAAATTAGCTTACTATGCCTATTTTCATTCACTGCTTTTGTACGGCATCATATTTTGGGGTAATTCATCATTAAGGGAAAAAGTATTCATTGCACAAAAGCATGTAATCAGAATAATAGCTTGAGCATAGCCAATATAATCTTGCAGACATTTATTTAAGGAACGAGGGATATTCAAAATATTGTTAGTAATAACTTGCCTCAATTCAAAAGCAATAGCAATCTGCAGAGCTACAACAATAGGAGAAAGGCTAATCCTTACTACTTTGAATTAAATCTAACATTAGCTCAGAAAATCTTGGTCTCCAAGTAGCAACAAAAATCTAACAGATAGCCATTCAGTATTTAAAAACAAATCAAAATAATTTCTGATTAACAATTCCTTCTACTCAATAGATGAATTTTTAGATATAAATTGGTAATCTTATACATACAAAGAAGCTTGCATTATGGCATGTAAAGAAACCTTTTGTTAAACTGACAAATTCCACATCTTTACATAGTGTCATTTTTGTGATCTGTGAAATAATTAGGAATCTAATCTAATGAAATCTTTGTGCACTGTGAGCTACAGATCCGGACACATGTGATGTTATGCAGAAGTGGAGTGAAACCTGCACTGACACCTCTGCACATAGGACCTCACTGTGTCATTAGCAGAAATGGAAAAACAACAGAAATTTCAGCCAACTGTAAACCCAGTACTGTCTCCATAAACACATTTAAGCCAGCCTTTGTGTTGCAAGAATTGCCACAAATGCATGCACAATGCAACCTACCACAGCCTGCACTTTGAGTACAATGAATTCCACTGGAAACAGAAGCTCAGCCAGAGCACCCATTATGTGCTGGATGGTACATATAATTTATGGCACAATTTGTGGATGACACACCTCTGTCCCAAGGAATCTGATGTAGTGGCAGACATCAACACACATAGATAACAAGTTGTCAGCTGATTTGTGCAGTGAAGCTGTCAAAAGAGTTCGCATGCTGACCACCAATAGTGCTGAGATTAAATTTCTCTCTGCTCAAGTGTGACACTCTATGACTGTTTTATTCTGACAAAAACTTTGCTTAGTTACCAATCAAGCTTGGCTGATATACTTTCCTTTGTAATAATCGTTCTGTCTCATTTCATTATATGTTTGGATGGTTCTGCTTGTGCACAGTGACCAGGTTTATTCTAAATATAATGCTGTTCATGACACACCAGAATAAACATTTTGTATTTGTATCTGGCTCACTTACAAGTGCTTGATATTCAGTTGAAAGGCTATCAACTAGTCATGCAACAAAGTCTATGCATGTGGGCATGGAATAGTTACAACAAGTACATTATCTAACCACGAGAAAAATATTAACTGGTGTGCTGTTAGTTTAGTAAGGGTGAACAATGAAACTTTGTTTGGTCATTAAGGACATCAATATGGAGCTTCTAAGTTTTTAATATATCTGTGTTCTTCCAAGTACTGACAGAATATTCAATAAATAATTGTTGCTATTTGGAAATGAGTTGCTGGTATTATTGACTATTTAACACTAAAACTTAATGAAAAAAATAGTAATTAATTCTACTAGTAAAGTGCATAAAAATTATCAATTACATAGTATAAACTAGTCAACAGAAATAACATTCTACTGAGCTCTATGAAGATGTTACAACACCCAGTAAAACATTAACAATTCAAAAGCCTGCAGGACAGAACCAAGAGAACAAATACATTTTGCATTATTACACTCTTCCACTTTGGATGCATTCACCATTTGTCTTATTGATCAATAACTTTGTTAAAAAAGTTATGATTTCTTTATTTTATCAAAAAGATTTACTAATGAAACAGTCACCAAGAAAACTTTATTTTATTTATTAATTTAATCTGAACCCACTAGGGCCATCATGACCTCTTACATTGGACCAGAGTTTCACACATACAGTACCTTTTTTACACCATATTTACCCAAGAAATAACAATCTGAATAGGACAAATAGTATCAGAATGAGTTAAGTGTCTATGATGACAATGTGAGTAAATGATACTGACTGTGTACTAAGTGTTGCGGCACCACCGTTAAGATAGGAAAAAGATTCAGGGTAATATTTCTGAGTGCACAAGTTACAGCCAGGCGCAGGCCTGTTGACAGTAAGTTATGCTTACCAGCAGTTGCGGAGTAGAATGGAAGCCACAGGGCTGTAGAACTGCTGAAAAGAGTGAATACAGTGGTTTGCAAGGTGCAAGTTACAGGCAGAAGGGCCCCACTGGCCTACCTAGGTGTTATGAGTACATGACTCAGAGTGTCACGTCAGCAAAACAGAGGCACACAGCCACATATAAAAAGGTGCCAGTTTTCTAATGAAATGGATTCAAGTGTGGCAGCTCTCCTGGATTTGGGGGGGGGGGGGGGGGGGGGTAGAAGCCATGTCACTCCACTGGCTACAAGCAGCAGCAGATGAGGCACCAGCATTCCAGTCCACGGCGGGTCGCTGGTTGGACCTCTGAGGCCAATGCAGAGTCCGTAGCCAGCCAGCGGCAGGCTACTCAACAGCTCGCTACTGTGGGCAGTCTTGTTGGCTCCCAACACATGCTGGCGACATCCCAAGGTGAGGGCTGCATATATGGCTGTCAGATCACTGGCGCTTGTTGTCACTGTGATCGTAACCACAACAGCGAAGAAGTACACAGTGGGCCACCCTGCGGCTTCCTGCGAATGGCCCTGAGACAATGAGTATGAAGGCTGCTCAGTCAGCTGCCATTTCATCCTGATATCATCAAAACTCTGTGGCTGTACACAGCCAGCATACCACAGTACATTGCATGGGTCACTGAGGTAGACCTTCCGTGCTAAGCCGTTTTGCAGACAGCGAAGTATTGTCCTTGGCATCGTGCGACCCTGTGACATAGACAGAGAGGAACACAGCACTGTAGTTGGGAATAATAAAACACTTGAAGATCATGGCCAAGTTTTAATACGGCGCATCCTCACAGTTTCCATCCACGTCCTATATTCCTCCACTGCATGCCAACATCTGCATGTAGCAGTGACTGCTACATAAGAAGGTACTGGCAGTATTTGTACTACTACTGCTGCTACCACTAATAGCGACAATAGTAATAATAATAATAATAATAATAATAACAATAATAATAATAATAATAATAATAGTAATGACAATAATGACAGTTTCTTCAATCCATAAACTTCAAGTTAAAAAATAGTGACATTAATGCACTGGTTTTGAGGTGTAAATGTCATTTGTAGAATGAGATGTTCCTCTTCCTTGATCTCCACTCACCAATGAAAGATGTTTGTGGGTTAAGGTAGTTGGTAGGTAGGAAACACCTTACTTTTGGAAGGTTTTTGATCAGAAATATACTTATTTTGTGCTGTTGACAATAATGGCTGCTGGCTGGTGGTTCTACCTGCTGGGCAGAGTTACCTGCTTCATGGGGTTGTGAGTGAAGGGTGTAAGTCCAAGTGGGAGAAGCTCATTCACAGTTTGAGGGCACTGTGTAGCAGGACTCCATAACAGCATTGATATTGTACGGTGACTGATGGAAACTGCAAGAGAATTGGAAGACCCAGTAAAATACAAGAGCTGCAGTTCAATTACTGGACTGTTTCAGTGACCAGTGCCTATCACTATTAGTAGGAAAATAAACCATGAAACACACTAGTATCTCATTGGTAGATTACAAAGCACACTAGGAAAGGTTATGATATTCAAAAACAGATTATAATTAATGTGAGTAGTTAGACAACTGGGTTGTAAATTCCAGTTAACAGTATTATTCATGTTACATAGGTTTTAACCTTTCCAGTACATAAATAGATAACTTTTTGTGACCTCAGTGTGTGGTAGTATATTTATGGCACATGTTTGAGTTTGTGCTGTAGTATATCACTCTGCCCTCTGTACAGGGTGTCACTAAGCTGTAACACCCCTTTTATTTAATGAATGGTTACAGATATCAAAACTATGTTTTGCACAGTTGATAATATGCTGAGGGGCACATAATGTTTTGTATGGATAATGCTCTGAACTCTGGTATCAACCAAGATGTTGAAACAAGTATGGTTTTTCTTTAATGGAACCATACGGTTTTCGTAACTGCAGTCAACAGCTCTTGGAAAGACAATTACAGTGATATAGCACTTGTTAGTATTGACACTGAAACCTTTCACAAAAGAACCCAAAAAATGTACTAAAATTTGAAAGCAATATGGCCAGAGTCAGCTATTGCTATTGCTATTTGAGTACATTTCCTGTTTTTATGGAAACAGCCACAGTTTCGTGAGGCAGTTTTCCATTTAAACACTCCCCATTGCTGCTATGTGTAACAGCTGTTGGTCTCTCATACTTCAAAATGATAAATAGCCCTAGTCATGGCAAAAAAGGAACTGTTGTATTAACTTTCTTAGTTTTGAAAACAAAATACCTGACCTCTCTTTAGTTTGAGACTCCTGAATGCTTCTTAAACGTAAAACACTTGCTGTCAAACAAATGTGTCTACAGATAATACTCAAAATTGCAACTATAAAGAATACACTTTAAATAAACTAAACATTTTAATCAGACTGATGAACAGATGAATGTACATTGGATTATATGCCATCACATGCTGTGACAATTTGACAGCATGTATCATCTGGGCTGCAGGATAGGCTGTGTCTTTCAGAGCTCTCCATAGAAATAAATCAAGAGGAGTTCTGGCGTCGATGAGGTCAACACAGCATCAATATACGGTTGTCTCTAGACCTTGAGCATCGTCTTTGGACACTAATCTAACATTATCTTTGCTCTCTTCCTCCATGTCCAGTTCTTTGTAAGCCTTTGATGTGTTTAGGAGAATAAAGGAACTACTGCAAAATGGGAGTGTTGTTTGGTGTAACCGACCCGAACTTCCTCCTCACTGGTGACCCCGAGTTGTAACGTCTTCCATTATTGCCATTTTACTGTGTCCGCGACCTCCACGTCAGTTATTTTCATGAATATTACATCGACACAGCATTCGAACAATGACTTCGGCCCAACGCCTAACGCCGGATTTTGTGATCGACATGAATCATGTTGTGGGTGATGTACACCCACCAGGACTGCAACACGATGCCTCTCACTCGACGATTATGCCGATTTCGCCAGACTTTTTGAGCCTGCAACAATAAGTGAGGTTAGGAGCGTGCAAGACTCCGGCTATCAAATGCCTTTGTTCCCACCACATGTGCCCTTCCTCATCGACTGTGCAGTTACCTCTTACGGATCTCCGTGCAGTGCGGGACCAATGCCGATTTCTGCAGATGTTTCGTTGGTCAACCTACCACCTCCAGGACAACAATTTGCCATGCCGCAATCCATGCAGTACCATGCGGATACCTGCCACGTGGCCGGAACTGCTTCATTCACAGGCCACCCTACTCAGCATCCAACCACACCCACACCTGCCTCGGCTCAGCATCAGCACTTGCCTTCCTACTTCAATACCTCGACCTGCAACAGGAACAATAACTTGTTATCTGTGCCTGACCTCCACCCCCGTCCCACTGCAATGCGTCAGTGTTTTGTGCCATGAAATTCACCTTATCCGCACACCGTTTTGAGTGGAGTGACTATGAACAGTGAACTTCCACACATTCCATCCCACATTCGACATCATTTCCCAAACTGTGCTTCTGGACAGCCAACACCTCTGCAGCCTTCCTGCAACACAGGTGGCCCCGGCTCTGATCATATGTTGAGCTTTCTGCGGACTAACACGCATTCTCAAACTTTGAACTTTTTCTCACCTGTCGCCCACGCGCCGGCTCCAGTCGACCTACCGCTACCATTCTCCGCACATCTCGGTGCCTCAACCGTGTTGGTCTTCCGTGACGCGTCAGTTCGAACACACCCACAACATGTTGAGCTTCCACAACTGCAATCGACAAACCGACACATTATGGTGTCTCACCCGCATCGGCCTTCCGCGTCACGACGGATCGCGCTCAACCACAACGTGTCATCTTCACGCTGCCTCCTGAACAGCCATCATTGCCACATCCCCTGGAGGCACACTCTCCTAGAATACTACAGCAACAACAGCTCATTTCAGGCAATGTCCCGATGAACTCAACACAACCTGTTCTTCCGAACATTCTACAACACTTACCGATGCTGCCGCCGTTTAATCCCGACAGAGATACAACCTGGTTCAAAATTGTGGATGAAGTGTTCGACCATAACAAACTTGATGGGTCAACCAGATTTCTGTGCCTCATCACCCACCTGCACGACCAGGAGGACTTGATTGCTGACCTGGTCGATGCCCCGGACTCATCTAACCGGTACACTCTAGCCAAAGAGACAGTTCTACGTCGGCTTGCACGCTCAACTGAGGCAGCAATACGGCAATATGGCAATACAGCAAGTGCTCCACATTGAGCAACTAGGCAACAACAAACCTTCCCAGCTCTGGAGACGGCTACGTGCCCTGGTCAGCGCCGATCTATTCTCTGACACAGCTCTCCTCGCCATCTGGTGAGATAAACTATCTCCTCACATCCGCTTTGCTCTGGCTCAAATGCCTCCTGAAACTGTCGAGCAAAGAATGACGATTGCTGACAAGCTACACGATGCATCACTAACCCACTTCGCCAGCCACTGCCTACCTGACAAGTCTCAGGTTCAGGCTTATCGGCCTGCGGCCGGATGCAGCCGGGGCCATACTGTGCCGACCGTTCCACTCGCTCTGGGAAGCAGTAAACAAGCAACTGGGATGTCACCAGCTCTTCCCGCAGTCATGCCCCCTCCTGCAACCAAGCCTGCTGCGGCCACCGAACCTCAGCTACCGCCACTGGCAACAAACTTTCCGCAGGAAATGCAACCACACTACCCGTACTGTTACTCCCACACATGGTTTGGTGAGGCGGCACGGAACTGCAGACCACCCTGCTACTTCCCAAACGCCAATCGCAGGTAGGTTCGGGTGCCCCCTCCTGCACACAACATGACAGGCACCCCCCAGTGCTACATTCTGTCCGGGAACGACCGGATAATAGTGGACGACTTTACATTAAAGACATTTCGTCGGGATACCTTTTCCTAGTGGACACAGGCGCCGACGATTCACTGCTGCCCACGTTCTTAGTGTCATCGAACATCTGCCTTCATCATACTTCACTGCAAGCCGCGAATTCAACTAAACTACAATGCTCAAGTTCAACTTCACATGTCGTTTCACTCTCCGCAAACTGCAAATCTGAGTATGCGAATTTGACGAACCTATACTAGGCATTGACTTCTTGCGACACCACAAACTTCCACTGGACCTAGTGCAAAACACTGTGTTTCACCATCCGTCCAAGACTCACTTCCCCTGTGTTCCATCGAGCAACCCCCCCCCCCAACCCCCCCCACCCCGTTACAAGAAACCACGCATAAGTGCCTCGTAGAGCTCGAACACGTCGCTCGCCTATGCAAGGAAAACTTCGAACTCTCACTCCAGCTCCATGTGACACAGCTCCAGCTCTCCGATGCAGCAAAGGAATTGCAGACACTATAGGAAGGACAAAGCAAGGTCAGTAAGTGCGCCAAATCTGCTTGCAATCCCAGCAATCGAACCTCCGTGTGTTTACCTCCTGCTACCCCTTGCAACTGTGCTATCAGGACTGCCATAACATGTACTGACAGCTCCGCAGGGCCACACCCTCCTAACATGGCAGCATTTGACACTCGGCCGGACACAAGTGCACATGAGCAATGAGCGTCATGTGTTCCCGAACTGACAGCTCCTACCGCGCCCCTCACAGACAGCACCTCAAACTATGCAACATCGGCTCCTGCAGGCCACCGTGTGACCGCCACTGACAACACAAACAGTGCACTCGCGCCTAGCGTTTTGCCCGCGACCGTGCTGCCACAGGCATCACCCTCAGACAATGGACTCACTAACAGCTCATGAGCTCTACCGAGCTCGCCTGACCATGGTGCCACTGCTTTGGGCCAGCGGCCATCTTGTCGTGTTGACTCCCGGGACAGTTTGCCGCCTTAGCTCCCGTCGGATCCGCAGAGTGGCTCCGAACACCACGAACATGCCTCGTCCGCATGGCCCGCCCCACCCACCACACATTGTAAACAAACCACCTCCCGCACCACCAGCAACATATCCATTGTCATCAATGACATGGTTCACAAACTTCGCCTCACGCCAGGTCCCCCAGTCTCAAGTAAACCATGTCAACTTTGTCCCGAGTGCCTCTCCAAGCTTAAAAATCAGATTTCTGAACTACTAAGCTCTGGCGTCATTGAACCCTCTGCCAGAAGCTGGTCTACGCCGATACATATGACACCCAAGAAAGACGGGTCCTGGCGCATGTGCGGAGACTACCATCGACTAAACGCATGAACAATTATGGACACCTATCCCGTACCCAACATTGCCGACTTTACCGGTTCCCTTGCAGGTGCGACCACATTCTCTGTAATTGATTGCAAACAGGCCTACCATCAGATCTCCATAGCACCTGAAGGCATCAAGAAGACAGCAATCACCACCTCGATCGGGTTATTTCAGTTTTGATTCATGCCCTTTGGCCTGAAAAACGAAACCCAGACCTGGCAACGCTTCATCAACAAAGTACTATTTGACTTAAATTCTGCTTTGCATATCTTGATGACATTCTTGTGTTCAGCTCTTCCGTCGAGGACAACATTCGGTATGTGCAAACTGTTATGAACACTCTCGCGGCAGCAGGCATCGAGACCAACCAGGACAAATTGCAGCTACATCAACCTGCTGTCACTTTTCTTGGTTTTTGGGTCTCTGCTGACGGCATTTCACCACCCCCTAAGAAAGTACAAACAATACTAAACCTACCCTGACCTGCGTCATTCAAAGAGCTCCGACGCTTTCTGAGGACAGTTAATTGATATCGCCGACATCTACCTCGGGCTGCGGAGATTCAGGCTCCACTGACGGATGCCTTGGCAGGCATCCACACTTCTGGATCTCAGCCCGGTCCATGGACCCCTGCTAGGACTGACTCTTTCACTGCCCTCAAAAATCTTCTTGCCGAGGCCTGCACTATCACGCATCCTCATCCCAATGCACAACTTTTCATACCACAGACGCAAGCAATACTGCCATCAGCGCTGTCCTTAGCCAGACAATTGACAGCCAGACTTCGCCTCTGCAGTTCTTCTCGTGCAAGCTCACCAATGCACAACGGAAATATTCCGCGTTTGACAGGGAGTTGCTCATGGTCTACGAAGCGATCAAGCATGTTAAGACAGACGTTGAGGGACGCCCTTTCTATATTTTAACAGACCACAAACCCATGGCTGCGGCCATTACAAACCCGACAGCTGACCCGCCTCCTCCCTGCTTCAGATGTATGGACTTCATATCTCAGTTCACCACCGATGTCAGACACATAAAGGGTACTGACAATATAGTTGCTGATTTCCTTTCACGAGTTGATGCTGTTCATTCACTGTTAGACCTCTCTGAACTGCCTAACCTCCAACCTGCTGATGAGGACACACAAAACCTGATTTCAGAATCTACCTCTTCACTACACTTTGTCCGCACCACCTTCCCTGGCATTTCCGGTGAAATATGGCGCAACGACAGTACGGGCACATTACGCCCCCTCATCCCAACCTCACTCCGTTGACCTGTCTTCAACACACTGCATAATTTAGTCCACCCTGATGTTCGTGAGGTCCGCCCACCCCGTAGTGGAGTGCTTTGTGTGGAGAAATGTCAACAAGGACTGCCAGCAATGGGCACTCTCCTGCATCACGTGCCAATGCTGCAAAGTACACAAGCACACTTCACCACCCCTTGGAGCCTTTTCGATCCCTCCTGGGCGTTTCCAGCATATTCATATTGACATTGTCGGCCCTCTCCCCCTCTCTAATGGCTTTCGTTATGCTCTCTCGTCTATTGACCGAACAACTCGCTGGGTCGAGGCTGTCCCCCTCCCCAACATTAAGGCAGAAACTGTTGCTCTAGCTTTCGTCGAGTCATGGGTATCGCATTTCGGATGTCCAGCTATCATCACGACTGACCAGGGCAGACAATTTGAGTTGGCCCTGTTCAATGAGATTTGTTACATCTGCGGCATCCGGCGCATCCATACCAGAGCATATCACCTGCAAAGTAACGGGCTAGTTGAGCACTGGCACTGCACTTTCAAGGCGGCTCTTCGATGCCACGACTCTCTATGGACAGAGGCCCTTCCCCTTGTGATACTTGGCATTCGTGCATATACGGCCAGAACATTGTTCTCCCTGGCGAACTTGTGAGCCCTTCAGCTTCACTCCCTCAGTGTGACTTACCTTCCTTTGTGGATTGCGTCAGACACCACTTCATCAACCTCCATATCCCTCTGCCTGCCAGCCACTCCCACCCTAAGGTTCACGTCCCAAAATCTGTGGACAATTGTGAATACATCATGCTCCGAGATGACACTGTCTGTGTTCCCCTCCAACCTCCATATACCAGCCTGTACCGAGTTCTCCGGCGCTCAGCCAACACCTATGACATCCAGATAAAAGATTCAGCTGTTACAGTCTCTCTCAACAGACTTACGCCAGCTCATGTCAAGCCCACTTCTACCCCCTTCAGGCCACAACCAAGCCACTCACTGTTGTGGCTCACGACACTCCGATCACTCCCTCCACGTCGGACTAACACACTCGGTCGAGGGTCGAGTGACTTCCAGCTCCAATCATCAAGCTCTTCTCTGACCTCACCCTCTACTCTGGTGTTACGAACTCCATCGAGTGATCACAAACTCCCCACATCGAGCTTACCTACGATCACGCCCTCACCGCCTGGCCCTTCGCCGTTCCCTTCAACCTCTCCCCCATTGCCTGCCTCGCCCTGTCGAGGTTTCTCATTCGCCCCATCTTGAACGTGCCCTCGCTCGAGATGTTTGTGCCTGTCCCCCCGGACATAATCCACGACATCTCTATAATACTACGCGATGATACACTGTTCGTCATGTGTTTCCCTTCATCCAGTGCTCATGACACAACCACCGCCATTCCCTGCCATCTGGTGAAATGTGTTCTCCTCTCGCCCGACGTCGACCTAGACACGCTTTGTGTGTTTGCCATGCCCACCGGAGACATCATCGTTGTCGCTCCGTTCCACCCGCAAACCGCCGGCGTCTCTGTCGCCGCACAATCAGCACGCCCAGTATGACGCCCGGCGCACTTCAGCGACTTCCAGGTTCGGTGGCTGAACCTTCCTTCACGACATCTACCCAAGCAGCTCCCCGACGACACTGTCGAGCTGACTGTGGTCCGGCTCCTGTGGACCACCCCTGCCGACGCCTTGGTCACCCCCCCCCCCCACCAGCCTCTCAAGAGTACTCCGTACTGCAGGGGGTGGGGGGCTATGTGGCGCCGATGAGGTTGACACCAGTATCGATATATGTTTGTCTCTAGACTCCGAGCACCGAGCATCGTCTTCGGACACTAAGCTAAGATGATCTTTGCTGTCTTCTGGCATGTCTAGTTCTTTGTAAGCCTTTGATGTGTTTAGGTGAACTAACGAACTACTGCAAAATGGGAGTGTTGTTTGGTGTAACTGACCCAAACTTCCTCCTCAGAGTCAAATCAGGAGACCTGGTTGGTCATTGTACTGCAGTATCCTGTTGTGTCCATTACTCAGGAAACTTTTCATTCAGTGTATGCATTCCACTGTAACACATGAAGAGTAAGCTGAGCAGCAACTATTATGGAACTACATACAGTGTTGATTATCCAGTGGTACTTATTCTAGACGAATAAGTAGAATTTTTGTAAGTAAGTGTGCATATTTATTTTCATTTAATATCTCTGGGAAAGTAAGGTTCCACAATAGAATTTCTGTGTGGTCATAAATGTTGCTTCATTGGTGAAAGGCAAAAATTGGAAAAACAGTGTTGTCTCCCAGGCATCGTAGAGCAAACCAAAAAAAATTCTATACAATGTTCAAAATCACACCATCCAAGTGCCTGATGTAGTGATGAATGATAAGGGTGGAATTTACGTCACTGCAAGACGCAGACAATTGTTGTCTGGCTATCCCATATTATGTAGTAATAGGTGTCGTGCAATCCTGTGGACTGAAGGGCGTTGTAGCTAAAACACCTTCTTCACATGCTCTGTCAGCTGCAGTCTTCATTCTTATCCTTTGATGTTGAAGCTGCCTGTTTGTATTAGTGACCTAATAATTCATGGGAAGGCCTGGCATAATGGACAGCGATGATCAGGATAGTGTGTTTCTAAAGCTGGAAGTATGAGTGAAATACAAGAAGAGAATTTTATGGCGTATAAATACATCATGAATTGCCTACTTATTTAACAATAACGGCAGTCCGACTTTACACGTTCTATCATCTAAACCATTAGAACGTGGCAACCGACGTGATCAGAACTCAAAGAAAGAGGAGTTTTAAAATGAAATCAAGGTAAGAAGATATCGTGAGTTGCCATAGCAACCAATAGTAACAAGACAGAGAAAGTGTTTAGCAGAGTTGGATTCTGCATAAACAGCAAAAAGGGTGAAAGTTGATGAATACCAGACAAAAGACGAAGTAAGGAAAATCTCAACAGTTTAGACTAAGAAGAGTTAAGATGAGATCTATTCAACAACAAGGCTCCAGTGTGGAGAGTAAGCAGCCCTCATACACATCGCGGGGGTGTGGACGCAGTAACCAGCAACCGTCGCCAATGGCGCCAACTGCTAATCACTGGTGCTGACTACAAATCTGTTCACTGACACCGATGCTAAAACCAACCTTTGGTGCTGCCAGAGCCAGTGCTGTTCACTGGCACTGATTCCACACCTGCTCGCCGATGCAGCCTAAGCTACGTTGTGCAAGACGCGACAGTTGGCTGCGACTGCGACGCTGCCCCCTCCTCTTTTCGCACCCTGGCAGACGGCGACAAGGCCGCAACACGACAGGAGTCGTCGCTGTTTCCCAAGCTCTGGTCGGCGGCGGCGGATTCAAATACATAAGAAAAATAAGAATTCCGATTTTCTTGCTGTAAAAAATACTGTATGTTAATGGAACAAAGTTACATCGGCTCCCAGAGTTAGTTTTTCGATACAGATTCTCCTTTTACTTTAAAAAAACTGAAAAGTATCTCTTCCGGTTTTGCGTGTTTTTTTCGCTGTATATTACTTCTCTATCGATTGTGAGGAAAGTAAAGGGCACAAAAAATTGATATATTCGTATCTTACAGTTTCACATCACAGCTTGATAATGAGGTGTCTATTTTTCCGATATTCGTCACAGTTATTCCGATACTTAATTTACAAGTAACCTGCTGCATTAAATTTGAACTGTGTAGAGTGAAAAATGTGGTCGCTGGCTACTTTGCGTATGGTTCACGTTAGGTCATACATCGTTGCCGATGAAACGAAGCTAACATATCGAAATTATTTTTTAAGTTGAGATCAGAATGATATCGATCTCCGTTTCCGAGATTTGGACTCATATATCTCCGGGAGGGTCGCGACTAGCCGCCAGTTCTGTCGACGCGCAACGTGAATCATGTCATCGCACGATAGAGAATGCATTTGTTTTGTTTCGCTGACACATTTGGACCTAATGAAACCATTTTATGTCATATATTTCTCCGGTATGAGTTACTAATATTTCTCCATATTCTCTTGACAATTTCATTTAAAATGCCACAAAATGTAGGTTTCTTAAAAGTAAAGACATGCTGCCTTCAATATATTTTCTTCTCATTCTTGGGAAGATGATAAATTACTCACCTCTAGTATTTTCTTCTGAAGCTGGACGAGGATACCCAAGTAGAAGTAGACGTCCTAACAAAACCAACAAATGTCAAAAATTTACGTTTTTCAACAGAGCGAAATTAATTACAGAAAGCTGTACAACAATCTGTTAGTGGTTGGTGGTTTTTCACAACTGGAAGGTATCATCAAGACACCAATCTACCGTTTACTCTCAAAGTGAAGGTATTGTAAAATGGAACTTTCTCGTTTTACTTTAGATTGTTCATTTTATAATGTACTTGCCGTTTTCAATTTTTATCGTCACAAAAAAAAGAGTAATGCGAAAATTGACCTGGTAGTTCATTTTCATCATTCTAATTCTACATCTGCATGGATTATACTGATTTTCGTAACAGGACTGAAAAATTTGCATCAATGGGAAAATGATATATATTTCACTCACTTGCCAGTTTCAACTGTGCACCAATTTCTTCCCAAATTCCGTCTCTGAACAAAGTGTCCCTATATTTATGGTTCCTCAAATCGTAAAGGCAAGGATATTGCGAGACCAGCTCACAGATCATCACATCCTGTGAGCGACTCATTTCAGTTTTCCTTGACTGACTCGACATCTTTCTGGCAGCCGTACGTCTTTGTGTCGTCCGACTTCCGTCGCAACACTGCTCACTGGTGCAGTGCTGCGGCAGCTGCCGCAACAGTCGCGTCGCATCCCAAACTCGAACTGCGCATGCGCCAGCAGGCAACTTCTGACGTCACGTAGCGACCCGTCGCAGTCGCTAGTGTGCGTCGCGTCTTGGGCAACGCACCTTTAAGACTCTATGCGGAGTGAGTGAAAGACATAATTATTTGAATGTAAAGTTAAGGACACTGTTCAATAATAGACTATTAGTATAGTTATTATACTCAGACGTGAATTTTTTTTTATGATCACGAGATCTAAAAGTAGAAAGAATATGGATCAAGAACAGCAACTAGCAGAACCAGCCACAGCTATTAAAGTGACTAGGGAAATGCCAGACTGGTCTGAAATAGTGAATTTAATTAAAGCATAGCAGGCAGATTCGGCAGCTGTAAACGCTCAAATTACTACTTTAAGTAAAAATCTAGAAGCTCAGAGTTTACAATTAAATTCTAGATTAGATGCACAAAGTAAAGAATGTACTGCTCAAAATACTTCTATAAGAAAGGAACTAAGTGCTACTTTAAGTGAAAAACTAGAAGCACAGGGTGAGGTTTTAAATGCTAAGTTCAGTGCCTTAAATGATAAAGTGGAGATTTAGCAATTAGATTTAAAAGAGTGAATTAATTAATTCCTGACTAACCATGTAAACCAGCTGTTCACTGACTTTAGTCATACACAGAGTAACCAATTCCAGGACTTGGCTAAAAAACTGGAATTTGATATTGAAGATAAATGTAATAATTAGAATCTGAATTTAGTGAGAAATTAGGATCATTTCAAAGCAAATGCAATGTTACATTTGATGCTGTAAAACAAAGATTACACACTTTAAAGGAAAGTATTGAAAAGCAGGACAAACTAATTCCTATAGTCCAATTGAAAATTGCAGGCATTAACATGCGAGTTGATAACGTGGAAAGAAATTTTAAAGAGAAACTAGCCACTTCAGACATAATAATATCAGTAATCTGGAGGAACAGGTAGAGAAAATAACTGATCGAAAAGTTGCCATGAGGATAATCTCCAGAAACGTTTCAACTGTTGCCTTTTCCAATCTTAATGATAACAGCAATGTTATAGATGACTTGTGCAAAGAATTCAAACTTACCCAAGACAGAGTAGAAAATAAAATAACGTTACTTAATGTTGTGTTTCCTAGTAAAGTGGTAATTGTTTTGTTGTGGGGAGACTTTCACAGAAAATTTAACGAGAAGTATGGTCTGTAAGTAATCAAGAGAGGTTAAGGTTAGATCCATGGGATCCGGGTGGAGTCACATCTGTCTCCCAGGGATGTTAACATTGTGTGTTAACAGGCGGAGTGATGACCATCAGATCCCTAGTTGTTTTTGGTGTTTCTTCTGTGCTATTTTTTCCTGCACCGAATTCCCTTCAAGTCTTAAACTATTCTGTAATCTAGTCTTGAATTCTTAAACTATCCTATAATTTTAGTACATATAAAACTGGATGTGACAGTAAAGTAGAAAACTTAACAGAATCACAGATGAAGGGACTAGTGTAGCAGGGGATACAACCCGTCGGCTTTGGACATTGACGTCACAAGTCGCCAATCGAGAAGCGATTCTTCTTAGTGTTGTAGCTCCCTTCAGTGGCTGATAAGTGTTTTTTGGCTTTTAAAAAAAAATCTCACGAGATAGAATAAACAGATCCACTTTATTAAGCAATCAGTAAAAAAACGAAACTGAAACATAACAGCAAAAGCGAAAATGGTAAACTGCTATCTGGCGACTTGTGACGTCATTGTCCAAAGCCGACGGGTTGTATCCCCTGCTGCACTAGACCCCAGATGAACAATGATCTCTAGATGTGAAATGAAGCAAATAAAATATTATTTGAGTGAAAGTTATAGTATAATGATACTATTTAAACCGATTGATTTCTAGATGAGATAAACTGAACAGAGTATTTTATGTGTGTATAAAATATAGTATAAAATGATTAACTAAACAACTATTTCATTGTAGTGTATAATTTTCTATATTTATAGAACATTTTATACCTTTTATGAGATGTGATGTAAAGGGGAGGGTTTGTATTAGTTTTGGAAGGGATGGGTAGTCTAAGTACAAGCACAACTAACATTAAATACACACCACATCTTTCAGACAATCATCACAGACAAGTGTGACTGATTCTTCACCATCTGCTGTTCCATAGGGTTGCTAAGATTTTCTTCGGGGACATCAAAGGCGAAGGTGAGAATGTCCATTCTCTCAGAGATGTTTAACACCATACCTCCTCTGGTCTCTCACTCAAGTACTGGTGCAGTAGGTATCATAGGGATGGGAGGTGGGAAGGGTTTCCTGTCTTTAGGGCTATCTTCTTTCTCTGCTTCGATCTTAGCAACCATTTCTACTTTTTTCCTTTCTTACTTCTCATTTGAGTACCGGTCTGTCTTTCCCACTTTACATATTCATATACTTCTATAATTGAAGTCCTTATTTTCCGTAGTTTCCAATAACCTTCAACTTATTTCATATAAGTAGGCCAAAGAATCAGGATACACAGACACACTTACGCATACACACAACAAAACACAAAGAGACAAACACTGGAAGTACAGATAAAAATGATGTAAGAACCATCAAGTGTTATAGGGGGAAAGAATGTGCACATGGGGAAATATGCACACATGGCTGTTTATTGAGATGGTTCTACATTGCCTAGTTACTTGAGAAAACTATCAAGTAGATATTTATTAATATGTATGTATAGGAAATATATGTATAAGAACAATGACGATTGTAAAACTTCCTGGCAGATTAAAACTGTGTGCCGGACCGAGACTCGAACTAGGGACCTTTGCCTTTCGTGGGCAAGTGCTCTACCAACTGAGCTACCCAAGCATGACTCACGCCCCATCCTCACAGCTTTACTTCTGCCAGTATCTCGTCTCCTACCTTCCAAACTTTACAGAAGCTCTCCTCCGAACCTTACAGAACTAGCACTCCTGAAAGAAAGGATGTTGCGGAGACATGGCTTAGCCACAGCCTGGGGGATGTTTCCAGAATGAGATTTTCACTCTGCAGTGGAGTGTGCACTGATACGAAACTTCCTGGTAGATTAAAACTGTGTGCCGGACCGAGACTCAAACTCAGGACCTTTGCCTTTCATGGGCAAGTGCTCTACTAACTGAGCTACCCAAGCACGACTCACGCCCCATCCTCATAGCTTTACTTCTGCCAGTATCTCGTCTCCTACCTTCCAAACTTTACAGAAGCTCTCCTGCCAACCTTGCAGAACTAGCACTCCTGAAAGAAAGGATATTGCGGAGACATGGTGTAGTGTTTCCTTTACTCGGGGTTCTGCCGTGAAAATATGAAATAGAAAATCTGATTGGGTTTTGAATTTTGGTGGTTTCAGTTACGAATAAGGCGGACTTCGTATTATTGATTGAGATAGTGCTGTAATTTGACCGTGCACGGCAGACCGGGTCGGCAACACTACAAAAAGCGACTGTACGGAAATAGCATCAGAAACTAGTGGAAATTTACCTTATAATATTGTTAAAAATGCAGTACTTATTGCAATATAGTCTTCACGGCTGTCCTCCTAATTCCCTTGTAGGACGACCCGTCTTTCACTTTTCTCCGTCTGTTGAAAACTTCAAGTTGTCACTGTCATGATCAATTTGGTGATAACGCCCTCGAATCACTATTGAAACAACCTCGTTTTGTTATATAATTTTAATTTCCACCCAAAAGCACATTCAACACAGTGCGGAAAAATATACGTCTTTCGTATCAAGACAAGAGAGAGAGAGAGAGAGAGTAATCAATTAGCTGTTAAAAACTAAACCTACGCAAAAGTAAAAAAAAAAGAACAAAATTATTTATAAAAATCGGTCGCTGGCGCAGCGCTCTTCCGCATGCGCGATCGTAAATTATAACTTTGTATTGGCGGAGCGTGGCAGTATAGAAAATTTACATACATACATATATATATATATGAGAAAATAAGAAATTTACATATTACAAAAAAATATTTCTGAGCACAATGCTCTTTGCATATCAGTCTTTGTATGCAGTCTTTTTGGTGTGTATCTTCTTTAGAAGTCCTATCATTAATGTCTTTGAACTGCGGCTTATTATCGTTGCTTTTAGCACAGCGTTTGAATTCGTGTTTACAATGGAATTAATTCCAACAATAAAAGTTTCTGTTATATTGCTCCAGTGTCTTTAAACGTAGTATCGGCTTCTGAATGTGTGTGTACTGCCTGGCTCTCTTGCGTGTGACTTGAAGAAAATCCAAAGTTTGTTCATTGTGTCAACACGAAATTGTGATCTCCAGCAGTCGAATTTTGGTGGCGTCCACCGGGGTATAAATAGTCAATGAGGGCACAGGAAACACCTCACTGCCTACGACAGGTGATGAGCTTGTCCTATACACCAACCTGAAGACCTGCCGGCTTCCACTACACCATAGACTTCAAGGCATATTGAGTGCGGTAGCGTTCTCGCTTCCCGCGCCAGGGTTCCCGGGTTCGATTCCCGGCGGGGTCAGGGATTTTCTTAGCCTTGTGATGACTGGGTGTTGTGTGATGTCCTTAGGTTAGTTAGGTTTAAGTAGTTCTAAGTTCTAGGGGACTGATGACCATAGATGTTAAGTCCCATAGTGCTCAGAGCCAGCCATCAAGGCATATTGACACTACATAAATATTTTTTGACCAGTGTTCCATCACGTTGGTTTCTTCTTGGCATTTTCAGTTCCATTTATATGAATCATGTGCTACATGCACAAGTCCTTTGCAGTTCATTAACATCTCCTTAAAATACATTTCTTGATATAATAGGTACATAAATATACAAATATTTACAATTAATCATTACATGAGATATTTACATTGTTGTCAAATAGTACATATACCGAATTAAATGAAAAATATAGTAAATTTTTACGTTACATTCAGTATCATTGTGCTAACATGTGAATTACATTACATTCAGATTGAAATATACATTTTATTTATTTTATTTGTTAGCTCATTCTTTTTCCTTTCTTTCCTTTTTTTTATTCCTTTCCTTTTCGTTACACTTGCATCATTTTAAGATAATTGTGGCAACTCGCTAGAATATTCAACTTAAAATTCTTCTTGCCTCCTGGAATAAAATTTACACATATTTCAAGCTTCAAGACAGCCCTCTGTAGGAGGATAGGTTCATGGGATATTTGCTAACTACTTCTTAAATACTAGTAAAGGGAAATACGGAAGCGTCCGATCTAACCCGTCGGCTTTGACCCATGACGTCACAAATATAGCGGAAACGACAATTCCAATATGGCGGATATAGAAACGTTGCATACGTATCACAAAGACGAAAACACATAGAAAAACAACACACACAAAGGTTTCACAAGAACAATCTGCTAACATTGATAGCAAACAAAGATAATAATAAACAAGTGGTACTCAAGGACAGGCAGGGGGGGCTGTGCCCCCCCCCTGACCCCCCCCCCCCCACCGCCAAAAAAAACTTCCAACCTAACCTTGTATTCAGGGCTACGCTACAGATCAATGTGTAGGTCAATCAAAAGGTAAAAAAAAGAAACAAATAAAAAAAAAAGAAAAAAAACAATATTGATTCATTAGACATAACGAGTAGCGACAAAACATATAGACCATAAAGATTGAACAATCTAATGGCAAAATGATAAAAGCCTCATAGACGACGTTAAAACAAAAAGTACAGTAAAAAGGTAAACTATATATTACAGGCCCTAAAACTCCTACTAAGGTAACGTCAACGAGGCAACATCTACAAACACGCCACACTCACAAACCAAACTCCGCGTCGTAATGACGTCACACACCACAACACCCTTATGTCACGGGTAAAAGCCGACGCGTGAGATCGGATGTTTCTGTTGACCCTAGTAAAGTTATCTCCTACAGTGGACTACACAAAATAAAATATGATAGACAAAATACATGTTTACTTAATATAATGTAAAATTTCCTATACCTAATACCGTTTCTGAGTGTGGTGTCCCCACTATTGCTGTTTCTAAGAGTGGTGCCCCTCTAAATATCTTAGGATCCTACAAGTATGTACATCAGTGTGGTAAGTGTGTAGTTCATCTCCTTCCTTTAATGAGTATCAAGCAATATAAATAAAGGTTTTACTTAATAAATAAATAAATCTTCTTAGATAATTGCTGATGCGTTCCATGCTGTATATCCATTCTGTATTTACCTTGTGGTACCTTTAAAATTCTATTCATAAATAAATATGTGTGTATGTCTCTCAATACTGTCAAATAATCACAAATTATATAATATCAAATATTTTATCAACATGTGTTTTTTTTTTTTTTTAAAGGTAGGGATGAGAGTGTGAGCCGCAACAGAGGACTGATGTTTTGTTTTCTCCTTATTCTCCTTTCTATTTAATGGTGCATTACTTCAGTACAGTAGATGAGCTTTAATTATGTCATTAGATGACTGCTAAATATGTTCTCTTAAATAATTCTTCCAATCTGAAGTGTCAAGCCTACATAACTCCAAAAATTTCATTACAAGTTCCCATTAGATTAGTGTTAAAGTGTTATAGATTTAAATCTTCTGGTATATTTTCAACAGTGGCTGCTGTAAATAATTCTTTCCACATAAATCTATACTTTCACCTTTAGTTACAAGAATATATAATGCATCACGTAAGTTATTATCTCAGGCATACCAATCTTTCAATAAATAATATTCTTTCAGTACTTTCATTCTGTATTCCATGAGTACATGCAATATAGCGTTCAAATCTAGTTTCTTTGCTCTCAACATATTCTCAATTACTCATAACATTCTCACCTATCCAATATTCATTCTTCACAAAATAACATATACTTATTCCTCAGCATTATATATATATATTTTCCTCTTATTCATCATCACTTACTTTTTACTTTAATAATAATACCATTTTCTCATTTTATATTCCATTTACCTCTCTCCATATTACTATTTGTCCTCTTATCAAACTAAAATTACATTCATTCATCTCATTCAGTCACTCATATCAAAATTACTATTATCACATGCCTCCTAAAGAAAATAATTCTGTTCAGTTCTCTGCCTCCTCTAATGTGTATATGCCTCAATAGCAACTCCTCTTATAACCAAATATCTTATTAGCTATTGGATGGTTCACATTGCTTTTTAGACTTACCTGCATTCATTAGATTGTAAGTATATGTATAACTTCAATGTAGGCTCATCATAACTGTATATCATATTAATTATCTTCTTCTCATATTACTGTATGTATTTTTTCAAATGTTTGTGTGGATGTAGACCTCTGGGTTTATGTGTTAATGGATATTCTAATGAATAACAGCCAGGGTGTGGAATATTTGCAATTCGGTATGGTCCAGAGTATAAGACCTGCCATTTCCTGTTTAAATGTTTCAGTTTTGTGGGTTTAGGATGTGTTCTTAGAAAACTAACTCATCAACTTGACACCTCTGTCATATTTCTGCTTTCTTTCCCTAGCTTTGTCATGTAATGTTGTGTAAGCTTGTCTTACCTTTTCTTCTAAACTAACTGGATTTGTTGTTGCTGTAAATTTAGGTAGAGGGTCTGTCCATTTATTTATTTCTGTTTCATCCATAATTAATATGGTTCGTGTGTATCCAGTAGAAATGTGAGTTAAACTGTTCACTATTTGTTCAAATGGTGCTAGGTATTCTACCCATTTTGTGTGCTTCTCTGGTGTGTGTGTTCTCATAAACTGTCCAAATTCTCGAAATGTTCTTTCTACCGGGTTTCCTGCCGGAAATTAAAATATGTTTAACATTCTGTTCTTCAATAAAAGTCTTCCATTTTAAACTGGTAAAATATGCTGCATTATCCGTGATCATAACTTCAGGTTTTCCTATTCTTACAAAATAATCTGTTAATAGACATCTGGTAATAGCAGTGGTAGAAACTGAACGTAAAGCATATAATTTTAAATACTTCGTGAAAACATCTAACACAGCAAGGATGTATTTCATTCCTCCAAGTGCTTGTGGATAGGGTCCTGCAATATCTAAAGAAATTAGCTGTAATGGCCTCTTAGGTATGATTGGATGCAATTCACTCATGCTTGTGCGATTAGAATATTTGGCTTTCTGACATATGATGCATTTCGTAATATTCCTCAATACTCTTCGCCTTAAATTTGGAAAGTAGCAATATTGTATAATCTTATCTGTACATTTGGTTACGCCATAGTGTCCCCAAGTTCTCTGTGTAAATAAAATAAAATCATCAACATGAGCTTCTGGTAAGCAAACACACCAATGCTGTGATTCAGGGTTTCGTCGGTGAAATAGTACTTCTTTGTGTAATGTGTAATATTTTTCAAGATGTGGGTCTGTTCCTGCACATAATTTATTCTTTATCTGGATCCACCTGGGATCATTGTCCTGCAATATGGCTAACATCCTGCACATGTTTTTGTAGTAAGGTGCAAATGTACCGTCATACATGAGTAAAATTTTGAAATCTGATGTTTGTTCCTTCACATCTGAAAATTCTTGTAGGCCTTGTGGTAAACGAGATAGAGCATCGGCTATAACGTTGGATTCTCCTTTTATGTATATAATATCAAAATCATATTTTTGTAGTGATGCGCACCAGCTTGCAAGACGTGAATGTAATAACTTGCATGATAGCAGGAAAGAAAGAGCTTGATGATCAGTATAAAGCTTAGTACGTTTTCCCCATAGAAAGTAGGGGTCGACAGAAGCGTCCGATCCAACGCGTCGGCTTTGACCCGTGACGTAAGGGTGTTGCCGTGTGTGACGTTATGATGGCGCGGAGTTTGGTTTGAGTGTGGCTGTCTCCAGTTCTGTTTTATCTTATTTTATTTACTTTTCTGATCTGTTCATTCTATCTCGTGAGATTTTTTTTAAATTTAAAAACACTTATTACTTATTTTAATTATCTGTTTCCTCGAATTTCTGTTTTAGTTTATTATATTTATCTTTCTGATCTGTTCGTTCTATCCTGTGAGATTTTTTTTTAAAAAAGACAAAAAACACTAATCAGCTACTGAAGCATCTTTATCTTCTATGGGTTGCAGGGGTTACGACCCCTGGGGAGGTGGGTGGGCATTCATGCATGGCGGTCTTCACTTACACGTTGTAGCTACGCAAGGCGTCTAAATTTGTTTATATTTAGTTTGCCCCCCACCCAAAACACCCCATTTCTCACGCTTGTCCCGTTAGTGTCATTAGGCTTCTTGTGGAAAGTGTGTGTGTTTGTTTTTGTTTCCGCCATATTTGTGACGTCATGGGTCAAAGCAGACGGGTGGGATCGGACGCTTCCGTATTTCCGAAAGTAGCGAAACTTGCGAAATGCCCATACTATGGCAAGTGTTTCGCGCTCGGTCACTGAATATGACTTTTTGCATTCAGTGAGCGTGCGGCTAGCAAAACTTATATGTTTGATGACTGTTTGTTCATCTTCTACATGAATTTGGAATAAAAATGCTCCGAGCCCATAGGAACTTGCATCCGTTACTAGGCAAAAGTCTGACGTCATGTCAGGATGACATAACAACGGTGCATTTACTAAAGCATTCTTAATAGCTTCAAAATCTGTCTGACAGAACTCTGTCCATTTCCAAATATTATTTCTTTTGAGTAAAGATAGAAGATGTGGACTGTTAAGAAGACCAAGAAAGGCTTTGAGTTGTTTACGATTCTGTGGGGATGGAAAATTCTTAATTGCATCAATTTTTCTTGAGTCTGGATAAATGCCTTCAGTTGATATGGTGTGACCAAGGAATTTGATTTCTCTCCTCCCTAATTTCGTCTTTGATAAATTGACTTATGTGTTTCATAAGTAAAAACACTGATTTATACAAATGTAACAGTGAATACCATCAGTATAACACAAGGAGGAAACATGATTTCCACACTGAAGGTAAAAATTTGAAGATTGTGCAGAAGGGTGTACAGTCCTCTGGTATAAAGATATTTAATGCTCTTCCTCCAGAAATCAAATGTGAAATTGCCAACAAATCTACATTTAAAGAGCTTCTGAGGCAATTTCTTTTAGCCATGTCATTTTACAGTTTGGAAGAGTTTATGAAACACAGTGAGAAACGGCCTTAAAATAAGATGTATTATCATATAAATTGAACATTAAGCTGAACATTCTTGTCACATATGTAACTCTTTTAGTGTTAACTGCTTATATTTAACAGTCTGGGTTATATGACCTTTTCAGGTTTAATTTACTTTGTTTTATACCTGTAATCTGTAGGTCTAAGGATTCTCATTCCATTATATTGTGTTATGGATCATTGTAGTGGTTAAGTAACTTTATATTCTTTACCTGTAAACATAGTGTACAAGTACTTGTCATTGACAATGTAAAAATTGACACACACTACATCCATGTGAAATTGTCACAGTTGGATCCATGGTGTAAGAAATAAATAAATAAATAAATAGTGACACCTGCGTCAGAAAATTTAGTCAGAAGTTGCTTCAAAAGATTAACATGTTCTTCCCAAGTAGTGGTGGCAATGACAATGTCGTCAACATAAACTGTGATTTGCGATAGCAATTGTGGTCCAAGAACAGAATCTAAGGCTTCAATAAATACTCCAGCACTCAGTCGTAGACCAAAGTGTAGAACACAAAATTGATAACTACGTCCCTCACATAGAAATGCAGTGTATTTACGGCTGTTTTTATGGAGGTTCACCTGCCAAAACGATGAGTGGAGGTTGATATTGGTTAAATACTGTACATTATGAAATTTTAAAAGTTGTTCTTCCAAATTTATAGGTCATGTGTTGATTGGAATTATGACTTTGTTAATTTCTCGTGCATCCAGCACTAACCTTACACTACCATCCTCTTTATTAACTGCTAGGATCGGACTGCAATATGGTGAATGTGACCTTTCAATGATACCCCAAGCTTGCATTCTTTCAATCTCTTTCAAAACTGTGGGTTTCTTTGACTAAGGAATATTATAATATGTTCTACAGTATGTTTTGTGTGGTTTAACATCCATCTCATAAGTATAGCCTCTAATAATTCCAGGTTTCTCCACAAATACTTCAGCAAATTGCTGCAAAACTTCAAGTATTTCAAGTTGTTGTTTCATCGTCAGATATTCAGATTCTGTGCATTTCTCATATAAATCATTAGGTTTAATTCCCTGAGATACAGCTTCATTAAAGGTTAAATCACATATGTTTGTTGCTGGTGGATACACAAAATGTAACTGTTCAAACTTACCTTGTTTACTATTTAAGTTTTTACTCTGTGTTAACTCTATTGTCAATTGTTGGTTTACGGTTAAATGGCATTTCCCTTTTCCTAAAGCTATGATTGCTTGATATTCATTCAAAAAGTCAATTCCTAATATGCAATGCATAACTAATTTATCTACAACTAGAAAACTGTAATTGAGTGGTATATTTGAAGATGTGAAGTTAATGAGAGCTTGAAATTTCACGTTCTTTCATTTGTTACCGGTGGCACTTATAATGTGGCAATTCTGTACTGGCAATGTTTGTATGTTCATTATTTGTTTGAGTTCATTATATAAAGACATTGAAATGACACTTGCTGCTGCTCCTGTATCTCACTTCATAACTACCAATCATAAATCGTGTTATAGCCTGAATAATCTTCTTTATTTTACTGGTACTATTAAAATCTACATCCTGACATAATTCTTTTTCTATTTTCTTACTGTCATCGTATCGGAGAAAACAAATCGTCGGTTCCGTTGCGCTCTGCTCCCTATCGACCGTAACTCGAGCGCTTAGCTCGGTCGTCGTTCGTTTTCCGGCAAATTCTGTTGTTGCTGCGGATTGGGGCCATTGCCCAACTCAATAATATTTACATTTCTGTCACGTGTCACCCAAGTATCAGCTGTTTGGTTGTTGACATTAACTCGCGTCGCATTGGGAGTTCCGTTAGGTAGGAATTGAGGGTTGCTGTATTGCATGTGTCATGGCGGTGGTCCATTGTGATTTCCCCATACATTATTTCGCTCATGACTGTAACTGGTATTGTCATTACTGTTATTCCTGCGATACATGTTTGGATGTTGTTGTATGTTGTTTCTCTGAAAATATCCTGGATGGTACCTGTTATCCTCTCTTCTTTGATCTCCTTCTTCTGTTGTTGTTATTTTGACTATAACTGTTATTGTTCCGATTGTAATTATTGTTCGGATAACCATTATAGTAATAATTACCGTTTCCTTGCCAATGCTGCGAGTTGTTTCTCCTAATATTGAATGGATTTGCCCCAGTGTAGTGCGAATTGTTTCTTTGAGTGTTTTGTTGTGGTGTCGGAGGTGGATTCCAATAGCCTCTGTCATTTCTGTTGTTGCGCGTACGCGAATTTCTTGGATGGATCGGATACAATTGATTGAAATTCCTGATCTCGTCTCTGTAAACAACATCTATCTCATCAACATAACTGAAAAAATTCTTTATGTTGTCCTCGGATACTCCTATTATTTTATCACGGTAAGGAAATGGTAAGTGGCTTTTAAGTGTTTCTAATTACGTCTGGTAAATCGGCTGGTTTTGTCCAATATAATGTTTTGTCTAGATAGCGTTCAAAGTATTGACGTAATGTCTCTTTCTTCGGGTTGTAAATTTCTGGATTGTATACTTCTCGTTTTAAATTTTGCTGTTCTGTGATCGACCAGAATTCCTCAAGAAATGCTTGTTCAAACTGCTCAAATGCTAAACATCGTCTTTTCATTGCTGCTCTCCACTTAGCTGCTCTTCTACGTAACAAATTTGTAACATATCGAATTTTATCAGCTTCTAACCAATGTCTCGGGAAAATACCGTCAAATAGCGGATGAAAACAATCGGATGCACTTTGTCTTTCTCATCATATGAAAATGTCTGAAAGTATCCATGTCGTACTAATGTTTCATCAGCTACTCCCGGTGGTATTATGGGTCCCGCATTTTGTGACAAACTGTGCATAGTATGTGGTGATGCCTGATAGTAATTTTGATCTTGTGGTAGCATTGAAAATCGTTCATTGGGATTTGCATCACTCATTGGTAATCCTATTTTTGGCTGTGTGCTGGGCCTAGCATTATTCGGATTCTCATTTGTGTTTTGGTTGCCTGTTATGGGTTTTGGTATCACTGACAAACTTGGTATTACATTTTCTTTATATTTACGTACCTCTTTCCGAATATTATCTGGTTCCTTTGTCTTATCTAAAATGATATGTGTCACTGTCTCAAACTTCTCATCTAAATAATCATCACATAATTCGCATTCATGTACAAGTTTCTCTGCTAGAGTTGTGTCATTCTTTAAAGATGCTACATCTGCTCTGTCTTCAAGTTTTTCTAACTTTTCCTGTAAGGATTTCTGCCCCAATGTTACATCATTTAATCTGTCTGAAAGGTCTGTAATCGTCAGGTCTAAGTGTTCTTGGTTTGTTTTTACGGAATTGTGTGACTGTCGTAATTCGTCAACTTGGGTACTGGTTTTCTGTTGTTCAAAAACTACTGTTAACAATTTCTCATTACATCGTCGTCAGTCAGTTTTTGCCTCGTCACTGAATTCCACAAATACCTTTTCTTGTCTCGTTACCTTGCCAGATAAGTCAGTAAATTTCCTTCCAAGACTACTGGTGGTTTCTGTCAAGTCTGCAATTTGTCTCGATTGTTTTTCAAAATTTTGTTTTATGTCCCGTGTCAGTTCATCGAATTTAGTGTCAAATTTCCCAATCTCACGTTTTAAATTGTCGTCTAAAGCGTCACAATTCTCTGTTTTGGTCACCAAGTAACTTTAGAATCTGGTTGAGCATATCAGAGTCCTGTGTCTTAGTTTCGTCATTTTTTTGTGTCTGCCTGATGTCTGGTTCTGAAGTTGACGTTGTCAATGTCGCGTTTTGTCGCGTAGTACTCACTCAGTCACTCTCCATTCGCCTGTATATCTGTTTAAATATAGGGGTTGTTGTCTTAATCGATCCGGTAAAATTATGTCTTGAGCATCCTCACTATTAAGTTCAATATTCATTTGACTGTCGGACATGTTTTGCAATGTGTCACTTTCACTAAACTCGTCCGCGGAAACAATTTCTACGCGTCTAGCGTCCATCTTGCGATTTTCGTAATTAATTGAAAATAAAATTTTCCAATGGAAAAAAAATTTAAAATATGATATGTTGAAATCTGAAATTTCTCTTCTTGAAATCGATATATCTATATGATTTTTAATTAGAAATTGAATTATTAAACGGGTACTGAAATTTTCCTCTCTCAAATAAATGACTGTGAACATGCTCTTCACTTATCATTTGCAATAATAGTAAATCAATTTTAACTACAATCAGGAAAAATTAATTTCGAAATAAATGGATGGGAATAAAGGAAGTACAGATGGCTGCTTGAAACTGGAAAAAAATGTAAATTTCTGTACTCACCAATTTTTTTTTTTGTTCTTCAGTCTTATGTTGCAAATGTAGCGTCAGGTATACAGTTTTGAATCCAAAATTTTTCTTTCGCGTCCGTGCAAATTATTTTATGGAACGTTATCCTTTTCCTTTTTTTTAACAATTTAATTTCCTTAGCATGAAAATAAAAATTAACACGAATTAATAACAGGGAAAAAATATTGTTGTAAATTTCATGCACGTAACGTTACAATTTAAATGAGTGAGACTTAGGCCAAATTCATTTTCTGATGCTATTAAGTGATTAAAATTAGATAAAATGTCCAAAATTTATAATAATTGCACTTGTATCAAATCCGGAGATTGTGAGTCCTGTCACCAGGACGCCAATTGTAGTGTTTCCTTTACTCGGGGTTCTGCCGTGAAAATATAAAATAGAAACTCTGATTGGGTTTTGAATTTTGGTGGTTTCAGTTACGAATAAGGCGGACTTCGTATTATTGATTGAGATAGTGCTGTAATTTGACCGTGCGTGGCAGACTGGGTCGGCAACACTACAAAAAGCGACTGTACGGAAATAGCATCAGAAACTAGTGGAAATTTACCTTATAATATTGTTAAAAACGCAGTACTTATTACAATATAGTCTTCATGGCTGTCGTCCTAATTCCCTTGTAGGGCGACCTGTCTTTCACTTTTCTCCGTCTGTTGAAAACTTCATCAAGTTGTCACTGTCATGATCAATTCACAAATTTGGCGATAACCACCTCGAATCACTATTGAAACAACCTCGCTTTGTAATATAATTTTAACTTCCACCCAAAAGCACATTCAACACAGCGCGGAAAAATACACGTCTTTCGTATCAAAACGAATGAGAGAGAGTGAGAGTGAGAGAGAGAGAGAGAGAGAGAGTGAGAGAGAGAGAGAGAGAGAGAGAGAGTAATCAATTAGCTGTTAAAAACAAAACCTACGCAAAAGTAAAAAGAAAAGAACAAAATTATTTATAAAAATCGGTCGCTGGCGCAGCGCTCTTCCGCATGCGCGATCGTAAATTATATCTTTGTATTGGCGGAGGCGCGGTAGTCAAAGTACCATTACAATGGCTTAGCCACAGCCTAGGGGATGTTTCCAGTGCTCTTGCCCGCGAAAGGCAAAGGTCCCGAGTTCCAGTCTCGGTCCGGCACACAGTTTTAATCTGCCAGGAAGTTTCATATCAGCGCACACTCCACTGCAGAGTGAAAATCTCATTCTGGAATGATGATTGTATATCGCATATGTTCATAAGGATATAAAAACTATGATAATTTCACATCAAGGATACATAAGGACGAAGTGTGAGTAAATATAAGAGGGAAGTGTGAGTAGTTAAGGAGAGCATAAGCCAAGGAGGAAGTAATGAGCATAAGCCAGGGAGGAACTAATTGTGATAATTACTCAGGAATGTCAGTTGAACATTTGTTCTTACAATTTGTAGGATAGTGGAACGAGTATAGCATAAGGAAAGGTATGACATATTGAATAATATATATGTGGTGTATATTGGAAGCATAGGAGTGGAAGCATAATGGAGGACTCTAGGGGATTAAATGAAGTATTAAGAAGTGAGTGTTAAGTGCGAAACAAATTTAGTTTCCATTCAATATTTAATTATAGTGTACATAAAGATGTACACTAGGGAAATGAACCACGAGGCCTACTCAGGAAGGATAAGGAGGGTGCACCCAGCATGTATTGGATATAAAAGTGTAGGTAGGCAGACCTAAGAAGGGGTGACCTATACTGTGTGGACAGGGGCACCAAGAAGGGGATTGACCTGTACCATAGGAAAATAGGAATCAAGAGCGGCGTACCTACTGAAATGGAAGGAGGGAGTGCACTCATAGGGTCAACCCATATTTAAGGTATAGGTACAGTTCCTAGAGAGGAAAGGACAGTATCATAACAAAAGTCACAAAATTTTGTGGAGATTATTCTGGTAAGTTTGGATTCTATATACCACTAGCATTATTATGTTTTATGAGTGTGGAAAAGAACACTTTCATTTTCCCCGAGTTCCTCCAGACTACAAGCGATGGTAGATAATGAAACTAATGCATACTAGAGAAAAAACAGTACAGAGAAGTAGAGTAAAGAATGACATAATTGTCTATGGCACCTGGAGTTTATGATTGGAAATCAAGAATGTTGTCCACATGATCCCTAGACATAAAAGTACTAACTCCAATAGTTGGTGAAATGCTCAGATAGTTATTATCAAAGTGAAGAAAGAAGAGCTAGATATTAAGTGCACAATTACTAGAAGAAAATGTGAATTAGCGTTATGGGAGATATTAATGTACATAATGAATATGTATAAAATATCATGTGTTAGAGCTAAAGGGAGGGATATGTAGTGCTTCGAGAATTTTGGGGTAAATTCTAGAGACACTCAGTCTTCCACTGTCTCGAACACTCATTATTTTAAGTATGAGTGTAGGAGAGTGGAGATGTGTCTACCGCACCACCAGTTTTTGTGTGTGCAGGATGGACATGTATCAGGAGAATACTGCAATCGTGGCAGTCAATTGGCACAGACGAATGTTTGCCACTCACACCATAGAATATGTATGTGATGTGTAAGGAGCAAGCACATTATTTCTCGATGGTGTAAGGATTATAATTGTTATGAACAAATGAAATGTGATTTGACTACAGACTCTTAATTCGGGTGTTAGACTTGCTAGAAGCAAGAACTGTCTTTGTATTTCTGGTGGTTATTAAACTCATCACATTGTAAATATACTTAATTGTATCTGACAGTTAAAGATGCAATTGACTTGCAAGAATTTGTGTACTTATGTGAGACTTGTGGAAATGGAAATATACCAGAACTGAACTGAAAGTATTATGAGAGTACCTAGTTATTTCAAGAGCAGGGAGAGAGAGAGTGAGAGAGTTTTTTTTAATCCCTCTAACCAGCATTATTTCTTTGGAGAAGAAGTTGTGGACGTTGACACAGCCGCATATCCAGAGAAGAGGATTGGCCGAACGTTTCAAGTAAGTCAATTGTAATAAGAGGAAAGGAAAGTGTGCAATCCAGTTTTGTACCGCTTCTCTTGTTGCCAAAACCATTAGACAATCTCAACAGCATTCTTTGACATTCAGTGTACAAAAGTAGCATGTCTAACTTCTCTTCATTGGTGAACATGTCTGCATGGAAGGAATGTTGAAGCTGAAAGGACCTGCCGATAATTGATACAATTCTTGCTAGTTCTGCAGTGCAAACAAGTAAACAGTAAAATGCTTGATACAATGACATAACCTGGCATTAGTGTGTTTATAAAACAATAACAAATTTGAGCCAACTTGTCTTTCTCTTTAAGAACAATTTTTGGAATGTTTTTCAAATAATTTCAATCTCAAAATTAACAAATTTTATATCACAGTACCCATATTTTCAAATGCATTTTGATGTCATTAGGAAAAGTATATCATTCTGTTTAAAAAATCATACTAGCTTCAACATCTTGATCGATACAAGACTTAACACTTTATCACATGACAAATGTACGTGGCTCTTAACATATTATCATTTGCCAAAAACCTCATTTCAATATCTGGAATGATTCACAAAATAAAAGGAATGTTGTGTCTTATCTGAATCATTCAGTATATGAGCACAGGCTCTAGGTTTGTGCAGTATGTCTTTATGCCCAACCAGTGTGTGTGTCACTGCACAATGTCTTTCATTTCGCAATGGTCATTATGCAATAACTGCAATATGCAAAACATAAGTGATGCCAGGATAACTAGGTGATGCTCCACATGTTCTGTTGTAAGAACCAGAGCACCTTGGACTAGGCAGACATTGTTGTACTGAAAAATAGATCCGAATATCCTGGTCAATCTTTAGTGTCAAGCATTGAGGCCATCTGTGTATCACACAGACACAACTCGTTTCAGGAAGGGTGGGGGGTGGATCTCATGTAGTCATTTGGGCCACTTTCAGTGGTGTCACAAAAAATTCTTTGATAAAGTGAGTCAGTGTAACAGTCTTCTGAAAATATACCACTTCCTGGCTGTCAAAAGCAACAATGAAGCATTTTGGCAGGTGGTAAAGAGTATTAACATTGATATGGAGGCTGATTAAAAATGTCGTAAGTGTACCAGCATAGGAATGGACCCAGTGGTGTAATCTCTGAATTGCCTCATCATGGAGCCTTGCAATCAGTGAACAAGTAAAACTCGGTACTGTATCAGAAGACAATAAACTGTTTTACATTGTAAATTATAACTACAGCTTCTGGTTTAATCAGAGAATAATTTTGTTATTCTGACATCATTGTTTTTCATGCATAACCAATTGGATGTCTAACTGCATTCTCCTTATGTGAGAGAACTGTGTCTATGCCATGCTGTGATTTGCCTGTGGCAATCACTAACTGTTCCCCTTGCACTTACATTGTTACATAAGGCTGACTTCAATGACCATCTCAATTTCTGAGGAGTTACCTCGCATGCTCAAGACCATTGAAAGGCTATCTTTTTCTTACAGTTCTGTTAAAGTGAGTACACAATATTGGCAGCCCTTAGGGTGAACTTAATATAATAGCTTGCTTTGGTGAGAAAAGATTCCAATTCTTTAGTATTCAAGGCCGAGGTTGCTGATCTGTGGCTTCAACACATTGTTTCATGGGTTCATTGCTGTCTTTTCTCTGACTGAACACTAAATATTGTTGGAAAAAGTGACACTTTTGTGAATTACATTTCAGTCATGTGGCTTGGCGATGTGAAAACAAAACCTGCAGATTTTACAGATAGCCTTGTCTATTCCAACCACTGCTAATTTTATTATACTATAGCCATAGGAGACCCAAAGGCCCAAGGAAATGCCCCTCCACAGGTGAAACTGTTAAAATCTTAGTGATAACAGCTGAAGTATTCACAATAAAATCCCGTGTCTGAAACATTCCTGAGAAGCAGTGGAGCTCACATAATACTACATACAGAAAGCTGGATAAAATCTGAAATTGATGGCAGTGAAATTTTTATGGTTCATCTAAGCATGTATTGAAAGAACAGGCTGATGATTTAATGGTATGGGGAAATGGAGGGGGAAACATACAAGAAAGGCAAAATGTTTACGAGGAAGTGTGGGACAGGATATATTGGAATTTAATGCATAGTTGTGTGAATTGATGGTGACAATGAGAGTGGCAATGGATATATGTATTAGGAGGAAAGTACTACAGAAAATGAAAAGTGCTAAAGAAGAGGGAAGGCACTAAAGTAAATAGAAAGTTTCAAGTACCAGGGGAGCATAACAGAAGGCAGTGGGAGGAATGATAAGGAGATCATTCAAAGGGGAAGGCTAGTCCACGGATTCCCATAGAGAGTAAAAAGACTGACATGGAGTAAGGACATATCTACTAAAAGAAAGCAATTGTTATACTGGGCATATGATGCTCCAGTACTCGCATATGCATCAGGAAAGTGGGCAGCACAGAAAAGGCAAATGAGCAGGATAAAGGCTTATGAGATGAAATTTCAACAAAATGGTATAGGACTTACTAGAGAGGACAGAGTAAGGTTTGAGATGGTGAAAGAAACAGTGAAAGAGAAGCCCATACAAGAAACCATAGAAAAGACAGTACTAAGGTGGTATGGGCATGTTAAAATGATGGGTGTTGGTGGGATACAGAGACAGGTTCTTGAAATGACTATTAGCGGGCAATACTCATACAGGAAGGCAAAGACAGAAATGGATCGATAGAGTGAAGGAATGTATGAAGAAGAGAGAAGAAGACTGGGTCAGAGAAGAGAGAGAAACATGGTGGGAAGTCAGGAAAACATGGCTATGTTCCAAATAGACACAGTCATGGGCTGTAAACTCTATGATGATGATGATGATACTGGGAAATGGAGGTGATGTTGGTGGTGTACTTGACACAGTAGAAAGGAACTCAAACCTGCCAAGGTAGAAATTGAAGCTGTGTTCGAGTTTGTTGTGGCAGGACCTAGCATCAGGTGTGGGCAAAAATATGTAATTTGGTCTTTTGTCCACCATTGGACTACCCCCAGATGCAATTAAAAACTTAAGAGAAAATTTCAGGTCTTTCTAAGGCTTATGCTCCCCGATCATTCTTCCAAGAAGAGGGGGAGAGTTTGATCTCCAACAGCCAGTTGGGATAATTTTAGTATGTGTACATAGCAGGTATGACAATACATTTTTGTACATGTGGCAGGTATGACAAAACATCATATGAACAGTAAAACCACTATTTCGGTAAACTATATAGATCAAATAGTTCAGAAGCCCACTCATGCTAAATGTACATACTTTATTTGTCAATGTTCACATTTAAGTTGGTACCGGAAAGCAGAAACCCAAAACATTAGCATTGAGCAGGAGCATATAAATAAATAGCTCAGACTTAAAAGGATGATTGCCCAAGCATTGAATAAATACTTACTTCTTGCAGCAGTCGTTGATGGGGGAGACCTTTCATGGTATACAGTCTCTGTAAAGAAACCTCTAAATAAACGGCATAGAGTGTTGTTCCATAACTCAGTGGTAAAGTATCAGGCTATGAATCCAAAGGCCTGTGTGTGATCCCCAGATGGTCCTAAGATTTTTATCTGTCTCTTATCACTTCTTTAGTCTCTGGCAATGTCTGTTAATGTGAAAAATGTCAAGCTGCATGGGTGTTGAGAATCTGTGTCGAATTGTAGCTCCTCCTATAACTTGCGCAGAAAGTCAATTTGAAGTTCAGAGGACTGTCAGCTTCTTCCCCCTTCAGAACCTCTTTCTGCACCTTCTCGTTGGTTGAAAATTTAATTCCATTTATGTGTGGAGGGAGGTCAGTCTGAAGGCATCTGGTTAGGGGAATACGGGAAGATGTTTTAAAAGATCCCAGCCAAATTACTCCAAAAGCACCTCAGTGGCTAAGGCTGTGTGAGGAAAGGCATTGTTGTGCAACACACACACACCTCTTGTCAGCATTCCCCTCCTTTGTTTTGAATACTCCTTTTGAGTTTTTTGCTTCTCACAATATTATTGTGCATTGATAGTCTCTCACTGAGGTAGAAACTTGTCTAAAATGATGCCTTTTCAGTGCCAGAACACAGTGGCCATGATTTTTTCCAGAAATTGTGGTTTTGAATTTTTTGGCAGATGGCACTGTCTTTTTGTCTTGGGCATGTAATAAGTAACCCACATTCAATCTCCATTCACAATAGAACTTAGAAAATCCTCACCTTCCCACTGAAGTCATTCAAGAAACTCACAGGCACACGTGATCTGATTTTTCTTGTGCTGCTCGTGTCAGCCATTTGGGACCCATCTTGTGCAGTTTCCAGTATACCAAAATTTCTGTAACTGTATCATATAAAAGAATTCTGGAGACTTGTGCAAACACTGAATAAATTGCATCCATTTCCAGTCAGTGGTCTTAGTAAACAGCTTTCTCAATTTTTTGCACCAACTCATCAGACAAAATGGAAGGTCTTCCACTCCTGTGTTCATCATGAGTATTTATTCTGTCCCCACTAAACTCTCTACACAACTTAAACATATTTGTTCTGTTCATAACACATTTTCCATAAACTGTTTTGATTCAAGAAAAAATTTCAGTAGGCGTTATTCCTTCTGTGAGTAGGAAGTAGATCACAGCGTGTGGCTCACACTTGGCAGGGTTTCTTATCAACATATTTCATGTAACTAGACACTACAGTGTGAATTTACATACTGCAGTGTTCCTGCAAAGGTCGCTCTGGCCAGGGAATCTCCCTCTATCACTCAGTGTTGCCAACTATAAAAAAAAAAAAAATCAGCCTCTTATGATCACAGAGCACTCAATTTTTGAACATGCATCATATCTTGAATAGGACAATGCCTAGTGGAGCACTGTTGTGTTCAAACCTAACTTCACAACAAATTCCTGCTTCACTTTTTAGATTAAACAAGCGGTTGGATGAAAGCACAAGCAACACCTGTGTACAAGAAGGGTAGCAGAACTGATTCATGAAACTACTGTCATGTAACATTGACATCCAAATACTGTAGAGTCTGAGAACAACATACTTTCAAATGTAGTGATATGTCTCAAACAGAAGGGATATACTTCATGCTAGCCAGCATGGATGTAACAAATAAAATTCGTGACTGGATTTAGAATTTCTTGGTAGGTAGAACACACTGCAATGGATGGGGATTTATCAATAGATGTAGAAATAACTTCACGCATTCCTCAGAGAAGAGTGTCAGGACCATTGTGGTTAACTTAATATATTAATAACTTGTAGGGAAATATCCTATAACTACAATGACTATGAGTCGCAATTAGAAGCAGTCAACTCATGCAAATACCTGGTTGTAACAACTTATGTGGCTAAAAAATGAATGATTACATAAGCTTAGTCATAGGTAAAGTAGGTGGCACACTCTGATCCATTGGCAGGATACTGTGAAAACCTATCTGTTAACAAAGAAGATTGCTTGCAAAACACTTATGCAATTCTTCCTAGAATATCGGTCAAGTGTGTGATTCTGGAGTGTTTGGTGCACAAAATGTTGAAAAGTTGCAAGTCCAAATAGTAATTTCTTATAGTTATATAATTTGAAAGGTGTATTTATTAAAACATTTTTTTAAGTATTCATGTAGTGGAAGCTGTGAATAGATATACGATAAACCTATTTTGAAATAACAATTGCTGTCTCTTAATTCACATACAGGTCCTCTGGCTAAGGGGTATGAAATGATCACTGACTGAGCATTTATAGTGCCTATAAAATCTTCACACAAGTTTAATTTACAATTCGGTTTTTGATAACAACTAATAGAAAACAGTGTGGCCCACAGGTGTGAAGGCAGTCGTTCAATGACATATTCTGCAACTATGACTGGAGAAAGGCAAGTTCAAAAATGTTTTTGACAGTGACATGAAGGTAGCAGAAATAAAATAAAGATTCGAAGGACATGAAAAGGAAGCAGTAAACAAAAAGTTGTGTGAGACAGAATTGTAGAGTAGAGCATTCTAAATGTTATTGAATCAGTATATTCAGCAAGCAGTAAGGAAAATCAAGAGGCATTTGGAAAGGGAATTAAAGTTCAATTATAAGAAACAGAAATTTTGCAGATGACACTGTAATTCCATCAGAAATAGGAAAGGACTTGAAGAGCAGTTGACTGGGATTGAGAATATCTTTAAAAGAGGTTATAGGATGAACTTCAGTAAAAGTAAAACAGGTACCTAATGCAGCCGAATTAATTCAGGAATGCTGAGTCAATTAGATTAGGAAATGAAACACTTAAAGTAATAGATGAGCTCTGCTTCATTTGATCACCATAATAACTGACAATAGTTGACACAGTGAAGATTTTAAATGCAGACTGGCAATACCAAGAAAAGTTTTTCTGAGAAAAGAGAAATTTTTTAAAATTGAATGTAAATGTACGTGTTTTTGGACTTGACTGAAGTTACTTGTCCTGGAATGCAAAGAAACATAAATGAACAGTTTGTATGCAGATCAAGACAAGAATAGAAGCTTTTGTAATCTGGTGTTACAGAAGGATGCTGAAGATTAGACAACTAATGAAGAAGTACCAAATGAAAATGGAAGTGTAAGAATTTATAGCACAATTTGACTAAAAGATCTGTTGATAGTGCACTTCCTAAGGCATCAACAAACTGTTGATTTACCAAATAATGCAATAAATTGCAGAGAACTGTTTAAGTAGCAATATTAATTTTCTTTATTACTTGAAGACCAGTTTTAAGCCTAAGAGTTAGATGAATGAAGTACAGCCCTGCATTCATTTACAAGATGTGTTTAACTAGAATGAATAATCATGTGGCTGTCATAATGGATGTTATTGCATAGCTAGGTGGATGATTTGGTAATGAGCTTACACTTGAAACTAGTCTTCAAGTAATAGAGAAAATTAATATCGCAACTTGGACAGTTCTCTGCAATTTATTACATAATTTGGTAAATTATACAGTTGCTGACATGCCTTCCAGAATCCTAGATCAATATGGTAATGGAGGGAAGTGTGATGGATAAAGATTATAGAGGGAGACCAAAGCTTCACTGCCCTATGCAGGTTCAGATCAATGAAGGTTGCAGCAGTTAAGCAGCAGAGATGAAGAGGCTTGTACATAATAGACTAGCTGCATCAAATCAGTCCTTGGATCACAATAACAGTCTTTCTAATTCAGATTTAGTCACTTGGGTTAGAAGATAATGCTGTCTCGGAACAGGAAGCTATCTGAAATCAAATGCATTTCATTGCAATTTAAAAACATAATGATAGTAACGGTATAAAGTCCAAATACATTTTTGACAACATGCATGGCAAAGAATACAATTATTGACAGATGTAAACCATTTGTAAAATGCCTCAGCTGAATTATTATCTTTAATGGGGATACATTGTCTGGCCTGACTCGGCTTTGAAGAACCTAGGCAAATGAAAGTTTGCTTATCAAGTAGCGAAACAGATGAAGTGTTGTCAACCTGCTAAGTTACTAGTTTATCTTTCATTCACAGGGAAATTTTCAACTTAAAGGGCATGCAGCCAAAGATATTACATATTAAAGTTGTTTTATTTAGAGGAAATTGTTTTATTGTGTCTGACTATTGCTTTTCATTTTGCTGTTCCAGAGATTAGTTAAATGGCCTCTTTAGCACCAGTAATCATAACATGAACTGTATGTGGGTATTCTGGTCAGAAACACACACACACACACACACACACACACACACACACACACACACACACACACACTACCTACCTACCTACCTACTGGATTAGTATGTGCTAAGCTGTTTCCAATATGTACTTTGGATGTGACCAGTGGTGGAACATTCACAAGCTTCTGCACTTATGGGACCCAAAAGAAACCTTCCTTTTGTCTTATACGTTTGTTGGTTTGTCTCAATGAATGGGTAATAGTGGGAATGAGAAATTTTGACTTACATCTTGCAAAATGGATTCAATATTGTCAGGACATTTGATCAGACTCGTGTATCAATGAGTAGCTCTATGAAAGTAAATTCAATAACTAGAACAATGTCACCAACAGGAGCTAGCTTTACTTCTGTTGCAAACAGCTGACACTAGTTCATGTTTTTTCCAGACAATTGCAACAGATTGATCACTCATTACACTGTACAAATACATGTAATAACAGCTAGACTAAAACTCTACTACTGGCTAACTTGTCATCACAGTCATATAAAGCTGATAATATGACCATAGCTGCCATTGTCAGTTTGTGTGCCTAAACTCTACCTGCAATCATATGCAAACTTGATCATCTGTGATGTGGTGTGCTTTTTCCTGTATGGAGAAGTTCCCTCTGCAGCTATTAAACTCTTGCAACAATTGTTGGACAAAGTGTTGGTTATCATAGAAGTACTCTTATTATACTAATAATGTACAAGATGTGATTTATTTAGCCCTGAAATTCTGCTGTCAATCCCCTCAAGCAATTTTGTATGATTTTCTAGCTAATTCATGAGTTCTAATCTAATTCCCCAATTTCATTGTTCATATTACTTTTCATTCCTCTTAATTCATTATTTAATACTGCCAAAGAACTCATGAGTACTGCTGTCCAAGGATTCTCTGTTTCCACATACCAAGATGATTTGGGATGTTCCTGATTTCTTATTTATCCTTTGATGCACACAGCCATAGGTAATAAGAGTGAAAAACAAAGTACAAGTACAGTTGAAGAGATGTTCACTAAATTTTTATGTGGTGTGTGTGACTGATGCTTGGAGTTGCCTTTGTGTGCTCCATGCATTGTGAAGTCACTAACTGTTACTGACAATGCCATGTTAAAAGCTGTGCTGCTACAGCTGCTGCCGCCCTTGATGACACCATCACCACTATGCCAAAACACTGTCAAAGATGTATTGCAGTGTAGTATCACCCAGTGGCACACTGAATACCACCCAATGTCACACTGAATACCATAGCCATTCCTAATCCTGTGTGCAAGTTTATCCACAGATATGCCTACCTGGCTACTTCAATAGAAAAATTGCAGACAAGGTCCCAAAATTATGAACTGACAGACCCAATGAAGCAGCAAAATCAGAACACTTCCTATTTCCAGCAGAACAGTTAAGAGTACTGAATACAAAGGCATCTTGCTGAAAGTCTGAAATTTCAATAGATTGGACCAGTTCAAAAAAACTGATTTAGGTGATACACAGAATCATCTATGTTTCAATAAAAGTTTATTGTGACAAATTAAAAGTTCAGTCTAATATTATGTTCATTTGAGACCAGAGAGTGTGACCTATTTCAGAGCAGATGTACCACAAAACACATATGAATCATTCTGTTGTGGACAAAAACCAGATCACCTGTCCATCTAACACAGATTACTCTGTGAACCACTATTAATTCCCGATGACATTACATATCTCTATAACTTCATGTGATTCATTAACACAATTGATCCAGCTCAAGGTACTGTTCAACACCTGGAGGCTACCATATGAAACTCCTCACCACTTCCGCCAAACCAGACGAACAAATGTTTCTACCACACAACTGGTCACCACTGTCCTCCCACACATATTGCCCCACTGGACATCATTACCTGTGCCTCTGGTTTCCTGTTGTTTTACGGACTCATCTTATAATTCATTTCTATAATATATGACATCACGTGCACAGTAAGGAAACAAAAATATTAGGCCTAAGTGGTTGATTCTACAATGATTGGTATCCAAGACACACAGTATAAAATATTGTTCTTAAACTGCATAATTTCAAGTAAAAAAGAAATGTGCATAAATGACAAGATACTCAAAAGTGTTTGGTGTTGTTCTGGAAGGAAATTGGGGGACTATATAACAACAGGTTGCAGATAAAATAAATAATAGGAAAATATATCAAAGAGAAGAGAACAAAAAGACAGTTCTAATTACTGATAACAACAACTCTTTCTCATCATTTGTCATTTCTTATCATATACTCCTAGTTAGCCTACAGAATTGTATCGTAATAAAGTGGTGACCATCAGACGCACGAAATTTACGTCTCTCAATATGAATATTCTCCATCAGCTTCCAAATTCTGCTGAGCTCAGAACGGAAGTAATTTCCAACCACCAGGATATGACTTCCACAGGTTTTTCCTGGCATAATCCCTATTGTCTGCAAGTGTTAACTGCATTCTGCCTGCAGTCCTTCTGGGCCTTTGCAGTTGTTTCTGACTTACCAGAATGCATCACTTTTGTACAGACCTGGCCCATGCCTAAATCTGTCAGCTTACAAGAAACTGCATGGCCATATGCATATGGCCCTCATGAACCCATCAATTCTGTATTTACATGACAGTCAAGCAATTTCAACTAACATGATGAGGGGCAGCATCACAGAACAATAAAAAAGACTGTCTTAAGTCACAATACCGCTGCTCTCAAATTCACACACATTCTGGTAGATGTTTCACTTCTTACATGGGACATAACACAAACTTTTTATAACCAACGAACATTCAGATGTGATTTCTGAGTGACAAACTTGCTGCTTAATCTTTACTTATGTACAAACTTTAAATGGCATTGCTCCTACCTACTCTGTGTATTTATACTGAGATGCTAATCATTTGCAGTCCAAGCATGTAGAAAGGTTCATGTCAGTTTGACATTTGTTGCATGTTGCCTTGATTGTATTGCAATTATAATGGCCAGGAATATACTATCCTTGTAATTTGATTTCCCCTTCCCCTCCCCACCCCGCTACCCAAAAGAATTAGCCACAGCTCATTAGCAAACAGAAATTTACAACAAAAACTAGTTGCTTCATTTTTAAAGGACCCTATAGCAGAAATAATACCCACTGCAAATGAAGATGAGTTAAGACTCTATTAACTATAGGGGAAAATAATAATGATTATAAGAATGCTAATGATGATGATGATGATGATAATAATAAGATTACATATTGGATAACCACAGCGACTGCATAGAAGCGATGGAAAAAACAGATGCCTACAAATATCTAGGATACAGACAAAAAATAGGAATAGATAATACAAATATTAAAGAAGAACTAAAAGAAAAATACAGACAAAGACTAACAAAAATACTGAAAACAGAATTGACAGCAAGAAACAAGACAAAAGCTATAAATACTTATGGTATACCAATATTGACCAACTCATTTGGAGTAGTGAAATGGAGTAACACAGACCTAGAAGCAATCAATACTCTTACACGATCACAATGCCACAAATATAGAATATATCACATACATTCAGCAACAGAAAGATTCACATTAAGCAGAAAGGAAGGAGGAAGGGGATTTATCGACATAAAAAACCTACATTATGGACAGGTAGATAATTTAAGAAAATTCTTTATAGGACGAGCAGAAACTAGAAAAATACACAAAGCAATCACTCATATAAGTACATCGGCTACACTATTGCAATTTCATAACCACTTCTACAACCCTTTAAATCACATAACATCAACAGATACGAAGAAAGTAAATTGGAAAAAGAAAACACTACATGGCAAGCATCCATATCATCTAACACATCCACACATCGATCAAGACGCATCCAACACATGGCTAAGAAAAGGCAATATATACAGTGAGACGGAAGGATTCATGATTGCAATACAGGATCAAACAATAAACACCAGATATTACAGCAAGCATATTATTAAAGATCCCAATACCACAACGGATAAATGCAGACTTTGCAAACAACAAATAGAAACAGTAGACCACTTCACAAGCGGATGTACAATACTAGCAAATACAGAATACCCCAGAAGACATGACAATGTAGCAAAAATAATACATCAACAACTTGCCATACAACATAAGGTAATAAAACAGCACATTTCCACATACAAGTATGCACCACAAAATGTACTGGAGAATGATGAATACAAATTATACTGGAACAGAACCATTATAACAGATAAAACACCACCACATAACAAACCTGACATCATACTCGCCAATAAAAAGAAGAAATTAACACAACTAATCGAAATATCCATACCCTACAAAGATACAGAAGAAAACAGGAGAAAAAATTGAAAAATACATCCAACTGGCTGAGGAAGTCAAGGACATGTGGCATCAGGATAAAGTTGACATTATACCAATTATACTATCAACTACGTGAGTCATACCACACAATATCCACCACTACATCAACGCAATACAGCTACATCCAAATGTATATATACAACTACAGAAATCTGTAATTATTGATACATGTTCAATTACCCGAAAGTTCCTGAATGCAATATAACATATACCGTACAGTTAGAAGGAAGTCACGCTTGATCGAGGTCCGCATCACTTTCCATTTTTAACCAGACATAACACCTGAGAAAGGAAAGAAATAATAATAATAATAATAATAATAATAATACTGTACATGTCACAATGGTATCAGGAGCTCAGGTGGGCATCTGGGGTGTTTTTCCTACATGTAAATTGAGAAATGCCAGGATTCAGAGAAAATTGGTTTTATTCCCAAGAACTACCACTAAGGGTTACAATATTCATGAAAATGGACTACAGCCATGGAGTGAACCACACATGGTAAGGAAAGAGCATTTTGCCCTCAATAGGAAGGATTGGTGGACACATCCAGGGGGTAAGGAAGCTGGCAGACAAAAGAAGATGATGATGTTTGGTTTGTTGGGTGCTCAACTTGCAGTCATCAACACCCATACAAAGTCCCAATTTTTACACAGTCCATTTTTTTACATAATCCAATCTAGTCACTGTCACACATGATAATGATGTTGAAATTATGAGGACAATGCAAACACCCAGTCCCCAGCCAGAGAAAATCCCCAACCTGGCTGGGAATCAAACCCGGGGCCCTGTGACCAGACAAGAGAGCGACCCTTGTTGTGACCTCTACCTCGCTGAGCCCCTTGACTAACTCCCATCCTCCCATTGGCGGTTTGTTGCAGAAAGTTCGTGTCTCTCTCTCTCTCTCTCAGCAACACAATAGCTCAGTGTAACTGCTTGGGAACTGATCACAAGTACTGTGGAGTAGTTTATGTAACTGCTCATTGCCACTGCCTGAGGCTAAGTTAGAAAGATGGAAGTAGAATACAATAAAAATATTGACCATTATTACCTGTTACCACGTGCAATTCCTCCCCCCGCCCCCCCCCCCCCCCCACCCTTCCATGAGAGCCAGTTACAAGTCTGTCATTGTTACAATGGCTGACACTAATCACTCTTAATGACCAATTGAGAGCACAGAAGTTTTTCTTTTGATGTATATGGAAGGTGGCCAACATTTAGCATTTTTATTTAAAAGAGGGGTCTTAAAATTAATGGAGGGCTGAATTCTCATTTTAAAAAATTGATAATGAAAGACACAGTAGGGGCAGGGGGTATAAAGTTTGAGTTTTTACTTTACAATATAATTATCCATTGGTGTCACTTCAGTGATTCATTATTGGAAGTCTCTGTTAATAGGAGGAACAATACCTCTGGTCAGGTAAATACAGGGTTATAAATACAAAATCAAATAGGAGTAATGCAGAAGTAGGTTTAATAATGAATAAAGAAAACAGGAGCATAGGTAAGCTACTACGAACAGCGTAGTGAATGCATTGTTGTAGCCAAGACAAAGCACATGCCTACCACAGAAGGACAAGCTTTTTGACAACTAGCTCTGCAGATGATGAAGAGATTGAGGAAATAAATTATTCAGATAGTGAAGGGAGATGAAAATTTAATAGTCATGGGGGACTGGAATTTGATAGTAGGAAAAGGAAGAGAAGGAAAAGTAGTAGGTGAATATGTCTGGGGGTAAGGAATGAATGCGGAAGCCACCTGGTAGAATTTTGCACAGAGCATAACTTAATCATAGCTAACACTTGGTTTAAGAATCATAAAAGAAGGTTGTATATATGGAAGAGACCTGGAGACACTGGAAGGTTTCAGACTATATAATGGTATGACAGAGATTTAGGAAGCATGTTTTGAATTGTAAGACATTTCCAGGGGCAGATGTGGACTCTGACCACAACATATTGGTTATGAACTACAGATTAAAACTGAAGAAACTGCAAAAATGTGGGAATTTAGTATGGGATCTGGGTAAACTGAAAGAACCAGAGGTTGTATAGAGTTCCAGAGAGAGCATTAGGGAATGACTGACAAGAACGAGGGAAAGAAATACAGTAGAAGAAGAATGGGTAGCTTTGAGAGATGAAATAGTGAAGGCAGCAGAGTATCAAGCAGGTAAAAAGACAAGAGTTAGTAGAATTCCTTGGGTAACAGATATTTAATTTAATTGATGAAAGGAGAAAATATAAAAATGCAGTAAATGAAGCAGGCAAAAAGAAATACAAATGTCTCAAAAATGAGATCAACAGGAAGTGCAAAGTGGCTAAACAGGAATGGCTAGAGTACAAATGTAAGAATGTAGAGGCATCATTAGGGGAAAGATAGATACTGCCTACAGGAATATCACAGAGATGGCTCTGAGCACTATGGGACTTAACATCTATGGTCATCAGTCCCCTAGAACTTAGAACTACTTAAACCTAACTAACCTAAGGACATCACACAACACCCAGTCATCACAAGGCAGAGAAAATCCCTGACCCTGCCGGGAATCGAACCCGGGAACCCGGGTGTGGGAAGCGAGAATGCTACCGCACGACCACGAGCTGTGGACAAAATCACAGAGACCTTTGGAGAAAAGAGAACCACTTGTATGAATATCAAGAACCTAGAAGGAAGATCAATTTGAAGTAAAGAAGGGAAAGCAGAAAGGTGGAAGGAGTATATAGAGAGTCTATACAAGGGCAATGTACTTGAGGGCAATATTATGGAAATGGAAGAGGACATAGATGAAGATGAAATGGGAGATATGATACTGCATGAAGAGTTTGACAGAGGCCCTGGGAGTAGACAACATTCCATTAGAACTACTGATAGCCTTCAGAGAGCCAGCCCTGACAACAGTCTACCACCTGGTGGGCAAGATGTACGAGACAAATGAAATACCCTCAGACTTCAAGAAGAATATAATAATTCCAATTCCAAAGAAAGCAGGTGTTCACAGACGTGAAAATTACCGAACTATCAGTTTAATAAGTCACGGTTGCAAAACACTAACACGAATTCTTTACAGACAAATGGAAAAACTGGTAGAAGCCGACCTTGCGGAAGATCGGTTTGGATTCTGTAGAAATGTTGGAACACATGAGGCGATACTGACCCTATGACTTATGTTAGAAGATCGATTAAGGAAAGGAAAACCCACATTTCTAGCATTTGTAGACTTAGAGAAAGCTTTTGACAATGTTGACTGGAATACTCTCTCTCAAATTTTGAAGATGGCAGGGTCAAATACAGGTAGTGAAAGGCTAATTAAAATTTGTACAAAAATCATATGGCAGTTATAAGAATCGAGAGGGTATGAAAGGGAAAGAGAGTAGTTGGCAAGGGAGTGAGACAGGGTTGTAGCCTATCCCCCATGTTATTCAATCTGTATATTGAGCAAGCAGTAAAGGAAACAAAAGAAAAATTTGGAGTAGGATTTAAAATCCATGGAGCAGAATTAAAACCTTTGAGGCTTGCTGATGACATTGTAATTCTGTTAGAGACAGCAAAGGACCTGGAAGAGCAGTTGAACAGAATGGACAGTGTCTTGAAAGGAGGATATAAGATGAACATCAACAAAAGCAAAACAAGGATAGTGGAATGTAGTCAAATTAAATCAGGTGACACTAAGTGAATCAGACTAAGAAATGAGACACTTTAAGTAGTAGATGAGTTTTGCTGTCTGGGGTGCAAAATAACTGATGATGGTCGAAGTAGAGAGAATATAAAATGTAGACTGGCGATGGCAAGGAAAGCGTTTCTGAAGAAGAGAAATTTGTTAGTGTCAGGAAGCCTTTTCTGAAAATGTTTGTATGGAGTGTAGCCATATATGAAAGTGAAATGTGAACAATAAATAGTTTAGACAAGAAGTGAATAGAAACTTTCGAAATGTGGTGCCACAGAATAATGCTGAAGATTAGATGGGTAGATCCTGTAACTAATGAGGAGTTACTGAATAGAATTGGGGAGAAGAGGAATTTGCCACACAACTTGACTAGAAGAAGGGATTGGTTGGTAAGACATGTTCTGAGGCATCAAGGGATCACCAGTTTAGTATTGGAGGGCAGTATGGAGGTTAAAAATCGTAGAGGGAGACCAAGAGAAGAATATACTAAGCAGATTCAGAAGGATGTAGGTTGCACTAGGAACTTGGAGATGAAGAAGCTTGCACAGGATAAAGTAGCATGGAGAGCAGCATCAAACCAGTCTCTGGACTGAAGACCACTACAACAACAATACTGTTAATATGGTTAATTTCTTTTCTTCTCTCTCTCTCTCTCTCTCTCTCTCTCTCTCTCTCTCTCTCTCTCTCTCTCTCTTTTCTCAAAACCATTGGAGTTGGTGCAGCAGCCAGTAGTCAACTGTGTGTAAGTGGAGCCAAGGTGATGATGGGCACAGTGGCAGTGATCAGCTAGGCTGCATCTGAGCTGAAGTACATGGTCACCTGGATGCTGTAATATGGACTGGATTTCAGATGGCTAGAGTGCCAGCTGACCAATGAGAGCATGTCGAATACCAGCAACTGCAACACACGCAGGCATAAAGTGCATCAATGGAGGCTCAAGTGACTCACATTAACAAATGAACAAGAGGTAAACTAACAATAAGTGATAGATACAGATAAATAACGAGCCCGTAAGAGGTGTAATTGGCAACTGTTCAAACCTGGTATCAAACATTTTCATTACAAATAGTTAGTTCATTTTTACTCCTGGCATGTGAAAAATACTTTCCCACACAACTGTTTTAACGAATTTGCATAAAACTTGAGTAGACAGTTATACAAAACTCTGTAGCTTAACCTATTGGGAGGGCCATGCCTGTGGAGTAATGTGACCCATCAGACATTACCCAAAGTATTCACCATCTGGCTGGGGATCTGGTACAACCTGTGGTGGTGGCTCACAGGATTTACAGCAGCCATGTTTATACAAAATCCATACAAAGATGCCACAAACCAGTAGAGCTACATACACAGACACAATGCTTGAAATGACCACTTGATTGGAATAATTCTGAGTGTGCCATTCACCAATGTGCATGGTAGCAAACGACGGGATGAAGGAACACAGTTCGCAACAATCAACAAGCAGTGAACAATAAACATTTTCACATACACTTTTTAGCAACTAGAGCAGGGGTTGTTCCAATAACATGTATTGCTGAAATGTGAAGCATGGTCTGACATGCAAGTGATATACTTAATTAGGATACAGTTGACATGTTACGCAAAACCTGAGGGTGAGAGATGGATCACTACAATGAGAGAGGAGCGATACCTCGGTATAATGTGATTGGAAAAGAATGTGATAGTCTTGATATTGTCAGAGGGCTTAGTCCCAATTAATCTGGTTAGCTCATCATTGAAAGAAGAAAGAAATACAGAATAGAGCTGACAATACAGCAATAGGGTAAGTGATAAAAGTGAGAGAGTCAAAAAATTAACTGCAGCAGCAGCCAGTCGTGGGTGCCCGCTGGCAACTTCGGCAGAAGAGACGCACATGCACCATGCCCCATCAGTAGCATAAGTAATGACCATGTCAGAATCAATCCATGCTTACTTAGTCTACTGAAGAAATCAACAGGCACCTAGTCTCGCATCAATCAATAGGTTACATGTTTCAGCATTTCCCTTTGCCTACGAGCATAGTGGCATGGCCACTAAGAAATTTCTTCAGAAGTCTGTTATTTTAGCATATGTGATAGAGCTTGTGGCATTACTGTTACTGATAATGATTTTGAATGTATGTTTGTGCAGATAACTATACCAGTTTCATGGGCTAATCTTTTTCTATCTCCCGTTTTACTGAAGATTGCTACTGCGCCAAAATTATTGAAGTAACATGCACCATGGTGCACAGACTGTACTTAGATTCAGCATGAAAAGTATTTGTTGTGTAAAATGCACTGCATGCACATCTCTCAATGAGAGCAAATAATTATTTACAATATTTAGATAAGGATGTATGTCCTCATATTTGGAATGATTCCCTCAATTGCTATTTTCAAATGAACAAAAGTTGCAATAATGTGAAGTATCTATATCTTCTATTTCCAAATAGCTCAGTCGGAGCATCCTCTTAACTGTGCTGAACATTTTTATACGTAACACAATAAAATGAAAATAAAGATGCACTTCAAAGTGGGGAGGCAAAAATCAGAGAGAGGGAGTAGACTGTCAGATAAAATACATAAAAAAATACAAAGGCATGCAGGTGGAGCCCCAAAATCATATGCTAAACACAATAAACATTTTCACATACACTTTTTAGCAACTAGAGCAGGGGTTGTTCCAATAACATTTCTCTCTTGCCATATACTTCAGCTTACAGGTTGGTATATTTCATGTGAAGGTACTGAGCAGTGAGTGCCTAACGATTCTCCCTATACGTCACAGTATGTCATTCCAATATTACTTCTACTTGTTACTAAGACATTATCTTAATAATCTTGGCTCACTCACATGGTTTGCTAATGGAGTGAAATATTCATGATGGTCTCGTATCACTGTATGTTTTGTGTCTTTGTGCCTGTACTCTTTATTACCATAAGTCATCATTGTTGGTCTTTGCATTGATTTATTCAACCTACCTGCAATGTCCTAGGAATCGTTACACTGCTTCGTTGATTCTTGCAGACACCAGCAGTTGATTTTCCAGTGACAAACTTACCTTGAAGTCTGAAAACTGTAATTCAATGTGGTAAATTATAGAATGTAATTTGAAGTGTGGCTCTGAGCACTATGGGACTTAACATCTATGGTCATCAGTCCCCTAGAACTTAGAACTACTTAAACCTAACTAACCTAAGGACAGCACACAACACCCAGTCATCACGAGGCAGAGAATATCCCTGACCCCGCCGGGAATCGAACCCGGGAACCCGGGCGAATTTGAAGTGTGTTTCTTTTTTTTAATTCACAGCACAAATTTTTATATGTATTTTGTAAGGACACGAATAACAGTGTTTAGTAAAATCAGTATGCAATTTTCATGTGAAAAGAAGAGATTGGGGCTGTATTCCAAAGTTTTCTAGCTGTGTTATGTAAAGGTGTTGGATGTTGTAACTAAGTGACACTTGGCACAGGCACTGTGGCACGATACAGTGGTATGTCCTATAATCAGCAGGGTCTGGTGTCGCATCAGTAACAAGAATATCTTTGGAGTGTGAACTGCTCATGTAGTGCCTTTATGATGAACAATAGTGATGTGGCTGGGAAATGTATGAAAATGTATCTGGCTCGTTGGCAGTGTGGTAGAATCAATAGCAATTTGTAATACTTGATAGTGTTCTGTTATTGTTACTAATGCAAAACTCATAATTTATTTCAATTACGTTTTGTGACATAAGGATACAGCAGCTGGAAATACTGCAGATTGATAAGCTGGTTACACATAATCACTATTAGATGCTCAGGTCCTCATGCCGTGATTGCAGCTATAAAATAAATGGCAGTTCTCGCCATAATTTGAGTGAAGCATTACTGAACACAATTAATAATGGGTATTACTTACATTGTATCTTGAGTAGAACTTCATGTTATTTGTATCTTAATGTGTGATTTCTGCTTAGTTTGAGATCGCCACTAAGAATAAGTTTACTCAGGCGGGATTTGACTTTACTGGCATCTTTTATTGTCTCTGTCTCATGTAACAAAGATATCCATGAAAATGCATATCGTAGCGGGCCCTTGCTAAAATATGAATCTCCGTCAATCACTTCTGCCACAATGACAGATAGGATGGCCAAATCTGCTGGGAAATGTTAACTGAAATTCCTAATGGGACTGGTATACTTGAGTTTATTAAAAACTACATCTGTTATGGTTCTGCTTCTTTAAACACACAGTGGAGTCAGGTTGCATGAGAAATTAGAAATATTTTCCTTTATCTACTGAAAGCTATTATCATTAGCTGGCATGCTATGATTGATATGGTGGATTGCACAGAATGCTTTCAGGTGAGCTCTGAGCAGTGTAACATTGGACGTATTTAAGCCCGTTAGACAAGTGTGTAACCATTTATTTAATAATGGATTTAATGCTTTAACTTAACGTTTTAATAATTGAATAATTCTGTGCTAAGTGGGATACAGTGGATGTTTTATGAAGGGAAATCATGTTCCACTATTCTCTGTTTAGTATAGAAATGCACTTGTGCAAGTTATAAACAACAAGCAGGCATGTTGCCAGAAAGCTGTGTGCCGTATGACATCTGAGCGATCGCTGCTGCGTGCCACCAGAGGATGGGAGGGGTGAGGTGGGGTGGAGTGGGGTGGGGGTGGTTGGCGGGGGGGGGAAGCCCAGCATGCATTCAAAGCTCTATGCATGGGCAATGATGTGGTGTCACTTGCCTTACATGCTAAGCTTTTCAAATTGTAACTTCATTAATATTTCCTATCAGGAGAATGGAAAGACATTTACCTGTCAGTATGATCCTACGGTGTATAAATATTTAGTGACATGCTTATGGTCCTGTTGCCTCTAAGCTGTTGCATCAATTCTGTCTGGCTAATATTTTTACAGATACAAACAAATAATTCATATCTTTCTTGTCCTATTGTGAAGTTCTTATCACTACACCTTTCTCATTTAGTCCATGGACCTCAGAGTTTAGGGATGCTTATATCTTAAAGCATAACAAGGACATGCTGGTAACATTTTTCTTCTTCTTCTTCTTTTTCTTCTAGTTTGTTGTGGTGACACTTTTACCTATCGGTGTGACTTTAGGGGTAAAAGCAGGTGGGGATGCTTGAGCTAGCACATATGGGCCATCATTCTGCTTTATCTGATCAAAGTGCACTATTGTAGTACAGTCAGGTAGCTGAATCTCAGCATTCATTGGGGAGGTGATGCACGATAGAGGGAAGTGGTCCTCATACCAAGGAGTGAACTTCTTAGTTTGTCCCTTTTTTACCATGGGATTTCAGAGGTATACCAGACCAATGGGCTTATATTGAGGGAGTGTAGTGCTTTTATTGCTGCATTCCAGCTGTTTTTATATGGCTTTGAAATTACTATTTAATTTGGTTCCACATGGCTTTGATATGGCAGGCTAGCCTTTTCACTTTGCCTTTATTGATGTCAGAGGGCAATTTATCAATTTAAAAAGGGGAACTCATGGGTCTCCCATAGATTGTTTCATATGGGGAATATCTCATTGCCTCACAGACATGACTATTGTAAGCCGAGGCATCAGTTCCTACATATCTGTCCAAATTTTACTGGGTCTTCCCTACATAATATGATAGCATTCACACAATAGTTTTGTGCCCATTGTTTAGAGTGAAAGGGTGTAGCTCCCAGTTTTTTGATTCTCAACATTTTGCAACTTTATGCATACACCTCTGACATTAAATTTGAGCCTTGATCAGTGAGTATTGTGTTGGGACTTCTGAACAGCAATATCAAGTGACTGACAAATGCAAAAGCAACAGTTTCAGCATTCATATCTGCAAGTGTTATCAAAAATTAAGCACCTTGGAAAGTGATCAATTATTGACAATATATATTTATTATTCTTGGTACTTTGTGAAAATGGGTTGCAGATATCCAAGGCCAGAACTTGTAATGGTTTCAATTTAATGTTAGTAAACGAACTTTAGTCCTTGGTGGAGGTACTCTTTGTGCACAAGGCCAATAATTTTATATACACTACCAAATGTCAGTTATTCAACCTCTCCAAGAGTAATTTGAGGCTATTCTTGCACTCATGGCTTGTCACCCATTACGGCAGACCTATAAACTGTAAAGGCACTGTGCCATTATTCACTGTTGCAGTTCTTTAGGTATTACTGCTCTGTTACTGAATGGGGTCTTGCGACATGGCACACCATCTTCTGTAACAAAATCTGGGATTGTATCATACCGATGGCATCCTACATCCCTCTCCTGTGCCTCTTTCCCCAATTGAAACAACACCTGTATGAACAATTCTATCCTTTTGGCTTAGGCCGTCGGCAATGCTGTGCAGGCAGCCAGACGCATGCCAAACTGCGTAATCATATTCTGATAATTTTAATGCTCATCTAGTCATGCGACTACTGGGCTCTTTTAAACTTAACATCCATATTAAAGCAGTGCGGTCCTTAACCACAGTGAACTGACTCCTTGTAAGAAACACTTAAAGTAATTTACTCCAAACACGGAAGCTAGCAACTCCTTCTCGGTGGTAGTATATTTAATTTCTGCTATGTTCATTTGTCTTGAGGTGTAAACAATTGGTCTTTCCTCACCATTATATTCCTGACTTAAAACAGCTCTGACAGAATAGTCTGATGCATCCATCTAAAGAATAAAAAGTTTTTCAAAATCTGGATATCTTAGTCAACATTTCTTTAATTATCCTCAGTGCTGCTTTGCCCTCATCTATTCATTCAACTACTGCATCTTTCTTTACTAATCTTGTTAATAGCTTTGCTATTGTAGCATAATCCTGCACAAAACATCTATAACAACTGGATAAGCATAGGAAAGATTGTAACTCTTTTACATTTCTTGGGTTTAGAAAATTATCCACTGCGTCAGTTAGCCTAGAATCTGGCACTGAACTTGTGACTGTGCAAAAGAACATTTTTCTAGTTCTAAACTCAAGTGTGCACTTTGCTATCAAGTCAATACATTTCTTAATCTTTCAGCCTATTCTTTAATTGTTTTTGCAAAAATTTCAGTGTCCTTAAAATACAAAAAACACATAGTCGGCTTTAAACCTCACCAGTAATAAGTCAGCGAATCTTTGAAAAGTGACAGGAATATCTCTGAGACCAAACGGAATGCATAATAGTTCATATAGTCCAGATGGGACCACAAAAGTAGATTACGCTGCAATAAGAATCAGATGATATCCAGAACGCATGTCCAGGGTGGTCAAGTATTTGTAATTTCCTAACCTGTCTAAGGTTTTGTCAGTATGTGACAGTGGGTAAGTATCCTGATTTCTTATTGAGGGTATTAGTGCACAAACCTTCCTCACAGGTAACTGCTTACATTTTTTCTCTTCCTGCTGTTTCTGGTTCACTACTTCTATTTGGGTAACTTCTTCGCCATTGGCTACTATTGCGCCACATGACATTTCTATGTCCCTTTGACTAAAATTGTAAATACACACAGGTATTTAAAACCTGTTACCTTTTACTTCAGGTCTACTTAGATCTCTTTTAACATGGATTTGCAGACTGTTGAGAAAGTCATTCTGGGTAAGTGGGTCAACAAGATAGTTCGATCACAGAGATACACAGACTTTCACTTCTCACTCCACTGCTGTCACAGATATGATTGTCTTCAATGTCTGTATATGTGGTTCAGTTGAAGCTTGTGAGGTAGGCCCCACTTCACAAGTCCTTTGCGAATGAGACGCATGCTCACTGTCTGGGCAGTGGTCTGTATCACTGAACTGAACAGTGCATGTCCTACAGTCTATCAGGGAATGATAGTGGGTTAGGGAATCATTCCCTAAGATAACATCAAAGTCCCATCAACGTTTCCTTGCTACTTCTGTATCAAAGATACACTTTTTCCTTTCAGTGTGCAGATGCCTGCAGTAATGACTATCTTGTCTCCACGTCCCCTTATATTGTGGCATGGTGGATTTAGCACATGCTTGTCTTTATTAGAAACAAAAAGAACACTAATCTAAGCTCCAATACTCACAAGAATTTTGACAGTCTTCCCTCTGAGCTTTCCCTCTAAAACAGTCTGCCACCTCAGTGGGCTCTCCCCTTTTTACAGAGTTGATATATTTCATTGAGGATTCATATACCGGGTGATCAAGAAGTCAGTATAAATTTGAAAACTGAATAAATCACTGAATAATGTAGATAGAGAGGTACAAATTGACACACTTGCTTGGAATGACATGGGGTTTTATTAGAACCAAAAAAATACAAAAGTTCAAAAAATGTCCGATAGATGGCGCTTCATCTGATCAGAATAGCAATAATTAGCATAACAAAGTAAGACAAAGCAAAGATGATGTTCTTTACAGGAAATGCTCAATATTTCCACCGTCATTCCACAACAATAGCTGTAGTCCAGGAATAATGTTGTGAACAACACTGTAAAGCATGTCCGGAGTTATGGTGAGGCATTGGCGTCGGATGTTGTCTTTTAGCATCCCTAGAGATGTCGGTCGATCACGATACACTTGCGACTTCAGGTAACCCCAAAGCCAATAATTGCACGGACTGAGGTCTGGGGATCTGGGAGGCCAAGCATGACGAAAGTGGCGGCTGAGCACACAATCATCACCAAACGATGTGTGCAAGAGATCTATCATGCGTCTAGCAATATGGGGTGGAGCGCCATCCTGCATAAACATCGTACGTTCCAGCAGGTGTTTATCAGCCAGGCTGGGGATGATGCGATTCTGTAACACATCGGCGTATCTCTCACCCGTCACGGTAGCAGTTACAACCAGAATCACGCATTTCCTTGAAGAAAAAAGGCCCGACAACGGTAGATGTGGTAAATCCAACCCATACCGTGACTTTCTCGTCATGCAATGGAGTTTCCACGACAGTTCTAGGATTTTTGGTAGCCCAAATTCTGCAGTTGTGGGTGTTGACAGATCCTCGGAGCATGAAATGAGCTTCATTGGTCCACAACACGTTACTCAACCAATCGTCATCTTTCACCACCTTTTGAAACGCTCACACAGCAAATGCCCTCCGCTTCACTAAATCGCCAGGTAACAGTTCATGATGCCGATGGATTTTGTACGGATAGCATTGGAGGGTATGCCTCAGTGCCAACCAAACAGTAGTGTATGGAATGCCGGTGCCACAAGCGCTGACTTCCCCGTGCATAGATGAACCCGCTACAGTCTCCATTTCTTCCTGAACTGTCTCAGCAGCATTACGCTTTGTGCTCGGTCAGCCACTACGGGGTCTATTGGCTTTGAACTTCGAAATCATTCTCACCACAGCTTCATTTGTCAATGGACCTTTACCCGTTGGAATCCCCTTCCTATGGCGATAGGATCGAAATGCTGAACTAGCACATTCCCCGTTCTTATAATACAGCTTCACTAAAAGCGCCTTTTCTGGTAATGTCAACATGCTGCAACTGCTGGTGCATCTGATTCTCTCTCTCATTACAGCTCCTTTTATACATGATTGTCACGCGCAGTCACTGACATTTTGCTGTCCAGCGGCATCTGTCGGAAATTTTGTGATTTATTTATTTATTTTTTGTTTGTTCTAATAAAACCCCATGTCATTCCAAGCATGTGTGTCTGACTAACTATTTTTTTATTGCCTGCTGGTATGTTCCTCTTGGGGGAATTCAGCCACTTATTTTGCAGACAACAATCTTGTTTGTGTCCGACAGTATGGCATTTCTTACAACAGGAAGTCCAGTAGCACTTGGCCGTATTGTTGGGTATTTGACAATTCATGTCATTAATGAACATATATTGTGCTTTTCTGGCATACTCATGAGTGGATGCAAATCTTCCCGCTTCCTTGCATAATAGAGCAAGTCTGACTGCTTCATGGAAGGACATGGGGGAGGCAACCTCTACTTCACTCCCCATTTGTGTATTGATTCTACAAATGAATATATTGATTGCTCTCACTTCAGCATCTTCAGTTAACACTTCACTATGTGTATTGTCCCTTCCTAGGGTGTATGTGTGGCAACATACTCCCCTAATTCTAGAATGAAATTTTCGCTCTGCAGTGGAGTGTGTGTTGGTATGAAACTTCCTGGCAGATTAAAACTGTGTGCCGGACCGAGACTCGAACTCGGGACCTTTGCCTTTCGCGGGCAAGTGCTCTACCACTGAGCTACCCAAGCACGACTCACGCCCCATCCTCACAGCTTTACTTCTGCCAGTACCTCGTCTCCTACCTTCCAAACTTAATAGAAGCTCTCCTGCAAACCTTGCAGAACTAGCACTCCAGAAAGAAAGGATATTGCGGAGACATGGCTTAGCCACAGCCTGGGGGATGTTTCTAGAATGAAATTTTCACTCTACAGCGGAGTGTGCGCTGATATGAAACTTCCTGGCAGATTAAAACTGTGTGCCAGACCGAGACTCGAACTCGGGACCTTTGCCTTTCGCGGGCAAGTGCTCTACCACTGAGCTACCCAAGCACGACTCACGCCCCATCCTCACAGCTTTACTTCTGCCAGTACCTCGTCTCCTACCTTCCAAACTTAATAGAAGCTCTCCTGCAAACCTTGTAGAACTAGCACTCCAGAAAGAAAGGATATTGCTGAGACATGGCTTAGCCACAGCCTGGGGGATGTTTCTAGAATGAAATTTTCACTCTACAGCGGAGTGTGCGCTGATATGAAACTTTCTGGCAGATTAAAACTGTGTGCCGGACCGAGACTCGAACTCGGGACCTTTGCCTTCCGCAGGCAAGTGCTCTACCAATGAGCTACCCAAGCACAACTCACAAAAATGGGTCTTAAAACAAGCAAAATCAAAGCAGTTGGTTTGGTGTCAAGAATGAATTTTTTAGGTGCAAACAATGAACTGCAGAATTTTCTTTTTTCCCTGTCGTGATTCTACAGATGAAAATGTGATGAACTTCTTGACCTCACAGTCTATCAACTGCTATCTATGAAGTCACACCACAAACATGTCGCTGGCCAATATAGTGATGCCATTTCAAGAGTTGATTACAGTAATAACTCAGACAGAAGCAAGCTTAAATTCAAGGCCATTGTGTGGTTACTCTGATGACCTGGATTCTCCCTCATGACGCTCATTTAAGATTGGGAGTATATTGAGTTCTCTTTCACTTTTACCACTTGAGTGGCATCTAATTTGTCTTTGTAACTGATCAGGTCAACATGTCCATTGTAACATGCATCATGTTGGGGACTTATTAACTGTATGTGTGTACTTATGCAAGCAACAGCCTGCTCCTTTGTTTATAACGGGTATCTCAGACACGCTACAATGAGCGGAAGCATTGTGTAGCAACTTGGCAAATACCTATGCTGTAACTTTTAGGATAAAAATGCGATTTTTACAGGCTTTGTCCTGGTCTGAGTACAAATGGTTGGAGGTTAGTGAGTCGTCTCACATTATGTCAAAAACTAAATGTATGAATGCAAGAGCCAGAGGCATAAAGGTGAATAGTTGTGTACACCGTCACTATTAGTTGTTCTTGTGTGTTCAAGTAATCAATCAAAACCTTAGCCAATAATATTTGTTCTTCAGAGCAAACACTACCATAAGGGAAATATAATTTTCTTGAGTGAATCTCATAATGAGTTACACAACACTGCATGTTACATCACTAATCTTTGCAGGAAACACATATAACAATGTAATATCGGATTTTAAGTGCATGCAATGCACGTTGTTCAGAGTACATGTCTTTTACCTGTTATCTGAGGTAGCCATACAATACAGGATGTCTATAAATTAGTTATATAGAAGTAACCTTCCATTGTGAAAGGGGGGGGGGAATAATCTTTGATACAGCACTAAATGCTGTATAGCTTCAAGTTTTATTCCTGCCTAACACTGTTAATTCCCGAAGTTCCCACTAGGTGGCATGTGCAAATGAGTTATTTCAACAGTCATCATGGAATCATATAATGGTGCAGGCTATGCACATTATTATTTATAGTTTCGTGAATCCAAATCCGTTACCACATTTCAGAGACAATTCAGGACTAAATGTCACAAGCCACCACCTCAAACATAAATTGTTATTAAATAGTAGAACTGTTTCACCAATACTGGCTGTGAATCACATAAGATGCTGGGTCAGGGTCGGCTAGCAGTCTCTTATGCAGCAATTGAACGAGTTCAGCTGTTTTAAATTCATTGTACAGGTAAATCAAAAAGACGTGCTGGCTTAGAATTGAATATGCCTACTGTTGTAGTGTGGAAGGTATTACGCAAATGCTTGGCACTGAAACCCTACAAAGTGGAATTGTTGCAAGCTTTAAGAGAAAATGACAAAGAAAAACGAGCTGAGTTTTGTATAGAAATGTTTAACAAAATGCACGCTGAAGATGATTTTCTTAATAAAATTGTGTTCGATGATGAAGCCACCTCCCATAACTGTGGTAAAGTGAAACAGCATAATGTTTAACATGGGATAAGCAGAAGCTAAGTCACATAATCAAACATGTACGGGACTTGCCTAATGTAAATGATTTGCACTATAAGCTGTAACAAGATTGATGATCCTTTCTTTTTTGTCAAGTCAGCAGTAACTAGCATATCACAATGGGTCAAGCTTTAAATTATCCAACAACTCAATTACAATAGGTTGCAAGCACAGAATTTACTTTCCAGCAAGATAGTACGTCACCACATTACCATCATGAAGTTGTCGCATATCTCCATAGTGATATGTTGACATGGATTGGACATTGTGGAACAATAAACTGGCCACCACATTCACCTGATTTAACCCAAATGGGCTTCTATGTATTGGGTTACATTAAAGGCACTGTGTTTGTTCTTCCATTTACAGGAAATGTTGACAAGCTGCAACAACGGATAACACAAGCAGTTGCTGCCATACATAAAGACTTGCTTGATAGGATTTGACACGTAACTGATTACACAGAGATATTGTCATGTTACAAAAGGTAGCCACATTGAACATTTGTAAATAAAACTTGAAGATATGTTGTGTTCAGTGCGGCAACAGACCTTTCTGTATGTTATTTACCTTCTTCACAATTAAAGGTTACTTTCGTGTAACTAATTTATAAACACCCTATATATTTTTCTTTCACATTTATGTTTTCTTTTTCCTCTTGAAATAGAAAATAAACTAAACTTGCCTTTGCAACAGTTGGAAGACATTATTTCCATAGAACAATGTCTTATTTTTAAATTGTGTGTGTGACTCCTCATCTATTCGTTCACTATGTACAGGCTGAATAAGAATCTTTAGGATTGTTGCCAAAGCCACGATATCAATGGACAGAGTAAATAGGAACCACCAACTTCTTCTGAAGACTGTTAATACAGCCATAAAAAGTTTAACCACAGTTTAAATTGAGCCTGAAGAATTTATTGGTGATTAGTATACTGTCATTGTAGGAACTGTAGAGATTGCTGCCAGTATATCTGATGAGGGCAGCCACCAGTCTAATGAAAAAAAAAGGTCTAATGAAAAATTAGAGAAGATATAAAATGTAGACTGGCAAACCTTTTCTGAAGAAGAGATATCAGTTAACATTGAATATAGATTTAAATGTCAGGAAGTCTTTTCTGAAAATGTTTGTATGGAGTGTAGCCATGACTGGAAGTGAAACAAGGACAATCAGTAATTTGGACAAGAAGTGAATTGAAGCTTCTGAAATATGGTGTTACAGAAGAATGTTGAAGATTAGATGGGTAGATCACCTAACAATTGAGTAGGTGCTGAATAGGATTGGAGTAAAAAGGAATTTGTGGCTAGAAGAAGGGATAGGTTGATAAGACACATTCAGAGACATCAAGAGGTCATCAGCTTAGTACTAGAGGGAAGTGTAGGGGGTAAAAATTGTAGAGGGAGACCAAGACATGAATACAGTAAGCAGATTCAGAAGGACAGAATAGTTATTCAGAGATGACACAAATGTAACACTGGCAAAAGAATTAGCTACAGCCTGGACTCTTTATAGAGAAGTAGTAGCTCACTACAAATATCTTGATTGGCTGTTCTTTATTTTCAGACAGACAAACTAAAGTTTTCTATAGTTTATCTGGGCTATGTAAACAGAACAATATCATGTGCAAATCTCATATGTTGCATTTTATCCCCAGGTTCATTCTTTTATACATCTGTACATAACATAGCTAAAAATTGGTGACCTCTAAAACACAGAAAAATTCACAAACAACAAAGACTATGCAGCATTGTATGGTACTGTTGTATCAATAAGTTAATCAAGCTTGGGCCCAGTTGGAGTTGTTAAAACTAGGAGAAGACTTGCACAAACAGATTAAGGATCTTCAGGCTGCAATAGTAATGTAAGACAACAGAGAGACATGTCCACAATTGTTGAGAGATGAAAGAAATTCAGTGAACAGGCAGGATGACAAATATGAGATAAATCAAGCTCAGTATTAAAGGCCAAACTCTGTGGGTCTTGCCGCAAAGGCCACAATTACGGTTTGCAATGTTAGACCTAGCATTTGTGCAGAACAATGTGACTGACAATCAACACTGAATTCATGTTAAGGGTAAATAGTTTGGATATTAGTGTGGCCACTGTAGCCGTGGAGGTTAGAGTGGAAACACCACAGGAACAACAGTATATACATATGAAGAAAACACCAATAAATTGGTTGTGTATGGCAGTAGAGCAACAGATGCAGCAAGTACTGTGTAGCAAAACAGATAGGTGATAGAATGCCTTCAAAATTCTGGTGGCATTTACAAATTATTGTTACAAAATGCAGAGTTATTGGATGTGATGCTACAACACATATGGATGGTGCAGCTGCAAATAGCAGTAAAAGAGACTGTAATCACATATGAAAAGAGCCAACATCAACTCAATAATCACAGCTGCAGACATGGTGTATGCAGCATTGGACAAGGCAAACGCGTCAAATGTAATAAAAGTGACTGAAGAAATCAACACACAAGAGACTGCAGCTATCTGAAAAGAGCAACAGATGGATATTAGTAAGCAGTTAAGCTACCTGAAAGAGCAGACAAAAGCATTACAGAAGCAAGTAGCCACACTGGCAGAAGGTAAGAAGAATACACTCAGACAAGATGTTGCAAGTAAGAGTGGACAACGCCCTTAAGAATCAGCATGATTCAACATGTTGGCATTTCAGTGAACAGGCCACAATGTGTAGCTCTTTGGTACATACCCAAAGGGCACCAGCAGCTGCCAGTAGGTGCGGCAGGCTGCAGAATTAACAAATCGCCATAATAAAGAAGCTGAACACAAAGTGGGTAACAAAACAAACTTCTAACATTGTCACAAAGATTATATGTGAGAGATGTTACCACAGATCGTTTCTATCTCTTTGATTATGAGTCTGATGTTGGTACATTACCGGTTGCTGAAGAAAGGAAGCACAACAACATTCAAGGCTACTCACCTCATGGCTGCAAACAGTTCACCAATAGCAATGTGTGGAAATCAAAGAGTAGAGGTGGATTTCGGATTTAGTAGGAGGTACACATGAAATTTCATACAAGCAAATACAGCACAGATCATTCTGGGAGCAGGTCTTGTTTGTCAGCAGAAGATCGAGATAAATCTCAATGCAGTATAGGTAAAGATGGACAGAGAAATCGTAACATGATGTTCAGGCTGAAGTGCTGTGTATGCCATAGATATTGGGGAGCAGATAAAAAGGATGTTGCATAATAAAGAACACCATATCAAGACGACCCCAGGCCAACCTGTCTCACAATAGCTGAGAAGATTCGTGCCTGACCGTTTTACTGCAGCAAAGGCAGAATTAGAGGACATGCTACAAACAGCTATTATATTCAGATCAGACAGCCCATGGGGATGATGCTGCGTCTAATCAAAAAGAAGGATGGTGCTTGGAGGACCTGCAAGGATTACCACATGCTGAATAAACGCACAATTCTGCAACAAAACCGTGTGCCTAATATTAAAGATTTCACCAATGTGCTAGTGGGAGCCACAACATTCAGCATAACTGGTTGTGAAAAAGTGTACAATCAAATACAATTGGCAAAAGAAGACATACCAAAGATTGCTGTGACAACTACACTTGGGTTGTTCAAGTTTTTACGAATGCCATTTGGGTTGAAAAATGGTGCACAGAGGTGGCAGCGTTTCATGGACAAAGTCCCCAGAGGGCTAGATTTCTGCTTTGTGCCTGGATTACATCCTGATATTTTCCAGGACTGCTACAGCACACAAGGAACACTTCAAGGCAGTATTTGACCAGATATACTAGTACCGCATAGTAGTCAACGAAGCAAAACGCACTCTGTGGCAGAAGCAAGTAAATTTCCTCAGCTATGCAGTTTCAGCAGCCAGCATCTCAAAGACAGAATAAAAATCATGAAGAATATACCTTGCCCAACAGAGTTTCATCAATTAAGAAGAGTCCCAGGGGTTGTAAACTTAACTGTTGGCATCTACCAGGAGCTGCCAAGGTACAAGTGCCACTGATGGCAGCACTAGAAGAAAAGACATTACAGGTCGATGGTCAGTGCAGTGGAGACCAGAGATGCATTAAGCCTTCAACCAGGTAAAAGACAGCTTGCAAAAAGCAATTCTTTTAGCCTGTACCCTGCAAGCTGTACTATTAGCAATAGTCATGGACACCAGCCTATAGGCAATTGGCGTCACACTCCACCAGTATTTGGGAGATTACTGGCAACCTTTAAGTCCCTTTTCTTGCAAGCTCACAACATCAAAAGTAAAGTGGAACGCATTTGGTCGTGAACTACTAGCTGTTTATGAAGCAGTGCCGCATTTTCACCCAAACACAAAGGCCATACCATTCATAATACATATGGACTATTAAGCCTATAACCTTTGTCTTCAGCAAGCAGGACAATTGGTCACCAAGAATATTCTGACAATTCATATTTGTTGGACATTTTATTCCACATATCAGCCACATTAAAAGGGCTGAAAAAAATAGTGTCTGATTTTTTTCATGGGTTGGAGCCATCTCATACACTATGGATTATAGGAGCTGGCCTCAGCACAGTCTGCCAATGGTCAGCTAAAAGAATATTTACATGGGGCTGCACTTTAAGCAGGTACAGCCAGCAGGGGCTAGGGTAAAGATGTGGTATGATGTGTCAAAAGGCAGATCCAAACCTTTCATACCCGAAGGACAATACAAAGTAGTTTTCGACAGAACTCATAATTCATCCCACCACAATGCAAACACAACTGTAGACTTACGACAGAATGATTCACATGGTCCAGGATAAGGAGTGATTGTTGCAGGTGGGCAAAAGTGTGTGGCGTGCAAACAATGTAAATTGGGCAGACATGTCCAAAAATGACAGACCATTTCTACCACGTACAAGTGAACACTGTAGTACCGCTTTCCCTGTAGGAACAGTGCTGATACTTGTTACACAGCCATCGGGCAATATACACAGAGGGCAGAGACAATTCCAATCAAAGACAACTCAACAGAGATGGTGGCAAGGATTTTTTAGGAATGCAGATAGCACATTTTGGCTGCCAGTCACACGTTACTATAGACTAGGTGTGACAGTTCGAGTCAACACTGTTCCTAGAACTGGTTAATCTGTGTGAGTTCCAACATCACCATACAACCACCCACCACCTGGCAAGTAACGAAATAGTGGAACGCTGGTGCATGACAAGGAAAGCCGTGATAATGTGTCATGAGGGCACTTGGCCCTCCACACTGCTGCTGGTATTTTTAGTCCTCCACACTGCATATAAATAAGATATAGGAGCTTAGCAGCAGAGATGGTATAAGGTGAGATCTTATGCCTATCGTCAGTCTTTTTTTCGACACGGCAAGAACTGGAAGTAACCAATCTGCCATACTTGCTGCAACAAGTGAAACCCAAATAATCAAGCTATATCTGTCACCAGAATCACAGCATGGGGAACAAAAATTTTTTGTGCATAAAGATCTGAGTACACGGTCAAATATAATGTAGAGGACAGATGCAGTGTCCCCCCCTCTGCAAACACTGTATGCCAGACCATACAGAGTCCTAATTGTGATGAGCGTATGAGGCCAATACAATGTAATTGCAAGCAACAGACAATTTCCCTAGAATGAGTACAACCTGCATATGTACATCATCAGATGACAAAGTGGTTCATGAAAAGGTGGAAGCAACTGTGGGGCACTGCAGGGAGATGGAAAGAAGGAACAGAGCAAGTACAGTGAAGTACAGCAATGCAACTGTCAATACAAGGAACCCAGAGGAGATTCCAGTAGTTCACACCAGGGCTGGTTGATGCATGCAGTACAAGTACCCTACATTTCCAGAACTCCCCTTGCCCTCTACTGAGGGGGGGAGGGGCTGAGTGAGAATTGCCACTGGCAGAGCAAACTGCGTGCCTTGGAATAGACACAGTTTGGCATTACGTTTACTTTTTGCGGTTAAAAGATTACCCTTTGGAATTTTTTGTCTTTCGACAGTCTGCATGAGTTCTTAAGTTATGTGTTAATAAAACTCATTGTAGTATCCAAAAGTGCCTTTTACTTGGTTTACTAATATAGTGAATATGCAGAACAGCAACACTCCATTTAGTGTCCTATACGCATTTTCTAAGGCTGTGTAATTAATTTTGGTGCAACTGGATTTGTTTGTTGATCCACTTTTCGATACATTCTTTTCAACATTATTTTCCTGTTTTGTCTGGATATATTGTTGTGATTCCTATGTTTTATCAAGCCACTATGGTTCATTTAAAGACACTGAGTACAATTTTATGGAACATGAAATGGAAATTCTTTGTGTAACCATGAAATTAGACATAGTGTCATATCGTATTCATGATATTTCCCTACAATTCGAATGTTCTTTGTGAACTCATTAAAAGTATACTTAGTGTACTATAGGAGAAGTAGAAAAGTTGTTTCTAGTAGTGCCAAAATACCACAAATATAGAACAATTGCATATCACAAAATTGCTACAATGAACACAGTATTGTAGAAATTTTCCCCCACTGTGATTTAAAAACTGCACCTTCGAGCTTTTCCCAGATCATTCTGCAGTAATGAAGAAAAAGAATGGTAAAACAAAGAACACACACATAGCTTTTTTCTTCTTTTTTTTCTAAGAAAAATGTCACAGTAATAAGAGCCTTGAATTTTACAATATTTACAATTAAATGTCACTTATCACACAAGTTACCACTTGAATTATGAAATTTGTGCATTTTTTTAAAATACTACTCTCTAAGGTAATTGTACTAGCTGCAATAGCCAAAACAACAAACTGTCAACATTCACATGAAAATTATTACAAATTAATTGTGAACAGCATCATTAGTTACCAGTTTTAAAAATTATTTGAACAGGACAAGATAACTGGTTCTGAAAATGCACAGAATATAATAAAATTTGAAGTATTTTGCACCCTATAAATACGATCATTAATTCAGGTGTGGTACAAACATCCACAAAAAGACAACACATCAACAAAGCAATTGTCATTATTTTTCTTTCTGTATTTACAGTTCCACAGTACAATACACACGAACAACTAGGCTTAAAATTTTTTGTCTAAAATCAGTCTGTTGACAGCTAACCATTACGTCTATAACATTTTATATTAATTAATTCTCTACTGCTTTACACATTCCTAGTAATTACCATTCAAAAATTTATCTTCAGTTAATGTTCAACAGTTGACTAAGAGTTAAGAAATAGCATGTATAATCTACATGTACAATTCTGAGTAACAAATCTTTTGAGAGACAACTGAAGAAATAAAGTGAGTGGACAAATAACGCAGCAGAATCTGGAAATGTAATAAACATGAAATTATGGAACACCTCTGCTTTCAGGTAATGGGAAGATCATTTCAGCAACACAGACACTTTACACATCATAACAGTGAGGAGATTAGAAGAAGATGCAAGAAAGCAAGAAACATTTACAGAATATTAATGTCATGATCAATGACAAATGCTTACTATTCGAGCCCAGTGCCGGACTCAGCTTGATGCTGGAATCAGTCTCAAGAAAATTTCTTTCCTGTGTGTCACATCATCAATAAAAATTCAATATTTCAACCCCTTTAGGAGGTAACCTTAGCCCATGTGATAATACATCTAACTTGCAGTTTGTTACTAAAGCTTTAAGTATATTACAATGTCCTATCAAACACTACTAGTCAAAGTACTGGAAGATAAAGAAAACTCTTTATTAGACCATACAGCCACAGTACAATTGCTCTGCCATATAAATTAAGAATGTAACTCTCTCAAAAGCAAAAGCTTCCCTGGTATTCATAATGCCTCAAGTAAATTATCGAAATTGTGTTTGTTACATATATGCCATGTAATCAGTCACATATTGATGGCTCTAAGTATTAACATCAGGGACAAATTGAGTTATGATATTCACCAGAATTGTTGTTTCACTACTTTTCTACTGTCTAAAAATCTTATCTCTAGCACTGCAACTTAAGTGGCAATAGCAATCTTCAGAATATTGTTAAGTCATCTAGGGAACACATTCAACAATGAGAAGAATCAAGAATCACAAGTCATGAACGAAATTTTTCCTGGGAGAATAGTAGGACAATAAAAATCATAATGGCAGTTACTAAGTTTTTACAGGGAAGTTTATAATTTACAAGTGCACGATGTTTATTGTCCTTGCTATTCAATTGGGAGCACTGTCATCTGTGGTTTCTTGTAGCTAATAATACCTATGCTGATTGTAGACTTGGTTATAAGTATGAGGATGATCTGTGATTTTGCACAGAATAATAATTGATAAACATGTGTGTGAATGGGTTCAGAGTTCACTACTTTTATTATTGGTATCAGTAATTAAGCTCCTGACTAATTATGTACTCAAGTCAAACATTAAAAATAATGAGCCTGGTTCTCAACCCTGTGAATGCTGTTGAATGTAGGTAACCATTTTTGCTCATATGAACAATAATAAAGAACTGAATTTTGTATACAGAACTAAAAACTTGAAAAGAGTTGTGAAATTCTGCAGATATTAATATATACCCATGTTATATAAAAATTAAGAATATTTTTCATAATTCATTTGCTGCATAGCCCCATTCAGCACCACAAGTAATAACGTGTGATGTCGCAGCAGTAATTATTATTTGAGGCTGCTTATTTCTTTCTACAGAAGTGTAAATATGAGGGAGTTTTTCCAACTGATGCTGGAGGCAGTGGTATCTGATTACTAAATGATTGTCCCAATAATAGCACAGATTTAGTATCAAAAGATAATATTATTTGCTTAGGTTGGTTGGTTAGTTGGTTGACTGATTCAGGGGAGAGGACCAAACAGCAAGGTCACCGGTCTCATGGAATGAGGGAAGGATGCAGACGGAAATCAGCCATGCCCTTTCAAACAAACCATCCTGGTATTTGCCTGAAGTGATTTAGGGAAAGCATGGAAAACCTAAATCAGGATGGCTGGATGCAAGCTTGAACCAACATCCTCCCAAATGTGAATCCAATGCATTGATCACTGTGCCACCTCACTCTGTACCAGTCCTTGTACGATCACTGAAGTTAGGCAACATCTGGATCAGTTAGTACTTTGATGGATGACCGCCCGGGAGCATCAGGTGCTGTTGGCTCCCTTCATTTTGTCCACCCCCTAACTGAGTGGTCAGCACTGATGGCTGCCATGCCACAAATAATAATAGGGGAAATGTTTCCTACTGATGTTGAAGGCTGTAGTAGCTGATTTCTAAATGATCATCCCAATAATATTACAGACTTAGAATCAAAAGGCAAGATTAGTTACTTACTTTTCCAACGGCGTTACCATGTTGAATACACTGGTTCTCTTCCAATCACCAAAGTTAAGCAACATCTGGAGCAGGAACATCAGCTGCTGTTGACTCCCTTTATTTTGTCTACCTCCATAACTGAGTGGTCAACGTTGATCGCAAAGACCCCTATTTAGCGCCACAAATAATAATGTGGGAATCATTTCCTACTGATGCTGGAGTCTGTAGTACCGATTTCTAAATGATTGTTCCAATAATATCACAGATTCAGTATCAAAAGGCATGATTACTTACATATATTGTGAATGGCCATACCACATTGAATACATCGGTTCTCGTCCGATCACTGAAGTTGAGCATCATCAGGCCTGGTCAGTACTTGGATTTGGTGGCCACCTGGTAAAATGGGTTGATGTTGGCTTACTTCATTTTTTCTGCGTCTGTAGCTGATAAAGCGAGGTCCCCAATGATGGGATTGACTTTTTGAAATCATCTATGTAGTGATGTAGGTTAAGAGCCCAAGTTTCACACTCTGAGTCTATTCACCATGGTTGGCCCTTGTCTGCTAGTAATTGATGAAATTTTGTGTGATACTCTCCGGTTTAAGAAAACGACATGTAACACGGTGATTGCACAGTGTAACAGTCAAGGTACTGGATTTGTGTGTAAAAGGTAGTAGATTCATTTCTTACCAGGTGACGCAAAATTTTTTATTTAGTTAGTCTACAATGAAATAACTTTTGTCATTTTTACCCAATTAATTGGTTTACATGTATATTTTTCATTTCTATTTCTTTGCAACATCATTTTAATGAACATATTATTATTATTATTATTTCAAATTGCTTTCATTTATTTCTTCGTATCGTGCTTTTTCCACTTGGAATCTTTGTGCATGTGATTCTTATTATTTCTGTGTATTAACTTTGGTTTGATTTATTCCACTTTCATCATCCTATTTTTTTTTTTTTTTTTTTTTTTTTTTTTCGTTGTAGCATTCATTGTTTTTGTTCCTCATTTTGCTTGAATTTCATTTTATTTATAATACCTTCTTTTGCTGAAATCTTATCTGCTTTACATGTTTTAAATATTTTTATGATCTTAATCAACCAAAAAATGTAAATCTTGTAATGAAAAACACACTTTGACACCACTGCACAGTCAATGTAAATAGATCATTTTGTCTTTTGTTTTTTAACCACTACATTGGTGGTTTCAAATGTCTAACTATTAAGATAGATTAATAAAAATATTTAAATGCACATGTACAGAGATCTGTAGTGGAATAGGAAGAAAAAGAAAAAATGAGAGCAATTTGTAAAGTAGGTTTAAAGTGATGTGACAAAGGAATAGAAAGAAAAAAATACATTCAACCCAATTTATTGAATAAAAATAACATCTGAAGTCATTTTGATGAAGATTTAAGAGATTTCAAATCACCTTGCAAGATACGAACGCACAACCTTTTGCACGAGTCCTGTACCTTCACCGTTATGATGTGCAATCACTCTTTTCCATCTGTCTTCTTAAAGCTGGAGAGGGTCATGCAAAATTCCCCCTTCCTCCCACTCCCAGTCTGCCTGTTGATTACATGCTCTCGTGGGCCCAGTAGCGTGAATGGCAGCAGAGTTTGATACCGAGAGCTTAACATACATCACTGTATACATAATTTCAAAAATTTGATCCCATCACTGAGGAACTCTCCTTGTGAGTGATCAGCATACATGGCTGCCGTGCACATGACCTGGGTTCAATTCCCAGAACTGCCACAGATTTTTCCTTGGTGGCACAACTGGTACGAGTTGCACTCAGCCTTGAGATGCCAAATGAGGAGCTACTTGACCGAGTAGTAGCACCTCCATGGTCTGGAAAGTCTATATTCCTCCTTACCCCATCTGCACGCTACTGGAATGCAGAGGAAGACATGATGGCCAGTAGACATCCTTTGAGCCTTCAAGGCTGGCTAGGAATTCTCTCTCTCTCTCTCTCTCTCTCTCTCTCTCTCTCTCTCTCTCTCGCCCCCCCCCCCCCCCCCCCCCCACTGTCTCCCTCTTATTCACAATCAACATAATATCAATTCTTAGTTTTGTTCATTCCAACTGTTCTTAGAGAAGCTTTATTTTTGTACAGCTGAAGTGGTGACAATGTGAAAGGGGGCAAAAACTGAGTATTTACATTTGGATAATAGTAATGACCCTGTTGTTGATCCTGATTTTGGTGTCACAACAGCTGACAGTTTATCAAGCAGATGTGATGAGAAGGAGTGGAAGGAGTGAAAGAGAATATTGTTGAAAGGGAAACAAAAGGAAGACAAAGATAGAGGTTTTTATAGCACACACATTTCAGGAAACAGTATACTTTAAAAATTTCATGTTAACATTATGCATTTTATAAATAGAGAAAACTCCTTACAAACCAATGGGCAACCCACCTTCAAAGCAGAATGTAACGCAACATGCTTCTCATCAGACAACATGGTGATGCTCAAGTAATGAAAGGAAGACCCACAAAAGGAGTAGGACTCCATCCTCAAGGATGCTGCACAGATAGCATAAGGAATCCTTGCACAGAGGTTTGGCCATAAAGGCCAAAATAGTGCTGAAATCTAAGCTAGATTAATGAAGCCTGAATGTGATCCTAATTTATGCCAACTGAAATGTCATAATAAGTCAAACCAAGAAGGCAGGCAGGATATTTTTGAACAGTTTTGGAGATCATAGCAGACAGCGAGAATTCATCTGTTGACATGTGAAACATGTTAGCAGAAAACAGATCCAAAATGTGACTGAATCAAGAAGAAAAATTTGAAGACTGTATTCTGTAACTGTTCATGAAAATAACACTATGGTGTGTGAGGAAATGTTTCTACATACCTTCTCTCTTGCAGATATATGAATGAAGATTGCCACGAAAAAACTGAGAGCACGTGGAATTTTGTCATCTGATATGAGGGGGAATGATTCCAAAAGGGGAAATAAGAGGGTCACTCCAAAAGAAATGCACACTATTTTTGTAAAAATACAGTTTTCATTCTGCATGTGTGAAAGTTTTACAATGTGTAGATACATCCTTCCCACTTGTTTTCAAACTTAGTTCAACCTGTTCCTGTGAGTGGCGCTGTCACAGCATGTCTTCAAAAGGGCTGCTACACTTGACATTCATCAGAAGAAACGTGCTGTCATAGAATTCCTGTGCTGTGAAAACAAGAAAGTGTATGGAGATGCTGCTGTCGATCGCAGTACAGTTACTCGGTGGGCAAGCAGGTTACATGATGAAAGCGGGCACGGCAATATTGAGGATTGTACTTGCAGCGGCACGCCTCATACTGCACACACTCCGGACAATGTGCAGAGAGTTAACGAATTGGTGACTGCTGACAGACACATCACAGTGAACGAATTGTCACGCTACGTTGGGATAGGGGAAGGAAGTGTTTGCAGAATACCGAAAGTGTTGGCGTTAAAAAAGGTTTGTGCCAGGTGGGTTCCCAGGATGTTGACAGTGGCTCACAAAGAAACAAGAAAAACGGTATGCAGCGAACTTTTGTAACAGTACGAGAATGGTGGAGATGAATTTGTTGGAAGAATTGTGACAGGTGATGAAACATGGCTCCATCATTTTTCGCCAGAGACAAAGAGGCAATCAATGGAGTGGCATCATGCAAATTCAAAACCACACCTCCTGCTGGAAAAGTTATGGCTATGGTGTTTTCGATTGCGAAGGACTCTTGCTTGTGGACATCGCGCTAAGTGGAACCACCATAAATTCTGATGCATATGTGACGGCACTGAAGAAACTTCAAGCTCGACTGAGCCGTGTTCGACCACATCAGCAAAAAGCAGGATGTTTTGCTGTTGCACGACAATGCACAGCCACATATCAGTCAAAAAACCATGGAAGCGATCACAAAATTCGGATGGACAACACTGAAACACCCGCCTTACAGTCCTGACCTGGCTCCATGTGACTATCATCTCTTTGGGAAACTGAGAGACTCTCTTCATGGAACAAGGTTTGAAGATGATGACTCCCTTGTGCACACTGCGAAACAGTGGCTCCAACAGGTTGGTCCAGAATTTTACTGTGCTGGTTCCAAGATGGTGTAAGGCAGTTGAGAGGGATGGAAATTATGTGGAGAAATGAAAATATTGTACCTAAAGGATGTATCTACACACTGTAAAACTTTCAAACAGAATAAAAGATGCATTAAAAAAAATAGTGTGCATTTCGTTTGGAATGACCCTCGTACAAAAGAACCTGAAATAAAGGAGTCAGCGCAAGAGCATACAAACAGCTTTCCTTGTGTGGAATCATATTACACAAGGAGAGAAACAAGCACGAAATACCTTGATACCAAACTGAGCATTGCAAAGCAGCACACAATGTGTAAAGAATGTATCAGGGAAAATAAATATATCTCTTCGAATCCCACACATATATTCAACCAAGAATATAATCTGTCATTCATTCAGCCTAAAAAGGATAAGTGTGAACTATGCGAACTTTACACCAGTTGTTTTAAAGAGGAGAAAACAAAGTTTGCAAATATGCCTCTCACATTGCAATTAACATTATTGTAAGAGAACTAAAAGAAAAGTACAAAATCACTTCAATCAGGTAAATCCATAATCAGTGTATGTTTTGATATGCAGAAAGTGTTGGCTACTCCTTAGTCTAATGTGAGCCTTTACTATTACAAACAGGAATATTCCATTTTCTGTTTCACAGTGTATGACAAGCGAAACAAGGAAGGGCAGTGCTATGTTTGGCACGAGTCCATTACCCATCGCAATCCAAATGAAATAGCCAGCTGTCTTTACACCATTTCTTACAGATGCAAGCTGGTAAAGGTGGCAAAATATTCAAACTCTATTTGGATAACTGTGAAGGCCAAAAAAGGAACAGATTCCTATTTTCTATGTTTGTCATTACATCTATTAAGTTTGGATTGTGAGTCACACACTGCTTTCTATAATGGGTGCAATTCCCAGAATGAAGGTGCGACATGCACTCTTTGGTTGAAAGAAGAACAATTTTGTGTAAATTCTGGATCAGTGGGTCACCTTAATTAGAATGAGCATGATCACCAACAAGCCATGCACATTGAATGAAATGACTCAGGACTTATTATAAGACCTCCAGAAACGGGTGCAGAAGCAATGGTGGATATATCACACCAACAAAAATTAAATGATGTGGAGTAAAGTATGACCGTATAAAGTTTACTTCAAGCACACATACATGGAAGAAGCAAGAAGGTTCTCTTGTCCTTATGGAACAGCAACTGCATCCCAAGTGCTTATCATCAGTTTTATCAATGCCAGGTTGAAAAACAAACCAGTACACCAGATCATACTGATGGTGATGTATCAAATGCTGATGAATGGGATCTCTTATGAAAAGTGCATAAGATCATCACAATACATTATTTTCTCAGTTTTTGTTATCACAAAGCTATTGTAGCACAACTTATGATAGAAATATGCTGAAGATTTTCCAGAGGAAAACACCGTGTAAGTCCACAAAGCCCATTTTTGAAAACCAGTCAAGCATATTAAAATAATATATTAAATACCTTCACTTGTATCTGTTTATCAAAGTTTAAAAAAAACTGAAATAAATTTGGATTTATATTATTCATTTTAAACTTCTTTTACTTCTCCTGCACAGCTGACAGTTTGGAGTTACTATCTTAATACTTGGAGCTGTTGTTAGACACTGGACTCGCATTCGGGAGGACGACGGTTCAATCCCGCGTCCGGCCATCCTGATTTAGGTTTTCCGTGATTTCCCTAAATCACTCCAGGCAAATGCCAGGATGGTTCCTCTGAAAGGGCACGGCTGACTTCCTTCCCCATCCTTCCCTAATCCGATGAGACCTATGACCTTGCTGTCTGGTCTCCTTCCCCAAACAACCCCCCAACTTGGAGCTGTTGATATGCAGTACATCACCATACAAAGTATATTTCCAGGCTCGCTAAAATATACAGTGTCAGATCCCTTTACAAGCAAACTAACGCCACAAATGTGAACAACTAATGTTGTTGCTGCTGCTACTTGGGGGAGAGTGGGGGTGGGGGGTCAGAGTTGTAGGTGTGCAGCGTGATATAGTTGGCAAGGTTTTGTATGAACCTATGAATCAGGCAACATGGTGAGCATGTGATGCTCAAGAAAGGACTGTTAACAAACAGTGGGTGGCCCCTACCACTCGATCCACTGAAACTGTCCATAGAAAAGTTGTTTCAGACTAAGTATAATGAGTTGTGGCAGCATTTTCTGGAGTAACTCTTCATTAAGGATGAAATTATTTTTGTTGTACAGAAGCAAGTAACAAGGATAATATGTGGTGTCCACTCTACAACCTCTTAAAGACAGCTTTTCAGATATAGTTGACCATACTGATAATAGCCTCACATTATATTTACTTCACATGAAGTCTATTGTCAACAATCAATCACAGTTCAAAAAACCAGTAGCATTCATAAGTATAATGTACTACAAGGTGAAATTATTTCCACTATCTATAACTTCAAGTGGCACAAAAAGGAATGAAATCAAACAATGGAAAATCCAGGATGGATTTCACAAAAAGGAGTGAGATAATCAGTCATAAAAAAAATTTTGACCACTTACACAATAGTGGGAAGGGTCTAATACACAATAAAATTAATTTCAAACAAAATTTTAAATCATATTTGCTTGAAGTAAAGATTTGTGCCACTGAAAATGGGGTATTAGATATTGAGCACGGACTCAAATTAGGGAAAGATGTGGAAGGAAATCTGCTGTATCATTTTCAAAGGAACCATAGCAAAATTTGTTTTAAGTTATTTATGGAAACCACAAAACCTAAATCTGGATGGATGGGCAGGGATTTGAATATGCATATGTCTGAATTTGAATCCAGTGTCTTATCTTCAAGTCAACCAAACAATTAAGCAATGGGAAATCCAGGGTGGAATGTAACAATATTATGAAAAGTATAGTTGATACTCACCATGTAACGGAGATGTGGAGTCACAGATCGGCACCCCAAAAAGACTGTCGGAAAGTAAGCTTTCAGCCAACAACCTATTCACGGGCCATCTAGAGGAATCCTTGCTAAACTCTCAGAATCCCAGATCCTTCACCTGGTTCAAATTCACTGATGACATCTTCATGATCCGGATCTAGGTTGAGGACACCCTATCCACATTCCTCCAGAACCTCAACATGTTCTCCCCCATTCGCTTTACCTGGTCTACCAACCGAACATGCCACCTTCCTCGTTGTTGACCTCCATCTCAATGATGGCTACATCTGTACCTCTGTCCATATCAAACCTACCAACCACCAGCAATACCTCCACTTCAACAGCTGCCACCCATTCCATACCAGGAAGTCCCTTCCATACAGCCTATCCACTCCTGGCCACCACATTTGTAGTGACAAGCAGTCCCTCTTGAAATATACTGAAGGTCTCTCCAAGGCCATCACAGACCATAATTACTCTCCCAATCTTACACAAAAACAAATCTCCCGTGCCTTATCTTTCCAGACACCTACCACCTCCCAAAGTCCCACCGTCCGGCCACAAAAGAGCATTCCCCTTCGTGACACAGTACCAACCAGGACTGGAGCAAATGAATTACATTCTCTGCCATGTCCTGAAATGAAAAATGTCCAATCCACTACTCTACCCAACTCTCCTACAGTGGTATTCTGCTACCCACTGAACTTGCACAATACCCTCATCTATCCCTATACAATCCCTGCTACTAATTCTCCCAACCTGTTGCCTCATGGCTCATTCCCTGTAATAGGCCTAGATGTAAGACCTGTCAAATATATCCTCCCATGGCCACCTACTCAACTACTCCAGTGCAGCCACAAGCATCACCTATCCAGTCAAAGGTAGGGCTACCAGTGAAACAAGTCACGTGATCTACAAAGCTAATCTGAAACCAGTGCTGCTTTCTACGTGGGCATAACAACCAACAAGATGGCTGTCCACATGAATGGCCACTGACAAACTGTGACCAAGGAACAGCTGGACCATCCAGTTGCTGAGCATGCTGCCCAACACAATGGCATTCACTTTAATGAATGCTTCACAGCCTGTGCTATCTGGATCCTTCTTACCACCACCAGCTTTTCTGAACTGCATAGGTGGGAACTCTCCATGTCATTGTCCTTCACCCACGTATCCTCTTCCCTGTTCCACTCCAGCATTACCTTGCCTCATATTCCACCAATGCACCTATAGTCTTTTCATTCTCTCCTTTGATGCTTCCCCACCCCTCTGGCCCCCCTCCTGTCTAATCCCCCGACTGCACCTAGCTGCCCTACCCCTTCTCCACCTCATCCCTATATGCTCCCACAAACAGCACTCTACTCTCCTCCACCCGTACCCTATTATCCCTCCAACTCCCCACCCCAGCCTCCCCCTAAATCTCACCACCCACATGGTTTCTCCTGTCATGCACAGTTGCTTGCAGTTTGACCTTAGCAGCCAGAGACAGTGGTCATGTATGTTTGAGTTGCCTTTGCATAAATGTGTGTGTGTGTGTTTGTTGTCTAATTCAGATGAAAGTCTTTTGGCTGAAAGCTTACTTGGTATCAGGCTTTTTGTGGTGCCTGACTGTGACTCAGTATCTCAATTATATGGTGGGTAGCGATCAATCCTTTTCATAATATTGTCAAAGTTAAAAACAGGCTGATAACAAGAAGTAGCAGCATTGTGAACAACCATGAACACTCCAGTTGAGTTACAAGGTACATTGTCACCTTACAGTCCCTTCCAGGAAATGCTAAAGCACAACAAAATTGTGCCTGCGACTTCCACCAGACTTGCAGAAATAACAAAAATAGAAATTATTTAAGACCTCAATCTATTTCTCACACTTCTCAACACAAAATTTTCAAAATGGCTTGGTCATGGCCTTTGCCATTTAGTAACTGAAAGTGTGCAGTTTCAACAACACATACAGAAATGAACAGCATTCATACACTCATATGACAGCTATCATTAACAGTGGTCATACCACTAGATTTTATTTTGCACCATTATGCAGGCACACATAATAAATGTAGTGAGAATTAGTAAAACAACTACACTATAGCCTCAAGTTACCTCTAATTATAACATTTATTCTATCTGCTCATAATAATTTAATGCCTTTGCATTAGCTCTTCAGACAAGGAGGTGAGATAAAGACCAATCAGGTCACACATTAGGTTAGTAATCACTGATCATGCAGTGAAGTCTATCTCAAGTACTTGATTGCAGCTGAATGACTGTTCTGTTTTCTACGGGCATGAACAATTTCATATTGTGAATATGAGGGTATTTATGTTTCTAGTAGAAATGTTTTTTATAATACAAGTGCAACATTCCAACTGTAGAATGAAACTAAAATAATATGTTTCCACATAGTTGCAATTGTAATTGAAGAAATGGATGATCTTGAAAATGCAATGAATACGAAGATATTTATCACAATATAAAGACCATCAAAAAGTCAAAAAGACAGTGCTCGAGAGAGAGAGAGAATGGCCTCTCATTCACTAATGATTTCCTTGTATACAGATCAATCGCATCTCTACGCACTTTTGCCACTGATTCTGGATGTCCTATGACTAAATATAAAATGAAAGTTATAAATATCAATAAAACTACTGCTGACACATGAATTAATTTAATTAGCATTCTACACTGCTATCAAAGACACATTTCTTCAGTTTTGGGTTGGGGAAAAAGGAAAGCAAGAAACATAAACAACCAAGCCCCTAAAATTGTGTGCCGCATGTGGAGTGGCATGTGGTTAGCACACTGCTGTTGTCACAGTAAAACACACTGCCAGCTTTTCCTTGGAGTCATTACTTCTCATTCAAGAATGAACACCACTGGCACTACATGACTTAGTGCATCTTGTTTCAATCTTCCTGCCAATTAGAAATTCCTGGCAATATTGACAATTGAACCGAGGTCAGATGCCAGATGCATTGGGTGTCAAGTTTTATTTCAAAAATATGACATTATATTGATGCATACTCATTTCGAGGCAGTAGAGTACTTTTAATTCTGCATAAGTATCAAGATATTTAACAAAGTAATTGGTTTTGCTAAAGAAAGTAAATGTTAGGGTGACAATACTTCAATGACAACGACATTCAATGACAAAATGTCAAAAAAGAAAAACCAGATAAAATCAATGAAGTAGTTGAAATATTGTGTCAGATTAAATATAAGTTAATTTCTACTTTGTATTACATTCTCATGTTTGCATCAGTCAGCCATTCTTCTGTAACTGGCAAGTATATGCTAGAACATTTTGGAGTTATGTATAGGGGTATGAGTGCCTGCAGAAACTTCTTCAGAGAGGGGTCAAGATTCGAAATCTGCCAGATTTGATATAACTGAGTCGGCAAATCTGAGTATGTGTCATGACCCAAAAATTAAAACTGTCAGAAGAAAACAAAACTTATTGTGCCTCAAAAGATCAATAGGTATCTACTTACAATTTTTAAGGTAGATTACATTGGTGCCTAAATCATAAACATATTTCAATAGTATAAGCAAAGTCCAGCTTTTTCTGTTATTAATGTGAATATTGATGTCACCTTTTTGATTCAACGATGTGAGATTACATCCTGATCCACGGCAGCCAAGTTATGTAGTATAGCTAGAATATATTCACAAAACTAATTTATTCATACTCCCATACTGTTAGGTTGAATCCGAAAATTAAAAATCTAAAATACGAAAAACGTCAGAATGACAGAGAAAATTGTGGTGCATATCAACAAAAATACCATATTAACACACCTCAAAGTGGAGTAATATGGAATAAAGTTTTTAAAAAGGCTTACTCCACTTTGATGACATCTTATAAACCTTCACATGTGTTTATGTTAATTTTTGCATTAGTTTCATGATTTCTATTTTGTAGTGTCAAATGGCTTAACTCAGATTGAACAAAATTGTTTTGAAAGATTCACCTATTTGGTTGGTTTGGTAAAGTGTAGCCTATGGCCAATATACGACTTGAAGAATGTGGGAAACCAAATCCAAGGACTGCATCAAGATAACCCTTGACTCTCCAGTATGTAACATGATTGTGTAGCATGGCAACTGAAATGCACAATTCATAGCACTGTGACTGCATGTGGCACTGTGTTGCACTCATAGATTTTTAAACGTCCACAGCCTGGAAGCATATTTCTCAGCCTTGAAATTTCACACTTCTTTCCTTTCTTCTAGTGTAGAAAAAGTTATTTTTTTTTTTTTATTTATATATTTGGGATTAAGTATAGGTTTGTACAGCTACAACATAATGTGGCTGTGTTGTTCTCTCATGTGAAACTGAAAACAGAAACAAAAAGACATTATAGATTTTCTTTTTGAACAGAGAGATAGTAAACTGCTGTTGTGATTCCATTGTGCATCAAGTGAGACTATCCTTATTGGTGACAAAATCTGTGCATCAGGGTGCTGGACTGGCTACTTTCTGCAGCTCGATAAGGGCTAACAAGGAATTGACGGAATAAATTCAAGACTTTATTTCGACATGGTTATGTAGATGTTCGTATTCACTTTGACAACAAATCAGCCACACAATGGCAGCTGCATTAAGGAATTAGTATAATTTCCCATGAACAGAGTAACAACTAAGAAAATCCTAGGTATACAATAGTGATTACTGAAGCTCATTGCTGTCTCCAATGTTAAGTTTACAGCTTAATAGAATCCTAGTGAATGACTGCTAGAAATTCCTGGGAATTCACTAATGAATAAAAAGGTTTTACCCAGATTCCAGGAGGGGGAGGTGCCCCTCTTGCAACCCTCCCACCCACCCATCCAAATAGTGCACCGGATTTATTTAGCTACCGACATTATATAGTTGCACATTTTCATTATGTCTTATGTAAGAAACGGGCATTAATGGGATGTATATGGTTGAATATTCTTTTCTGTTTGTAATTGTTTGATGGAACTAAGAAGATGATGTAAATCTAAATGTACACATTACGAGAGAACAGCCCAGGTGGGTAGAAAATGATCTTACAAAAGAAGCTGTGTACAATGACTAATTTCTTAGATTTTGAAAGAAGCTCATTCGGATACTAAACTTCGAGTAACAGCTGTGAAAAAGATAGGCACAATACTTACGATGTCACCTTTGCAAAGCTGATTGAAATTCAGATCACAGAAAAATAAATATGAGTAGGTTTATGATCACAATGACAAAAGTGTGCACAAGAAAAGCTACAAAGAATGGCATGTTTCAGATTATGTTAAAAAGTAGAACAGACAAATAAAATAGGGGGAAAGATAAAATCAAGTTCCCACAAATTCAGAGAGCAGAGTGTATAAAGTGTGGTTAAAAGCTATTGTAAATACTTTTATTTTCAAACGCATGAACTGCTCCTCATTTATTCTTCAGTCCTTCATATTCTACACAATACAAACATAAACAACTATTAGAAAGACCCCACATTTTTATTATGTATTAATCATATGACTCACAATTATCATCATTGAAACAATATTCACTGTGACTGGTATTGTACGGCAGTATGCACATTTTTGCATGGCTTCTATTTAGTGGTACATACTTAGTCTCACACCCTCACTGACAAGCCATTTAACAAACATACACTATAATATTTTCAAGTCTTCATAGTGAGTATTATCTACCAAAAAAGCACACTTTTTTCAACTTTAATTGTAATTTGAAAGTATCACAAAAAGCCACAATTTTTTAAACATATATAACAACGCAAAAGCTGCAAAATTCTTTACTAAAATAAGTAATAACAAAATTACACTGGCAGTTCCCCTTCTGTAACACATTTAAACTATGGTGCATAAAAAGTATAGCATTATCACAGCTGAGTGGCCTTGATTATGGTTTCTCTATCCACACTACTTTCCCAAAGAATTACATACATCTCACTAAGTATACTTCAGAAAATCTTATAAAACAGTAAAATTACTACTCATGAGTACCAGTAATGTATAATAGCTAATCTGCAGATCTTAAGCGCTTAACATGTACATTTTACAGAGGTATCACATTGGCAATAAACCACAGTCATCTACTCTTGTTATTGAGATGTCATCATTAAGCCGAGATTCCAGTCTCGAATATGTTTGCCTTAATTGTAAATGCTTTTCCACTTGTCCATTACGTTGATGTCCGAACTCAAATCTGATCCTCAATTCACCAATACTGCTTTCTGGCAATATATTTGGAATCCACTCTATAATAAATGGAGTTGGGTCTGTCTGGTCAGGTGCAGTATTACCTGTAAACAATATAAAGCACATGAAGGAAACTTTAAGCAGGTACAATGTTCAAAATAGTAGTAGTAGTACTAGTAGCAGCAGCTTTATTCATCCGTAGATCTCTTTTTACAAGGATATAGGACACGTCAAAGTATTTACACATTTAGACCAATTTAAAATAAGCTAATTCATATACACCTATATTTACAGACTTCTAGTTAGAGACAATCATTACATTTACTCCTTGTATACAATACTTTTTTACAAGTAACTTATTAAATAATGTATTGCCACATTGTTCACTCATATCTCACTATAAGTCACTACACACACTGTACACACACTGTTTCATAACACTTCACTCACCAAACACACACACACACACACACACACACACACACACACACACACTGGTGATCTCTGGACCATTTTCTGTACCGCAACTTCCCATTTGCTATCCTGAAAAACTGAGTCAGCATCCCTCCATAATGAGTGAGATGTTGAGCTCAGAAAGAGGAAGAGGTGTTAGTATTGTGCTATGCATAGCTTGGGGGTAAGTATTTCTAGAAAGGAAAAAAAGAAGGAGAAAAACACAAAGTGAAAATGTTATGTGGAATGCTGGATATTTTATAATCATTATTATTATTATTATTATTATTTATTTGTATAACTTTTTTTTATCAAACCCCTACTCTGTTTTAGCTAAGTAATCCCTTAATGTATAAAATGTATTGCATAATAGGTACTTTTTAGCTCCCTTTTGAAATAAGTGTATTTTGGCAATTGCTTTAATCTCCTTTGGTAATTTATTGTACAGTTTTATTCCTTGGTAAAAAATGCTGTTTTGAGTTTTATGTTTATTTTTTCTTGGTAAATGTAAGTTGAGTCTATCTCTTGTTGCATGGTCATGGACAGAGCTGTTTGTGCAGTAATTACCAATGTTAGTTTTGATGTGTACAACTGACTGGTAAATGTATTCACGTGGAGCAGTTAAAATCCCCAGTGTTCTGAACAGATCTTTACAATGAGCTCAACTAGAATTTTTGGTTATTATTCTTATGGCTCTTTTCTAGAGTTTGAAAACTGTGTTCATATTTTGTGCATTTGTTCTCCAAAAAAGAATTCCATAGCTACGAATTGAGTGTACATATGAATAATATGTAACTAAAAGACACTGCATTTTACAGATATTATACCTTTATATAGGTCACTGGCTGTAATAACACACAAAAGACAGAAAAATTTTGTATGTTTGTGCAAATACAATGCGGAAGATTATTACCTTATGTATACAATGAATGCTATATAATGAGCTCCATGACTTCTTAGCTCTTAGATGTTATACTGACTACCATCAGGATGTGCTGTAAGGGCTAAGGTAATCCATAATTTTGGAAGTTAAACATCACTTCACTATGATGAGCACTGTTCTGTAGCAGAAGTTTCTGATTCCAAAAGGTCATCAAAATGTTTCAAGCAAATAAAGTAATACAATTGGGCAGTGTGATATCTGCAGCCATGAATAATGATACTGTAATTCAGTTTGAATGACAGTGAAAAGGAAAAAATATTACTTATCACACACAGTTTTCTGTTTGAAGGTAGATAAGAAGTTCATTGTGAGAGATATAACCAATATGACACTTATAACATGAAGACCTATATACTGACACATGTATTTAATTTATTACTGTTAGTCAATTCCTAATGACAGTGTTAATCTCACTGATTTGCCGCTTCTGTTTTGGTTAAAAAGTAAGCACACGTACTTAGTTCATTAGAAGAATGTTACATAAACATATCTACATGTCAGTATATGCTAATAATCACTTTTAAGTTGATCTACTCACAAGCACTGGAACCAACAACTGATACAAAGATATGCAGAGAGTCAATAACTGCCTACACCACAGCAAAAAGTACTTCATCAATGCTGCACAGAACTTGTAGAAGTGGAATACCTGGTGGGGAGCAATATCTGTGAAATCATCATCAGAAAAAGATTCCAAATGTTGATCAAATACTATCTGATCAAATCAGGAACAGCAAAAAAATCACAAACCTTTTGTGAAACTTACACTGGCCAAAGAGCTCTAACAGAGAGACTGATCCAAGCCGAAAAAATCAGCTAAAACAAAACTCAGAAAAATGAGATTATCAGTAGTATAAGACAATCAAAAGAAAACGTGGCCTATAAGCTACTAACACTCAAAAATGGTTCAAATGGCTCTGAGCACTATGGGACTTAACATCTGAGGTCATCAGTCCCCCTAGAACTTAGAACTACTTAAACTTAACTAACCTAAGGACATCACACACATCCATGCCCAAGCAGGATTCGAACTTGCAACCGTAGCGGTCGCGCGGTTCCAGACTGAAGCGCCTAGAACCGCTCGGTCACACCGGCCGGCTACTAACACTATGCTTTCAATTAAAGAACAACATGTGCTAGAGACATCAGACTGTGATTATTCTAAAATAGTTACATTCTATCTGAGAAATGACTGAAGTATGATAAAACCACATAACTTATTAACCCTTATTCAAACATAAAGATTCCATACTATGCAACAATAATTAAATAAAACAGCACATTACTCAATGAAAAATGCTGGGCACCCAAACATGACTTGGGAGTTTTGAAACTTAGGAAATAAGCCCCAGAGTGAAATTTTACAAAAGAAAATAGAAGACTCCTAGGACAAGGAAACATTGCCTGAAGATTGGAAAATTGTCTTAATCCACCTGTTATTCCCGAGAAATATCATGAAAAAGTGAACAAAAGCTTGGAATCTCCTTGCAATCAGTGACTAATAAAATTCTTTCAGATGGCATCATGGAGAGACTAGGAGGCCACGATGATCACCTAAGAGGCAAATATCAAGGGATCTTTAGAAAAAGTTGGTCAATAGCTGCACAAATACAGAAACTCAAATCAATAATGGTATAGTACATGTTTGTTTTGCATAGTAAAATGTCTTTCTTTGTACATATGCAGCAGTTAAGAGTCACCCTGGGATCACAAAGTCTAATATGAAGTTTCTAGAATGTCTTTCAAATTCCACTGAGGTTAGAAAAGGAGTCTGACAAGGAGGTAGCTTTCCCTGTTGGTTTCAATGGCATCCTCAAAATGATCATTACGACATGGCAACTGAAACTAACAGAAACTGGCTTGCTAGTCATACTTGGATCAATCCATAGACTGGCAGTAAAGGTTGAGGAGACCACCCAAGCTTGCGAAATTTCAATGAAGCTCACAATTTGAAACATTCTCCCCAAAACTGATTGTTACCCTCTGGTTCCGGGCCAAGTGAAAGACCTGAACCATAGACTTCGAAGATTTCATGACAAGGAAAGCTATGAGTTCCTAGACTTGTGCCATAGGGCTCAGGACAGTACCATTGCTGAAGCTTTCTCAACAAAGTGCCAGAGTTTAAGATGAGTTCACATACGACTAGGCACAGAAAGCTGGTTGAAACACAAAAATGATAGCACTGAGAATTTTGGAAAAAATTTAAGTATATATTGAAAGGATAGGTTAATAGAAAAAGGAAATGGTGTTTTTTCTGCAGTAGATGAAAAACTCAGATCTACTGAGACAGAAATCAAAGCTGCATACAAGACTGTCTGGGTAAGACACAGTATAAAGTGTGGGCATGAACTTATAATTGAATCTTTCTATAAAGCAAACTTTCCAAAAATCTCAGGTTGTTAATAATTATGTTCTCCAATCATAATGACAGCATCGGAAGAGACTTTACTCATAGGGCAATAACTGGGAAAAATACAGTACAGTATTGTAAGCAATGGGTGTGATAAGACATTCTGTGAAAAGATACTATATGCCTTATCTGAAAACTACCCATAACAGATAGTTTGAGAGCCCACTTATGATGGAAATACGTTGTATCTAATGGCAACAAATAGATTTGACCACTTTGAGGATGTCCACATTGACACTCATCTCCATGACCATGCAGTTATAGCAACAATGATTACCAACATACAAATGTCAACCAAACAAGTAGAAAGATTTGCGTGTTCAGCAGACTAGATAAACAGGTAGCAGAATCCTACCTCAGTGAGGAACCCGCAATGTTTAGCTCAGGATAGGATCATGTAGGAGAACAGTTTAATGTGTGCTGAATAGATATTTACTTAGTAGAACATGTCACGAATTCTTAGGGGAGGAATCAAAGTTTTAGTCATAAAATATTGCACAAAGACACACGCCTTTAGAAATTTTAAGTGTAACAAGGCAAAGTAGTGGGAAGAGTTCTTGTCGAACCAACAAGAAACACCCCACTGGCAAATACTTGGGACGCGGTATCAAAACTCATGTATTATAAATTCTTAACATATGCAAAACCCTACGTTAATTAAAAATAGAAAGGTAGTGAAGGTAAAAATGTATAAAGAATTGTCACATTAAATTTTGATTTTTCCACAAACCATGCGAAGCATAAATTTAACTGAGAAAATGAGAAGTTTAGAATTTATCTAACGGAAAGCATCTTGAGGTTGAAAGATAGTGAGACTGACAGTACAAAAACCTTCTTTGCGAGACAATAGTGAAGAGCTACAGGAATGAGTTGCAGGAGCTGGTGCTGTTGGTGATGCAGAGACAGAAGATCGAGACCACAGGGAGTCACCATTGGTGATAACAACTGCTGGAACTGCCAACATTATGGCTACATCAGGCAATACACTTAAGAGACCACAGTTACAAAAGTTATGATTATTTAACACCCATTTTAAATGGCACATGGTTAGGAATAGTGTTGTCAGTGGGAAATTTACAGTGAACACCTGAACTGATTGTCGCCATGCACATGACGGTTATGGTTTTCTTGTTGTCATATTCAAAATTCACAGAATACATTTACTTTCTCACTGATGAAACTTTCCTGGTCATTTTCAATTAACATTTCTTCCTTCAAAGGGAAAGAAACCTAATTTCATTTCTGAACTGATATGTATTTCCAACAAATTATCCAAGGACAAGGACAAGGAATGTGGGGGGGGGGGGGGGGGGGTGTTCTGCAGCTGCCAAAGTACTGGAAAACAGCAATAAGAAGACTTCACAAGTAAGTGGCCAGTACATTACATCAATGGTGACTTAACTGCCTTTCCCAAGAAACTGAATTTTCCTTCTTGGAGAATCAAACACTACTCTGATGATGATTAAAATTACTTAACATGTCAGAACAAATACTGGGACATGGTTAGTAAGCAACATAAACTTAAGTTATGAGTAAATTAATTTTATTAATGTTAAGTGGGTTTAGACAATCTGTAGAGTGAGAGTCTTTTTCCAGCACTGCTGTGTTGATATGTGTGGTATTCAATGCTCAATTAATTGTGACAAATTCAAGTGTCAAACCAAAGTTAACCAAGAGAAATATTTTAAATTACTTGGTTTCAGTAACTGTCACTTTATGAGTAAGCAATGTGTATGAACTGTTGAACTCTGGTGTGTCTTGCCAGTAGCAGAGGTTTCCTTTCTGACTGGCTGAAGCCAGTGGGGAGATAATTTACAACCCTCAGGTAGACAACGAGACTAAGGCAGATTTTTTGTGACATACGTGGCTGGTCCCACACTGTCAAGACCAGTCCAGCTACTTAATTAAAAAAAAATTCACCTTCTCACTAGTCTGATAACAATTACGTCAAAATTAATGTTGAAATGTGGTATCTACTGGAAAAAAAAAAAAAACATAAATAGTTGAAAGAAGCATTGATATTACTACTATTGTAATCAAAAAGAAGAAAATGGCTTTAAAATAGGTAAATAATAATTGCAGAATGTTTCTGGACCAATTTATCACTCATTACGTGTTTCATGCTCTGCCCACCTTCAGATTTCCTGACGACAAATTAGTAACAGAAAATAATGTTTAAAATCTTGAAAATTTACACAAGTGTCTCAAAAGAGGACCAATGTTTGAACAACAATGACATTTAAAATAAACTACATACCATTTAGAATGTCAATTGGCATTGAGAGAAAGATAAAATTTACTATTTCACTCAGAAAATAACTTTATGACAAACAAGCATGCTGCTTACAGTTGAGTGACGTGGCTAGCAGATAGTCCCCTGTAAAAGAGCTTGTAGACACTAGATGGTGCAGGCTCTGTGGCACTGCCTTAAATACCCACTACATCACTGCAAGCAATAACAACATTATTTGTTACACAGTTTATGTAGTTTTTCTTACACTATAAATAAAAGACAAATTTAAAGACAAATGTTGAAATGTACAGTTTCAGTAGCGTAGAAGAGAGCCTATGGATGCAGGATGGTGTGCTATGATGCTACCATATATGACATGTGCATAATTACGAGTTGTAATTTCACATAAAATATATACAGATTTTTTCCTACATTATGAATAAAAATTAGTGCCAAAATGAAGCAGAGAGAAGTTTAAAATATATACATGTCTTTGCAACAAAAAACATTTTCTGTAGAAAACATACAATTAAAAAAAGAAACAAAACTAGGAGCCTTTGTCAAGAGGTAAAAGTTGCTAAATGAACCATAAAATATTCAGGAGGGCAGTGGAATGTTTTGTGGCTTACTTTCCTACTAGTGGTGATAGGAATAGGTGTTAAAACATTCCAACAGTCGATCTGTAGCTCTCTCATTTTACTGGATTTTTCCAATTTCTTTTTTGTTTGCTGTTGGTCACCATACAATATCAATGCTGTAATGGTCCTGCTAGGCAAAGCCCTTGAACCACGAACCAGCTTCCCCCTGAGGACTTTGATCCATAGTGTCAATGATGCTGAGAGTGATTTTTTCTTCTATCTAGTGGAATAACACACCCACAGAAGTTGAACTTGATGTATTTCCCATAACATACGTGCCAAACTTCTTCTAATTGATCTAGTACATAGGCGTGTAAGTGTAGTTCGATATTTGCATGAGTGCATCCCACAAGAGATTGTGAACAATTTCATACAATAAAATCTGAACATAACTTGTCTTTTCGGTGATGATTTCTTTGACAACATGGAGGTCACATGCATTCCATGCCCTTAACTCATGGCCCCACGGAGCAAATGACTCCATGCAGCAGGTAGAAGTGTCAGTCCACAGCTTTCACCATCGACAGCACAGGATCAATACAACTGAGATGTGCACAAACCATCGAAAACCTACTGACAGTGAATTACTTCCTACTTATAGCTACCTTAACCTACGAATATCTTATATCAGCCAATGGAGATAAAGGTTGTGAAACATTTTGTTCTACGAATGACATGTTACACTATGTAACCAAATGAAGTGTGTAAATTCAGATTTTTGTTCATATATTTACGCTCTATCAAGCAATAATTCACCAAAAATGATAAAAAACAATTACCTACTGCTGGTGATCTGTTCATCAATTATTAGATTTGGAGTTAAACAGCAGTTAGTGTTAATTTCAATCTATTTGAGGTTATCTAGTGTTCTACCTTTTTGTTCTGAATGTAAAAACTTAGGCTATTTTCAGTTGACTGTAAACAGAGGTTTTGTCATCTCAGGTGACAACCAAGGGCTCTGTTATTGCTGGTATGTGTGTGCTCCCTAAATCTTATCTTAAATTCCTTACCTACATTGTAATAGTTTCTTTATTGGCCAGACAGCTAGAGAATTTAAGATAAGATTCAAAGAGCATATGTATGACAGAAACAAGAGCATCCTTGGTTGTCACCTGAGATAACAAAATCACTGTTTACAGTCAAATTTAGCCTAAATATTTTACATTTGGAACAAAATGGTAGAATGCTAAATATCCTCAAATAGGTTGAAATTAACACTAACCAATGTTGAACCAAAATCTAATAATTAATCAACAGCAGGCAATGGTTTTTTAGCATTCTTGACAAGTTGCTGCGGAACAGAATATATGAATAAAAATCCGCATTTCCATACTTCATTTGGTTAGGTTGCGTTCTCCTGTATATTTTACAGTTCATTTAATAACATTTACCTCTTAACACAGGCACTTAGTTTTGTTTCTTTTTTATTTAATGTTTTATACATAAATTATTTTTATTGCAAAACCCTGTACATATTTCAACCTTTCTTTGCCTCACATTGGCATTAATTTTTACTCATAATATCAGAAAAAATCTGTATATGGTTTATGTCAAATACTGTAATATGTTGTAATTATATGCATGTCATATACATTAGCATCATAGCACTATGGCATCCAACATCAATAAGTTCTCTCCTGTGGTACTAAAACCTTGTTTTTACATTTGTCTTTGCTAAGAAAGCAGTATCTTTTATTTACAGTGTAAGAAAAAACTGTATAAATTTTCTAGATTTGCAATGATGTATCGGGCATCTATGGCATCGCCACAGGACTTACGACATCAAGCACCTACAAGCTCCCTTACATGGGACTGTCTGCCAGTCACATCACTCAGCTGTAAGCATCATGTATGTTTGTCATAAAGTTATTTGCTGAGTGAAATAGTAAACTTTACTTTTTTTTCAATGTTAATAGACGTTATTGTCAAAATTGTAAATTCATTCGGTACTAAATGGTATGTATTTTATTTTAAATGTCTTTGTTGTTCAGTTGGTAAGATCGTTTGAAGAAGAGAATAGAAGCATTTGAAATATGGTGATTTAAAAAATGCTAAGATTATATAGGTTAATAATGAGGTGGTAATGAATCACACTGAGAAAAAAGAAATTTATGGCACAAATTGACTAAAAGAATGGCTTATAGCACATATCCTAAGGCATGTTCAAATGGATCTAAGTTGCCGTAGCTAGGTAGGGCTGAAGGGGCTTACACAGAATAGACTAGCACGGAGAGCATGGAAAGCTTGAAGACCACAACCACAACAACAACATCAACATTAGAAAAATATCCAGTTTAAGTGATATATCAAAGTAGAAAACTCTCCAAAGCACATCACTTTTAGTGCAGTATGTTGTGGTAAAGTGTCAGGAAATGTGACACACACACACACACACAAAACTTTTCAGCAATTTGATAACTTTAAGGAATGCCCATCTTTACAAGCATAATAAATTAACACACAAAGTTCATATTGTAAGCAGCTGCAATAAATCAGATAAGCAACACCGTGGTCACCAACAAGGAAATAAACATATGACAATATTTTTTTAAAAAAGGATGAGCTGTTAGACTTAGCATCTTATTTGACAATATACTGGCTGGAGAACAATAAATATAGCAGCAGATGATTCCCAGAACAACATGGGAGTGGTTTTGCAATACAAAATCAGGGTCAAAAACTGAGGTTGGCAGGGAATAGCCCCTACCTTTGTTTGAAAGGCCCTCATTCACATCAGCTCAGCAAAACAACATGCAAGTATGAAAAGAGGTTTAGAAAGAAAACACAGTCTGTTGTACATTGGAGCACGGTTTTGTCTGTGTATCCGCATGGAAATAAAATTTTAACAAAAAGAGGTCTTGGTTGTAACTGTGCTACAAAGAAGTTCCATACCTCCCCCATAACATATTTTAAACTAGTCACAAATCCTTTACTGTGACATTTAACTGCAAACTTCCACATGAAACTGTAATAACTTCAAGCTGAACAAATATATTTCAAGGAAGATTCAATACATGAAAGTCACAAATCAAGTAAACAGAGTAAGACGTGTGTACACTTTAACAGTCAAATCATAACTGAGTCCAAGTCTAACGGCCGCTGGCTGGCTGGCCACTTAGGTAGCCAGCCAGGCACTTATGTAGCGCTGCTGCTGCATGGCTGGCACACAGCACCGCATGTAGAGGACGCGCGTAACTGTGCAGTGGCACTTTGAAAGATTGGCGAGTCACAACACTATTCCCCCCCTTTGAAGTTTTTGCACAGGTCTTGATGGAAGTGGCCTGTAGATTGCTAATGTCCATAGCTGTTGTTTGACTGGCCGTAAAGTCTCGAGGAGCAGGCTTCCCGTACGGACGGAAGTGACCCCGATGATAATGGGTCGAGATGACAGGAGACGTGGGGGTCGAATCTGCTGGGGCCCCGTGCACCAATCTGTCCATTGTGGCAAGTCCGGTTGTTATAACAGGAGACATAGGCGATGTGTCCCCGTCCGTACGATAAGGAGGCGAGTAGAGTCGCTCTGACAGATGATGGTCATCTGGTTCCTGCATGGGCACGTCTCCTGGTGGTGTCACTTCTTGTACTGGCACTGATATGATGGTGAGAAGACTGCGTTGTGAGTAATGAGAGATTCCAGTATCCCGAGTGTCAAGTAGAACCGAAGCTGGTGTAGTGACATCTGGAACAGGCGTTGCCGGCAAACAAGGCCGAAGCTGGTCCGAATGACGCACTGCAACACCTGTGTCCGTCTGGATTTCATACAGGCGTTGGCCACGGTGTCGCAAGATGCGGCCAGGACTCCATTTTGGCCGCCTGCCATATCCCCGTCCCCATATAAGGTCATCGGTGGTGAACCGGTCAAGCGAAGGCACCCGTGGCCGTGAGGTGGAAGGCCACAGAAGATGAAGTAGCGTGCGGGGCTGTCAGCCATGTAAGAGCTCAGCCGGGCTGTGGTCGCCCATGGGGGTGAAACGGTAAGAAACCAGAAATTGGAGATGCACATGATCAGCAGAAGAAGTCAGGAATTTCCTCATCTGAGCCTTAAATGTGCGGAGCAGTTGTTCAGCCTCACCGTTTGACTGTGGATGGAACGGAGGGGCCACGACATGCATGATGCTGTGACGGGCACAAAAACCGCAAAATTGGAAGAGGCAAATTGCAGACCATTATCAGTAACAAGAGTAGAGGGAAGGCCTTCCAAAGAGAAAATGTGAGCTAGAGCATTGGTGGTTGCCGCGGTGGTAGGCAATGTGCAACGGACAATAAAAGGAAAGTTAGAGTAGGCATCAATAACGAGAAGTCGATAAGTACCTAAAAAAGGTCCCGCGAAGTCAGCAAGAATACGCTCCCAGGGCTTCTCAGGCGAAGGCCACAGTGACAAAGGTGACTTCGGGGTGGTGGCCTGTGACACACAAGGGCTGCAGGCAGCGACCATGTGTGCTATTTCAGAGTCGATGCCGGGCCAGTACACATGACAGTGCGCCAGAGATTTTGTGTGAGAGACACCCCAGTGCCCTTGGTGAAGGAGGCGCAAGACCGAAGCACGCAAAGACGCAGGTACCACAACATGTGGCGAAGCATTTTCGGTGGAAAGGAGGATAACACCATCCCTAGCCGTGAGGCTGTAACGCAAAGTGTAGTAGTTCCGCAATGGATCAGAAATCTTAGCGGACGGACAATCTGGCCAACCCTTCTGCATCGTCCCTATCGAATGCCAGATCAGGACCCACGGGAAGGCGATACAGTGCATCAGCATTCGCATGTTGAGCTGTCGGCCGGAAATGAATCTCATAATTGAAATGAGACAAGTAAAGAGCCCAACGCTGGAGGCGGTGTGCAGCTTTGTCGGGAAGTGACGTTGATGGATTGATGGATGAAACAAGATGAAACTTGGATCCATAGAGAAAAACACCAAACTTATGAAGAGCATAAATAATGGCCAAAGCTTCTTTTTCAATTTGAGAATATTTTTGTTGGGCATCCGTGAGCGTTTTGGAGGCATAAGCAATGGGTTGTTCAGATCCGTCAGAAAAACGGTGCGCAAGGACTGCACTGACCCCGTATTGAGAGGCGTCCGTGCAAGAACAAGATGTTGGCCAGGTCGACAAGTAGCCAGGCACAGGGCCTGTTTCAGCATAGTCTTCAATTTCTGGAAAGCCGCATCGCATGATGCGGACCAGTGAAAAGGCGTGTTTTTATGAAACAGGCGGTGCAACGGCTGAGCCACCGAAGCAGCAGACAGTAAAAACTTGTTATAGTATGCTATTTTCCCCAAGAAGGCCTACAGTTCCTTAACAGATGTAGGGCAAGGAAGGGCATCGATCACAGCGACAGTTTGCTGAAGCGGACGAATACCATCCCGAGAGAGTTGAAACCCCAAGTACGCGATAGACAGCTAGATGCCTGAAAAAATTTTGATTTCTGAAGATTACACTTAAGACCAGCAGTCTGTAAGACATGAAAAAATGTGCGGAGATTTTGAAGATGTTCGTCAGTGGTGGAGCCAGTGACAACAAAGTTGTCCTGGTAATTTATACACCCAAGGACAGTGAGCAATAATTGTTCCAAGAATCGCTGAAAGAGAGCAGGGGCACTGGCAAACCCGAATGGCAATTGTTGGTATTGATAGAGGCTGAAAGGCGTGTTAAGGACCAGAAACTGCTGAGAAGCAGCATCAAGAGGAAGTTGATGATAAGCTTCTGACAGGTCAAGTTTCGAAAAATACTGGCCTCCAGCAAGTTTAGTGAACAATTCTTCAGGTCGAGGCATAGGGTAAGTGTCGATAAGGCATTGAGCATTTACAGTGGCTTTGAAATCGCCACACAGACAAATATCACCATTTGGCTTAGCAACAACAACAGGAGAGGACCATTCACTGGAAGTGACAGGAAGCAAGACCCCTGAAGCAGTGAGACGATCCAGCTCCCATTTGACCTGATCACGAAGGGCCACAGGAATGGGCCTAGCCCGAAAAAACTTAGGCCGAGCAGTGGGTTTGAGCGTGATATGAGCTTCAAAGTCGCTTGCACGGCCTAACCCAGGAGAAAAAAAAGGGACGAAAATGTCGTTGACAAGGAATCCAATTGAGCATAAGGAATAGCATCAGAGACGATATTGACAGAGTCATCTATGGAGAACCCAAAAATGAGAAAGGCATTGAAACCAAAAAGATTCTCCTCATTACTAAGGTCGACCACAAATATGGGAACAGTGCGAACGACAGATTTGTAAGATACCTCAGCATCAAATTGTCCCAATAGAGAAATCTTCTCTTTATTGTTAGTCCCTAAGTGCCTAGTGACAGGTGACACGATTGGAGAACCCAACTGAAGACACGTCTGAGAACTGATGATAGTGGCAGCAGAACCAGTATCCACCTGCATGCGAACATCTCGACCAAGTATTTGGACAGTGAGGAATAACTTCCGTGAAAGGGAAGAAGTACAATTGACAGACAACACAGAATCAGAATCTGCATCATGTTCATGAACATCATGCATGCGGTCGGATTTGCAAACGGATGACACATGACACTTTTCTTGCATTTGTGACACTCGGCCCAACGTTGTGGACAATCTTCTCGTGAATGTTTCGTAAAACACCGCGGACATGGAGGAAGCTGCCGTGGGTTTTGCTGCAGTTTCTTAGAGGTTTGGTTAAGGTTAGGCCGAGGCTGCGCTTGGGAGTCTACTGCGGCCACGTCGGCCGACGGGGACACGCCACACGCTTCGTCAACATCGCACAGAGGTTGTATTTCCCTGACGTCGCCCCATGCCTCTATTTGCACTCCAATGGCGCAAGAAATTTCAAAAGACTGAGCGATGGATAGGACTTCATCTAGAGTTGGATTTGCCAACTGAAGGGCACGTTGCCTAACTTCTTCGTCGGGTGCCGATAGGATAATAGCATCCCATACCATGGAATCGGCCTAGGATTCTTTGTGAACTTCAGTAACAAATTGACACTTTCTACTGAGGCCGTGAAGGTCAGCAGCCCAAGCGCGATAGGATTGATTCAGTTGTTTTTGACAATGATAAAAGGCAACACGAGAGGCTGCCACATGCATTTGCTTTTGAAAATAGACAGACAGAAGTGAGCACATTTCAGCAAAGGACAAAGACGCAGGATCTTTCAAAGGAGCCAATTGCGACAACAACTGATACATTTGAGGTGAAATCCATGAAAGGAACCGAGACTTAAATGTTTGTTCATCAGCGACATAAAATGCCAAGAAGTGCTGTCAAAGATGTTTTTCGTAATCAGACCAGTCTTCTGCCGTCTCGTCGTAAGGAGGAAAAGTAGGTAGAGACAACGACAAGAGACGCCCCACATTTGATGCCACGACGAAATCACGAGTCACATTTGTGAGAAGCATTTGCTGTTCTATGAGACCTTGCAATAGTTGCTCTAAAGTAGCCATGGAAACATGTGGGTCAACGACAGAAAAGAAAAATCACTACCTCGTCGCCAACTGTAATAACTTCTAGTTGAACAAATATATTTCAAGGAAGACGCAATACAAGAAAGTCAAGTAAATAGAGTAAGACGTGTGTACACTTTAACAGTCAAATCATAACTGAGTCCAAGTCTAGCGGCCGCTGGCTGGCTGGCTGGCTGGCTGGCCGCTTAGGTGGCGCTGCTGCTGCGTGGCTGGCAGACAGCGCCGCATATAGAGGACGCGCATAACTGCGCGGCAGCAATTTGAAAGATCGGCGAGTTACAACAGAAACAGCCCAATGCCCACAACATTAAACAGCCCAATGCCCACAACATTAGCCTCTAAACCTAAGCTGAAAAAATTACGACATCCACTTCAGTTGACAAGCAATTAGAAGCTTCCTCGTGTCTATTCATAAGGCAATAATTAGGATTCAATGTTTGGGACTTGTGTTCCTTAACCAAAATGATTAGCTAGAAATCATTAGGCAACTTCCCAATTAATGCGTATATAGTTGCACAAGGTATTAGGTAGAATGCAACATATGTGCTACATTAGTGCAAGCTGAGTTACACAGCTGTAAGCACTTGCATGTATTTATTCTTCTCATTTAGAAAAGGCTCGCATGAAACAAACACCATAGAGTCTCCAGAGCCAAGTAATACACTTGCTACACAGGTGTTGCTGGGGAATGATATCCAAGAAATACATCTTGCATCCAGATGTCTACTGGGCACACTTCGATAAAGATACCGAAAACTTAATCTGAGCACCAAACAGCACTGCAAAAGGTCACCTGTACCTTCATAAGTACACACACTTTGTCCCAAACGAAAAGACCCATCAGAAAAAACATATTTAGATTTCACAGGGTCATTCCTAACACCAAGTTGTTGATGGTCATGGGTGTAACCTCAAAGTATCAGCACATAGCTAAGACACCCTCCATATACCAGGAAGTACGGTATCTACGTGACTTAACGAAATTTGAGTCAGCCCAATGATTATACATATAGGTCAACAGGTAAGTAAAATGAAAGCTGCACAATTGGGGATCATAGAGCTATTGAAAGATGCAGACCATACGCTACAAAACATGGATGCAATATGAGTTTATCAGGTGGAATGACTATTCTACACCAAGTTGGATCAGAAGATGTCATGGACAACCACACTGATATTTTCATTTTAAATGGTCATATGCAGCTGCTACAATATGTTTAATGTGCTAATTTTTTGAGAAATGCGTTTCAAAGTACTGTTAAGAAAAATACTTTCCACTTCCTGATCCACATCACTTAATCCTGAGTTAGAGATTAGGGTAGCAAACTTGGTCACTGATGACACAATGCTTTTGTTACAAGAGACAAAGCAATAAATACTTTGATACTGCCTGATATATTATATGTAAAATTAAGATCTATAATGGTTTTGACATTCCCCAACACACACTAGTCATCATCACAACAGACCTCCATCCTGAGATGAAATCTCATGAGTTGTTGTATAATACTGTACTTACCAACTTTTAGGAATGTCTTCAGTTCAAGAGGCTTAATCAAAGGTTGGCAATTTGTTTTTCTATAAATTTCATTCTCATCACTTTTATGCCGATATGGTTCATATGAACCATCCCTATTCTGTATAAAGCTTCGTGTTATTTCCAGTGGCATCTGTTGAAAATAAAGGTGTAGTGAAGCAACAAACATTCCACCAAGAAAAGTAATAACGCATACAAATAAAGAAATAAGGTCAAGTACTGAATTCCTCTTACTACTTATAACAACATGAATAGAGCAGATTGCTACTCACATCATAGACAAGACACTGAGCAGTGAACAGCCACATTTACAAAAAAAATGGTTCAAATGGCTCTGAGCACTATGGGACTTAACATCTGAGGTCATCAGTCCCCAAGAACTTAGAACTACTTAAACCTAACTAACCTAAGGACAACATACACATCCATGCCCGAGGCAGGATTCGAACCTGCGACTGTAGCGGTCGCGCGGTTCCGGACTGGAGCACCTAGAACCGCTCAGCCACACCGGCCGGCGCCACATTTACAAATAAGCTGTATATTAGTCACTGGACAGAGCTCTTTGTGGCAGCTAGGTGGGGCATCAAGAGCTTCTGCTCGGGAAGGGTGAGGGTCAGGGAGAAGAGAAAGGGACAAGCAGGTGCACTAGGAGAACAGAAGGAGTGTGTGAGGCTGTTGGTGGACCAGGGAAGCAGAGAGATTCAATTACTGGGACTGATAAAGGTTGAGGCCACAGGGAATTACAGGAACAAAAGATATATTGCAGGGAAAGTTCCCACACAGAAATTCAGAAAAGCTAGTGTTGGTGGAAAGAATCCAGATGTCACAGGCTGTGAAGCAATCACTGAAGTCAAGTACACTATGTTGAGTGGCATGCTCAGCAACTCAGTGGTCCATTTGTCTCTTGGCCACAGTTTGGTGGTGGCCATCTATACAGATAGAATGCTTGGTAGTGGTCATGCCCATGTAGAACACAGCACAGCAGTTGCAGCTAAGTACTCCGACAGGCAGTACTACAGCTCTCTGACTCCTACCCTCCCAATCTCTTTCCCCTGTCTTCTGTACCCCCACGACCCACCCAAGTCACGATCATCACTCACCCCAGTGCAATGGCGCTTGCTTGCGCTCTCTCTCTCTCGCTCTCTATCTCTCTCTCTCTCTCTCTGTGTGTGTGTGTGTGTGTGTGTGTGTGTGTGTGTGTGTGTGTGTGTGGTGTTTCTTCATCCAACGAAGGATTTATTCCAGCAGCTAAACCAACAACAGTCTACTTTTAGATGTGCCTTCCACTGCTCAACACCTCCTCTACATGGATGGTAGCAATCGATCCTAATTCATGTTGTTATTCCATCCCAGATCCTACATTGTTTGATTTCATCCCTTACTACTTAAAAATACAAATACATCACCTGGAATTATATGTCTTATTTGTACTATAGAAGCAGTAGCAAAAAGTGAACTACACCAATAAAAGTGTATATTTCACTCTAGTTTGTTTTTCTGCAGGACACAGTGGATATCAAAAAGTTGATGACTGATCTTCTGAGAATCTAACTGAGCTACATGATTTGATGATTAAATGGTTAAAGTTATTAGATATGTGAAAGGAAAAAGAGTGCAGAAAAAGTTCATCAATACTGCAATGTAAAAATGCAAGAGACAGTGAGAGGGGCTAAAGGAAAGAGTGATAGTGGAGTGTAAGAAGCAGAGCGACGGAATTCCACCAGACTATGCACAAAGCTTGACTAGTTCTTAGTTGGTGTTACTCTGATCACATATGTCACTTTCCACACTCTTGATACCATCACAGACTACAAACATTCAGAAATCCTCATTCTGATTAAACCTGCCCTTTTGTATATTACGCTATGTTAATGTTAGTCTTAAATCATCTGCATTTAAGCTATTTGTTATATGACTATGCTTATGCTTTGTAGAGGCATGATCAGAAAAATAATTCAATTTACTTGAATGAGCAGTGATGATACAACCTGCCGGCTATCAATACAACTAGAACATTACTAATTCCCTTACCATTTGGATGTATCCTGCAGATAATAGTTCCTCAATGATTTCTTTCATCTTCTGTGGCTTTCTTCCAAGACTGCTTGACCACCTTTACATTTTTTCCAAGACTGCCCAGCCATCATTACAGTAGCTGATCAACAGTCCAGATTCAGTTGGACAACTAATTCCTATTAAGCTAGTCCATAAGATTTGATTATCGGCCAGATGTAAATGACTTGGTTGTTGGCTGACCAAGACACAATAAAAAGTCAAGTTTGTCCGGTTCTTCAAACTGAATTATTAACATTAAACTAACAAATAACCAAAATTGTGCACGATGAATTGCAAGAAACATATTTTTCTTGACTATGGCTAATTTCAACACTCAACATTTCCAAGTAACATAATTCAGTTTGTTCTTTCAATGTAAAATTCACAAATGGAATAAGAGGGAACGAGAACCACACTGGTACATATTTTACACTCTACTAAGCACTGAAAGATGTCTTGCAGGGTGTAAATGTGGATGCAGATGTAGATACGCTAAGAAAAACTTGTTTTTTCCTTGGCAGATACTTTTAATCTTACAAAAAAGAAAATAAAGTTCCAAACTTTTGGCATGGTAATACTTGGGAGAATGTACCTGTGTTCAGGATAAAAGCTTTTCTGTAGGTTGCTGGAAGATACTGCAAATGCTATTTGGGCATTGACAGTGTAAACAGGCTGAAATGATAAACTTAACATCATTTAGGTGTATGTGGAAAAGATGTTCTGGGCAGCTGTCCACCAGCCTCTGGAGTAGAAGTAATGCTGCTCGCAGCATTAAGTGAAATTGATACAGTTAATTTCTGATGCTATCAACTGTGAAACAAATATGCTTGAATGATGAGTTGAGCTAGTATCACCCCATAATTCATGATGGTCCCAGGATACGTTCACTCATATACAATAACACAAGGAGGGGTGCAATAACCTTCCCCTCAAATTACATTACCCTGTCAAAAGAACAGAAATCAACTGCATTTGTTTTGCTTAGTCACCACAAATGGCAGTCTTCTACAATTGTCACAGTGTATTGCACTGAATCTAGCCATCCCCAATGAAAACAGGGACAGCACTTCCTTCAGGCCACATTAGGTATGGGAAAGGCTGTTGTGTCACTTTCTATGTCTTTACTGCCCTTAGTGAGTCAGTATTTACAGTGAACCTAGTAAGTCCCATAAAGTCAACCCCGTTAATTAACCAAGCACCACGATGGACAAACCATAGTTTCTTCTTCTCCTCTCCACAAATGCACAATGATAACCTGCATGCTCTCAGAGCAAATAAAATTACGTGTTCACATTCTTAATCTACAGATTTGCAACTGGGTTGACGTTATGTTTTTTTCCTGTGATATTTCAAACTTTCTTCCTCTGATATATTAAGCACTGTCTCATACAGAACCAAACAACAAAACTAGCACAAATAGCACCGAACACTCGTGACGAAGGTAGCCCTACAAACAGTTTGAGAAGTGACGACATCATCTCAATTGCAAACCCAGAAATCTTAAGAATTCATTAATTTTACCAGAAGCTTGAAAGTTCTAATTGTTGTTGATTTTATTGTTTCCGCATTATGTAAAAGATCTCACGGCAAAACCTTCTATATGAGAGGCTTCATACTTAATATACTGCTAAATGATTGGGTATGGGCATGGGCCTTTACAGAAATTTATCCAACAGGGACCTTTAAGGTAAGATAAAGGAAATTTGGGCTCATATGGAGGCATTGAGACAATCATTATTCCCTCGTTCCATTTGCGGGCGGAACAAGACAGGAATTGACTAGTAGTAGTACAATATATGCTCCACTATCCACCATACATCAGTTGTAGAGTGTAAATGTAGATGTAGGTGTATATGTACAACAAGAGCCTAAAATTAACATCTTTTTATAAAACTGATTTGATGAATTTGAAGATTTATCCTGTCCCAAGAACCAAATTTGACATAAGTACACTAAATTTGCTGTATCTTACATGACTACTGCTTATCCAATACATATTTTTTCAGGGTAACTAAACTTGTATCTAACACAACTGACACCTATCCTCTAGCATATTTTTGAAGATAAATTACTTTGGTATCTAAAAGGTAAATGGGAAACAAGCTGAGAGCACAAAAAGCGGGCAAAAAGGTGCCATCAGATATGTTACAAGAAAGAAATGTTGAGTGAATTAAATTCAAAGAAAGCATTGCTGGAACTGCAGTAGAAGTATGTGGTAAACCTAGAAGCAAAATAAATGTAAACAAAACCCCTTAATGGAACCACAGAGCCGAAATTGCTGTGAAAGAGAAAAATGAAGACAGGAAGGTGGAGACAAAGAAATGCAAAAGGATTGTAGAAGAAATGAATCCAGTGTACATGAATTACAGCAGAAATACAAGATCAGAAGTTAAAAAGTAAAAAGAATTGTAGAAAAAATGAATCCAGTGTACATGAATTACAGCATAAATACAAGATCAGAAGTTAAAAAGTAAAAAGAATTGTGGTCAAAGGAAAACAGAGAGTCTGGATTGATTTCACAGATAAACTAGAACAGGAAAGCTAAGTTAATTCTAAACTATTTTACAAAACTATAAGAAATATGAGAAGACACAATGAATACACAACAGCAATAGAACAACCAGACAGCAACATAGTCAGGGGAGAAACAGAAATAAGGAAGACCATGAAGGCCTATTTTTAAAAGCTATACAGCAACCCAGGAGAAGACCTCAATGAAGTAACGACACAGGTTAGTTTTAGTTGTAATGGTAAGCCTAATCAAGAGAGTCCACCAACATAGAACGAGGTGGAAACAGCCCTTTATATTATACACACAGAAAAATTAACAGAATTTGATGAAGTCGGTGCAGACATGATCAAATCAGCTAGTCCATTAGAAATACAGTGGTTGATAGAATAACAGATGCAATATGGAAGAACAGGAAAATTACAGATGATAGGAAAGTGAATAATAGTACTTCTTTTCAAAAAATCTGGGTAAGTGTGAGTCGGACACACACCAAGAGTTCTGTACAAACTTAATTACATATACAGATAACTCATCTGTCCCAGAAATTAAGAACTGTAGAATTTTTGGCTGTTATCGATATCAGACTGGAAATTCCAAGAAATTCGAGAATGTTTAAGTTTTAAGTTAAAATTTTTTGTGTAATTTTACATTTGCTGTTGTAATTTTTTAATTAATTTCTTAATTTTGGAGTTATATTAACATGATGTGTTAACTGGGAATCTCAGATGCCTTGACTCTGTCTGCTCTCATCCCTGTTGCAATTACTGGTAAGATTTGATGAAAGTCTCCCACGAAGAAAATGGGTACAGCCAGCCATAGGGCTACAGATGTTACGTGTAAGTCAGATTTTTCTGTGGAAAGTTTCAACAGATATTTTATGGGACATTGGAACCTCATCTCAGACAAAGGAAGTGCTGTGTGTGTCCTAGGCATAGCTGTCAGCGTAATAGTTTGGTGGCCTTATGCCAAACACTGCTAGGTGGCAAAGACATTATCTTGACAGCGACAGGGGAGTTCATTCCATCATAGTTCAGCTAATTAAAACTCAATCTTTTAGGATTAATAAACAAAACCTACTCTGTGAATCACTATCCATTACTGAAAAGCAGATCACAATCCATACAATAGGCCCTGAGACTTTTTTTTTACATATTTGAATGCAATGTAAGTTTGTAATGGCAAAAATATATTTTTATATGTGATATAATTACAATTTCACAATTTTCGGATTTTTTCATTTACTTGTACTGTGAAACCATGCTTCTCGGAAAATTTGGTGATTCTAAGTCAACTGGAAGTACCCTATAGGTTTTGGTGGGTGAGATTGTGAGTATTAAAATACGTGACCATAAATGGCTGCTTCTTTTAATTGTGCAGACTTAGAAGCCTAAATGTTTTACACTGCCAAGGGACCACAGACCTTTTATGTAAGATCAATTTCAACTTGATAGCTCTACATTTTTCAGATAGAAATGGGGCTTAACAGTTGGACAGACAGACAGATACAGACGAATGGACAGACAGACAACAAAGTGGTCCTGTAATGGTTCCATTTCTAATGATTAGTGTGGAACCCTAAAAAGATAGCAAAAAGAAATGGAGCAATTATAGAGGAGTCATCTTATTATGTTACGGCCTGAAAATATTTGAGAAACTACCGAAGATAATAGACCCATTGCTACAGGAAGAGCAGCATGGATTCAGAGAACACCGTGCAACTACAGATCTCATGCACAGAATGCTGTTGGAAAAACACTGGGAAAAAGGCAGAGATTTAACACTTGTGTATTCAGATCTTGAAAAGACATCTAATACTGTTCCATGGAAGACCATATGGGAAAGCCTAAGAAAGAAAAATGAACCCACAAACCTAATTCAGAAAGCTAAAATGGGTTGCGTTGGGTTGTTTTGGGGAAGGAGACCAGACAGCGAGGTCATCGGTCTCATCGGATTAGGGAAGGATGGGGAAGAAAGTCAGCTGTGCCCTTTCAAAGGAACCATCCCGGCATTTTCCTGGAGTGATTTAGGGAAATCACGGAAAATCTAAATCAGGATGGCCGGACGTGGGGTTGAACCGTCGTCCTCCCAAATGCGAGTCCAGTGTCCTACCAGTGCGCCACCTCGCTTGGTAAAGCTAAAATGATTTACGATGGCTGCACAGTTGTGTACAGATAGAAAATGATCATTTTGATTAGTTCCAAACAATTAGAGGAATTCAACAAAGCAGAGCTCCTTCTCCTTTACTTTCTATCACTGCCATGTATGAGGTTATGAAAGGAACTAAGTAGAGTGACAGAAAGAATACCAACGTATTTGCATTTGGAGATGATGCTGTAATTTGGGATAATACATGGGAGACGTCCAGGAGAGTATGGCCACAGGAAAGACCATCTAAAAGCACATGGATTAATGATAAATAAATCAAAGATGGTTGCAGTGTCAGTGAACAGGCAGAACAAGAAAGGAAAATAAGAGTGTAAATACACGGCTGGAAGCATTAGGCCAGTACAAATATCTTGGGTGCATCATTGCGAATGATAACAGAATACAGCATGAGATCAATAACCAAATTAAAAGATCAGTTCAGTTCTACCATCAAGTTGGGAATTCACTACGGAATGAACATGCTGCCTTATAATCAAAACAGACTCTCCTTCAGTTGTACCTTATCTTCATGACAACATCTGGACTGGAAACCTGCACAAAATCCAAACAGGATGACAACAAACTGCAAACTACAGAAATGTAGGTTAGAGTGGGGAGACAAAACTAAGGGAAGAAAGTGGAGTACACATTTCCTTCAAAGAAAAGGTGACAAGGGCCCGTTTGAGATGGCTGTGTACAGAAGTGATTGGTAGAAAGCCAGTAAGAAGACAAAGGAACAGACAGCTGGACCAAATAAAGGAGGATATGGGAATGAGAGGGGTCAGCTGCGATACAGTACTGAAAGAGAAATGGTACTGATATTTTAGTGAGATGACTTGCTACAGCTGACTGAAACTTCAAGAACTGCACTCCAGTCATCAGCTGTCTGAATTATTCTTTATCCTTTACTGAGCTCATTCGTAATGATCATCATCATAGGAAGATAAGGAAATACATCAGATGGATAGGCAAATCATCTTTCCTTCAGATGAATGGAAAGTCCTCAGAGTTACTGTATGTTTACATAAACATACATAATACACCATGACTGTAAATAGTGTAAAATTAGCTTTACAATAACTCACAACCTTCCTACCTGTGCAATTCAGAAAATCTGGTGTTGGTAGTAAGGGTCCTGATGGCACAGCTTCCCGACCCTGCACCTATCAGCCCTGTCCTGTCTGCACCATGTCACTGCACGCTCTCAGATGCAGCACACCACCTTCCCCTACCCTCACCTTGCTGTCCCTCCCCCTCCCTGGCCCATACCTCCTCCTTACCCCCACCACCTACCCCAAATTGCCGTTCATATCAAATCCAGGGCTGGAGACAGTGGCCATGTATCTGCATTTTTTATTTCTGAAGGAGGTTTATTGAAAAGCAATCATTTTAAGTAACTTTGTATTGGATGTGATGCCCTCCACTGAAATGATGAATAAATTACACTGAATGTTGTTCTATACGATGTTGAAAATCGAATGTCTAGTACTACTATACTATTTTTACAATTGACCTTGCACATCAGTGATGATTTTGCTTCTATTACATTATATTAACATTTTGATTTTACACATCATCAGAAGAGGTACCCTCTAGAGACGCGAGCTTACATCATGCCTCCATTAGTAGTTCCTTGACACTGTAACTGTAGTCAACTTCTTATATACGACAGCACATGTTTTGCTTAACATTTGTAAAGACATTATTCAATGTCCTTGCCAATAAATATAATGATCTTAGATGGTATTTACTTATGTTCTTTAAAGTTGTGTACAATTAATTTCATTTGAGGTCTATATAGCCTCCTTTTTTTGGTATAGCTGTATTATATGATTCATTACATGCACTTCTCTTTATCAGTTGTTACCAGGTCATCTGATGATAGGCTGTTACATTACATTACATTTATAGTTTTCCATGGATCCCTTGGAGAGGAGTATCTGGGATGTGGAAAGAGTCAAAGGTTATTTTCTTTTTTTTTTCCTTCTTTCTCAGCTACATGGATATTGTATAATTCTAATGCAGACAGATGTATGAGCTATAATCCTTGTGAAGATATTCATTGATGGAGTAGGAGTTGGCCAACAAGAAGTCCTTTAATTCACTCTGAAACCGATCTTTATCACTTAAAAAACATTTGATATGCTCTGGTAAGTTACTGAATATATGAGTACTCATGTATTTGACTCCTTTTTGTACTAATGTTAAGCTTTTATAGTCCTTATACAGATTTTTTTGGTTATGGTATTATAATCATGTTTTACACTATTTTGTGTAAAAAGAGACATAGTGTAAATGACAAAGGACATCAATAAGTATATGTACTGAGAAGTAGTAGATAAAATACCAAGTTTCTTAAAGAGGTCTCTGCATGATGATCTAGAACTGACACCAGATATAATCCTAATGACTCGTTTCTGAATTTTGAAAATTTTCTCTTTGTGAGAGGAGTTTCACCAAAAGATGATTCCATAACACATTAGTGAAAGGAAGTAGGCCGAATAAACTAACTTCTTCATTTTTAAATCACCTATTTCTGCTATCATGCATACTGCAAATGTAGCTGAAATAAGGCATTTCACTAAGTCCAGAGTGTGAGTTTTCCAATTCAGGTTGGGGTCAATTTGTAGCCCTAAAAATTTGACACTGTCTGCAGCTTTAATTTCATTTCTTGAATACATTATCAGTGAGATCATGGGTACTGTTTTTTTTACACCAATACTTGTATCATCAGCAAATAAGACAAAATTTGCATTTTGTGACACTGAATATGGAAGGTCATTAATATATAATAGGAACAACAAGGGACCTAAAATAGAGCCCTGGGGCACCCCTTTTCTAATGGTTTCATATTTTGAATGACTACTGTTATGTGGGAAGCCCGATACAGACACACACTGTTTTCTATTAACCATGACCCTCCTACTTCTGTGTCCTCCTACTTCTGTTATCCCATACCAATTTAACTTTTGTATAAGAATATCAAGCTTAACACAACCAAAAGCTTTAGCCAGATCACAGAATATTCCAAGTGGTAATAACTTTTGTTTTATTGATTCTAATATATCACTGTAAAAGTGAATATAGCTTGATCAGTTGACGATCCTTTCCGAAATCCAAACTGATTGTGAATGAGAATATTTTTCTGTACTAATGTTTATAAAGTCTATTGTACATAACCCTTTCAAACACTCTTGAAAATATTACCAATAATGAAATGGGATGGAAGTTTTCCACTGATGATTTGTCCCCTTTTTTGTGTAATGGTTTGACAGTAGCATATTTAAGCCTATCTGGAAAAGTACCACTGTGGAGGGATTCAATGCATAAGTAACACAGTATGTCACAAAGTTCTGAGGAGCAACATTTAATTATGGTAGTGCTGATTTCATCATAACCACTGGAACATTTGTTTTTAAGAGAGCTAATAATATTAGAAATCCCTTTCAATGGGGTAGGATATAGTTGAATGTCAAAACATGTCACGAGCAAGCACAATAAAGGGTTCAAAACCACCTGCACCTATATTAGTTATGCGAATACCATCATTTTTAAATTCACTTTCATAAGCAAGGGGATGAATATACAGACATCCAAAGGCACTGAGTAAAGAGTATTATCTAAATGATTTTTGTGATGTAAATCCATTTTTGTGTTAAGTGTTTCAACAGGAATTTTTTCAATGTGCAATAAATTTCCAATACTTCAAAAATATTAGGTGCACTGCCCTTGTTTTCTTAATGCATATCTGAAGATCAGTGGGAAGATCCATAATTGAACACCCAGTTTCCTGTAGAATTAAACACCCAGTTTCCAGTAGGTGGGTACTTAAGGCTGATTTGTAGCCTCAGTTGTTAATGAGTTTCTTAAAGCATATCACAAAATTTCTACCAGTTTGACTGATCTTTGAACTACACCCATCACATGTAATGCAATACACTCCAGAGATGTATAACTTTCAAATTTCGACTTTTCCCTATGTCTGAACCATTATTTTCTGACCCTTTGGCCATTATTTCTAGGATTAAAGCAGGCTGGAATTATGTTTTTAGAACTCATATGTTTGCCAGTCCTACTGAAAATGTTACCAAAATAAGGTATTTTATGATAAACCTTATCATTACAGAACTCACTGTGTATGGCAGCAAGGGTAATGGCGCCATTAAGCAATTCCCAGGCCACACAAGGATTATGGTTCCCATTCTTGGTCTTTAAAACACTTCCATTAATGTTCGTAACAAAGTCAGCCCCATATCTGCTGGAATGAGCTATCAACTAAATTACGCTGAACTCGCCTTCGTAGGCTGCCATCTTGCATTGTATTGGATGGTTTGAAGAGTTATGGATTACCAGGTCAGTTAGCTATAGCCTTTCTATAACGGCTGATACTGTTGTCCAGAAATGTAGCAGACTGATCTAAGAGAAGCGAGGTTCTGTTAACACTCTGTTCTTATGGCATATATGGTTTTTCACTTTTTTTCTATTTTCATGGTTACTGAGATATACCTTTATTTTATAGTTTGCTTTTCGGGGCCAATCATTTTAACTTGGGCCACTGCTTTGCAGCAAGTTACTTATTTCTAGTGTGTGTGAATTCCTAAGGGACCAAACTGCTGAGATCATGGGTCCCTGGACTTACACACTACTTAAACTAACTTAAATTAACCTATGCTAAGAACAACACACACACACACATGCCCACGGGAGGACTCGAAACTCTGGTGGGAGGGACCGCGCAGTTTTAGGTGGACTTGTAGCAAACTACGGATCTTTTGTTACTGCACGGCCACTCCATGCGGGTTACTTCTATTGCTTTAAAACTGAACAGTGGGACTTGGCTAGAACTGTGTTCCCTATACACTACAATAATTTAAAAGATAATGTAAGTATATTATTCCTAGCAGCCTTATGTGATTATGATCACTTATTTTTAAAAATTGGTTATTTCAAAGAGTAAATCAACATCTAATTCTATTCAGCAAAACATATGTCATTATGAAGATGAAGAGATTTTGGGACAGCATTAAAAAAAGAAGCAGTAGAAATAAAAGTTCTGAAAACACCATCAATAAGGATAGTGGTTTGCAGCTCAGCACAGCCTGGGATCCGGATATCGTGAAGTTGAAGCAGGCATGACAGACGCAGCATGAAAACATTAGCAAGGAAGAGAGCACCAATGATGCCAGAGTCAGCAGCCAGATACATACTATAATTACCAAGTTTTAGGTGGACTTGTAGCAAACTATGGATCTTTTGTTACTGCCTATGACTCCTGACACAAAAACAGACTTTCGATAATTTAACAGCATGATTATTCAAAATGAGCAATGACTGTCGCAGGCTGAAGAAACAGTGAGGCCCTGGCGACACGGCAGTCATTCACCAATTGACAATGGCCAAGGAGGGCTTCGTCAAAAGTTCATGGGAATTTAACCAGTTGACTGGGCTGGAACCCCAGAAGGTTTTATTAAGTAGATATGTTACTCCTATGATGTACGGATCACCTGGTAATGCATTCTAAGGATACAAAAACCACTTGTGACCTTCCAATAAAGGGCTTTAACATCCTGAGCGGAAGACTTTTTATTCAACATGCAGAGTTTTGGCTGTGGTTGCCCTCATTTCAAAGTTATGTTTAATAACTTGACAATAGCCTGTCCAACAGGTTATGTGCCCAGTAAAATGTTTTACTAACTGGGGTAATATTTTATTTTCTCCACATTCATTAGCCTAATGTTTTAAGAGAGCTCAATTATTACAGCAAAAGTTTTCCCTTGGAAGTGGAAAAGTAAAATATGGATCAAACAAAGTTTTTCAGTCTCCAGAAATTTGATGCAGCTAATTTTCAGTTATAGAAATATCGAATGGAAAGCACAGATACACAGAAATTGTGGACTAAGCTTAATACATAAGAAATGTTTTTTTATCTTGTCTGGTATGGAATTTGACCAGTGGCAAACTGGTATATTGTGTGCTATAGCAAGTGATATGTGGAATCGTCTTAAGATAATTCATGAATGGTGATCTGCAGTAAATAAAACGACACTAAAAAAATGCCACACAGTGAAACTAATGGGCAACATATTATGTGTGAATCAATTCATATTCTTTTAGCTTTGGCTGGATTGCATGGTATGAACATGAAGCAATTTTTTGTGGAAACTGCCTTTCTGAACAGTTATTTGCAAGAAGATTTTTCACATCCTGAAGGTTTTATTAACGATAATGCAACCTTAGTCTGCAAATTAAAGAAAAACCTTTATGGACTGGAGCAGTCTCTAACATGTATGGCTGGATCAATTACCCGGACACTTCCTAGGCAAAAATGTGTTGACAGATCTAAAATGGAAGCAGATTATGTTGCATCATCTGACACAGTTGTTGAAATAATGAGGATTTCCACATTCTTGCAGGAGCTCAGTGTCTATATGGAACAACCAATTTAATTCTTTGTGGACAACCAGACAGCACTGCGAATGTAAAAAGCTAATGATCATCACAAAAAGACTAAACAAATATTCAGAAAGTTTTATTATATTAGTCAAAAGATAAATGAACATTGTATCCTTGTACCCTAAATCAAATCTGGTCAGTTGGCAGACACATTTACCAAAATACTGACCAGAGAAAAGTTCCAAACTAATTGTAAATCATTATCAATTCTGTCTTTAAAATCAGAAAACAAGAACGGTATCTTGTGATATCTGTGTGCGAGTGGACAATATCTTACTAGAGCATCTAGCAGTAGCATTGACTTATCCACTCGCGCGTACACACACACACACACACACACACACACACACACAAGAGAAAGAAAACTTTTTAGCTTTCAGAATAAATCCTTTGTCAAGCTAGAGTATAAATACACACTCAAAACACACACATAGACACACACTTGTGCCAGCTGGCTGTGCAAAAAGCAACTGACACTAAGGCCAATACCAGCAAAATGCAACATCTGGCCTTGTGTGTTATGGTCTTGGCATAACATAAGCTCACCAGAAATTGTAAACGTTTACAGTTAAATGGATAATTATCGAAAATAAGTGGGCTTCTGGGTATAAAAATACGTTCACCTGCACAAAATTTCTGCTTCTTTCATTTGCAGAGAAGTAAATTAAAGGCTGATTTCTCAAGAATGAGATAATGCATGATGTTGTCGGTCAGAGTCATGTCACACTTCGTTTCCAGAGTGAGTTAAAGCCTTATGTTCTCAAGCCACAACAAGTCTCACATCACTATCTTCATTGGATTCTTGAGATAATACAGTTATCAGGTTTTTAACTGTTCTGGTATATTCAATAAAGACTCGACCATTTTTAGGCACTTTATTCATCAATGAAACAAAATCAAAAAGTAAATGAGTAGGCACCCAAATTACAGAGCAAACTTAATAAATACAGTTTTCCTAGCAAATAATATAAATAATACCTATTGAAAGATGCAAAGCAAGGTCATTAAGTTTTTAATACACAAAGCATAATCAGTTAATCTGTGTACCATAGCCAAGTAGATTAGCTGCTACTTTGTATTTGTAAAGGTAAGTTGCGGTGTTCAATTCTATCACTGACATAAATTCCCAGAAATACATCTCTCACTGAGTTAAAAAAAAAAAGAAAACTAACAGCACCATGTAACCGTTCTTTGATGTACTACGCCATGACAAACATCTGAACTACTAAGCTGAGCAGAGGAGTTTAGATACAACTTTGAATTATGATACCCTTTTTCTGAGATCCAATTTCAATAAAATAAAGCTTATATGCTGCACCAAGCTATGGAGTTACCTCTGAAAACCCCATGAAAATTTGTCTAGTAGTTTTGAAGATTATCATGTACAAAAAATACTGATGGTTTCACAGTTTTATTATTAGAATAGATAAAACTTTTTTATCCCAAGCTGTAATAACTTTATTACAGTCTGTCCAACACAAATTAATTGAATATTCCTCATGCTGTGCTCTTTACATTTGCTTTGGATTTGTTTAGCCTTAATTTGATACAAGGATTACACTTTATTTAAATCTGCAGTGAAGCTTTCTTTGCTTTTGTAGCAAAGTTTTAACATTACAGTTTAAACGATCTTTCTCATCCGATCCTTTTTATGCAGTGTCTTGCCTTTTCTGACATACAGCCTAGACTCAGTGACATTAGTCTGCCACCTCTTAGGGTCCCTAAAAAGAGCTCATTATGGTAATAAATTTAAGGATGCAGCAATTCTGCACACATTTGTTCACCAAGGAGTGAGGAAAAGAAGTAGTAACTTTTTAGCACAAGGGAATCTGTGCTGTTCTAGAAAGGCAGATAAAAATAGTCTAGAAAGACGAAGATCACGATTAAAACCTAAAATTATTATTAATTTAAGTTATCAGTTCATGTTCTGAAATTTCACTTCTTTTGTTTCCTTCTTAGAAGTTAAGTACAAATTATGAGTCAATATTTTCTGACCAACTTTCATGCAACATACAAATACAGGAATGTTTCACAACTCACACCATCACACTTTTTCACTTACCAGAGATGTTTCAAAAATTTGCTTCACTTGAATGATATTTGTAATGTTCCAGGTGTATTTTGTAAATGTCCCTATTGGCACTGAATGTCTTCTGATGAATGCTGTGGTAGAATTTGGTAGCCTCTTTTTTCTACTACCACATGAAATACGTTCACGAAGGCAATCAAAGAAATTCTAAAACAAATTGATAAACAACAGTAAGCAAGGACTGTTTAATTCCAGTAAAGGTCATATACAGAAATATTTGAGAAGAAATAAATGTAAAAATTTTCTTACTGTACACCAAGAAGCAGCTGCTTGTTATTGAAAATTGCTTAAGAGTCCAGGCACATCTGATACTTTGACATTCTATCAACTATGAGGTCATTAAAGATGGCACTTAGGCTTCGAAAAGAAAATAAAAAAGGGGGGGGGGAGGAGGAAATCTTTTGTATCTTTTTCCAAGGAACCATACTGACATTTGCCTCTAGTAATTTAAGGAAGCCACTGGAAAACTAAATTTGGGTGGCCAGATGGCGATTTGAACCCTGATTACCATCTGTCCCGTTGAACATGAGTTCAATGCGTTAACCACTGTGTCACCTTCCTCAGTAGTATTATTTTTAGGGTAGAGGGGAAAAAAGGGTGACAGTGAATGAAATGATTGGCGAAGGTAGTGACTTGGAACTGGATTCAGAACTTAAAAATAAATAAACAGAAGTAAGATGTAATACACCAAAAGGAGAACCAGCTACCAGTGTTCAGTTAAGAGTAGATCAGTCATTTCTAAATGAAATTGGAGGTACAGTATCTAATTTCAAATGAGGTACAGAGACATGTTCTTGCCATTTGGCAAACTGAAACATCAACTGGCAGAACAAATGGAAACAGAATAAATGAGAAATGAAAGCAAAAACATTAAGCTATTTAACTGCACATGTTACACAGGACAAGGGATCTGATGATGGTTTCAAAGAAAAGTGAGACCAGTTTTAATAAGTAAAAAGAAATTCTGCGATCCATACTACGAAAAACTGTCATGAAACAGATTGGAATGTAACAAAGTATGTCATTCTATAAACATTATAAAAAAACTTAGGGCTGATGATGGTGGAGGAGGAGGAGGAGGAGGAGGAGGGGAGGAGGAAGAGAGGAAGGAGAAAGAAGGAAACACGAATATGGATTGATTAAGTTTGAACAACAGAATATAATTAAATAACAAAAAGACATAATACACTTAAATCAGCTAAATTAAGAAAAGGGGAAGTTAGAGATGCACTCAGAGACTGAGTTATTAAAGCAGTGAGACAACAGAATACAATATAGAATATATATGGGAAGGGGAGGCGAATGGAAATTTGTAAAATTTTAAATAAGCATGAAACCAGGTCTCTTAATTAGTAACAAATATTTCTCCCTTCAGAGCAAGAGAACAAAAAGTAAAACTGATGTACACTGTTAAAGGGTTGAAGGAGAAGGAGATTCTTCACTTAATGACACAGATGGACAAATGAAATTAAAATACAGTAGGCTCCAACATAAATACTAACTCACTCTGGTGCAAGATAAGCTTGCTTACCATTGGTTTGTATGAACAACTACAGAAAGATCTCAGATGAAGAAAGAGTCGATAATGTGTGTTTAAATGGGAGGGACTAACACCTCTAGTTCCAATACACTGTTTTTATTTGTTTATGCCTCTGCATTGACTAATCAAGCACTTTTCACTTTTCCTTCTTCTCTCATTGGCATTGGCACCATTAGAGATGAGGCAGTAGCTTGGGATGAACACGAACAACGAAGAAATTTAACTATTGTTTTTTTTTTAATGCTCTATCCTACTATTGATCTTAGTTATTGCGGGAAAGTACAGTAAACTTAAATCAGGAGGTCCTGACTGGTATTTGAACTCTGCTGTTCTGTATTGACTAATCAAGCACTTTTCACTTTTCCTTTTTCTCTTATTGGCATTGGCCTCATTAGACATGGAGCCCAATACTGATCCTGGTTATTGCGGGAAAGTACAGTAAACTTAAAACAGTATGTCCTGACTGGTATTTGAACCCTGCTGCTCAAGAATTCAAGTCCCATACTTTGTCATTGTGTCTCCTCACTCAATTATATTGCAAGAGGTGGTTCAAAATCAATAGTAAGACGTGAATATAACAGTGACAGTATCAGCTGATAGGACTTGAGGAAATATTAAAGACAAATAACTTAGTCCAAGATCTTCCAATGCTTTCCTATCAGGTACAAGTGCCTCCAGGTGCCCATCAGCTTGCCCATAAGCATGCACAGGTGTGTGTACACTATCCACCACGCAGCCATATTGCTGACATTCTGTGCATGGGTGAGCCACTTGGCCACCCCTCCCCATGCGCACTAGGCCAGTGCAGTCAATCACATACGCTACGGCCCAATTGCACAACTAGCTGCCATCAGGTGTTTGCCCTTCACGGCCCACATGAGCTCATGGGAACCTCGCTGTCTGCGGGCACAAACTCTTTGTCTTTAAATATGTCTGCTTGTTTCTGTATGTGTGGATGAATATGTGTGTGTGTGCGAGTGTATACCTGTCCTTTTTTCCCCCTAAGGTAAGTCTTTCCGCTCCCGGGATTGGAATGACTCCTTACCCTCACCCTTAAAACCCACTTCCTTCCATCTTTCCCTCTCCTTCCCTCTTTCCTGATGAGGCAACAGTTTGTTGCGAAAGCTTGAATTTTGTGTGTATGTTTGTGTTTGAAAGTAATACTTATATATCCAAAAACAAAGATGATGTGACTTACCAAACGAAAGTGCTGGCAGGTCGATAGACATACAAACAAACACAAACATACGCACAAAATTCAAGCTTTCGCAACTAATGGTTGCTTCATCAGGAAAGAGGGAAGGAGAGAGAAAGACGAAAGGATGTGGGTTTTAAGGGAGAGGGTAAGGAGTCATTCCAATCCCGGGAGCAGAAAGACTTACCTTAGGGGGAAAAACGGACTGGTATACACTCGCACACACACCCATATCCAACCGCACATACACAGACACAAGCAGATATTTGTAAAGGCAAAGAGTTTCGGCAGAGATGTCAGTCGAGGCATAAGTACAGAAGCAAAGATGTTGTTGAAAAACAGATGAGGTATGAGCGGCGGCAACTTGAAATTAGCGGAGGTTGAGGCCTGGCGGATAACGAGAAGAGAAGATATACTGAAGGGCAAGTTCCCATCTCCGGAGTTCTGACAGGTTGGTGTTAGTGGGAAGTATCCAGATAACCCGGACAGTGTAACACTGTGCCAAGATGTGCTGGCCGTGCACCAAGGCATGTTTAGCCACAGGGTGATCCTCATTACCAACAAACACTGTCTGCCTGTGTCCATTCATGCGAATGGACAGTTTGTTGCTGGTCATTCCCACATAGAAAGCTTCACAGTGTAGGCAGGTCAGTTGGTAAATCACGTGGGTGCTTTCACACATGGCTCTGCCTTTGATTGTGTACACCTTCCGGGTTACAGGACTGGAGTAGGTGGTGGTGGGAGGGTGCATGGGACAGGTTTTACACCGGAGCGGTTACAAGGGTAGGAGCCAGAGGCTAGGGAAGGTGGTTTGGAGATTTCATAGGGATGAACTAAGAGGTTACGAAGGTTAGGTGAACGGCAGAAAGACACTCTTGGTGGAGTGGGGAGGATTTCATGAAGGATGGATCTCATTTCAGGGCAGGATTTGAGGAAGTTGTATCCCTGCTGGAGAGCCACATTCAGAGTCTGATCCAATCCCGGAAAGTATCCTGTCACAAGTGGGGCACTTTTGTGGTTCTTCTGTGGCAGGTTCTCGGCTTGAGGGGATGAGGAAGTGGCTCTGGTTATTTGCTTCTGTACCAGGTCGAGAGGGTAGCTGCGGGATGCGAAAGCTGTTTTCAGACTGCTGGTGTAATGGTTCAGGGATTCCGGACTGGAGCAGATTCGTTTGCCACGAAGACCTAGGCTGTAGGGAAGGGACCGTTTGATGTGGAATGGGTGGCAGCTGCCATAATGGAGGTACTGTTGCCTGTTGGTGGGTTTGATGTGGACGGACGTGTGAAGCTGGCCATTGGACAGATGGAGGTCAACGTCAAGGAAAGTGGCATGGGATTTGCAGTAGGACCAGGTGAATCTGATGGAACCAAAGGAGTTGAGGTTGGAGAGCAAATTCTGGAGTTCTTCTTCACTGTGAGTCCAGATCATGAAGATGTCATCAATAAATCTGTACCAAACTTTGGGTTGGCAGGCCTGGGTAACCATGAAGGCTTCCTCTAAGCGACCCATGAATAGGTTGGCGTACGAGGGGGCCATCCTGGTACCCATGGCTGTTCCCTTTAATTGTTGGTATGTCTGGCCTTCAAAAGTGAAGAAGTTGTGGGTCAGGATGAAGCTGGCTAAGGTAATGACAAAAGAGGTTTTAGGGAGGGTGGCAGGTGATCGGCGTGAAAGGAAGCGCTCCATTGCAGCGAGGCCCTGGACGTGTGGAATATTTGTGTATAAGGAAGTGGCATCAATGGCTGGCTCTGAGCACTACGGGACTCAACTGCTGTGGTCATCAGTCCCCTAGAACTTAGAACTACTTAAACCTAACTAACCTAAGGACATCACACACACCCATGCCCGAGGCAGAATTCAAACCTGCGACCGCTGCAGCAGCGCGGCTCCGGACTGGTGCGCCTAGAACCGCATGACCACCGCGGCTGGCTGGCATCAATGGTTACAAGGATGGTTTCCAAGGGTAACAGATTGGGTAAGGATTCCAGGCGTTCGAGTAAGTGGTTGGTGTCTTTGATGAAGGATGGGAGACTGCATGTAATGGGTTGAAGGTGTTGATCTATGTAGGCAGAGATACGTTCTGTGGGGGCTTGGTAACCAGCTACAATAGGGCGGCCGGGGTGATTGGGTTTGTGAATTTTAGGAAGAAGGTAGGGGTGCGGGGTGTCAGTGGAGTCAGGAGGTTGATGGAGTCAGGTGAAAGGTTTTGTAGGGGGCCTAAGGTTCTGAGGATTCCTTGAAGCTCCACCTGGACATCATGAATGGGATTACCTTGGCAAACTTTGTATTTGGTGTTGTCTGAAAGCTGACGCAGTCCCTCAGCCACATACTCTCGACGATCAAGTACCATGGTCGTGGAACCCTTGTCCGCCGGAAGAATGACGATGGATCGGTCAGCCTTCAGATCACGGATAGCCTGGGCTTCAGCAGTGGTGATGTTGGGCGTAGGATTAAGGTTTTTTAAGAAGGATTGAGAGGCAAGGCTGGAAGTCAGAAATTCCTGGAAGGTTTGGAGAGGGTGATTTTGAGGAAGAGGAGGTGGGTCCCGCTGTGACGGAGGACGGAACTGTTCCAGGCAGGGTTCAATTTGGATAGTGTCTTGGGGATCTGGATCATTAGGAGTAGGATTAGGATCATTTTCTCTGTGGCAAAGTGATATTTCCAGCAGAGAGTATGATTGTAGAACAGTAAATCTTTGACAAGGGCTGTTTGGTTGAATCTGGGAGTGGGGCTGAAGGTGAGGCCTTTGGATAGGACAGAGGTTTCAGATTGGGAGAGAGGTTTGGAGGAAAGGTTAACTACTGCATTAGGGTGTTGTGGTTCCAGATTGTGTTGATTGGAATTTTGAGGTTTTGGAGGGAGTGGAGCTGGAAGTGGGAGACTGAGTAGATGGGAGAGACTGGATCTGTGTGCAATGAGAGGAGGTTGAGGTTTGTTGGAAAGGTTGTGAAGGGTGAGTGAGTTGCCTTCCCAGAGGTGGGAAACCAGGAGATTGGATAGTTTTTTGAGGTGGAGGGTGTCATGCTGTTCTAATTTGCGGTTGGCCTGTAGGAGGATGCTCTGAACAGCCGGTGTGGATGTGGGAGAGGAAAGACTGAGGACTTTTATTAAGGATAGGAGTTGAGGGGTGTGTTCATTGGCTGAGTTGATGTGTAGGTAAAGGATTAGGTGGGTGAGGGCAATGGATTGTTCAGTTTGGAATTGGTATAGGGACTGATGGAAAGATGGGTTGCAGCCGGAGATGGGAACTTTAAGTGTGAGGTCTTTGGGGGTAATGCCAAATGTCAGACAAGCCTGAGAAAATAAAATATGGGAGCGTAACCTGGCTAGGGCGAAGGCATGTTTGCGGAGGGAATGTAAATAAAACTTAATGGGGTCGTTGTGGGGGGTGTTGTGAGGGTGACATGGTATTAGAAGGTGGAAAGTGTAACATGAGGCTAAAATGAAAATAAAAATATATGGGGAGAGATAAAGGTGAACTAGAAAGCAACTGGAGATCTGGTGTGAAAAAAGGCGAAAAAGTGTTGGTTAAAGCTGGGCTATGTTGATCCTGTGGTGAACTTGGGTTGGTAGACAACGATGTGCACAAAGGTTAGGTGGTTGTGTTGCCGCCAAAACACGTTAAAGGGTGGAGAAATTCAGAAAAATTTCGAAAAAACTGCGTGTAAATGTATTAAAAGGAGTGGTTTTGTGGTGGCAGATTATGAAAATGAGGCTAACAATTGTCTGACAAAGAAATAATGACGTTAAAACCTGTGGAAAGCGGCTAAAAATGATCAGTGATGTTGGAAAAACAGAAATGGAAATAAAGCGAAAGTTATTAGAACCAGCCGAAATGGTTGTTTAATAGTTGAAAGGAACTGTTTGTGAACTAGAAGCGGTGGATTTTATAGCAGCAGTAGTGTTGAAAGCGAAAAAAATTTTTTTTTTTTTTTGGTTATGGTTTGGAAGTGGGTTACGTATTATTGAGTATATATAGGCGGGATAAAATTGTATAGTAGATTACGGTAGAATGGAGAAGGTGAATACAAAGTGAAACTAGTGGCAAAAACAGAGAGAGAAAATAAGACAAAAGAAAAGATATCGAAATGCAACAGTGACAATAACAAACGTAATTGTTGGGTTCAAATTAATGATATGGATATAATAGAGGGAAACATTCCACGTGGGAAAAATATATCTAAAAACAAAGATGATGTGACTTACCAAACGAAAGTGCTGGCAGGTCGATAGACATACAAACAAACTCAAACATGCACACAAAATTCAAGCTTTCGCAACCAACGGTTGCTTCGTCAGGAAAGAGGGAAGGAGAGGGAAAGACGAAAGGATGTGGGTTTTAAGGGATAGGGTAAGGAGTCATTCCAATCCTGGAAGTGGAAAGACTTACCTTAGGAGGAAAAAAGGACAGGTATACACACGCACACACACCCATGTCCAACCGCACATACACAGACACAAGCAGACATTTGTAAAGGCAAAGAGTTTCGGCAGAGATGTCTGTCGTGGCATAAGTACAAAGGCAAAGATGTTGTTGAAAGACAGGTGAGGTATGAGCCACGGCAACTTGAAATTAGCAGAGGTTGAGGCCTGGCGGATAACGAGAAGAGAAGATATACTGAAGGGCAAGTTCCCATCTCCGGAGTTCTGACAGGTTGGTGTTCGTGGGAAGTATCCAGATAACCCGGACGGTGTAACACTGTGCCAAGATGTGCTGGCCGTGCACCAAGGCATGTTTAGCCACAGGGTGATCCTCATTACCAACAAACACTGTCTGCCTGTGTCCATTCATGCGAATGGACAGTTTGTTGCTGGTCATTCCCACATAGAAAGCTTCACAGTGTAGGCAGGTCAGTTGGTAAATCACGTGGGTGCTTTCACACGTGGCTCTGCCTTTGATTGTGTACACCTTCCGGGTTACAGGACTGGAGTAGGTGGTGGTGGGAGGGTGCATGGGACAGGTTTTACATTGGGGGTGGTTACAAGGGTAGGAGCCAGAGGGTAGGGAAGGTGGTTTGGGGATTTCATAGGGATGAACTAAGAGGTTACGAGGGTTAGGTGGATGGCGGAAAGACACTCTTGGTGGAATGGGGAGGATTTCATGAAGGATGGATCTCATTTCAGGGCAGGATTTGAGGAAGTCGTATCCCTGCTGGAGAGCCACATTCAGAGTCTGATCTAGTCCCGGAAAGTATCCTGTCGCAAGTGGGGCACTTTTGTCGTTCTTCTGTGGGAGGTTCTCGGCTTGAGGGGATGAGGAAGTGGCTCTGGTTATTTGCTTCTGTACCAGGTCGGGAGGGTAGTTGCTGGATGTGAAAGCTGTTTCAGATTGTTGGTGTAATGTTTCAGGGATTCCGGACTGGAGCAGATTCGTTTGCCACGAAGACCTAGGCTGTAGGGAAGGGACCGTTTGATGTGGAATGGGTGGCAGCTGTCATAATGGAGGTACTGTTGCTTGTTGGTGGGTTTTATGTGGACGGACGTGTGAAGCTGGCCATTGGACAGATGGAGGTCAACCTCAAGGAAAGTGGCATGGGATTTGGAGTAGGATCAGGTGAATCTGATGGAACCAAAGGAGTTGAGGTTGGAGAGCAAATTCTGGAGTTCTTCTTCACTGTGAGTCCACATCATGAAGATGTCATCAATAAATCTGCACCAAACTTTGGGTTGGCAGGCCTGGGTAACCAAGAAGGCTTCCTCTAAGCGACCCATGAATAGGTTGGCGTATGAGGGGGCCATCCTGGTACCCATGGCTGTTCCCTTTAATTGTTGGTATGTCTGGCCTTCAAAAATGAAGAAGTTGTGGGCCTGGATGAAGCTGGCTAAGGTAATGAGGAATGTACTATCTTCCTATGTTGAATTTGCTCATATTTTGGTTTTCACGTTTTAATTTAATATGATTTAGTAAGTCCTGCAATGGTCTTTCTGGCAGCATTGAAGCATTTGCCTTAAACAGTCTAGGAAAACTATGGGCAATCTATATGGGATAGCTGGATGAGAATTTGATTCTCTTTCCTTTTGAATGAGATCCTAGTGCCTTAATCACTCTGGCATCTCACTAACGTTATTCACACAATACTTTGGGAACAGGCTAATTAGGTTTTATATCCTGTCAATGATGAAATAATTAAGAGACACAAAGCAATTTCCAACTGGAAAAGCAAGGGATAGGAAAATAGTCAAAGCCCTCTCAAAGAAACGATTCCAATATACGTAATGTGAGACAAGTATGCTAAACACCACACCACGTTGATCAGTTCAAGGTTTCAGAATGGAGTGAAATGAGACAGTGAGTCATCGTCTCTGCTCCTACAGTTTTCCTCTTGACGGTGAGCAACAATCTCCACCAGATGAAGCCATTCATGTATATGCAAGGGTTTCTTATATTTTTTACTTAAGATACATAATGTTTACACTACTGCATAGTGTGACATGCTGCTAAATGGTCAGAAGGCTAAAGTCTTGGCTTTTGTATGCATATATTTTCTTTCCACATGGCGTTCCATTGCATATGCCGGTACTAAATATTTTAACAGGTTTAGTTGTTTTTTCCTTTTGTCCTTCCTTGCACACTATAAAAATGTTTACTATAGACATTTCAAGCAGCCAGAAAAATAGTTTCCATCACAGGTGCAGTGACTTTCTGACAATGCCACACGCAGCTCTGCCCAAAACACCCATTCTTTTTGTATATGTTGTGATTACTGTAGGTGTTTCAGTCGTTACATGTCCACACCATTTCCTCTGCTACACCTGTTCCTGGATAACACTGCACCATGTGCTTAACATCAGTATCTGTACCTCATCCTGCCATGCTTGTATCTGTACTACCATATATATGTGAATAATCTATGCAGTTGAATAACCCTTGCATCCCAATTTTAAGGAAAAATACTGGCTTTAATTTGTATTTTATTTGTAAAAAAATATTCTAATGTAATGGTCCTATTCATCATCCCCAGCAAAAGAATCACTGTTGTCATCACCATCTTGCCATACATCGTTGTCCTTGGTTCTGTCCAGTGAGTTCATGATACCACATTTTTTGAAGAATTTATCGACTAGTGGTTGTAGAATTAGATCCCATGCACATTTCACCTACTCACAAATCTAGAACATTTGGTGCCAACTTGTGGTTTTCATCGGCTATCCATTGCACATGTTGCTGTTTAAATACAGCTTTGAATGGTTGATCTACACACTCATCTATTGGTTGCAGGTCAGAAGTTAGGCCTCCAGCAATAATGACCAAGCCAGTTTTCCTTGCACTTCCTCAGCTGTGTGTCCACGGAAGTTGTGCAGGAGCAATATGTTACTTAAATTCAGTAACGCACCAGGCTGATATTGCCAAACATGCATAATCCAGTCAACCACAAGATCATTGTCCATCCACCATTTCAGATTTGCTCGCACTAATATGCCTTTCAGTGATGTTTTTGGAATAGCTTTCCTTTTTAAATATCACGTACGGTGATAGTTTTTGTCCATCGCCAGTTACACACACCACTCCACAGCTTTGCTTCTCATTGTCAGCAGTTCATATCGCGATGCTGGATTCCCCTTTCCTGTTCATGGTGTTGTCAACCATCATCTCAAAAAAGACTGGCATTTACTCTTGTTACCAATTTGGGGTAATATATAGGAATGTCTTTGGTGGAAATTTGTCATGTAGCAATGAAAATGCATTACCTTTTGCTCGTAATCTCCTGGAAGCCATAGAGTACTGATAGTTTTCCTTCAGAAGCCCAATCCATTTCGACTGAAAGATCTTAACCCTTTAACGGCTCTGGACGTGTTAACGTGCGTGCTTTGCACCTGTCCCTGTGTGTTCTGAAAGTGTTTATGCGTAGACATGTTCAGAGTACCAGATAGAGGGACCGGTGGCGCGCGTGAACACGTTCAGAGCACACAGGGACTGGTACAAAGGCACGTGCGTTAACGCGTCCAGAGCAGTTAAAGGGTTAATAGCCAGCCCCTGCTAGCTTTGAAACTGGTGATGCTTAGTTCTTTGGTTAAAGCCAATGGGATGAGTTGACACATTTCACAAGTTATCATTCATCCATACCGTCACTTCTCGTCTACATAATCATAGGGTCTTTTTTCGAGATCTGGGTACTTCACTTTCTGGCTCCGAAATACCCAGTGATTACCATTCGTTTCTTGAAGCCACTTTTTGTTTTTCCACCAGTAATGAATACAACCCTCACTCACATGATGAGTGATAAGAACTTGCCACCATACTTAGCAATTTTGTATGTGGTTAATACTTAAATTCTAACATGTTACTGATGCGTTACAGACTGAGGTCACAATAATGTTACACTACAACATGATCTATTGTTGTAGGCAGAGCTGTACCAACGTTATTAAAATCAATCTGCATAACCCAGTTTTTTGTCCTGAAATTGCATGGATTATTCGCGTTATAAGGTATATCATTTTCAAGGATACCATGTGCATAATTTTATTTCGCTATTGTTTTATTTCATATCTTCTCTGGTATGCCAGCCCTACTTCTTTGTACAGTTCTTATCAAGCAGATCCTTTTCTTCTGCAATTCCTCTTCCAAAATGATACTTGTGTAAAAACAATCTGCACATGTATGGAAACATATGCCATAAGAATTCTGCAACATTTCTTCAAACATATGGTGTATGATTTGTGTCATGAATGGAAACTCTGGTTTTTGTGATTGAACATTTGGACGATGATGTGTTGTATGAAAAGTACTGCGCTAATCATTTAAAGTGAGATCAGAAGGCAGTGTAATATCTTTCAACAATTTTCTGTTCAAGTATAGCACAAAATTTTGTTCTTCGGTCACATGACTGTCAGTATCTAATGGCAGGTTCACGTACAATATTCAAAGGCTGTGTATGGTTCTAGGACATGAAAAGAGATGAGTAATCCAGTTAAAAATTCGAAAAGTACTATTTCACAATGGACTTTGGATTTATAGCCATTTTGAGAACCAGTCCCAGAAATGTATTCAGTTCCTTTATAATCATGTTTCGTCTGTCAATATACACAGAATATTTCTTTAATAAACAATCAGCGAACTTTTATGAAGCATATCAGTTGATTTGTTTTGTCATTTTCTGCAGAAATTGCCATAAAAGCAAATGTGAAAACTGCAATGGTGTTTTCTATTATGGGGTACTAATTAATGTGAGTGTTATTTCTTTGAACAGTAAATTTTGACGCTGTAATGATATTCTCACTGCCACACATTTTTTTCGAACCACCTGTACCCTGTTAGTCATAATTTTCTTCATTGCTTTTACAACTCAAGTCATGGTTTACCATTATCACTTATTCCAATGTTAATTTCTTCACTCTGGATCACTTATTCATAGGTTGACTCATCACTTGCACTTTTTCTGTCATTATGGAGCCTGCCCTGATGGATGGGTGATCTCAAAACACTGCCACATAGTAATAAAATTTCTCTCTCTCTCTCTCTCTCTCTCTCTCTCTCTCTGTGTGTGTGTGTGTGTGTGTGTGTGTGTGTGTCACATAGTGGTATTACTGTTAACAGTGGTGAAAGAAAGGTCCATAAGGTGACTCAACAACCCTGAGGTGCCCGTTCCATGTAACAAAGATTTTAGCTGTGTAAGTTCCAGGGTGAAACAGAATGGGCCATATGACTGGAAAATCATGATGTGTTACTGGGTGAGATGGTAGTAAGTTCCTATGGGACCAAACTGCTGAGGTCATCGGTCCCTAGGCTTACACACTACTTAATCTAACTTAAACTAACTTATGCAAATGACAACATCGACACCCATGCCCGAGGGAGGACTCGAACCACCAACAGGGGAAGCCGCACGAACCATGGCAAGGCACATCAGACAGCACGGCTACCCTGTGCAGCACTGGGTGGGATGTGTATGATCACAAAGGGTTAAAACACCGGAGTCACATTGAGGAGCAGTTCAGTTCAGATCTAGATAGTGATGTTTTGTGATTTTTGAAAGTTATTTAAGGTAGATGTTGGAATAGTTCCTTTGATAAAACAACAGCTGCTTCATTTAATGACATGTTGATCGAACACTGAACTCCTAACCTTCCTTCTTTTTCTTTTGAAAGTTAAGGAATTAGGAATTTGGGCATGTTATTTACTTGTAGCCCTAGTAACAAATAGTTGTTAACAAAATTTATTTATGAAAAATACTTGCCTGTGGTATATGAAAAACAAGTGGATCTGGTCTTCCATCAAATTGGAAATGCATTGTTTGATTTATCCTTTCTGTCACTGATGCCAACCATTGAGTGAATGAGAAGCTTGTCGTCGTTTCATCAATATGATCTGTAACACAACAAGAGCCCCAACAAAATGATAACAAAATCAACATGTTCAAATTTGTCTTTCATGACTAACTAGTTCTTCAAAGACATTATTCAGTCAATGATTTGCTATTTTATGTCAGCACTTTATATCTTGTCCTGTAGCCTGGCCTAAAGTGCAGTTAGGACACAAAATATCAATTCATTAGATGACTCACCTGGTAAATCTGTGTGCCTTTCATGGGCGTCAGTTTACCAAATGAGTTGTCTTAAAATATCTCACAGCTTCTACCTGCCTGCTTTTCACATGCAGTTCCTAAATTCAAATCATTACTCATTTCTGAGACTTTCTGAAACAAATTGCGCCTGGGCACCAGTAAACCAGGCCTATCACCAGTATACAAACAAGCAACAGTATAGTAATACTGTAGAAAGTCTTGCATATAGCTAAGTGCAACTGAAGATGTCCTCAATGGAAAAAAAAAATGTATTCATCAAATCAAGGGCACCTGTACAATAGTTTGTAGTGTGGCTGAGGGTGGGGGGAGGGAGGGGGATCAGGGCTAGACCAAGAGGTATGGAGTATTTTTAATACTTGGGAAGATGAATGGCAACTTGTAAGTAGACATAAAGCAGTTCCAGTTGTGACCCTATTCAAATTCTGTGTAATACAAACTTCTAAATAAAATTCTTGAAAGAAAAACACATGACTACCCTAAGAAGTGGGGTCTGGGGGGCTACGCATGCATGCATGCATGCATGCACACACACACACACACACACACACACACACACACACACACACACACCACTAAATTTGGCTTCAGAAGATATGTAAAAGACAGCCTAGGATGAAGGGCATTGAAGGTCATTAATGGTGGGGATGGGAAGGTGGTACAAAGTAGTATAAGAAAACAACAAGGGAACTAGGAGGAAGGGAAAGAGAAACAGGAGGTGGAGGAAAGATAAGTGGTGGTTGGGGAAAAGAGAATTAGTAAATAGGGAGATGAACAATGGCAGAGGGGAAGAAGAGCAAGGATACAGAGGAGCAAAGAAAAACCAGTGACAAGCAGGGAAAGAAGGTCAATGAGAGAGATGAGCTGAAGACAACTGCGAGAGAGGACAAATAAGGTATGGGACACAGCAGGAGAAAAACAATGGGAGGGGGAGGGGTACTATATCAGCATAGACAGAGGGATTAGTAATCACGATATCACCACAACGACAATGGTTGCTCAAGATAATAAATCCACTAAGATGGATAGGAGAGTATGTTTTATGGTGGAAAGAGTACATTAGGAGTTTCTTGCATCCTGTTTAGAGAATGAATGTACATATGTACGTAATGTTTCTAGCATTTGTAGACTTAGAGAAAGCTTTTGACAATGTTGACTGGAATACTCTCTTTCACATTCTAAAGGTGGCAGGGGTAAAATACAGGGAGCGAAAGGCTATTTACAATTTGTACAGAAACCAGATGGCAGTTATAAGAGTCGAGGGACATGAAAGGGAAGCAGTGGTTGGGAAGGGAGTAAGACAGGGTTGTAGCCTCTCCCCGATGTTGTTCAATCTGTATATTGAGCAAGCAGTAAAGGAAACAAAAGAAAAATTCGGAGTAGGTATTAAAATCCATGGAGAAGAAATAAAATCGTTGAGGTTCGCCGATGACATTGTAATTCTGTCAGAGACAGCAAAGGACTTGGAAGAGCAGTTGAATGGAATGGACAGTGTCTTGAAAGGAGGATATAAGATGAACATCAACAAAAGCAAAACAAGGATAATGGAATGTAGTCTAATTAAGTCGGGTGATGCTGAGGGAATTAGATTAGGAAATGAGACACTTAAAGTAGTAAAGGAGTTTTGCTATTTGGGGAGCAAAATAACTGATGATGGTCGAAGTAGAGAGGATGTAAAATGTAGGCTGGCAATGGCAAGGAAAGCGTTTCTGAAGAAGAGAAATTTGTTAACATCCAGTATTGATTTAAGTGTCAGGAAGTCATTTCTGAAAGTATTCGTATGGAGTGTAGCCATGTATGGAAGTGAAACATGGACGATAAATAGTTTGGACAAGAAGAGAATAGAAGCTTTCGAAATGTGGTGCTACAGAAGAATGCTGAAGATTAGATGGGTAGATCACATAACTAATGAGGAAGTATTGAATAGGATTGGGGAGAAGAGAAGTTTGTGCCACAACTTGACCAGAAGAAGGGATCGGTTGGTAGGACATGTTCTGAGGCATCAAGGGATCACTAATTTAGTATTGGAGGGCAGCGTGGAGGGTAAAAATCGTAGAGGGAGACCAAGAGATCAATACACTAAGCAGATTCAGAAGGATGTAGGTTGCAGTAGGTACTGGGAGATGAAAAAGCTTGCACAGGATGGAGTAGCATGGAGAGCTGCATCAAACCAGTCTCAGGACTGAAGACCACAACAACAACAACATGTACGTAATTTAGTTCCCGTACAATGAACGTAGAGGAATTATGGGCAAAGTTTAAAAAGACTGTAATTTGCGCTCTGGAGAAGTATGTGTCGAGTAAGTGGATTAAAGATGGAAAAACTCACCCTGCTTCAGTAACAAAATTCAGAAAATGCTGAGGAGGCAGAGTATGTTACATTCTCAGTTTGACAAGGAATGTGGATATGTTAACAGGTAAATGTTGTTAGACATTTCTATGTCTATAAAAAGATCAAGGCACGAAGTATACAGCAACTTCCACTGTCATACTTTAGTGACATATATTGCCAAGAACCTGAGAAAATATTTGTCCTACATAAAATAACTAAGCGGGACCCAGGACGCTATCCAGTCACTCATCGACCTGTTTGGTGTTACAATATAAGACAGCAAAAGGAAGGTTACAATATAAGACAGCAAAAGGAAGGCTAAATTTCTAAGTTTCATGTTTAAGAAATCATTCACAAAGAAGTACCATCCAAACACACTGTTGTTTGATCATCACATACAGTCCTGTATGGAGGACATTACAACACTAGTCAACAGGCATTTTGCATCTGGGATGTGATGCATCAACTAGTATGTATTTTGGTGTGTAGAATCCGAATATACCTTTCAAAATGTTCTAGCATGCACCATTTTTGAGTTTTTAAAGGTTTTTTTATTTTTCATATTCATATTTCACTTTTTTCTGTTCTTCTGTTTTGATGTTTAATTGTTTGTTTTTGATTTGCACAGGAGAGCTAAAAGATCTACAAATTGTCAGTTGGCGTGGTAATCCAGTGCAGTGAAAGAGATCCTCAATGAGTGTTTCCTGTGAAAGATAGTGCAAACCTTTTGTGTTTAAAACTTACACTAAGAAAAATGGCAACTAATAAATCACACTGCTGTCTACACCACCCCGACAACTTTTGTTATGTGTGTGGGAATGTGGGAAATTCACTCCAAAAGTCCAAAGAAAATCAATCACTGATATGGTTAAGAAGTCATATAAATCATATTTTGATTTTCCTGTTGGTGTCAAGATAAAAATTTTGCACCTCATATTGCCTGCATAACCTATACTACAACCTTAACCGAGTGGTTGGAAGGAAAATGCTGAGCCATGCCATTCGCTGCTCCGATGTTGTGGTGTGAGTCTAATGACCATTATTCAGACTGTTACTACTGTCTTACAAATATTTCAGGACATTCAAGCAAAACTAGACATAAAATAAAATATCCAAATGTATCTTCAGTGCATTTGCCTGTGCCCCATGATGAGATGTTGCCTGTTCCTGTCGTTAACTTGAAAGCTACGGAACCAGACACCATGTCAAGTGAATCAGAAAGTATTGAGCATACAGAAGAGTACTGCCCTCAATATTATGACACTTCACCTCAGCTCTTTAATCAAAAGGAATTGAACGATTTGGTTAACAATCTAAAAATTTCGAAACAGCAAGCTGAACTCCTGGGGTCGAGACTGCAACTACGGAACCTTCTACCTCTAGGGACAAAACTTTCCTGTTTCAGATCAAGAGATACTTCCTTCGCTCAGTATTTCGATATGCAGAATTCAATGTGTGTATGTAGAGATGTCAATGGTCTGATGATGCAGCAAGGTGTACAACCTAATCCACAGGAGTGGCGACTATTTATTGTCTCCAGTAAAACCAGCTTGACAGCAGTACTACTGCATAATGGCAATGCATTTCCATTGGTAACTTTGACTTACGCAGCAGACATAAAAGAAACTTATGAAACCATGGCTTTGCTGCTAGAGGCAATCAAATATAAGGATAATGAATGGCAGCTTTGCTGTGATTTAAAAGCTGTTGCACCCCTTACAGGTTTACAGGTTGGATTCATGAAATACTGCTGCTTTTTGTGCCTTTGGGATGGCCGTGACACCAGGAACCACTATACAGTCAAGTAATGGCCTATAAGGAAACATAAATGTGAACAATACCCCATTGGTTGAGCACAATAAAATCATTTTTCCTCCCATTCACATCAAGTTGGGTCTTATCAAGAACTTTGTAAAAGCTCTGGATAAAGAAGGTGAGGCCTTCAATCACTTAAAAGAAACGATTCCCAAATTAAGTGAGGTAAAGCTGAAAGAGGGTATATTTGTTGGACGACAAATAAGAAAATTTCTGAGAGATCCAACCTTTGATACCAAACTCACAGATATCCAATTATCTGATATGGTCTTCTTTTAAAGAAATTGTGAAGGGTCTTTTTGGATAACAGAAAAGACAAAAACTATGTTACCATTGTGAATGATTTGTTGGACAACTATAAGAACATGGGAAGTAGAATGTCACTTAAAATTCACTTTTTACATTATCACCTTGATTTTTGCCAGAAAATTTGGGAGCCGTAAGCGATGAGCATGGTGAACGCTTTCACCAAGACATTCTTACCATGGAACACTGTTACCAAGGATTTTTCAAAAACCAAAGACGATTAAGGGTGAAAATATCTTCTGAACTAATTTGGACCTTTTATTGGCATCATGCCCATATATACATACAAAATAGTAGTGATTTCAAATGTTCTGAATGTGTATTTTTGTTTGACTTAATTGTATCAATTTTTGATATTACCATTTTTTATTTTGCTGTGTATCTAGGAAATGTGGTGTAATAGAGAAAAACCGATTTTACCAGTGTATTCAGCATCCCAAAATTAGGTAAATCCACCCATTTACAAACCAGATGCAGAAAAAAAGGTTAAATTTGTTAACTAGTGTAATAGGCATCCCTGGCACACAGAATTAACTGAAACAGTTGAAAACAAATAAAGTTGCTGTATCTTGGTGGAGTCCCAATTCAGTTTTACAGAGAGTAATCTATAGCATTGGCCTCTTACTTAGCTTTCTTCCATTAGGAATCTCTCACTTAGCAAGAAGTTCCAAGTGACTGAAAAAATGTGCAGTTGACTCTACACATGAGAAGGATAAAAGAATGGGTCCATAAAATTACAGATGAATATCCTAAACACAAGTCTGCTGCAATAAATCCTGAGCATATTCTACATATGAATATAATAAACTTCCTTGAGACAGAAAAGATTCTGTCTACAAATTACCAGGATTTAAAACTGAGTTTGCCTTTTTCTCACGTGATATCCTGTGAACCACAGATAACGGGCAACAGGCAGATTCCACAATCCTGGATCTACAGAAAGCTTTTCATATGATGCCCTACAGTAGACAGTTAACAAAGGTCCAAGAATACAGAATAGGTTTCCAGATATGTGAGAGGATCAAAGAGTTTTTAAGTGTACATAGTCCTCAACAGCAAGTGTTCATCAGAAACCTGGGTACTGTCGGGGTTGACACATAAGAGTGAACAGCAGTTTGCAACTGTTTGCTGATGATGCTGTAATATATGGGAAAGTATCAATATTAAGTGATTTATAATGACACAGGATGATTTAGACACAATTTCTATTTGGTGTAATGAATGGCAGCTTGCTCTAAATGTAGAAAAATGTAAGCCAATGCAAATGAATTGGAGGAAAAAATCATGTAATGTTTGAATACACTATTAATGGTGTTGTGATTGATACAGTCCCATTGATTGAATGTCTATGCATAATGTTGCAAACCAAATATGAAATGTAATGAGGATGTATAGATGGTAGTAGGGAAGGTGAATTGTCAATTTTGGTTTATTAGGAGAATTTAAGGAAAGTGGAGCTCATCTATAAAGGAGACCACTTATAGAAAACTTGCATGATCCATTCATGGAATCTCCACCACTCAGATTAAATGAATATCGAAGCTATTTACAGGCATACTGTTAGATTTATTACCAATAGGTTCAGTGAACACATGAGTATTATGGAGATGATTTGTGAACTCAAATGGGAATACCCAGAGATACTATTGAGAAAACTTAGAGGGGCAGAATTTGCAGCTTACTGAAGAATGATTCAACTGCAGCAAGTGTACACTTCGTGTAAGGAGTGCATAGACAAGAGAAACTGCAGGTCATATGGAGGCATATGGACACCCTCACTCTATTTGCAAGCAGAACAGGAAAGGAAGTAACTAGTAGTGGTACAAGATACCCTCTTCCATGCACCACAGGGTGGACAGTGTAGTATGTACTTAGACGTAGAAGTGGAATAGGGGAGAGGAATAAGAGCTCAGACAGAGCTCTACAGGGCATGTAACAGCATAGCTAAGTTCACGAGGGAGAGGGTAATAAGTGGTAGGAACTAGGAAATCAGTGGGAGAGAAGCAAGAAAAGACAAACAGCAACCAAGGAGAAAGAGCAAAATTTGAGATAGTAAATAAACCATGATAGGTAGTACGACATCAAAGAAAATGTGAAAAATATACAGAGAAACTTATAAATAATTAAATGGAAAAGAAAAGGGAGATGTACGAGATCAACATGAGAAAGGAGCGGAATAGAAGAAGGAAAGGAAGACGGGAATGCTGAAACAGGCAGAAAAGTGCAAAGGGGGTAGAACAGTTGGAGAACAGGTTCTGGTGGATATGATATACATTATGTGATCAGAAGTATTCAGACACCCCCAAAAACACACATTTTTCATATTAGGTGCATTGTGCTGCCACCTACTGTGAGGTATTCCATAACAGCAGCCGCAGTAGTCATTAGACATCGTGAGAGAGCAGAATGGGGGGGCTCCGTGGAACTCACGGACTTCAAACACAGTTAGGTAATTGGGTGTCACTTGTATCATACGTCTGTACATGAGATTTCCACACTCCTAAACATCCCTAGGTCCACTGTTTCCAATTTGACAGTGAAGTGGAAACATGAAGGGGCTCGTCCAGCACAAAAGTGTACAGGCCGACCTCTTCTGTTGACTGACAGTCAGCCGACAGCTGAAGAGGTGTTATGTGTAATAGGCAGATATCTATCCCTTCCATCACACAGGAATTCCGAACTGCATCAGGATTCACTGCAAGTAATAAGGCAGTTAGGTGGGAGGTGAGAAAACTTGGATTTCACAGTCAACTGGCTGCTTATAAGCCACACATCACGTTGGTTAATGCCAAATGATGCCTCGCTTGGTGTAAGGAGTGTAAACATTGGGTGACTGAACAGTGGAAAAGCATTGTGTGGAATGACAAATCATGGTATACAATGTGGCAATCTGATGGCAGGGTGTGGGTATGGCGAATGCCCGGTGAACTTCATCTGCCAGCGTATGTAGTGCCAACAGTAAAATTCGGAGGTGGTGGTGTTATGGTGTGGTCGTGTTTTTCATGGAGAGGGCTTGTACCCCTTGTTGTTTTGCGTGGCACTATCACAGCACAGGTCTCCATTGATGTTTTAAGCACCTTCTTGCTTCCCACTGTTAAAGAGTAATTTGGGGATGGCGTTTGCATCTTTCAACACGATCGAACACCTGTTCATAATGCATAGCCTGAGGCAGAGTGCTTACATGACAATAACATCCTTGTAATGGACTGGCCTGCACAAAGTCCTGACCTGAGTCCTATAGGACACCTTTGGGATGTTTTGGAATGCCTACTTCGTGCCAGACCTCACCGAATAACATTGATACCTATCCTCAGTGCAGCACTCCACGAAGAATGGGCTGCCATTGCCCAAGAAACCTTCCAGCACCTGATTGAACATATGCCTGTGAGAGTGAAACTGTCATCTAGGCTACAGGTGGGCCAACACCATATTGAATTCCAGCATTACCGATTGAGGGCGCCACGAACTTGTAAGTCATTTTCAGCCAGGTGTCTGGGTACTTTTGATCACATAGTGTAGATAATTGATATTATTATTATTATTACTATTATTATTATTATTATCATCATCACAAAAATGAAATTTGTCAATCACATCCAGAGGAAGATGGGCACCAGGGTACAGAAGTTGAAACTTAGTTTGAGAAACAAGAAACTTTCTGAAGATAAAACCAAAAAGGGAGAAGCTGCCAGACAAAATTATTGTCAAATTAGAATGGAATAACCATTATGAATAACACAGGTGATTTGTTCAGAATGACACAGAAATTATGGACTACATTCTTCCATAAACTGTCAACAAATGACAAACCCAAACATCAACTTTTCCCTCATGGCCCAGATTCATGGTGCAAGTATCACAATACTCAGTACTGAAGCACTTCATACAGCCACAAACATTCCACCCCAGCAGCAGTCATGCAAGATATAAAACCCATTTACAGAGACCTGACACATCCAGATTTATTGAAGTTTCTACATGAGCAGACTCAGAATCCAAATAAGCCTTTCAACAATCTCATAAGGACTCAGTACCAAAAAATGTTTTTGTTGGTAGGAAGACACTAAAATGGGGAGGGGGTTCTGTGATGCAGTTACTGCTTTTAATTACGACACACATTCATAGGATGATTGTGCTATGATGTATGGGAATTAATCCTGAAGTAAATCGGACTGTAGAACTTCAACAGATGGGCAAGATTTGCATTCAAAGCAAAGTATGCAGCAAAAATGGCTACTAAAGTGACCAGAAGGGAGAAAAAAATATAGTAATTTTTAGTCATTTCAAACTTTATTAACTGTTTCTGAAAATCTATATTTTCAGTTACATTTTTCCCTAAATCTCAGGAACCACTAGGAGTAGAGTATGCAAATTTTCAGAGAATTGCAACACACATGCACTGAGTCTACTCAAGTAAAATAAAATATAATGTTAAGTGTAATTAAAATTATTTTAAAGAAAACAAAAAAATACAAAACTTTAACCACATATTTTTAAAAATTATATTTCACAAACCAGTGGCTGATATGCTATGATTTTAGTTCAGTACAGACAGAACATAATGTGTAATGTCCTGTAAAAGTTTCATGTCCATTGTTACATTGGCTTCTAGAATACAGGGAAGCCAAGTAACAAAATTTAATATTGACATTATAGGGTATTCCAATTCCCCCTAAAAAAATGCAGTAATTGGTAAAGATCCCTAATGGCCTCATCACTCACAAACAACACTTGGAAGTCACTCAAAGAATGTGAAAGAACTGCTTTGATGAACAGAGAGATAATGACCCATTTCAAACCCAGAGAGTAGACGATGCAGTTATCTTGCACTGTCACCATTTTTTTAAATTTTAATTTTTACTGGCAAGGTATCTCTGCAGAACGAATAATGTTAAATATTTTTAAAACAATTTCAACACATCATTTGTAGGACACTAGTAACAGAAATTTTTTATTTACTTTTTATGTGGCAAAATAAAAATCTGCTAGAAAGGAGGACACACATGAAAAGATTTTTTCTCGTATGTAGAATTTCATAAAAAGTATCTGATAATAAGAAATAAATTTGGTCAAAAGAATCTATAAGAGTTTTTATGCAAACGTTGAGAAGAAACAAATACACATTATAAAGGGAAAAAAACTGGTGGTTTCCTCTCTTAATTATAGAAAAATTATACGTATGGTACACAGACAATGATGATTGCCCTTAGATTTCTCTGACTTTAGGTTTCTCTGTCTACTAACTTTGTTCCACACAGATGGTGTGAACCTCTCTTCTGACCTTTTAGTTGCTTAAAAGAAGTTTCATAAGCTGCCTGACATTCTATTTCTGTTACCTATCAAATCTATAATATCTACAATATTAGGAAAAGGATGAAACATTAATCACCGTAATAATGACACAATGAGTTGCTGACAGGCACAATTAAAAGACTGTTACACATTTAGCTTTTGGCCAATGTCTTCTCCAGGAAAGAAAACGCACACACTTCACACAAGCAGGGAAATCTCTCGCACACATGACTGCTATCTCTGGCAACTCCAACTAGAACAAAACTGTCAAGTTGAACAAAAGTAGCAATTTGAAACGGAGCATGGAAGGGGGAGGTATAGCCAGGGTAAGGGTGGAAAGAGAGAAGAACATTATTTGGCAGAATGTGCAAGGATTAGATGGCAGCAAGACAAAACTGCCAGGCACAGCATCAGGAGACTATGATGCAGTGAGGTAGAGGGCAAGGGGAAGGAGAGGAGTAGAGAAAGATGGGTGGATGCATTGGCAGTGAGTGGCACACAATGAGAGTGATGGGGATGTGAACAGGGAGGACATGCTAGAACAAAAGGACCAGAAACTGTTGGGTGGAGGGTGTGGGGACAATAGGTCACCATAGGTTAAGGGCAGTATAATTTCGAGAGCAAAGAATGTGTTTAATGACAATTTCTACCTGTGCAGTTCAGAAAAACTGGTGGTGGAGGAGAGGATTGAGATGACAAACATTGTGAAGCAGCCATTGAAATCTAGTAGGTTATGTTCAGCTGCATGTTGTGACACAGGATGGTCTACTTAGCTGTTGGACACAGTTTGGCAGTGGCTGTTCATCCTGGTGAGCAGCTGGTTGGAAGTCATAACAACACAAAAAGCTGTAAAATGATTGCAGTAGTGCTGGTAAATGACGTGGCTGCTTTCACAGGTGGCCCAGTCTCTGATGGGGTAGGATATGCCTGAAACAGGACTGGAATAGGAAGTGCTGGGTGGGAGGATTGGGCAGGTTGTGAACCTGGGTCTTCCACAGTGATATGACCCTTGGGGCAAGGAGTTGGAATTGGGAGTAGCGTAGGCATGGAATAGGATGTTGTGGAGGTTGAGTGGGCCAGGTACACCACTTTAGGAGCGGTGGGAAGGATCTCAGATAAGATGTTCCCCACTTTAGGGCATGACAATAAACGAGCCCTGATGGAGGATTTGGTTCAGCTGTTTCAATAAAGGGTGTTATTGTATGACAAAGGGGTCACTCAATTGCAGCTGGCTCTTATGGGTTGTGGGAGGATTGTGGGTGCGTGATGAGATGTCACTGGAATTCTACTTGCAGAACTACATTTTGGGGGATACTGCCTGGTGATACCTTCAGCGTACTGGACAATGGAGTTCTTGTCACTGAAGATGAAGCCATCCTCAGGTGGCCAAGCTATAAGGGAGCCTGGTGTGAAAGGTATGGTAACTATCGAAATGCAGCTACTGTTGGTGGTTGGTGGATTTAATGTGGACAGAGTTGTGGATGGAGCCACCAGAGATGAGGAGGTCAACGTCCATGAAGGTGGAATACTGGGTTGTGGAGGACTAGGTGAAGTGGATAGGAGAGAAGGTGTTGATGTTGTGAAGGAATCAGAATAGGGTGGCTTGGCCCTGAGTCCATATCATGAAGATATCACCAATGAATCTGAACAAGGCCAAAAGTTTGGGGGGTTTGGGGAGGCTAGGGAGGTCTTCTCTAGATCACCCATAAACAGGTAGGAGTAGAAGGCTGCCAAGCAAATGTTCATGGCTGTGCCATGGATTTCTTTGTATACCTTCCCTTTAAAGGAGAAGTAGCTGTCTGTTAGGATAAAATTAGTAAGATGTATGAGGAATGAGGTATTGGATCTGGAGTCTGAAGGATGTTGAGAAAGGTAGTGTTCAATAGTGGCAAGACCGAGAGCATGAAGGATGTTGGTGTATAGCTGGACAGCTGTCTGCCAGGATGAATGGACACTGCCAAACTGTGGCCAAGAACAACAATCTACATCCACATGACTACTCTGCAATTCACATTTAAGTGCTTGGCAGAGGGTTCATCGAACATGAGTAGGAAACAGATGGTAAAGAGCTGGAAATGATGTAGAGTAGATGAATTAAGTGAATGGATACTTTGGCACTGGAGACTAGATTCCGGGCTATTAGTTGGATGTGCTGATCAATGAAGGCCAAAATTCTTCCAGTGTGAGCACTATAACCAGCTACAAGGGGATGACCAGGATTGTTGGGCTTGTGGATTTCAGGGAGCATGTAGAAGGTGAGTGTGCTGGGTGTCATTAGGTTGAGGAGGGAAATGGATTCAGTGGAGTGGTTCTGGGAAGGGCCTAAAGCTTTAAGCAGGGACTGGAGGTTATGCTGGACATCTGGGATGGGATTACTCTGGCATAGTTGAAAGTGGAGGTGTCAGATAATTGGCATAGGCCTTCCACCACATAGTCGTGATTAATAACAACCTGTGAAAGCAGCTGTGTTCTATATCAGCTCTGCTGTAATCATTTCACAGATTTTTATATTGGTATGACTACCAACCAGCTGTCTGCCAGGATGAATGGACACTGCCAAGCTGTGGCCAAGAACAAAGTAGGCCACCCTGCAGCACAACATTCAGCTGAACATAACAGGCTTGATTTCAATGGCTGCTTCACAACCCAGGCCATCTGGATCCTCCCCTCCACCAATAGCTTTTCTGAACTGCACTAACAGGAGTTATCCTTACAACACATTATCCTTTCTTGAAATCATCCTGGCCTCAACCTACAATAACCTACTGTCTCCACACCCTTCACCCAACAGTTTCTACCCCCCAGTGCTCTTATCACCTCTTCCATATTCATTTACCATCACCCACATTTTGTGCCACTCTCTGCCAATATACCTGCCTGTCTTTTCCCCTTGTCTGCTCCTCTCCTTTTTCGCACCTACATCCCCCCCCCCTCCCACAACCTTCCTCCCCCACTACCTGCAGATGCTGTGCCTGACAGTTTCAATCTGCCGCCATCTAGTCTCCGCATGCTCTGCCGGACAGGGCTCTCCTCTGCCCCAATCCATACCATGCTCTCTCTCCCCCCTTGCTCTTCCCCTTCCCCGCCCCATTTTGAATTGCTTCACTGAACATGACAGATGCTGGAAATAGCAGTCAGGTGTGCATAATGTGTAAATGTGTGTGTTTTCTTTTCTATTAAAGAAGGCTTTGGCTGGAAGCCAGATGTTTAACAGTCTTTTCATTTTGCGTGCCTGCAACTCAACATGTCATCTTTAGGGTGAGTAACGATCTATCCTTTTCCTAATACTGTTGATATTTCAACCTGGACTGACTTCCCACTGTTTAAATTTATATTATCTCCACGTTGTATATATTTATGATGTTCAGAGGGCAACTCAGGACTTCACTTACATATGGCCTCATGTACTTGGACGTTATTTTCGTTTGGAGTGGAACTGTACAGAAAGTCAATAAATCATCAATTAATAATTATGCAATATAGCTAAATATCCAACAATAAGTTAAAATAATAAGAAAATCTGTGAAATAAGGATGGTTAACAACAGTCTGTGTACGAAGGCATGTACTGGAGACCCTGCTACTGTAATGTTAAGAAACACAATTAGCCTTATTTCAATTAAACTGGGAATTGCCTTGGATAAAAGATAAGATTATCATCTGCCTCAAATTATTAATATGTAATATAACTGGATAGGAAAAAAAATCTTCTCTCAAAGTATCAACACAAGAAAACACATATAAAAGTTAAGGAAATGTGCAAGCTTTCAGAGCCAATAGCTCCTTCATGTGGCAAAAGTGTTAAAGGGGAACAAAGAGAGATGAAGGAAAAGAACTATCAAGTTTTAGGAAATGGGGAGAATTATGGAAAAATCACCCAGAACTTTTCCATAACCCTCACAATTTTCTAAACCTCACCAGTACTTCTCCTTCATCCCTCTTCCTTCCCCTTTAATCCTTCTCCTAAACAAAAAAGCCACTGGCTCCAAAAGCTTGCACATTTCCTTAACTTTTATATGTGACTTCTCCTGTCACCACTGGTGAATGTATCTTCTATCCAGCCAATTTTATTATAGGTCCAAAAAACTTATTATTTTTGCTTGATTATTAATTTAAATAGCTGGAAATATGAAACAGGAACATAAGATAATGAGCCACAATTACAAAATAGGCTCATGAGTCTACTCCCTCATCGTATCATTCACAACAGTGTTTGTAACGAAGCAAGCTGGGATCTTTTTGCTTCCTCTCTTGTTTTGCCATCTGCCTCCTTAAATTCATTTTATTTTCATTTTTCCCTAATTGTCATTAAAATGCCTGCATATAATCTGCATTTTCATAAAAGAGAAAGGTTGACCCTCAGTATTAAGAAATATACCCTCAGATATAATTTTGTGCTTAGATTTATGTATGTAATTAATTTCCCAATTTATTTTGACTATTCTTAGTTAATATCTTTTGTTATAGGGTGAAATCAGTAATTGTTTCATGACTTAGATTCTATTGTTGATTCATAAACAAATATAAATTCTGTATTAATTATAAACATTTGGAATAAGACCCATTAGCATTCTTTACGTGTTTATTTGGCTCTATTCAAAAACATATTAGCAAAGCCAGCCCTTAATTAATTCCAAAATAATTACTGGATTTGTCAAAAATATTGTTTGTATAACTATATCTGTTAATTTCATCATTTAAACAAATAATTCAGCTTAACCTTTGTGGTAGAAGTAACTGTTTAAAAGAAGGAATTTTTCTATATATTCAATTAATTGAATGAGTTATGTTTTAATTGAAATTTCTGTAACTCAAATATCGAACAATGTATAGTTTCAGTGCCTATTATTGTGAGGATATATAAACGCCTGATTTTTGATCCCAAGACAGTCAGTCCAAGACCGATTTTCAGAAGAGGAACCTGTATTGGTTAGGTCAACAACAATGCATCATCTTAACCTTGAGATAAGAAATACACAAATAGACCATGTGTTAAAATAACGACAGTGTTCAATAGTGCCACACATACCATATTATTCTGCAAGAACTGCGTGGTTAGGTTTTTATTGCTCGTACATGTTCAATGGTAAACTATTGCAGCAGTATGCTGATGTTCACCTGCAAACTATTAATGAGGCTTATAAAAAGTTAACCAGTGGTAACTGGCCATATTAACTGTGTAATACTGGAGGGTTGTGAACAGTGAAAGTAAAGAACTGTGAAACGCAACTGTGCAGCTGACGGTTTCATCATTTACAGTAGTCAGTGTTGAACTTCCACCTCCACACCCCCCCCCCCCCCCCCCCTCCCATTTTTCAGCCAGTATAACAATGAACGCAGTACGTCGACACCGAGGGCTATCAATGAAGAAATAAAGCATGCGAACGTAAAGATAATGTCAAAGAAATATGACAAATATGAAGGAGTATCTTAATTATGAAAAATGTGGGTAATTAATTGAAAGACTATTTTAAAAAATGTATTTAAACTCTCCTCAAACAAGTAGGAGCATTGAAAAGGTTATCATAGCTTTTAAAGCTCTGGAAGAAGATTATTGCCACATGAATCAAAGGTTTGCTGAAACAAGTTCTTTCAGCAAAATGTGGGTAGCTAATACAAAAAAAGTGTCAAAACAAATGGACACTAAATCTTTCAACTGTCCTTAAATGTTCAATAACCTCTCTATAAAAGTAAAATTGATCTATTTCAAAGTCTCCTCCCATTGCTAAAAAAATTAAAAAATTAGTACAAAAATGCTGCATAAACTGGCTTTGCTCTGACAATAACCCTGAGCTTAATGACTAAAGCTCCCACGAATGGAAGAAGTCACAAAAGAACACATTACATAACACAGTACTATTATATAGAGCTTTAGAATCTATTACACTGCTTTTTAAAGTAGAAATAGTTGTTTTAAATTGTGAGGCAAACAGTTTGAGTGCTATTCTAGTAACTAAACTGGGGGGGAGGGAGGGAGGGGGGGGGGGCAGATGAAGGATAGACAGAGATATGCAGGAAGAGGTAGACAGAGACAAAAGACAGGGAGAAAGAGATAGAGGGGTTGGGAGAGATGGAGGGAACGAGGAAGGAGGGAGAGAGAGAGGAGAGGGGGAGGGGGAAGGGGAAGGGGAGAGGGGGGAGAGAGAGAAGGGAGGGAGGAGAGAGAGAGAGAGAAGGGAGGGGAGAGAGAGAGAGAGAGAGAGAGAGAGAGAGAGAGAGAGAGAGAGAGAGAGAGAGAGAGAGAGACGGAGTAGCATGGAGTTAAGAGACGGAAATGGTTGTGGTGGTGTGGGGGCAGGGGGGGGAGGGAGAGAAGAGATCAGGAGATAAAATGTGAGATGGGGCTGGAGTCAGAGTGGGAGGGGGGTAATCATGTGGGAAAGAATCATAGAAAGTGGTGACAGTGAGCGTAAGGATGGTGAAAGAGTGAGGGGAGTGGAGGAGGGTACGAGGAGTGAGGGAATGATAGGGATGTGAGTGGGTTGGGGAAAAGGGGAGAGATGGATAGAGTGATGTAATCAGAGTGAGGATAGAGAGGAAAGAGAGTCATGGGGGAGAGATAGGAGGAAGAGACTGGTAGGGTTAGAATGGAGGCAGAGGCAAAACAAAGAGCACAGCATGTTGGAGTGGCTAAGGAGAAGAAACTAGACCTGTAATTTCTGTTGTCTGTTTTCTAGGCTGCTGTATTTTTGGAGCACTGCCTCTCCTATTTGCTGTGTTACAGCCTATCTCTCTGCTACTGACAGTGTTGCAGTTACTTCCACTAACAGTGTTCCCACAGCTTTCTGTTATACGTGGGGGCTGATCAACAAGTGCAAGCAGTGTTGTCTGCTCCTCACGCTTCCGTTTCACTGTCAGGACCTGTAAAAAAATAACGCAAAACAGATCCAGATACTATCTTGGAAACATATTAAGATACTGATATGTCAAAGAGTGTTTCAACACTTTATACAAACACAAATTTAAGCTTGAAAGACTAAACACTTTTCCAAAATGATTTCATTACATTCTATATAAAGGAAAAAAATACACACACTATGTGACAGTCTCTGGATACTGACCTTGCAAGTGAAATGGATACAAAAAACAAGTTACAAAGATATTACAAGATGACATTGAGACAGTAAAAACCAAAATATTGACTATAAAGAAATAAAATAACGGATTATTTGAGAAAAGCAGTTTTTGTGTGTGTGTGTGTGTGTGTGTGTGTGTGTGTGTGTGTGTGTCACAATAAACCCAACAAGCCAAAAAACTGTAGGCTAATATAAATGGAAGTTGTTGACATACATTAAAAGGAAAGTGTTGCACCCTGCTACTAGTGAGTGTGAGTGTGCTGAGTGTAGTGTTGTCGCACGTGTGTACTTAAATCAACCGCCAACTGCACCAGAGCGGACCGGCCACTAGAGGGCGCCTGTAGGAAGTGTGCACATGGCATAGTCTCCACCGTACTGTCTACTGAAAACTTGTGCCTATATATATGCACAGAGCAGAGCTGTCTCACTGTTTTAGTTTGTACCGCTCACATCATTTGTTCTGTGTATTGCATATGTTGCACCTGGTGTATGGATTCGTCTGCTTGTTACATGTGGAGTCATGAGAGGCTTATTTCCATTACTGTTAAAAGGTTTATGAATAAAGTCTGATTTGCGTTATTCATATCAGTTTCGTATATTACTTTGTTACTACACGACTGGCAATGAGATTCGAACAGTTTCTGCATGTGCAGTTTTTAAGTGTGATTTCATCATGTGTAATCATTATGGACGCTGTGCTACCGGCCCTGATTGAACAGCTTACTTTGCCAGTGACCACTTTGTCAGCTTCCATTAACAGAAAGGTTACCATTCCAACAGTCTATCCGCCCACCTCTTCTCCGTGATGATGATTCAAACAAGGACTGAGAAGCTTACAAAGAAAGACTCGGACAGCACTTCTTGGATTTTGGTGTGACACACTCGAATTTGTGCAAAGCCTTATTCCCCTCGTGGATTCCACATAAGGTGCATCAATTACTGTGTCAGCTTGCCCCTTTACACGAATCACCAGCTCTTACTTTTGATCACATGTGCAGTTTATTGTCCAACAACCATCACAAACAAACTGATGTCATAGTGGTGTGAGTTGAATTCTCCCGATGCCACACCAGTCATACAGGGCCTGGGCAGCCAAACTTCACGACCTTAGCCTTAAGTGTCACTTTGTTACTGATGCTCATAATGACTCTTATGCAGATTCTATAGTGTGTGACACATTATCTGTTTAGCTACAGACAAGGAAGTGTGGCAGAAGGCTTCACTCTGTGAAAACCACACACTGGCAGAAGTTTTGCAAACAGCACAATCTTTTGAAGTTTCTCAGGCAGCAGGTAACCAAACTGATGCGTGGAATGATGTGGCAGTAGTGTCACAAGATGTGCACACTAGGACAACAGATAGGTTGCAAGGGGAAGCAGCAGTGTCGGTGGTAAACATGTGGGCCCAGCACCAAGAAGATCAAGGCCAGCCCACGCGGCTATGACCACCACAGTGCCACTGACAGCATTTTCTGTTTCCATCTTGTCCTGTCTGTTTTGTCCAGCACAAACATTGAGCATGCTCTAAGTGCTGGACTTGTTGTAACGCTTGCCAAAAGAAAGAGCACATTGGCTCCATGTGTCCTTCACTGAAGATTGCTCAGGATATGGACATGGACATACACTGTGAGACTCCAATAGTTGTGACTTCTCCCAAATTGTTTATAAAATTAAATTTTTGACAAGGGCACCAGTTACAGGCTGACACAGGTGCTGCAGTATCATTATTGAATTCTCAATTCTATGAGAATTTACGCTTGCCACTGTTTGCACCAGTCATGCGGAAGCTGGTCAGTTATAGCAATCAGAACATCGCGCTGTTGGGGCAATTTACAACATCTGCTTCTTACAAGTCAGTTGCTTTTTTTCCATCACATTTTTGTTGGTTGCTGATGACAGTGTTGAGAACTTGTTTGGGATAGACGCATTTCAGGTCTTTTGATTTTCCATCACTGACACAAATAACCTTGTGCTGGATCATGTACCATATTTTCAACTGGAAACACTGCGCAAGGATTTTTCAGATTGGTTTTTGGAAGGCATATGGTTGTTACAAATTTTTCTGTTCATATTTCTTTGAAATCCACAGTTCCCATAGTTTTTGTGATGTGTGTCCTATCCCTGTTGCACTGACTTGGAGAGACTTCAATTGCTAGGGGTGGTGCAACATGTTATGACTAGTGAATGGTCGTCTCTGTTGGATGCATGGATGCAGTTAGTAAGCTGTCAGAGAAACTTTGCTTCTGTAGTGACTCCAGTAATACTGTCAATGCGCAGCAATCATGGGTATATAACATTTCCCGTGTCAGGAGGAACTGTTGGCAAAAATTTTGGGTGGCCAGTACTTTTCTAAAATTGATTTAACTGAAGCACATCTGCATCTTCCAGTGGACGAAGAGTCTCAGCAAGTTCTGGTTTTGAATATTCCTTTTGGTCTCTATGAATGTTTGCACTTTACTTTTGGTGGAGCTAGTGCTCCTGCTATTTTCCAATGATTTTTAGAGAAACTGACTATGCATGTCTCAAGTTGCATTAATTATCTGGATGATATTGTCGTCACATGCTGCTCTGCCACCGATCACTTGAAAAATTTACACACTTTGTTTTCTGTCTTACAGTCCGAAGGCTTACAGTGTAACCTTGCAAAATCTCCGATCCCCCCCCCCCCCTCCCCTTCTATTGTCTATTTGGGGTTCAAGCTCTCGTGGGTGGGGTTCGCCCTCTACCAGACAAATTCTCCACTGTTATGTTTATGCCTTGCCTTCATCCATGTAGGAAGCTCAGGCCTTTCTACGGAAGATAACCTATTACCACAAATTCCTGTCGGGGAGGAGGAAAGGAGGGCAGAGGGGGAGGGGGGGGGGACACCCCCATTGCCTTGTAATGCATGTACCTTTTGCCTGGAGCCCGGACTACAAACGTGCTTTTCAGATGTTGAAATGTGAACTATCTCAGCCCCTTGTTTAGCTATATTCTCTCTGGACCAGCACATAGTTTTGGTGACTGACGCCTCACAGTACAGCCTCTGCACAGTCCTAGTGCACCAATATGCTGACGGCTCTAAGCGATCTGTTGCTTTCACCTCTAAATCTCTCACTCCGGCCCAGGAGCATTACTGTCAGGTGGAAGAAGAGGCCATTCCACACTCCTTCAAATGAGGTGGAACGATGAGTGTGTACGTTCGAGTTCCACGTAAAAAGTCTGTGGTGGATTCTTTGCCGGACAACGCCCGTCTCCATTTTCTGAGCACAAATCGCTTCACGCCTATGGCAAGAGCAGAGCCCGTCCAAGTTGCTTCACGGCAGCAGTCGGATGCCTCCAGCTGCTTTGTGCTGGGATTGCCGGTGTGGGAGCAAGTGTTTTGGCACAGGCCCAAGTGGGTAGTGGTCACTGTGGTCCACTGCCAGGGATGCCATCTTTGTGACGCCCATACAGTTGACAGGCTCACGGTGTGCCACTTTGATCACTTACACTCCTGCTCACACCAGAAGCTACCAGTTTGTGGGTGCAGCCCCTGTTGCAGCAGCTCACACTGTCACCTTGCGTCTCGAGCCCATAGTCACCTGCTGTGAAGGTGCTCCTGTCCCATCGGCTGCCTCCTTAATGTGCGGCGTCCTGGAGCTCCAGCTTCACGGCACTGAGCACTGTTCCATCTCCGGCCTCGGGTCCGTTGCTGCAGTTTGCTCTCGCAGTTCGGCCACCTCCACTGGGCCCCCTCTCTATCAACAGCTCAACCTTCGTCACCAGTGGGTCCAACCCCATCTCCTCCTAGAACCTGCTTGCTGATGACGATGCAGAGATGGCGATGGCACCCTCCTCTTCAGTGCTGTCATTGGAAGCTGTACAGTCCCACCACCCTCACGTGTGCCCGTGTCTCCACACATTCCAGCCCTACGGTCCGGTGCTCACCCAGCACATCGTCCCACCCTTGCTATCAGCATTGGCTGCTACCTCTTGGATGCAACGGACGCATCTCTTGTCAGGGCACCGGCATCTCCTCCATTGACTGGGTGCCCCCTACGTGTAAGGGAGAGGGGTGCTGTATACTGCTACTAGTGCATCTGAGTGTGCGGGCACCAAGTGTAGTGTTGCTGTGTGTGTACTTAAGTTCTTTTAGTTTGTACCGCTCACAGCAGTTGTTCTGGGTATCGTCTATGTTGCACCTTTTTTTATGAATCTTTTGTCTTGTTACATGTGAAGTCATTAGAGGCTTATTTCCATTGCTAGTCAGAGGTTTATGAATAAAGCCATATTTGTGTTACTTGGAATGGTTTTGTGTATGACTTGATTGCTACAAAAAGCAAGACCATAGCTGTGCAAGGGAACAAAAATAAGTTTCTGATTTTTGGTTCCAAATGTGATTACAGAGATGTCTTTGTATACTTTAGAATGAATTTGTTACAAAACAACAGCAGAAATGAAGAAATTCCTATGAAGACAAGAAACATAATTCGTTCAACAAGAGGTGTCTGTGCGAGATCCAGGCGGAACTAATGTGGCCTGAAAGGGGTGAAATACCAAAAGTTCTAGCTGAAAACTCCAAATATGGGAACTATCCAAAAGAGAAGGCACTACAGAATAGGCTTTCACAATACAATTCCCAGCACGTAGGTTGACAGAAGGAAAATTACATAAAAGTACTACACCAGTACATCCGATACATTGGTAACAAGAAACTAGAAGCAGAAGTATTCCTAAGTGAAATAGAACCACACATATTATGCGTTAATGGGACATGGGCTAACTGGAAGTCAGATAGATAATCAGCCAATACAGGTGAATATCTTTTCCTGTTACTTCTGCAGAGCTAAACAAAAAGGTGGTGGAGTTTCTTTACATATTCAAATCAAAAAGCTCCAGCAGGCTGAAGTAGTGAAGCTGCAAGATTACTCATAGCTAAAGAAAATTATTTTGAAACTACTTGTGTAATGACAGGTGACTTAAAGACTGTTTTATGTGCACAGATACTTGGTGGCAAGATCAGCATCTTTCTGAATAAAACTGGTAACTTGCTGCTAATGGATATGGAGAGAAACACTGTTATCAGTGAAGACTTCAGTACTGGCATAGAAAAACAATAAAAATCAAGGCAAGATTTTGAAGAACAGTTAATACAAGACAACATGGTGGCAACAATATCTGCACCAACAAAAGTAACTTTTCAAAGTCAGTTGTTGACAACATCATTATTAATGTTAGTAGATGTACCTGTGAGCCACATAAAGTTCAAATAGAAATATCTGCTTCTGCAGAAGCAATGAGATAGTATCAGAATTAAACTACCAAAGAAGTCAGGATCACTAGTGAGCAACATATTAACATACTTAGAACAATATTAAGTGGGGAATCCTGGAATGAAACCCCACAGGTACATAATGTAAAAGGAAACTATGATGCATTTATTATAACAATTAAATACCATTTTAATATGATATTCCCCAAAGTAAAGAGATGAGAAAAGCTGCTGGATCAAACATACTGGATTATCAGTGAAATATTAGAACAGAGAAGAAAGCTGCAGGAACTGAGGTAGGTGGGTGAAGCTGAAACCCATGAAATATTACAAAATAAGTACATGAAAATAATAAAAGAGGTAAAAGCAAGTGCAATTAACACAGCCATTATGAGCTCAGAAACCAAGATAAAGGCAGCTTTGAATGTAATTTGTGGTGGAAGAAAGGAAAATAATGGATCAAACAGAAAAAAACACAGATCAGGTCAATGAAAATAGACAACACAATGTTACAAAAAGTAGAAAATAGGCAAACATACGCAATGAAAATTACATAAATGTGGTAGAAAATGTGAGGATATCTTTAATGTTTTATTGTGTACACTGTAACCCAAAAGTCCGTTAAGATCTGAAAATTCAATACTTCACAGAATAATGTAAGTAGAGAGGTAAAAACTGACACACAAGCTTGTTTATTCAAACAAATGTGCACAAAATGACCAACAGATAGCACTCCAAACGATACAAAAGCAACAGTTCAGTTTTAGCAAAGATATAACAAATGTTAAACATGTTGGAAGTCATTCATCAACAATACTCGGAAGTCGAAGGACTATGTTGTGAACATCACTGTACAGCATATGAGTAGATATGTTGACAAGTTCCTGTAGGATGTTGTCCTTCAGCATCCCTAATGAGGTCAGACGATCGCGGCAGAGTTGTGACTTCAGCTAACCCCACAACCAATAATCATACATGTTGAGGTCTGGGCACCTGGGAGGCCAGGCAGAATGGAGCTGGTGGCTCAGCATGCAATCTGCACCAAACAACGTGCACAAGAGGTCTTTCACACATGTAGCAATATGGGGTGGAGCACCATCCTACATAAAAGTTGTACCTTCCAGCAGATGTTTATCAGTCAGACTAGGGATATGTGATTCTGTAATATATCAGTGTACCATGCACCTGCCATAATTCTCACGTGGCATCCCTGGAGTGTTGCTGTCCAGTGCCATCTGCTGGCCAGTTTTTGCACTCATTTCTTGTTTCAATAAAAGCCCACATCATTATAGGCATGTGCATCAAGTTTTTCCTCTCTATCTATATTATTCAAGAAATCAGTGCATTTTCAAATGTAAATGGACTTTTGGATCATCCTGTATGTATATAATTGGATTTTATGTTGGTCATCCTGTATGTATATAACTGGATTTTATGTTAAAATTTGGTGGCTTTTATTGTTATGGTCCAGTCAGACCAATGTAGTTTGTTGACTCCTAATCTTGTTTAATTGTTTTTATATTTTGTAATGAAATCTGACCAGTGTCCTGTTTGTATCATCACATTCAACAATTGTATCTACTGAAATGGACTCTGCTTGGGGGGGAAAAAAAATTAAAATTGGAAAGACGTAGTCCAAAAAAGGAGGTTACTTAGGTATCACAACATTCATACAAGGGAAAACTATACTGGAACTAAAATCAGTAAGTGAACAAATAATCACTCCATTGCTGGACGCAGCACACAGCTCTTTCAGAGATGAACTTTTCCAAAAAAACTGAAAATAAGCAGAGTTGTGCCATTGTGCAGGAAAGAGGATAAGGTGTCTCCAATGTTTACAGACCAGTTTCACTGACATTAGGTTTCTCACACATCCTGGAAATCCATATGTCTGATAGGTTAGCTGTTCATCTGGATAAACATAACATTCTTGCTCCATCACACAAAGTTTTCAGAAAGGGTAAATGTACAGAATCAGGAATTGCGAGTCTGACAGAATACACTATGTAGTTCTTAGACGAAAAGAAGATGGTATCAGCAATCTTTCTGGATGTCTCTAAAGCATTCGATAACATTGTCCATGAAATACTGATACAAAAATTGGAAAACTACGGCATTCGAAGGCAAGCTGGAAAGAGGAGATCATCATACCTATGCAACAGTATGTATCAAAGAAGACCTCATACCAATTAGAAACCAATGTCATCAAACAAAAAGTTCCACAGGCTCTGGTAATGGAGCCTTTGTTGTTTAGTCTGTTTGTAAATGGGAGATCCAGCCATGACAAAACTCTTCCATCTGGTGTGCAAGATGTATTAGACAGGTGAAGTACCCTCAGACTTCAAGATGAATGTAATAAGTCCAATTCCAAAGAAAGCAAGTGCTGACCGGTGTAAATATTACAGACTTCAGTGTAATAAGTCATGGTTGCAAAATACTAACCCAAGTTTTTTACAGAAGAATGGAAAAACTAGTAAAAGCTGACCTTGGGAAGGATCAGTTTGGATTTCAAAGAAATGTAGGAACATGCAAGGCAATGCTGACCCTACAACTTATCTGAGAAGATAGGTTCAGGAAAGACAAAAACTAGACAGCAGTTACAAGAATAGAGAGGCATGAAAGAGAAGCAGTGGATGAGAAGGGAGTGGAGTTGTAGCCTATCCCCAATATTATTCGATTTGTACATTGAGCAAGTAGTAAAGGAAACAAAAGAAATATTTGCAGTAGGAATTACAATTCAGGGAGAAGAAAAAACACTTTGAGATTTGCCAATGACACTTTAATTCTATCAGAGTCAGCAAATGACTGGAAGAGCAGTTGAATGGAATGGACAATGTCTTAAGAGGAGAATATGCGATGAACATCAACAAAAGCAAATCAAAGGATAATGGAATGTAGTCAAATAAGGGAATCAAATTAGAAAACAAGACACTTAAAGTAGTAGATGAGTTTTGCTGTTTGGCCAGAAAAATAATGATGGCTGAAGAAGACAGAATATATACTGATGTGACAAAAGTCATGACAGCGATGTGCACATACAAAGGTGATGGTAATATCATGTACATAAGGTATCCAAGGACAGTTCATTGGTGGAGCTGTCATTTGTACTCAGGTGATTTATGTGGAAAGGTTTCCGACGTGATTGTGGCCGCATGATGGGAATTAACAGACACTGAACGTGGAACGGTAGTTGGAGAAGCAAGGGACATTCCACTTTGGAAATCATTAGGGAATTCAATATTTTGATATCCACTTTGTTAGGAGACTGCTGAAAATACGAAATTTAAGGTATTACCTCTCACCACGGATAACACAGCAGCCAATGGCCTTCACTTAACGACCAAGAGCAGCAGCGTCTGCATAGAGTTGTCACTGCTAACACACATTCATCACTAACTTAAATAACTGCAAAAATCAATGTGGGATGTGCAATGAGCATATCTGTTAGGACAGTGTGGCAAAATCTGGCATTACTGGGCTGTGGCAGCAGATGACTGACACGAGTGCCTTTGCTAACAACACATCAACTGTAGCACCCCTCCTGGGCTTGAGACCATATCATTTGAATCCTAGGCAACAAGAAAACATGCCCTGGTTAGATGAATCCCAATTTCAATTGGTAAGCGCTGATGGTAAGATTCAAGAGGTAGTGCAGACCTCACAAAGCCATGTACCCAAGTTGTCAACACAGCACTGTGCAAGCTGGTGGTGGCTCCATAATGGTGTGGGCTGTGTTTACATGGAATGGACTGGGTCCTCTGGTCCAGCTGAACCAATGATTGACTGGAAATGGTTATGTTCAGCTACTTGGAGATCTTTTTCAGCTATTCATGGACTTCATGTTCCCAAACAACAATGTCATGTAACGAGGCCACAATTGTTTGCGATTTGTTGAAGAGCATTCTGGACAGTTCAAGCAAATGATTTGGCCCTCATATCACCCGACATGAATCCCAACAAACATTTAAAGGGCACAATCAAGAGGTCAGTTTGTGCACAATATCCAGCACTGGCAAAACTTTCACAATTATGGATGGCTACAGGGGCAGTATGGCTCAATATTTCTGCAGGAGACTTCCAATGATTTGTTGAGTCCATGCCAAGCCAAATTGCTGCACTACACTGGGCAAAAGGAGCCAAACATGTTACGGCATAAAGTCAGCACCAGTATGCCAGTCAGGAACGGCAGAGAAGAAAAGGCTACAAAAAGAGGTCAGCCAGTAGTACGCTGACTGCCTCCCTCCAAGACAACAACGCCACAGCAGCGGCCCCTAGATGAAGATGACATAAGTGCTGCCCCCGATTGGTGGCAGCCACTTCAATAGCAGCTTCAATGTTAACCACTTCGTTAGCCAACACATTGTAGCCTTTTCACTAGCAATCTCTACGTAGTACAGTTACAGATCAACAGTCATTGCAGTTCAGTTCTCAGATCAATGTTAAGTATTTGTACTTGTGTTGTAATAAAACTCATTAATAAAAGTTGTTTGATTGTTTCTCTAGCGAACCACTATACAGGATTCTTAGACACAACAATATGGTGATGAGATGTACAAATAACATGGTGCTGACGATATAAGAGCATTAATATACCAACAACCAGTTAACGCTTCAAACCCAGAGCCACCAGCTGCCACAGATTGTCTCTGTTTTGTTCTGTCGTGGGCTTTTGTGTTTATCTGGTGCCTTAATTCTACTTTGTCTTTCTTTGTAGTGCTGAATTTACATCTTTTAACAGTGTCTCTTATGGCGTCCCCCCCCCCCCCCCCCTTGCCATGCAGCGTTTTCAGGTGGGTGTTGCAGAAATTTTCTATGCTTGTGTGTTTCTTTTTATTACTTGCATTGTCTGTTTGTTGCATTGCAATCTCCGTCTCCCACCCCCTGCTCAGGCGCCTCAGCTGCAATTGGTAGATGCAACACAGCTAACACAGATGTTTCAGTTCCCGATGCAGCAAATTGCAACCCTTCTAAACACAGTACAGCAGTTACTGGCCAACCAAGCAACAAACGTTGCGCGACCACCTGACTAGCATGCAATAACTGTAGCTCCAAGTGCCATACCACCTTTTCACCAGTTTAACAAAAAAGAAGAGGAATGACTCAAGTGGTTGCAACAGTATGAAGCCCACACCATTGCTCACAAAGTATCAGGTACTGTGAAACTACATCACTTTTTGTCAACAGTAGGAAGTGCAGTCTTTTGCCTCATTCAGAAATCGTTTCCTAATGCCACTCCAGGTGAACTTTCCTATGATCAGGTTGTAGGTTCACTAACTATTATGAATGTGGTGGCAGCTAGGTACCAATTCTTTCATTGCAAGAAAAGGTCAGAACAAAATTTTCGCGAGTGGATAACAGATTTGCAGGGTATGACAAGGAAATTCAAATTTTCTTGTGGTACTTTATACTCAGATGTTAAGTTGCGTGATGCGATCATGTACAATGTAAATGGTGTCAATCTAAGAGAACAGATTTTGAAACAGTCAGATCTGTCATTTCATCACACAGTGCAAATTCCAGATACAGTGCAAATTCCAGATAAGTATGATTCAGGAGCTTCAGCAGCCAATAAATTTGAGCAGCCACCAATTTGTTGGGTTGAGTCAATCCCTTGCTCTTGACCAGCCCAGTAGGCAGCAATAGCATGCATGCGCCAAGCCACATAAACAGTTCTCTAAATAGGAAGCTACATCAGTGAATGGATTAAGTCACGTCCTTGGTGCTAGTCACGGCACAAATGCCGAGATTGCTGTCCAGACAAGCACAGTGTTAAGCTTGTGGCAAGAAATATCACGTACAATCTGTATATATGCGATGGAACAAACATAATAATTCCGCCCACTCACAAAAATCTAGTCACAAGGCCCATGTAATCAATGCAGTGTATTCAAAGCATTAGCAAAACTAGCAAGCAAGCAGTTTCTTCTATGCTATGTCAGGCCAACAAATTTTTTGTTCATTTGCATCTTAGTGGAAAACATGTGAAATTTCAGTTGGACACGGTGCCTCTGTTACATTGCTGAATCATAACACATATGAACTGTTTGGCTTCCCATGCCACTCTAAAACTAGCACACACCTGACGACTTATAATGGACAAGATATTCCCATTCTCAGAAAATGTACTTTGCCTGCTGTGTATCGCTCGCGTACGCAAACTGTGACTTTCACTATGCTACAATTAAGTGACTGTGGGAACATATCTGGCCTTGATTCATTTGATTTGTATGGCTTTCAAATTCGTAACACTGTGTTATCAGTGACTGCATTCAATGCCAAAAATAGTGTAGCTAGCTTGTTGAATGAATTCCCTGAGCCCTTTTCTGTAGGTTTAGGCAAGGCTAACAATTTTGTTGCACATATTACTATGAAAGACAATGTTCAGCCAAAATTTTGCTGGGCCAGAACTGTTCCCTTTGCATTGCAGGACAGAGTCATTGCTGAACTTAAAGAATTGCAAGATAGTGGAGCTATTGCACCCATACAAGCTAGTCAGTGGGCAAGACCACTGTTTTGCTCCCCAAACCTTGAGGCCGCATTCACCTCCATGTTGACTTTAAGTCTACAATCAACCCACAAACTATGATTGATACTTATCCATTGCCTCACCTAGAGGATCTCATGGACAGGTTAGGCGCTGGTTGCTACTTTTCGGAAACTGTCTCACGCGACGCATGTCTTCAAATACCCCTAGATGAAAAATCTCAAACCGTGTGTGTTTTGAACGTCCATTTGGGCTTGTTAAAATATTTGCATTTGCCTTTTGGCAGTGCTTCCGCATCCGCCATTTTCCAATGGTATTTGGAACTTCCAACATCTGACTGCTCAATTACCATGCTGTTAAAACTATTTGGACAATATTGTTGCAGCAGGTCGCACACCTGAAGAACACATTGCATATTTGGGTTTCTTGTTTTGTATGTTATATGAGACAGGACTAAAGTGAGGACTGGACAAGTGTGATTTTTTTTTAAACCTGAGCTGCAGTATCGTGGTCACGTCATAAACAGTCAAGGTGTACATCCTCTTCAGTCACATTTGTTTGCCATACGTGACCTGCCACTTCCTCACATTGTCACAGAATTGCAGTCAGTCTTAGGGAAAATGAACAATTATATTTCTTTCATATAGAATGCTGCACAAATGGAATGCTCCAGCATATCGCTTGCGTCGCAAGAACATCTCCTTTGTTTGGACAGAAGAGTACCAAGAAGCTTTTCAAAAACTTAAAGATGCATTGCTCAGTGACTGATGCTTGGTTCACTTTGATCCTGACAAACCAGTTGTGTTGCAAGTTGACGCTTCCTCTTAAGGAATCAGTGCAGTGCTTTCGCACAGATTTGGTGATAAAGACAGGCCTATTGTTTTCACATCAAAAGTGTTGTCCAAAGCTCAGTGTAACTATTCACAAATAGAGAAAGAGGCATTGGCTATTGTGTTTGGTGTCATCAAATTTCACCACTATTTGTATGGCAGAAAATTCTACTTAGTAACAGATCACAAGCCATTGCAGTCCTTGTTTCATCCGATGAAGCTGGTTCCTGTATGAACTGCCCAAAAATTGCAAAGATGGGCTTTGTTGTTGTCTCAATACCACTATGAGATTGTGTATTGTCTGACAGCTCAACATGGTAATGCAGATGCACTTTCATTCTTTCATTTATTCCAAGTGGCCCTGATACAGACTTTGACGCTTCTGCTGCATCTTGCTGTCACGTCGATGCTCAGGATTCTGAATTGCTTCGATCCTTTCCTCTGAACGACGGGAAAATTGCACAACAGGCCACAGAAACAGATTCAGATTTTCACATTTTGCTAAAATACAATCGCACATCTTGGCCTCGCCGATTGCATAGCAAAAGAACTCTGTAGTGTGCCAATACTTTGCATGTCAGCAAAGCCTTGCAATACAGAAAGAAGTGATTCTTGTTCAAAAGACAGTGGACAGTCACATGAGTTGATCCCCAAAGCGTTGCAAAAACAAATGTTGCAGTTACTTCACCAACAACATTGGGGGATTGTTCATATGAAACAGTAAGAGTGTGACAGATGACGACGTAGTGTCACACATGTGTGGAAAATTTGACCACTCTGCCACAAAAATTCTCTGCTTGGCCTAAGTTTCAATCACTATGGCAACGTGTCCACATAGATTTTGCGGGTTCTTTTTGGTACATTCTTTGGTTGATTGTGGTAGACTCTTCAGCAAGTTTCCTTTTGCTGTGCCAATGAACTCGACAATGTCACATAGCACAGTTCAGGCATTGTCCTCTATTTTTGCCTCTAAGGTTTGCCTGAAGTCAGTGTCAGACACCGGCCCTCAATTCATGTCAAATGAATTTGAAACATTCTGTGAACTCAATGGCATACAGCATCTACATTTTGTCAGAAGCTTCAAGCAGCAGACGGCCAAACTTTGCACCACACACACTGGGGATCCATCATTGCAACTGTTTCTCGCCTCCAGGCGGATGGCGGGGTACAACCAAAAGTCTGATGTCACCTGCAGCCACAGTTTCCGGTCCATCAGAGCATCCATGCTCCTGCATCCTCCCCTCCCCCTCCTGTTATTGATACGACGATGGTCTGACACTTTGGTGGAGAGGAATGTTGCAGCACAAAGTCAGCACCAGCATGCCAGTCGGGAACAACAGAGAAGAGAAGAGAAGGCTATAAGAAGAGGTCAGCCAATCGCACACTGACCAACCTCCCTCCAGGACAACGTGACAGTGGCGGCCCCTAGGTGAAGACAACGTAAGCGCCATGCCTGACTGGTGGCAGCCACGTTGATAGCAGCTTCAATGTTAGCTTCTTCATTAGCCAACACATCATAGCCTCTTCATTACCATTCTCCACATAGCACAGTCAGAAATCAGCAGTCACTGCAGTTCAGTTCTCAGATGAAAGTTAAGTATTTGTACTTGTCTTGTTGTAATAAAACTCATTAATATGAGTTGTTTGACTGTTTGTCTAATGAACTGAGTATGCAGGATTCCTAGAAACTTCAAAACATGATATTAGAAGGTATTACATGACTTTTGTCACCTCAGTGTAAAATGTATACTGGCAATGGCAAGAACAGTGTTTCTGAAGAAGAGAAATTTGTTAACATTCAATATAGATTTAAGTGTTAGGGAATCTTTTCTGTAGGAATTTCTCTGGAATGTACTCATGTATGGAAGTGAAACATGGACAATAAATAGTTTAGACAAGACGAGAATAGAAGCTTTTCAAATGTGGTGCAATTGAAGAGAGGAGGAGGGAGAGGAAATCAGTTCGGCAACAAGGTCATTAGTGATGGTGCACAAGCTCAAGTTAGGGGAGAATGGGAAAGGAAATCAACTGTGTTCTTTCAAAGGAATCATTCCAGAATTTGCTGAAGCAATTTAGGGAAATGATGGAAAACCTAAATCAGGATGATTGGATGTGGGTTTGAATCATCATCTTCCTAAATGTGAGGCCAGTGTGCTAACTACAGCACCATCTCGCTTGGTTGCTACCAAAGGACACTGCAGATTAGATGGACAGATCATGTAACTAATGAGGGGATATTGACTAGAATTGGGAGACAAATTTGTGGCACAACTTGATTAAAGAAAGGACCAGTTGATAATACACATTCTGAGACATCAAAAGATCAGCAATTTAGTACTGAAGGAAGTGTTGGGGGTAAAAATCGTAGAGGGAGACCAAGAGATGAATACAGTAAGCAGATTCACAAGGATGTAAGAGCAGTGCCAAAACGGTCTTCAGATTAAAGACCAAGACCACAATAACAACAACAACAACATTAAACTATATACGTGTTAAGGAGAAAGAAAAGAAAATAATGCATGCAGATGACATGACAATACTGGATTGTGGCAAAAATTTGGAACAGATTGAGAGAAGAACATATATTTCTGCAAACATGCAGTGCTCAGACACAAAGAGGAGTCTATGCACATGGGTATAAAAATGGATACAAAGTTAGAAGAAGTAGAATCGACTAGATTCTCATGTATTACTGTGGATAATGAGTTGAAATAGAAACCATATATTAATTATGTAGGTAAGAAACTCAGTTCCATCCTATTCATAATGAAGCAGATACTGCAATATGTAAACAAACAGCTTCTGTGCACCTTATATTGTGGGCTCTTTGTACAGTACCTGAAGTATGGAATGACAGTATGGGAAAACTAAAAAATTCGAGAAACAATAAGTGTATTCGCATCAAAAAAAGCAATTATGATCATTTTCGGAAAAGGAAATTCAAAATATGCAGAAACTGCTACAAAAATATATGCATTTTTAACTTTTACATCTTTATACATATATAAAACAGTAATATACATCACAAAAGATAGCTCACAGCGGATTACAAATTTTAATGTACACACCCACAGCACATTGAGGAAGAACAATACACAAAGCATACCCTACAGACCAATAATGCCTGAAAAAGGATCTCAGTACTTGGATTTCAAGTTACTAAGTAGCCCACCAAAAGTCAGCATACTTGACACTAACTTCCAAATGAAGACTCTCTAGTGGAAAAGGAGTCTAAGTGTATTGCAGAGTACCCACTGAATTAAATTTGTGTATATTGTTCTTTATAATCAATGATATTAGAGAGTGTAATCAAAATCCATAGGAATAATAGCAAATGATAATGCATTTCTTCTGTATCTGAAGTGTCCTATATTACACATATATTTCCTGTACACAATGTAATGCTACAGGATCAAATTAAATTCAATTCCATTTATTACACACATGCCTGTCACGTAACTATTAGATGATTACTTTGTTAAATAAAATTCAATCTCTGCAAAAAGCTTAGCATCATATTTTGATACAATGAAACCAAAATTTGTTTTTACTTTGCCCAAAAAATATTGGGTTGTTTGCAGGTTTTTGGTGAACTGATGTGGCAGATAATGACCAACTATGCTCACCAGCACTCTTTTGCACAATTGCATAGTCTTCATTGACTTTCAAGGACTGTGAAGCTGATGGAGACCACAGAAAAACGGCCTCCCACAGGAAAGTGTGCTGGTTCCAACTCTGTTCAACATATAAATGAATGAGAAACCCATAGCACCAAATAGCAGGAGCTTATCGTATGCTGATAACTTCACTTTAGCCACCCAGAGCAAAACTTTTGAATCAGTGGAGAACACCGTTATGAATGCCCTTAAAAAACTTTCCATATACTACAACTCAAACCAACTTAACCAAATCGCTCAAAGACCCAAGTGTGTACTTTTCATTTGAGAAACAGGGAAACTAGCTGCAAATTAAAGATGGTATAATCGGGTGTTGAACTGGAACCCTGTGATATTCCAAAATATCTGGGAATGACACTTGATAGATCTCTTACTTTCAAGAAGCACTGCATAAACTGCAAGTCGAAAGTTCTCACCTGGAGCAATCTTCTATGGAAATTGGACGGATCACAGTGAGGGTAGCCAACCTGAAACTATACAAACTTCAGTAATGGCACTACACTAGTCTATTGAAGAGTAAGCAGGTCCTGTTTGGTGTCATTCAGTATATGCCACAAACAGGTTGACATACCTCTGAATGACACCTGAATAATCATAACAGGTTATGTGAAATCCAGTTAAGGCAAATAGCTTTACTGTCTTCTGTCTGAAGAGAATAGCTGCAAATGAGGAAAGAAAACTAGTGGAGTAGCATAGAACTCATCCTCTGTATGTGCACAAACCACAACCACAAGAACTGAAGTCAAGGGGGAGTTTCTTTTTAGAATGTCAATGGCACTTAGAACCACTGATGAAAAGCCTGGTTGCAACAATGGAGGGCTTTGACCTACCAGTCTTCCTGTCTCAAAAAATTTCTGAAATTTTACCTCCTGGCTATGATGAGGAATGGACAATTTGGAAGTCCCTGAATAGACTGGGATTTGGAGTTAGTGGACCAAAGGTAAATTTAGCAAGATGATAATAAATGTGATCGTGGAAAAGACCAAACTGGTCATTTTTTTGGGGGGGGGAGGGGGGGCGGACAAAATAAAATAGTCATAACTGTGTCTAATGTGTGTTTCTGATGTGAGAAAAAAATTAATAATCATCCAAAAAAGTTCAAATGAGTTCCTGCTCTGGCCACCACAGAAAAACCACCTGATTTTCTTTGGATTATAAAGTAACAGGCCTTTCTTAGAGGATAAGTGCATTACCATGATGATACAGAAATATGCAGTTACAAACAGTTGCCGCAGTGTGAGAAGAATGGGTTCTGATTTTTTCATAATCATATGCTTTAATTTAGACCTTGCAGCTTCAGCGAAGTCCAAAACAGCATCATGTGATCACACTGCATTAGACACAAGTGAGATTCTTTGCAATTCACACGTACGGAAGAACCGATTGCTACTCACTGTAAAGATCACTCATTGAGTTGCAGACAGGCACAATGAAAAAAGACTGTTATGATTAAGCTTTCCACTAAAGCCTTTTACAGAAAAGAGAAACACACCTGCATTTACACAAGTAGGCACACCTCACACACACACAACTGCTAACTCTGGTTGCTCGGGCCAGACAAACTGAAACATGTTGAATAGCAGCAACAATCTGTAGTAGGGTGGGTAAGGGGGAGGGAAAGCAGGGTATGGATGGAGGAAAAGGAAACAGTGCTGCTTGGAGAAGCATGCAGGGACTGGAGGTGGCAGACAAGGCTACTTCGTGCAGTGTAGGGAGAGAGTGAGGGAAAAGTAAAGAAGGGAACAGAAAGAAGAGGTGCAGGGAAAGGAATATATAGCTGGGTGCATTGGCAGAGAGCAGAACAGAAAGAGGGTAGGGACATGTGTATGGAGGGGTTGATAGGGCAGAGGGGGAGGAAATTATTGGTTTGGGGGGGGGGGGGGGGCAGTGGGGTTACCTTAGGTTGAGGCTGGGATTATTCTGGGGGTGAAGAGTAGCTGGTAGTGGAGGAGAGGATCCAAATGACCCAGGTTGTGAAACAGCCATTAACGTTTAGCATGTTACATTCAGCTGCATGTTGTGCAGTATGGTGGTCCACTTTGCTCTTGGCCACAATTTGGCAGTGGTCTTTCATCCTGGTGGATAGCTGGTTGGTAGTCATACCAATACAGAAAGCTATACAATGATTGCAACAGTGGTGGTACACCACATGGCTGCATTCACAGGCGGCTCGGCCTCTGACGGGGTAGGATAAGCCTGTCACCGGATTGGTTGGTTGGCTGATTTGCGGGAGGGGGCCAAACAGAGAGCTCATTGGTCCCATCGGATAAGGCAATGACGGGGAAGGAAATCATCTGCGCTCTTTCAAAGAAACCATTTAGCAATTAGGGAAGTCACAGAAAACCTAGATCAGGATGGCTGGATGCTGGCTTGAACTGTCGTCCTCCTGAATGCGAGTCCAATGTGCTAACCGAGTAACAGGACTGGAATATGAAGTGCTAGGTGGGTGGATTGGGCAGGTCTTGCACCTGGGTCTTCCACAATGATAAGACCCCTGTGGCAAGGGGTTGGAATTGGGAGTGGCATAGAGGTGGACTAGGATGATGTGGAGGTTGGATGGACAATGGAACACCACTTTAGGAGGGGTGGAAAGGATCTTGGGCATGAAGTCCCTCACATCAGGACTTGGTTATATGGTTATACATAATCAAAGCCCTGACAAAGACTGTTGTTTAATTATTCCAGCCAGATGGCAATTGTCAAAATGCAAATACTGATGTTGGTTGGTGAGTCTAATGTGGACAGGTGTAGATGGAGCCCTCAGAGAGAAGGTGGTGAATGTCCATGCTGGGTTGAGGAGAACCAGCGAAGTGAATTGGAGAGAAGGCACTGATGTTGTGATGGAATGAGGAGAGAGTCCAGATCATAAAGATATCATCAATGACACCCTATTTGCATTCCTTCATGTTCCAACATGGCAGGAGTCATAGCTGTGTGCAGTCAACCAGCACATGGGACACCGAACCAGTTTGCATGGCCTTGTTGAGATGACAGATGCCTCACCCAACAAGTCACCATGCTTTTGTTAACTTCCAGGTCTAAACAGATGTACTGCATGCACCTATGTATATCACTGATGCTCTTGTTTTCCACCAAAAGAAATTCAGTGCCAGCTCTGCCTGGAACGCAGCTCTGTTACAGACACCATTTTGAAAGCTATGTATAGCACCGCCATCAGTCAGAACATCATGAAATTAAGCGGGAATATTCCATAATGTTCCACAACGAATTTTGCATTTTTTTTTTCCAACCAAAATTAGCTGAGGGGGAAAAAAATGTATTTTGAATGCCCCTTTTTTTTGTGTGTGTGTGTGTGTGTGTGTGTGTGTGTGTGTGTGTGTGTGTGTGTGTGTGAAAATGATATTAGAAGTAAATGTCCCCTAACCCAGGGTCCTTTGTGACTTTTCAGAACTCTCATTTCCTAAACCTCACCAATGCTTACCTTTCACCTCTCTTCCTTCTCCTTAACCTTCTACTAGAAGAAAGAGCCAGTGACTCTCAAAGCTTGCAAATTTCTATAACTTTACATGTGTTTCTCCCTGCTGCCACCTGGATAGTAGATAATTTTTTATCTATCCAATTACAGTATATGTTTGAAGTTAATTTTGTTATACATTAAATTCTCAACATTGCTGGGTAGGTGGCCAAATATGTTTATGGCTGAATACTTTGCTCCTTTCTGTGTCACACTAAGGCTGAGTGGAGTTAGTTTATGAATGCCATTGTTGTTTTCAAACTGAGACTGACTGTTGACAACAAACCTCATAATATGTAGTGATTATTCTCCATTCTGAAGTGCTGTTTCACTGTGTACACTCCCCAAGTCTCTTAATGCAACACACTGCATCCTTTCAGTTAGCAAGAATGAAAACCAATAACCAGCAAGAGCTCCGATACCACAGTACTTGACCTTCTCTAAGAGAATATTGTGAATTCCATAATGAAATGCCTTTGATAAGTAACACAGGATACCAGATGGAAATAATTTGTCAGGATACCAGATGGAAATAATTTGTCATTTAAATTTCGTATAACGGGGTCTGTGAATTGAAAATTTGCATTTTCTGTGGAGACATACCTTTGAAATCCAAAAATATTAAGTGTGGTATCACATATCCATGTGACCCCACTGGCTTCTTTAGGTTGGTAACAGAATTCCAGGTTTTCATCTGATGCCGATAACAGTCACACAAGATCTGGTGGACCCAACGGTATGCACCTACTGAGCCACCCCCGTCACTCTGTACCATGGGCGCCCTCTGCTGCCGCGATACAGAATGGCCAGTGGCAGGCATTCAGCCCACTAGTGCCTCTTTACTACATAACGCTATGGAGACGTCACTTAGTCACAGCACTGACTCCATGTCTGTACTTTAGCTCAGGGAGCCTCTTCCTTGCTGACACTGAGAGCCAGACCTCATTTCTTGCTGCAATGTTTGCAATGAGTATTCATTCACTTTGAGAAATACAAGCTAAGTAATTCTTCTGTTTACTTTGTTAACTTGCTTGCTACTCATTTTTGTTCCTGTCCAGCTTTCCCATGACAACAGTTGCCGCACCACTCTCTAACCTATCTTTCCTTACCATTGTGAACAAAGTCAAAAACAACACTAAGAGAGATTTCTGTTACGGTTGTTGCATACATAATTTCTTCTAATACCATCTAGGAGCAGGCAAGAAACTGCTCAGTAATTATTAACAGATTACTTACTACATTTCTTGTAAATGTATAGCTTAATCTGTTTGCAAATATTATCTGTGATAGCGATGTGTTGCATATTTATCTGAATAAATTGCATACAAGTAAAGAACAGAATTGTGTTTCTTTATCTGAGATATTGTCAATGCCATGAGAGTTTTGGTTTTGAGGGAGTTAAATATATTCTTTATTTCTTTACTAAGAACTGAATATTTATGATTTGCCTGTATCATGGTTCACAGAGCCAAAGGCTTCAGCCATGTCACAAAATATAACCTATAGTAATAACTCTAGTACATCACCTGTCCAAATAAATATAACCTTCTCAGTTGACAATCCAAAAGAAGCAACTGAGTTAGTTTTCCTGTATGAAGTGTTTGTAAATTCCTATCTTGAAAACTTTGCAAACTTACTTCCTGACAAGTCCAATATGGAGGTGAACCCTGTCCTTTCCTACTCATTCAGTTCCAGTGTTTTCTTCCAACATCAATATGTTGGAGTAATTGAGTTATCAATGACTTTTTCATATGTGTTTCTGCAGACTACTTTTTTTTATTTTTTTATTATTTTTTTACCAGTATTACTCTATAATCTGTCACTATCAATGTGATACATGTATCTACCCCTCTGCCACTTTCTAATAATCTCATACCCTGTTCTTTTCCTGCACGGAATTGCAAGAGCGGGCAGGAGGGGTGAGAGAGGGAGGGAGGGAAGGAGAGAAGTATTCACACCACTACCTATTTAACTCCAGGTGAGTGGTTGCTTGTCCACATTTTTCGATTCCATAGCTTGCATTATAATAATATTATGTTGATATTTGATTTCCTAGACAGTATTACTTTCTTGTTTATGAAATTTCATTTCTCTCTGATTGATGTGCTTCAAGTGTCATTTCTTTTCCTATAAAAAGATCCTCTGTAATTTTCAAAAGCAAATGACCACTTAATAATGTAGAAGTATTCCACTTCAAAATATGGTGGTTCTTTTTCTCTAACCCTCTGAATTTCAGTTTACTCTTTGTCATTACTGGTTTGTGAGTGTCCAGATCAGCCACTTGGTAAGTTACACAGTTCAGTATTTGAATTCCTAACTTTTACACAACCCCAGTAACTCTCTAGGGCTTTTTTTGTATATATACTTTCTTCTACCATAACTTTTTTTAAATATAATGTTAGTTACAATTTGTTATTACAGGCATGTGTCACATGCATGTGAACTCATATTGCATTGGCCTGTGTCAGATGTATTTCAATTTATAAAAGAAAAGCTTTATCATTCTTAATGTTTTAATGGTATTTTATTAGTTTGCAACACTTCCCAGTCTATCAATACTCTGATTCCTACAATGTCGTTCATAAATATGATTGGTATTCTATGTTTGATCATTCAGTAATTTCTCATTATTTCACTTCATTAATCCCTACTAGCTCAAGTTTCCCTCTACATTCAAGTCCTATGTTTCTTGCAGAACACACTAATTTGAAATATTCTGAGCTACAAATTGTAGAAGTTATTATTTTATCAAATATCCCAAAATGTTGTTGGAGCAGTTGTCTCTCATTCCTTCATTTGGAATGTACAACAAAGGTTATCTTTCTCATGACTGTTATCTTTTCCCCAGGATTATAAATGTCGGCTGTTGTTAAAAAGCTGTTTTCATCAAGATATTGTCCCTTTAAGATGCACTTTCATGTTGCTTCAATATTGCATAGTTTGTCTGTTAATCTACGTCTATAATTTTTTTTACATTGTCTTTGATGCATTTTGGCCTCCTAAAATCCTATCCTGGCTCTTCCATAAAGCATAGCATATTTTTAACTTTAACTTCAGGGGTTTTCTTGGTCAATTTGCTTTTCAGTCTGAGACAGTGTCCACATAATTTTAATCTCACTCTGCTTTCTGTGCTCTTTCATTGTCCAACTGTTATCTTTATTTATTACTGGTCTTACAATTGCCCTCATCATTTCCCTCCTCCTCCTCCTCCTCATTTCTTTCCTGTTAACTCTTCTAACTTAGCAAGTGAAGTGGGGAATCAGTTAAAATATTTCATAGCATTTTTGGGTTGCAGTTAGCCAGGCACTGGGAATATTCCAAAGGTACAGTGACTGTTTCCCTGTCACTCAAGTAATGGAGGAAGAGAATTAGAGACTACAAGCCAGAACTTTACACAGTAACTTATGTTCATTATGAAAACAAAATGACATCATAGACATAGCATCTTATGAATGGCTTAAATACCTGGCAGGAAAGTAATATAACTAAAAAAGGAAAAGGACACTTTGAACAAAGTATATGTTAAATAAAACTGTAAAGATAAAAAGTGGAAAAGCTTTTTTGCCCATAAGTGCATTCATGTAAATAATGTCATGAACAACAATGAGATAACCACAAATTAATTTATACTTCAAGAAGCATGAAGCTGTCAATGAGCAATAGAAACACTTTCCTTTGGTCAACATTTTAAATATCAATTCCGTCAGTAGTAATAAACGAAGAATGTACAGGCAATCTGGCAGAGGTGGATCTGATATAAGTGCCACTATAAAGGAAGGACACATAGTACATACCAGTGGATTTTAAACAGTGCATTAGTGTTGAGGACAGCAATCCTGTGACTAAGGTAATGTAAGTAAGTTTTGACACTTCTCCAAACACACTCATCCAACAGTGGTTGTTTTCTTTTATTTCAGCATCTCTCAAATAAATATCTGTGAAATTGGTTAGCAACATGATATTAAGATTCCATTATTTGGAGAACTATAATGAAGAGCTTTAGCTGCTTGGTTATCTCAGATATTAATCCTTCTGTATTTCATAGGAAAATAACTTCGAACTTTCTATGATGAACCCCACTAAAAATTCAACCAGGAAATATACTTTGCCAATTATGGCACCAAATTGCAAAAAAGCCACAGATTTAAGCCTTCCTCAGTCTGCCAGAATACATTCACAAAAATGTAAACTGTTTTCTCAGTAGTAGTTTGGTTTGGGGTTCCAAATACAATTACAGCAATTTAACCTCAAAGAATTGTTGAATGTACTTCCAGAATGTCCAACATATTTCCAACAATCTTATGAGGAGGAAAGTTGCTACTCACCATATCGCAGAGACGCTGAGTTGCCATTGGCCTTCATCAACAACACACACACACACACACACACACACACACACACACACACGACTGCAGTCTCAGGCAACTGAAACAACACTGGCAGTAGGGTTTCAGTTGCCTGAGACTGCAGTCGTGTGTGCGAGTTGCATATGTGTGTGTGTGTGTGTGTGTGTGTGTGTGTGTGTGTCTATTGCTGATGAAGGCCAATGGCCGAAAGCTTTAATTGTGAGAGTCTTTTTGTTGTGCCTATCTGCGACTCAGCATCTCCAGCAATTTTCCTTCTCATAATACTGTTACATTCCATCCTGGATTTTCCATTGTTCAACATATTTCCAAATTATTTAAAATATTTTTACTTTCATTTACAAGATACTCATGTGTAAATTTGTCAAATATTATTTTAAACAGGCGCAGATAGGGGCACTGAAATAATTTTACTTTAAATCCGTCTTGATTGCAAATTTTTTTTTATTATTCATATGACCGGTTTCGGTTCATTCAGAACCATCTTCAGATCTGATATTTAAGTTACAGGAGTAACCCGTCCATTTCAGCAACTTTCACATGCTACGTCACATGTGACGTAGCATGTGAAAGTTGCTGAATTGGACGGGTTACTCCTGTAACTTAAATATCAGATCTGAAGATGGTTCTGAATGAACCGAAACCGGTCATATGAATAATAAAAAAATTTGCAATCAAGACGGATTTAAAGTAACATTATAAAATCACTGATTGCTGTTATCCCATAAGACATTATGTCTGTTTTTGCAAAACTGAAATAATTCTCCAAAGGAGTGTGAAAATCTTAATGAAACAATCCAGTTTCTCAGAAAAATAACTTAAAACATTAATAATTAAATAATGAAATTCCAGTGCAATTTAACTTGCATGTTCATTGACTTCCAGTGCAAAGTTTAACTTGCATGTTCAGTGAATAATGTTAAATCACTGCTAGTTGAAAAGCATTAAACAGTCAGTATCATTTCTGTGGATGTACTGTTCAGTTTCTTCTTTCAATAAACTTCTAAGAAGAGGTTATAATCAGTAAAGGAAAAGTACAAATAAAAATTTTGAGGAAACATTCAGAGTACACAAATTATATGAAGTAATCCAACAGAACCAACACTAACACCCTTTTCTATGTGTGTTGCATTTCCGAGATTAGGAGCTTCTGTGGTGCTAACTTGCATTTACAGTGTTGTGCAGTCCTGATTATTCCATAAGTTTATAGCATCACACATTTTGAGGATTAATTTTTCACTTTTTCAGTCTCCAAATTAAACCCATTTCTGGAAGTATATCATCTCATCCATTTTATTAAAGTAAGTGGCTAATTGTAAATAACAGAAAACAAATACACTCTGCATTAATGTACTGTTAGCCAGTTTCTCTCTAGTGACAAGGGACAAGCAAAAACTGCAAGCTCATAGAGGGTGGTGGGGTGGAGGGGGGAGGGGGGGGGGGGGGGGGGGGAAGGCAGCAGACAGAAAGCACCCTCCCCTTTTGTAGGGCCATCTGGTGCTGACTTTAAAAAAAGTGGGAAGATCTAAGAGCCAGTTGCCAGTTCACCTTTTTCACTGTAACATCATTTTGGAGTAGAAACCCCACTTTACTAACCCATCATGGCCAATGCCAACAAGCAAATCACCTCCAGTCAAATACAAGTTATCATGGTGATGAGTTGTTTCAATCAATGACTGAATAAATACATGTTGTAGCAAATTCTTGTAGAATATAAATACTGTTGAATTTAAGGAGATCACTCACCAAAAAGCAAAAGCATTGAGTTGTCAATATGCACACACTAAAGAAAGAAAATGTGCTAGCTTTTGGAGTTATCCTTTGACGAGCCAGAGTAAAATAAAATGTGTATTTTACTGTAGCTCATCAAAGGATAACTCCAAAAGCTAGCTTCTTTCTTTTGTGTTTGCCTTTGACAACTCAATGCTTCTGATTTTTGGTGAGTGGTCTCTTCCAATCCAAAACTGAATAAATACAGTCAATCAACGGAACACATCCGAACAGCCGAGCAAACATAATGCAGATGTTAGCATCAAAAATACGCTCACCTTCATGAAGATGACAGTTCAAATCCCCATTTAGCTGCTCAAATTTCGATTTTCTGTGGTTTCCCTAAATTACTTAATATAAATGCCAGCACAGTTGCTTTAAAAATGGCACAGTCAATTTCTTTCTGTATCCTTTCCTAATCCAAGCTTGAACATGATATGTAATGACATTGTTGTCAACAGTATACATTAAAACCTAACTGTCCTTCCTTCCTTTGATTGTGTAGTATAATTTGTAATTTTTGCTTGTAATGCTTCAAATTACATTATTGTAATGTTTTGGGTGTTTTGTGTTCCTAGTTCACATTTTTTAATTTCTCCTTGGCGATTTTTCATTCAGTCCAAGTAATCAGATCCATTCTACCAAGCAGTCACATTTATCAAGTTTTTCATTGCACCTATGTTCAGTGTTTGTAAGGATATCATTCACTCAAGAATTAGCAGTTTCACAGAGAATTAAAAAAGACTATTTTTGCATTTATTTCATCCTTAAAAATTACACTAATATTATCAGTAAAAGTGAAGCACTATAATTCAAATCTTCATTTTCCATTAACATCATGCTACCATACTCCTTTCTCCTTATTCATTCTCTTCTGATTTTATCCAACACCAAACTGTAATGATTAGTAGAACAACATAAGTTACCAAGCCATTATTTTAATTCTGAAGAGCTCAGAAATGTCATTTGCAAACTTAATGCCTGCAGTAAACCAATAAGCATTCCATAATACTCAACTGTTTTAATGATGTCAGCATTCCAATTCTGAGGACTCTTTACAGATTGCAACCTTGGTAGAAATCTATCTACTTCTCTCAACCTAGCTTGTTAATTGCCAATTCTGTAGGCTACTCATTTTAATATTTAACTCAACAGTACTTCAAACTTTTTGTAGTGGTTTGTATGTAACTGGTGGTAAAGAGATGTCAATATAACCAAAGCTATTTGCCTTGTGTGCTTTCTTATGTAACACTTGGATGTGGACCTGTTTTCACCAACCACTCTTTCCTTATTTCCAAAATTCTTTGACAACCTTGTGCAAATCTTTAAGTGCCTATTTGCGTGTATCTATCACATTTGATTTCAAATTCTTTCTTTCCCTGATGACCCCCCCCCCCCCCCCACCACACACACACACCAACTGTATAATAGATTCATTCTCTCTCTCTCTCTCTCTCTCTCTCTCTCTCTCTCTCTCTCTCTCTCTCTCTCTCTCTCATCCATTTCTGATGTTTTTGGAGCTCTCTTTCCTTGGTGTAACTTTTTTAAAAAAGCTGTTGTTCTCTTTATTTCTCACAATTTAGGAGCTCCTCGATACATCAGACTAGAATTCACAGCTGGTTCTCTTTGTAAGCAGTCACCATACTAATTGGTTTGCAGCCCATTCCAACCGCTGTAAAGATTCTGAACAAGTTCTTACTACTGTTGTCTTTACTCTTATAGTTCTTCCCATACTTACATTTAACTACTCTGTTATTCTGGCATACCAATTTTCCCTTATGTGTGTTTTCTCCTCCTTGATTTTTACCAATGCTTTGGGGCAATTTTACCATTGTTCCTCTGATGTGTGCCAATGTTCCACATTTCTGGCAATGAGTGTGGTATTAAAAAGTCATCAATGTTGTGTCCTCTTTCTCTATGGTTTGTTTGGATACTGCTATGTGATCCAACTGGTAGTGGACCAGGTATGTAATTCGACCAGGTAAGACCTATTTTCAAATAATACTTTTCCTGGCAGAATTGACACCAGTTTTTGGGCCAAACTGTTTTTGAAGGAGTGAGCTTTTCACCATTCCTGTTACTGCAACTGTATGCTAGAAAATCACCTCTAAACATTTACGTCTTCTACTTGTTGGTTTACATGTTATCATTGTGAACACATGTAATGTAGTGCATGCTTTGTTTCTTCATCTCAACGAGATAAGTGTAATTCGTTGTGACATTGAATTTATTCCTGAACAAACTGTTAATGTTGAAAGTTCGAACCATTGTGCAGCCTGTTTCTTACGCCAGGTTTCTCTCTACAATATTCTGTTTCAACCAAATTATAACACATTTTGATTTGTGAACCTAGTTTAGTTTAGCATTGGTATGTAGATTGTGTGTCTTTTTGAACATACTTGTTCAATATTTTTGACTGCCTATTTTCAGAAAGGTGACGATGTTCAAAGTACTTATCTGACATATTGTGCGAGAACTATGTTAAGAAATTCCATTTCTTCATTATACGATGTTCTACAATCACCAGAATCCAACTGAATAACTATGTAACTTCTCCATGTTACAGAAGTTTATCTAGGTATTGGTGTACCTGACATCTTTTGACTTAAGTTATTTGTGAACGGACTTATCACCTTCATGAAATGCCACATCTGTCTTCAAATCACCAGGTGGCCTTAACAGGTGATCCAACATGGGAATGAAAAGATGCCCTTCATAGCGTATCAGTATTACTATAACAGATGTTACTTGTTATCATAAATTACTATTTTAAATTTTTTTGAGTGTCTTTTTACAGACTTCTTCTGTTTTATGGAACAGAGGATGTATACTTTGAAGATTCATAGATGTTACATTTAACAAAGCCATTATATGAACAGAGGTAGCTAAACAATATTTTGATGTAGCAGAATGAAAGTATGAATGAAAGTATGAATGAAAGCATTTCTTATGACATTGCGAAATGAGAAGAAACACTGCAATTTAAGACAGAAAAAACAGGTTTTATTTAAAATCATTTGTGAAATGATTTTTCTTCCATTTCATATTTTCAGGATAAAAACTACAATCATCACACCTTTCAAAACAACTTTCAATGACGCAGTGTGTACCCTTACCTTCTGTGCCAGATTAAAAGTAACAGTGAGTGCACCCTTGGACAATAACTCTAGCAATTTATTCTAGACTTATGTACTCTCAACTCTTATGTGAAAACCAAGCAGAGTTAGAACATGTAAAATTTGAATTGTATTAATTAAATATTGGAAAAAAAGAAGGGATGCTGAGAAAAGTGACAAAGTGCAAATACAGCATAATTTTGTTGGAACAAAGGAAAGATACACTTGAGAAACCCTTAAAATTATGAGACAGAATTGATGGTCAGTATCAGAATATAAGGGAGAATACTTAGTACTGCTGGAAGTCACTTGTAAAAGTAAGCGTTTGGAACTATTAGTTCATTTGTCAGGGAAGAGAGAGGGGTAAGGTGGGGTTGATAAAAAGGAAGGGTGAGTCACTCAGACCCATGGATGAGAGGAATCCAGCTGTTGAGGGGACAAGGTTTTGTTGACACATTCAGACGTCAGGTAACATATATATTTGGCTGGTTACCTTAACACTGGGATAAGACCCAATTCCCAAATGTGTTGGCTCCTGCCATATCAGTTTTTTAATTTACATCAACTACTTTCCACAATGGTCCTCAATTCTACTTTACAGTTTTCCTTCCTCCGCTTTTCTACTTAAACGCTGCTTTCTGTCTCTCTGTCAGTTCCAGTATTATTGTGGAGCGCTTATTCTTGTCATTTTGAATCTTTAAATCTCATGATATCTTCCCCTCCACCCTCCCCAAATAGAATCCCATCCTTCACTCATCTCCTTTAGTTTATATTTACAATTCCCAGTGATATCTCACAAGTTTATCTCCCATCTTTCACGTGTGGCACATCACCAGATTATAACTGTAATTCTGAATGTAAATTTCAGATGTGATTCTTGTGTTCTGGATTATCTCATACCTTGTCTCTCTCTGGATTCAGGACACAAAATGACGTCTTTTCCCTCCCTTTCTTCGGAAAAATCTCACCCTTGCTTTTGCCTTTTTCTGCTAAAGAATGGTGTTTAATAAGGCCTTTAAGCCACACCTTTACTTGCATCTTCTCATTTGTACCTCAGTCAACCATGTTTTAGCTTTTTCTATTTCATCAATTAAAATCTTTTTGCAATTTTTCTGTCTCATGTATTGTTAACCACTATAATCACTAAATGGAATCGTATTTAACATGGTCATCATTCTTAAAACTAATTGGCAGTTTTTCAACCTACAAAGCAATAACATAAATTGTTCAAACTTAGCAAATTCACTTTCCATTACAAAGCAATATTTTGCAGTGTCCACCAGGACTACAGTTTGGATTAAACTGATTTATTATGTAAGAATTTTATCAGCAGAAAAGTTTTCTTAGTCTCAGTTCTCACTTCAAGACAATATGTGTGGTGCGGTGTGGTGTGGGATGCGGGGTCTGGTGTGTGAGTAGTTTTATTAAACACAATTCAGCTCAATTACTAAAGATTTAATACATCATTGCTCAAGTTATTCTCGGCATAAGAACAGTTACAGTAACATAGAAGTCAATAATAAGAGATTTCCATGGATGTTTTTTCCCGGTGTTATTTGTATGGATTGACATGTAGATAAAAAACATTGTGTTAAAATGCAGTATGTGAAATTTCGTCACTTCAGAAATTGCAATCTGAAATTTCAAGTATATTTCAAATGTCTACCTTTTCACAGTTAAAATAAAATGCATAGGAAATACTTTACAAAGTAAGTACCAAAAGACTCTTACACTTCAAGCATTTCTTTTATTTAAAATGGGATTTTAAACACCAAACACATTATTAGCAATAACACACCTCAAGTGGAGCAGTGGTGTCACCTAATAAGCTTGTCTCAGTAAATGTCAGCTCTCCAACTGCGTCAATATCACGTATCTGTACTTCGACAGGGTCAGATTGAAGTACATCCAAACTATGTACCTGGAAATTTGAGGGCAATATAAATTTGGAAACATTTACATGGCATAACAACTTTTAACTGGCAATGTTTATTTAAACAATAACAACTTCCTTCTCCTTCACTTCAGGTAATAGGAAACACAGATATCCAAATGTTGGACCTCATCTATCTCTAAACTAGATTTGTGTAGACTGTTGAATTTACCCCACCACATACACAAGAACTTGAAATATGTAGATTCTGTGCATAGGCACATACTGGTTGATTCCGTGATGACGTTCCAAACTTTCTGGGATGAAGGAGAAAGGTAACTGTATCAATTTGAGTAAGGGCCCCTGGTCCAGAAACAGCTGAATCGAAAGTTATAAGTGAAAAATGTTCTGTTACTTCTGACAGTAGAATAGATGTACAGGTATTGTTGTTGCTAAAAAAAAAAAGTAGAATAGATGTACAGGTATTGTTGTTGCTAAGATGTTAGGGTAGCCAACTTTCAGTCTTGGTAGTATGCACAAAAACAAAAGGAAGTCTAGTAAACATGTGCTTTAAAATGCATACCTAAAAGAGCTATGGGCACTTGTTCAGTAGAAGAGATGTGTTTCACAGTATCAAAGATGAACAAGTGCTCATAGCTCTTGAGGTGAGCATTTTAGAGTCCATGTTTACCACACCCTTTTTCTTGTTTTGGTCCATACTACAGCCTCTGAAAGTTGCCTACCCTACAATCTTTTCAATAACATTATCGGTACATGTCTTCCACTGTCAGAGGTATCAGAATGATTTTTGCTTATAACTTTTCACTTTGTCATTTCTGGACCAGGGTACCTCACCCAAATTATACACTTACCTTCTCCATCATCCATAAGTTTGTAACATCACCATGGCACCATCCTGTAAATACTGTTAACAATTTTCCCACCCAAGTCATTTATTCCTTTTCTCAGTAGACTACACCCGTATTGACATGGTGATGTTTAAAGAAACAAAGTACAGTATTCAATAACAGGGCCTCCCTTCCATTACAACCAGTAGTTTCAAGCAAAATTTATTTGACTGCATGTACACAGAATAAATTTAGTGCACACAGAAAATAGAAAAGATACATAAATAAAAGATTATTACAATGTAAGCACTATTGTCGATAAAGATGGGAACATTCCAGTCACCAACAGCATTACCTCCAACCTGACTCCTCTACAGAAACAAATTCTTTATGAGATTATGTTGCATTGCCTTGATGTTAAAACCATTGAATGATGCTGCAAGGATACCTAACTTAATACTATTTGCTAGCCAAAAATGTCAACTTCAACAGATATTCTGAACTGTCATCCATTTTAATACAGTTTTACTTTTCTAGTTTTCAGCTAATTGTATAAAAAATATTATAGCATGCTTACAGGCAGACCTTTACAGCAAAACATATCGAAAATATGACTATGTTCATAGGCATATGTAAACAGCTAAAGTAATATTAGTGATATATTGAGATAGCTTTGTTTTGGCTGGAGAATGTGTCGTATGCAACTTAGTTTTCCTGTAGAGAAAAAAAATGTTGATATTCTTTCATTTGTGAAAGCATTCTGCATTGTCTTCTACTCTATTTTATGTAGATGTGTTTGTGTTTTGGAAATTGAGTCAAAATATACTATGCAATAACACATTGTATAGTAAAACAGCAAAATACTGTAAAAATTGCTATTCACCACATAGCGGAGATGCTGAGTCACGATAGGCACAATAAAAAGATTCACACAATCATAGCTTTTGGCCATTAAGGCCTTTATCAGCAGTACATACGCATGCACACACGCATGCACACACACACACACACACACACACACACACACACACACACACACACACACACACACACAAACGCAACTTGCACACATGTCTGCAGTCTCAGAGAGCTGAAACTACACAGCGAGCAGCAGCACCAGTGCATGATGGGAGTGGCGACTGGGTGGGGGTAAAGAGGCGGCTGGGGTGGGGAGGGGGAGGAATAGTATGGTGGGAGTGGCAGACAGTGAAGTGTTGCAGTTTAGACGGAGGGCAGGAGAGAAGGTGTGGAGGGGGGAAGGGATTAGTAGACGAAAGGAGAGAAATAAAAGACTGGGGTGTGGCGGCTGTGTAGTGCTGGAATGGGAACAGGGAGGGGGCTGGATGGGTGAGGACAGTGACTAACGAAGGTTGAGGCCAGGAGAGTTACGGGAACGTAGGATGTATTGCAGGGAAAGTTCCCAACTGCGCAATTCAGAAAAGCTGGTATTGGTGGGAAGGATCCATATGGCACAGGCTGTGAAGCAGTCATTGAGATGAAGGGAATCATGTTTGGCAGTGTGTTCAGCAACAGGAAGGTCCACTTGTCTTTTGGCCAGTTTGTTGGTGGCCGTTCATGTGGACCAACAGCTTGTTGGCTGTCATGCCTACATAGAACGCAGCACAGTGGTTGCAGCTTAGCTTGTAAATCACATGACTGGTTTCACAGGTAGCCCTGCGTATGATGGGATAGGTGATGTTAGTGACCGGACTGCAGTAGGTGGTGGTAGGTGGATGTATGGGACAGGTCTTGCATCTAGGTCTATTACAGGCGTATGAGCCATGAGGTAAGGGATTGGGAACAGGGGTTGTGTAAGGATGGATGAGTATATTGTGTAGGTCCGTTGGACAGCGAAATACCATGGTAGGGGGGGGGGGCAAGGGGGGGGGGGTGGAAGGATAGTGGGAAGGACATTTCTCATTTCAGGGCACGACTTTGGGAGATGGTGGATGACTGGAAAGATAAGGCACAGGAGATTTGTTTTTGTACAAGGACGGAAGGATAATTACGGTCAGTGATGGCTTCAGTGAGACCCTCGGTATATTTAGAGGAGGACTGCTCGTCACTGCAGATGTAATGACCAAAAGTGGCTAGTCTGTACAGAAGGGACTTCTTGGTATGGAATGTGTGGCAGCTGTTGAAGTGGAGGTATTGCTGGTGGTTAGTAGGTTTGATATGGACGGAGGTACTGATGTAGCCATGTCTGAGGTGGAGGTCAACATCTTGTTGGGTTGAGTAGGACCAACTGAAGTAAATGGGGGAGAAGTTGTTGAGGTTCTGGAGGGGGGGAGGGGGGGGGGGAACACGTTTTGGAAAGGTATTTCATATACAGCAGCAACATGTACACTGCATATTTTCGTGTTACGATGATATAAATTCGAATTCTACCAAACACCGCATGTCACTTTCCAAGGTGGCAATGAAATCAAGATTGCGACGTGCTTTTGTAAGCCAGTCATAGCTCATGTCATGTGATCCCGCCAGCTGATGACAGCATAGGACACGTGATGTAATCAGCCAATAGCAAAATCACTCTTAAATAGTGCGAACACACAAATAAGAAAAGTTGATGGTTTAAATTAATATACATAGTGTTGCTACGAGAAAAACAGAGGTTTCACATATAATCACAGTCTCAAAGATTAATAAGCTGCAAGAGAAGCTAAGCTTCCACATATAATGTTGATCTTTTGTGCGTGTGTTACACTTTAAGATATATCACACAAATGTGCCAGTAAAATTTTTAATAATGACGTAAATGTCTGATTTTCTGGGCTTGAAATTCTTCTAGATGGTCATCCTCAAAGACTTGATTTTTAATTGACAGTCAAATGCTCTGTTGTTTAAGAAAGTCATCATACATTTTCGCATATAGTTCATCTTGTGTAAAAGGAAATTTACTTTGAAAGTAACGCTTTTCAAACCACCATCCGCAACGTTTTACCATGACCTGTTAGAAACTGATTCATTTCAGCAGTTGCCAGAGCGCGCCAGAACAGGCACCACTGCTTTTGTGCAGCTACGATGACACAGGAAGCCCGTATGTTTGTACGTGTAAAACATTAAAAGATCTTGCACTATGTCACAAAAGAAACAAGACATCAAAGGACACTTCAAGTTCATCGGAATTTCATGAACCATACTAAAACGCATAATAGGGCTTAAAGTGCACATTCTTATGTCCAGATTCGGATGTAAATTTTCTTGAGTACCAGTGCTGTATTATCTCATGTTTGGTTCTTTATTATGGCATAATGCTACGCGAGCTAGAAGATGGAAAACGTGCACTTGAAATGCAGCGAACAGTTGAAACTAGCCAACAGTGTGAAATTAAAGACGTCATTTCCAATAAATAGACTGCATCAGCGCATAAGATTTAGTTAATTAGTTACGTGTTCCATTGACCAATTGCACGGAAAAACCGTTATGATGTGGAACGTGTCAAATGCACAAGAAATGCGCACAAGAAACAAGGTTTCCCCCCCCCCCCCCCTAAATATTTCTATTATCTATCCCACTCCCTTAAATGGCACAAAACGCATATATTATATCTCCAGATTTATTTACTCATATTCAAGAATTCAGCTATGGTATAGAAGGAGTTGTCAAGGAGGTAAGATTTCAATTTGTTTTTGAAACTATTACTGCTGTCTGTCAGGCATTTTATTTCATCCAGTAATTTATCAAAAAGTTTTATAGCAGCATATTTTATGCTTTCTGTGCCAAAGACAGGTTAAGTAAAGGATAGTGTAGGTCTTTCTTTTTTCTGGTATTGTAATCATGAATGTCGCTGTTGATTTTAAATTGGTCCATGTTGTTGAGAAAAAAATTCATTACTGAGTAAATGTACTGTGAAGCAGTTGTAAGCATTCATAATCTTTTAAACAGATGCCTACAAGATGTGCGACTATGAACCCCACACATTATTCTAACTACTTTCTTCTGAGCTTCCTAAGTGCTGAGTTGCCCCAGAATATTATTCCATATGACATCAGAGAGTGGAAGTATGCAAAGTACGTTAGCTTACTAATTTCTACATCCTCAAAATTGGCAATTATTCTGATTGCAAAAGTTGCTGAACCTAGTCGCTTTAGGAGATCCAAAATATGAATTTTCCAATTAAGATTCTCATCTATATGTGCACCCAAAAACTTAGTGTGCTCTACCCTGGCTACTGATTTCTTTTGATGTGTTATGTTTATTGAGGGAATTATACTTTTTGCAACAGAATATTGGATGTACTGTGTTTTTTCAAAGTTCAGAGCAAGCCCATTCGCAGAAAACCAATTAATAACTTTTCCAAAGACCTTATTTGTATCATTTTCTATCAGACTTTCTTTTACTTGATTAATAATTATGCTTGTATCATCAGCAAACAGTGTCAGTTCAGCATCTTGTTTCACATAAGAAGGGAGGTCATTCACATATATCAAGAACAGGAGGGGACCCATGATCAAACCTTGTGGAACACCTAAAGTAATTTCACCCCAGTTAGATGAAGTGGCAAACTCCTTTGAATCACTTGAAGCATATAAAGGGACTTTTTGCGTCCTATTCTGTACATATGACTTAAACCACTCACATGCTGTTCCATTTATACCATAGAATTGTAATTTCTCTAACATAATGTCTGTCATGGTTCACACAATCAAATGCTTTGGATAAGTCACAGAATATTCCTACTGGTGACATTTTACTATTTAAAGACTCAATTATGTGGACAGTGAAACTGTATATTGCTGTCTCAGTGGAACATCATTTCTGGAATCCGAACTGTGATTTACTAAGTATCCCATTACTGCTGAGATGGCTAACCACTCTTGAGTACATTACTTTCTCAGAGATTTTTGAAAATGCTGTAAGCAAGGATACTGGTCGGTAATTATTGACATCTGGTGGTTTCCCCCATTTTGTAGAGAGGCCTGACAATGGCATATTTTAACTTGTCTGAAAAAATACCCTGAGTCAGTGATGCATTACATATGAGACTCAAAACATCAGCTGTAATTGCTCCACATTGTTTTAATAACCTGTTAGAGATGTAATCTACTCCAACAGAACATTTATTTTTCAAAGATTTAATAATTCTCCTTATTTCACAAGAGGTTGTTAGATGAAACTTAATCTGACAAAAAATTTTCAAAACTGACTCTTCCATGTACTGCCTGGCTTAATAAAAGCCAAATCCCTTTTAGTAAAGCTACAAAAATAACTTCATTGTTCTGCAAGGTGATCAATGCTTGACTGTCAGAAAGGTCGAAATAAAACCTGAAAATAATAACATATTTTAATTCATTTGATAGCTTCAGGCCACAGAAATCCATTTTGTTTTCATTTGATATGAGGGTAATAAATGAAGAGGAAACAGCAAAATCACTAAACATAAACACAGGTCACGTGGAGACTACCCACCTCCCCACCACAACTCGGCTGCTCTGTGCATCAGCCCCGGATCTACGATATTTCCGAACCAGGGCAATACCAGATATTGGCGCCCAGCCACGCATCCGTAGCCAGAAGTGTGGGAGAAGGTACTATCCATACGCGACTCAACTGTGCATGTACAAGAGCCCACCCGCAACTGCTTAAACGAATCTAATGTCAACAGCTGTCATGTCACACTCATCGGAGGCAATTTCTCATTAGGAATCATTGCATAGTTTTTCCAAAGCCTTTGACACACTTTGCTGTTGTCAGACGCTTGTATGAGCACTATGTTTTGTTGTTGTATATGGCAGATTTCCTTTGCAACTTAAGTTTTATTTTTGTTTTTTCTTCCTCTTGTTAATGTTTTGTTGTGCAGTATTATCCTGCAGACACAGGATACAGTAATATCCTTTGTTGGAATATTGGTTCTTACCAGTCAAAATCACAGAAATTTAACTGAAAACTAAAACAATGAAACATTCCCGGGATTCTAAAATATTCCGGGTTTTTCCCGGTTTTCTCCCGGATGAAAAAATTCCCGAGTTTTCCCCGGATCTCCCGGGTCGTATACACCCTGAACAAGTAATATATGTCATTTCTGTGTAATATGCGAGACGGAACAAGATATCACAGCCTTTACTCAAACAAAGGAGCACAGATTGATTGAATAGATTGGGGGCAGAGAGCATTTCCACAGAGGATTAAAATAACTTTTTGAGCAATATATCATCTATTTCATTTGACATTTAGCATCACACTTTGCCAATACCTTTTTATAACATTGTACAGTAATGTTCTGTCTATCTTTTTACATATTTTGTCAGAAGACATTGCAACAATATCCAAATACAGTAAACATCACCTTTCCAGGTGAGTACTCCGATGTTTCCTCAGTGTTTCAACTGTAACCATTTCTTGACAATTCTTTTGTTTTTCAGCCATAATTGTGTACCAAATATCACAATAAGAAGGCTAGTTATTCGATACCTGCATCTACAATCCACAAGCCGCATTTTGCAAAAAATACACTATGTAGCACTGTCATTTCCATGGCTGACGTTCAAGAAGGACTGTCAGCACTGCAAAGGAATTATCTGAATGGGACAGAAATCAGTACATGTGATGCACAAGTACAGACAAACAAATGACCACAATTTCTGAAAAATTGCATGATTTATTCAAGAAAAAAAGATTCACAAATTGAGCAAGTCAATAATGCATTGGTCGACCTCTGGTGCTAATGCAAGCAGTTATTCGGCAGGGGACAGATCCAGCAATTTTGCTGGTGAAGGAAGGATTTGGCAAGCAAGAAGACAAACAGTGGAAACTCTCCATCTGTGCGGGAAGGCATTATATCTTGCTTCAATGTAAACCCAGGTTGGATTGCTACAAAGCACAAAAAAGTAGGCATACATTTTGTCGACGTGCTGCTGCACTGTCAGGATGCCGCGGATGACAACCAGAGGGGTCTTGCTGTGAAATGAAATGGCACCCTATACCATTACTCTCTGTTGTCAGGGCCTACAGAGGGCGACCAACAAGTTGGTATCTTACGAATGTCGGGGTCATCTCCAGACACTACTTCGCTGGTCACTGGGACTCAATTTGAAGCAAGACTTATCACTGAAGACAAATCTACTACAGTCAATGAGAATCCAGTCTGAAGAAGTGCCTGGAGACATCCTGGTTAGCAGTAGGATACCAACCTGTTTGTCACCAGCCATATGGCCCAACAACCAGTTGTGATGATCTGGGGTGTCATTTCTCTTCATTACAGGACCTGTTTGGTTGTATGTCAGTGATACTCTAGGCCCTGTCTTTTTGTTCTTCATGGCAAGCCATCCTGAGCTTACATTTCTACGAGATAACGCCTGCCCACACGTGTCTTCCTGCTTGCCGAACCCTACCTTGACCAGTAAGGTCACTGGATCTCTCCCCAACTGAAAACATTTGGAGCACTATGGCTACGGCCCTGGACAGGGTTTGACATGATATCCCTCAGGAGGACATTCAACAAATCTATCAATCAATGCCAAGCCTAACTGCTTGTATAAGGGCCAGAGGTGGAACACTGCATTACTGACCTGCTCAATTTGTGAAGCTTTTCCTCTTGAATAAATCATCCAGTCTTTCTGAAACTGTAATCATTTGTTTGTCTGTACTTGGACATCATCACATCTACCGATTTCCATCCTATTCAGATAATTCCTTCATGGCATAACATTTCTTTTTGTCTTAGTGTGTATGTTTTCATTTTAAAGTAAACCTCTCTGATACACAATACTTCTCTTGTAATGTCTGCCACCAAAGCTGGATAGGCATATATGTGATCCATCTCATGCTCACTAAACAAACTTCTGATGAGGCACGTTACTGACATTTCAATTTTCTATGAATATTAAGTTTTGCAGACTGACAAGCAGAACTCAAGGACCAGTTGAATATAGGTTTTATAAGCTTTGTGCATGAACAGCTGCCATTTGAACTGGATGGAGTTCATAACAGTATGGCCATTGAGACAAGTGTGGAAAAATAAACTACATAAAAATCTCAATTATAACAAAAATAATAATGTGACAATGATAAACACAAAACATGTAAATAGTTCACAAATATGAAATATTTACAGTTTGCTGGTTATAACCAGACCACTAAAAAAATGTGTTTTTATTTCTCCTCAACAGCCTAGGTCTGAGATGGAAGTGAACACAAAAATGATGAATATGTTAGTCATTTTACAATTTGTTTGTCATGTCACCCAAAAATGTGACAGTGAAACACCATGAAATAAATCATGGGCTGTCTCTTCATTAGAAAACAAGGTGCCTTAAACAAAATTTTGTGTACAGACATGTGTCCACCATAAGCACTAGAAGCCAAGTGTATCGTTTATATTTTCTCACTAGAGAGCTAATATAACAAGGAGTAGTCTTACACTGCAAGTGTGCTAATGGCTATTAATTTTGCCTGTGCAACTTCACAGAATCATCACGGCATTGTTGAAATCACTGAGCCATAACTTTAATTCAACAGTTGAGTTAGTGAATGTAAGGGAATGCTTACTGTACAACAAACCAAAAATGCAGAATTTCTTGGTTGCCACATATATTAATTTATTTGCCTGCACTCCCACGTACTCTAGAAACTTAGCAAAATTATGGCTAACTAGCTGTTATTATCTGACTTTGCCTGTGCAGAGCTGAAGGTCACTATTAAATAAAAGTTACATGTGACCTGGGAACGTGTGAAAAATCTCTCATTATAGGCATTTTAGTGAAAAATGATTTGTTTTTATACATTGCTAAAAAAATATTGATGCAAGCATGCTATACTTTGCATTATTTAACTTCAAGGATGGAAATTTGTAGAACATACAATGTGTACAACTTTGCTTCCGCTGTTTTTTCCCGAATATTTGAGGCTTTAATGAAACAAATTAGTTACTCGTGTATCATTCAAAGTATTTTTCATCGCTGGCCACTGCTTTCTCCCATCTTTCAGGCAGTGTATGAAACCCGTGTCGAAAAAATTGTTCATCTTTTGAAGCGATCCACGAATCAATCCAATTTGTGACTTCTTGATGAGATTGAAAGTGTTGATCAGCCAGGCCCTGAGCCATTGATCAAAACAGGTGATAGTCCGAGGGAGCAATGTCTGTAGAATATGGCGGATGGGGAGGGACTTTCCATTTTAATGTTTCCAAGTATGTTTTGACCTCTTTTGCAACGTGGGGTCAAGTGTTGTCGTGTTGCAAAATCACTTTATTAATGCCTCTCGCCGTATTGCGGCAGTTTGTCTTTTAATGCTCTGCTCAAACACATTAATTGCATTCGATAACGAGCACATGTGATTGTTTCACTTGGTTTTAACACCTCATAGTACATGACACTGAGCTGGTCCCACCAAATGCAGAGCATGATCTTGGAACCGTGAGTATTCAGACTGGCCATCGATGTGGAAGCATGGCCGGGATATCCCCATGATTTTTTGCATTTAGGGTTATTGTAATGAACCCATTTTTCATCCCCGGTCACAATATGATGCAGAAATCCATTCCGTTTTTGCCTCTGAAGCAACTATTCACAAACACACAAACGCCATTCAGCATCTCTTGGTTTCAGCTCACACGGGACCCCAAGTTCCTTCTTTGAATGATTCCCATAGCCTTGAGACGTTTTGAAATGGCTTGCTGTGTCACTCCCACTAATCATGCCAGTTCGTCTTGAGGTTGACATGAGTATTAAAAAAATTCTCTCTTCCACCACTATGCCCGTCTACGACATTAAAATCACCGTTCTTGAAGTGTTGAAACCACTCACAACATGTTCTTTCACAAATAGCATACTTGAGAGCATTCGATGAGACTCAGCCGCTGTTTTCTACATATTGGAACAAACAGTAACACCTCCCACAAATGACGAGGATTAGGCTCGTAAACTGACATTTTCAATCAAGAACAACTTTATGATACAGACACAAATCAACTAATGTTTGACTGAGGTTATGTTGACTGAGGTCCAAGCTAACTGCCTGACATCTGCGATCCGTTTCTTTCGACTGCTACTTACCGTTGTCGCCACTGCAGGTCAACTAGCTATGTAGCCACATGGTGAGTATAACCTTATCATTTGAATGAACTGCAGAGGATAGCCACCATGGCCAAACTAACTGAATAAAGAAAATATTAAAAATGGAAACTCTAAGCAAAAACTAAACCAAACCAGTGACAGAGAAAGCAATCAAATGGTTTTAAAGACAAAAACTAGACAAATGTGTGAATGTAGATGTGTCCTCACTACGAAATATAGTTTATGAGTTATTAAATATTTAGTGTTTTGGATATAAAATAATTCAATAATCTCTTAAGTCATTCAGACAAATATAGTGTAAATTGTTAGGGCTCAGTGAGCACCACTGAACTGTTCTAACAAATTTTCTGTGAATCTTACATATTTCAAATTATAGGCAAGAATGTATAATCTGTGTATGGAAAAGTGGATTTCCTATTATATAAAACAGGAAACAGTGAAGGTAGCGGCACCACTGGAGATGTATGACTGTAATTAGTTTAATTGTTTCATATTTATAAGTGGTATAATGATGCAAAATAATGTCCATATGGGCAAAACCATTATTTGTGATAATCCATTAAAGCTACACGAAAATTACAAGTAGCATTAAAAAGCTGATCAAATTTGCTCTAAATTTAGGTGTAAATTCATAGTTTATACATGTTTATTGAAGTCAGATATGCACAACTTTGACTCAAATCAGTGTAAGGTATACGTAATGGTGGCCATTTTCATGTGCGATGGCTTGGATTTCAGTACACAGTCGGAGTGGAGCTAGCATACAGAAAAGGCTTGTGAGTGGCTGGAAGTTGTCTTGTGAGTGAAGCCAAAATATTTTCTAAGTTTTTGGTCATGGACTTGTACATATTTCCTGAGTGGCGATTGCCAAGACTTGGAAACATTTTTCAGCATAAAGACTCTGATTAATGTCAGGATAGGCGACGTAGTCTAAACCTTCATGAATTGTTATGCAGATAAATTTGATATATTATTTGTTCGCGATTACAAAAATTCAATGTAGAAGTGTGCTGAGCCACTTAAAATATTTTCTGAGGATTTTCCAAAGATTACGCAAACATGTGCTGCTGGTTGACTTACTTAGGTTTTCATACCGACAATTATTACTGTAATACTAAACTGTTGCAAATAGTGTAGAAGGACATTGCATTTAATTTTTCTGCAACAAATTCCATCTGTGAAACGCGAAAATTATTTCGCTGCAAATTCCTGCCTGCATATTTATTAAACTTGTAACTGATTTCCTTTGGGTTAATGCAATGGATGCAGTGGTTGGCCCCTGGATAGTGACATGGCTAATATTTTAAAATCTGGCCACACATCAGGAGACCCAATGAACAGTGTTTTTCTCGCTTAATTCAATTTTCATTCATACAGATGCATGGGGGGCTCTTGAGTCTATCTCTGGTGAAAATACTGGTTAACTTCACCATTAGTCATTTACTTTTTTGATAACAAGCAACAAGACAACCAGTGTGTACACTGCATTAACATTTCACATCCCCCCCGCCCCCAAAAAAAACCCATACCATTGCATAATGGAGACTCAGGTCCAGGATTATTTCTGAGTGGACTAACTCGGTAGGCAGTGCACATTTATGAGTGAAGCCAGCGCAGCAAGCAACTTGCAAGAAATGTGCTACCAAGTACCGAGCAGTACCAACATGCACCAATCACCGAGTGGCCAACAGCCAGCAGGAGTATCAATCAGCACATGATGCCCGCCCAATCACTGACCAGTGGGATGGGAGTTGCAACTGCTGCCGTCACCGCTGAACCATACACCGCACCATGCTGTAACACATCATGCCTTACTTCCCCATCACGACTTACCAGACTGATGACTGCACTGTTTGGTCTCCTCACCCAAATCAGCGAACCAAACACAACTTATTGCAGAACATCAGAACAACCAACAACAGCATGAAGCAGAGGCCTAGACTCCAAGCCACAGTAATGGAGCCAGAAAATGGAACAGCACACAGTGACTGTGAATCCACAGCTACTTGTAGCGGGACTGAGAGCCCAGAGTAATTGAAGGTAGGCAAAATTAAAGCAATGGTGAGTTGGATAATGACTTAACTTAAGACTGAGATGAATAATTTAGGTAGCAAAGTTGAGAGTACAGATTGTTCTAAGGGAAGTAAAATAGATAATCTAGGTGGTAAAATCAAGGGAGAATAAACGATCAAATCGGGAATTTAACTGGAGGTAAAATTTGCCAGAACTGACACAGTCGAGGCTGAATTAAGGGGTGAAACTGGTTCAGGAAATAAGTTTTGCTACAAAAGAAATGTAAAGACAAGGCCACCTCTGATTGTGTTGGAAAGAAAGATTGTGGCTAGCAGTGATGAAACAAAAGCTTTATTGATGGGTGAATTGGCAAGCACAGCTAGAAATCTAAGAAAAGAGATGATAAGCATGCTAGTTGTAAATAAAGATGAAATTAATAATGTAAATAGTAGAGTAAGCAATTTAGAATAATGCAGTGTTTCTGGAAATGTGGGCTGGCCTATCACGCGGGTACCCAATGGAAAAACGTTTTCAGGAGAAGGTAAATACCATGCTGTGTATTTCCTTGTAACTTGCAAAGATTGTTTTATTGAAGGGATGAGAAACCAAAATAGAAATAAGTTCTTTAAGAGGTAATTAGAAGGTCCTGCTAAGACATGGGCAAATTAGTGTGCTGATCAATTCACTTCATACAATATGTTTGAACATTTATTTTTGAATACTTGGTGGACCAAGTCAAGCAATGCAGGTCACGGAATGAGTTTCTTCATGAACCAGTGTATTGGGGGGCAGGGGGGTGGGGCGGGGGGCCGGGGGGCGGGGGGGGGGGGGGGGCAGTAGATCGTGGAGTGGAGCAGGGGAGAGGAGACGGCGGAGTGAAAAAGGGGGGGGGGGAGATATATACTAAAAGAGTATTAGTGTCAATGGCGTCGAGAAACAGCTGAAATGGTTCCTCGGTGGAATCCTTGTTAGATTCTATATTGAATTTGTGGCTGAGTTAGCCCCTTTCTTAATTATAATCTCTCATAGATCCCTCAAATAAAAAAACCATGCCCAGTTTTTGTAAAAAGGCATAGGTCACACTCGTCTGTAAGAAGGGTAGTAGACGCGATCCACAAAACTACCGTCCAATATCCTTGACATCAATTTGTTGTAGAATCTTTAGAACATATTCCGAGCTCAAACATAATGAAGTATTTTAAACAGAATGACCTCCTCGATGCTAACCGGCCGCAGCTCATGGTCTCGAGGCCGCGTTCTCGCTCCTGAGTCTGGGGTCCTGGGTTCGATTCCCTGTGGGGTCAGGGATTTTCACCTGCCTCGAGATGACTGGGTGTTTGTGTTGTCCTCATCATTTCATCGTCATTCATGAAAGTGGTGAGATTGGACTGAGTGAAGGTTGGGAATTTGTAGGGGTGCTGATAACCACACAGTTGAGTGCCCCACAAACCATCATCATCATCATCAACATCATCAATGCTAACCAGCATGGATTTCGAAAACATCAATCATGTGAAACCCAGCTCACACTTTTCTCACATGACATACTGAAAGCTTTGAATCAAGCCAACCATTTAGGCGCAGTATTCATTGATTTTCAGCAAGCATTTGACTTAGTACTGCACCTATGCTTATTGTCAAAAGGATGATCACATGGCGTATAAAGTGAAATTTGTGACCGGGTTGACGAATTTTTGGTAGGGAGGACACAGCATGTTATCTCGGATGGAGAGTCATCATCAGATGTAGAAGTAGCTTTTGGTGTGCCCCAAGGAAGTAAGTTGGGACCCTTGCTGTTCATGTTGTATCCTAAGACCTCGCAGACAATGTTAATAGTAAAATCAGACTTTTTGCATATCACACAGTTATCTGTAATAAAGTACTATCTGAAAGAAGCCGCATAAATATTCAGTCAGATCTTGATAACATTTCAACACGGTGCAGAGATTGGCAACTTGCTCTAAATGTTCAGAAATGTAAAATTTTGCTCTTCACAAAATGACAAAACATAGTATCCTATGACTATAATATTTCAACAAGCCACTGTAGGAATCTGCCAACTCATACAAATACCTGGGTGTAACAGTTTGTAGGGATATGAAATGGGATGATCACATAGGTTCAGTCACTTGGAACGCAGGTGGTAGATTTTTGTTTATTGGTAGAATGAAGTGGAAGCGCAACCCATTCTAGAATACTGCTCAAGTGTGTGCGACCCATACCAGGTAGGCCAAAAAGGGAAACTGAACATTTACAGAGAAGGGCAGCACAAATGGTCACAGGTTTGTTTAGTTCATGGGAGAGTATCAGAGAGATACTGAAGGAATAGAACTGGAAGACTCTTGAAGATAGATGTAAATTATCCCACGAAAGTCTATTAACAAAAGTTGAAGAATCAGCTTTAAACGATTACTCTACAAATATACTACAACCCCTTACATATCGCTCACACAGGGATCGTGAGGACAAGATTAGAATAATTACTGCATGCACAGAAGCATTTAACAATCACTCTTCCCATGCTCTATACGTGAACGGAACAGGAAAGAAAACCTAGTAACTGGCACAATGGGATGTATCTTCTACTTTGCTCCCCACTATAGTTTGCAAAGTATATATGTAGATGTAGATGTAGAGAAATCTGGCAGGAGGAATTACGAAAGTTGGTGCATTTAGACCAACCGCTGGTGATCCTCACTGAAATTTTCACATTAAGGAGAATGATACCTGAGAATTTACAGTGGAGGTTAATACACTGACCTACAGATTCTATGAAGAGTTTCTTGACTTTTAGAGGATTGATCAGGCATTGTGCCGTAAGCCAAGCTTACAATGAGCTTAATAATCAGCAAAACCATCGGAGAAATTACCATGAGAATAAAAATAACAGAAACTGAGGGAACAATCCACAGAAACAGAATAGTGACAGGAGTCATGATGACAACTGGAGAGGGAAAAGGGAAAAAAGTGGCGATAATAGGAATCACAGGGGTCCAGGGGGAATATAATTACAGAATGAACCATGACTAATGAATTAAAATAGAACTGAATAACAGAGGGCAACAGAGACAGAATTTGGAAAACTGAAATTTGTTCCAACTGGGGTCTGCACTGGAACAAGACATCAAGTAAGAGACACAGGGACAAGAGACGGGATAGTGATTATATGCGTAATAGTTGGGTTTTTTGTAACAATAAAAGCAAAGAAGTAGGGAAGAGAGGATATGTAAATGGAGGCAGTTACGGAAATTAACAATTTGTTTGGAAGCTGATTTAAACAGCATTATAAAAAAATGCTTAAAGGAGAAATTTTTGCAGAGAAACAAAAAAGCAAAAGGAAGAAATTAATACTGACGGTCTATTTAATGAAGGAGACAACAGTGTTGTGAATGTAGAGGAAAATAATGTTGGTTTGGCATTTATGTTAAATAATGAGCCAGAATCAGCTATGGAGATTGGGCAACTGAATGTGTGTTGTGATGTTGAGAATGAGAAGGTAGTTTGCAATAAAAATAATACTGTACTAAATGAAATGGAATCTATTTCAGTAGAAGTAAATATAAATTGGGTAGAGGCAATACTGCCAGAATCTAGTGTTTGTGTGAAGTTAACTGTGGTCAGGCAGTTGAATCTGTATCATATGATGATTGTGATTTTTGTAATATAGAGAATATAGCTGCATTTTTATTTTTATGGTCTGGCAATCAGCATTCATGGTAATTTTGTAATACGGTGGGGGGGATTGCAGCAGATAATTATGTTTTTGCATTAGAAGCTGTGTGTAACACTATTAATCCTAGTGATGTAAATTCTGTTGCAAATAGTATAAATGAAGAAGTGGGACAGGCACCTTTATTTGCTGAACCTTGGGAGAATAAGGAGGAGTTTGATTTTGATTATAGTTACTGGACAGTCAGGAACAAATGGGTTCAAAAGTGGACACCTGAGGATTAGTGAAATAGCACAGGATTTGAAAAGCACATTAAGAATGAGGAAATATTTGAATTTTCAGTCACAAGAGTAAGAGTAAAAAGTGCTACTGGGAATTACAGTAAGCCAGTAAGGAGATACATAGTTTTAGTTGTAAATTATTTAATGTAGCTTTTGTTGTCATGCCAAATCAGAGTGTAAATGTGGTGTTGGATGGACTTTCTGAATAAATATGAGGCAAATATATATTATAAAGACAAGGCACTGAAAATAAATGCTGAAGGGTGCAGGAAGAAAAATCAGTTTAAGAATGCCTTGACTTTTCCAAGGCATTCTGACCACTGATGAAATGGGAAGTAGGCAGTGAAAAAAGGGACAGGTGCAGATGAATTAGAAATGTGTACCAATGTGTATAGTAGATTATGGTTAGCTTATAGTTTGCTTTATTTTCTCTTTTTTTTTTGTACTTTTTTAACATTATTATGTATATGTGTTTGGTGTTTAGAGATAAGATTTTTGGTGAAGCAATGAGAGTAAGGCCACATTATGCAAACAGTAGTTGATTGTAGCCAATGTGAAGGTGAAATGGTGTTATATATAAGAAATGAGTTGTTTTCTGTTTTTAGGAAAAGATTTTGGGGGTCATGGATGTGTGCTACACTGTTGTCTTTGTATGGTGACATTCTAGTCATTTTGATAGATAGAACAATATGCCTATGTTATTATAATGTACAGAGGTTTTGGAGGGTTATTTTGCTGCAGGAATTTGTATATTTGGGGGGGATACGTTCTTTATGAAATTGTCAACTGTAAGAATTTTGAATGGGTTAACTGTAAGAATTTTGAATGGGTTAACTGTATGAACTTTGTTTAAAAGTGGGTGTTGAAACAATGAACTACAAACCAAGAAGAGAATAAAGTGAGACACAATAAGCTGCAATTGCTGTACAGTAATTAGATGTGTTAATTTGAATATGCAGAAGACCGGCAACAGCAAGCTTCGAGCTCCACACATTCTAAAGTAATGTGTGAATGAAACAAATCATATAAAACAAGTTTCATATGGTGTGTTGCCTTGGCTCCTATTTCCTGTTTTAATTTTATATGTTTCAGGCGAAACATATACCAATGCAAACATTCATATACAACATAGTTCTTATAGCGCAAGTAACGTGTTGAATGGAATGGGTAACACACTTAGCACAAAACAGAGGTTCAGAATAAGCAAAGCTAAGGTGTAACTGAATCTGAAAAGAAGAAATTGCAAATAAGTAAAATATGTAGGTACATAAGGATGTTAAAATTAATTGATTAATTGGGCAGATAAAGAATGAAATGAATATGTACTAGAAAGATTATGGAACACAGAACAAGGAACAGATTATTAGGTCACTTGTTACAGTACCAAGGAGTAGTTCACACAAAGGTGACAGAAGCAACAGCAGGGGGGAAATGGCAAAGACAAGTAAATATCAGAAATGTGTGTTGGATTGAGTACTATTACTATTATTTACTGATACACAAACTTTTACATTAAACTGATAATGGCAGCATATGAAACTAGTTATCAGCATGTTTACTACGCTCTCCAAAATAAACAGATGTTGTTCAGAACGATGCCTACTGTAGTTGCAAAAGGTTGTAGTCTTAGGGCTTTTACAAAGTATTGTTTGATTTGAAATCATTACTATCCAACATTATCACTTGGAAGATGTGCAGAAATTCCCATTTCCTAAGTTTTTACTTCATCTCCCAGATCCTCATATTTAGCCATCTTCTCATCTAAGCTTGTTTGCAGAGTTGGATAAGCCAGTCATGACAAAAGTGACTTGCTCAGCTTTGCAGATCGTTTATGTATCAAATTGATTGCACTGGATCATTTTGTAAGTTATTACTATTATTATTATTATTATTATTATTACTGTATGAATCACAAGTACATCTGTGAATTAACAGTAGTCTAAATTACAAAATTATATGCAGACACAACTGGCCCAAAACATGTCTTTGTCTAGTGACATTCTAGTCTTTTGATAGATGGAACAATACACCTATGTTATTATAATGAACAGAGGTGAAGTATCTTCATAAAATAGAAAGAAACAACACTGAAAGTGGAACTACGATGCTAAACAAAAGCTGATCTGTCTACCAGATGCTCAGTACTTAACTCTACAACATTAGTAATTTTCTTTCTTACTTGTATTCCATTCATGATTGTCATTTATGTAGGAGTGGTTTAAAAGAGAACCAAATGACAAGAACAGCACTGAAAACAATAGGAATGCTTTCTTGATTCTAACAATATTGCAGCAGTAGCCATTCCACTGTCACCCCTTTATACACAATTTACGGAAACCTACAACAGGTACTCTAGAAAATATGTTCATCCCTTCACTATTCATGAATTGACACAAACTGTTCTCTTCAGAAGTTGTGGCAATGACTTATCAGTCATAGTTTCATGTAAGAGAGGCTATGTGGTGAAGAGCAAATTGTATGACTTGGTGTAGCTCTCTCAACCATTCCTGTCCAGTGGCATGGACAGATGGATCCTCAATGGCAGTAATACTAGACAAATGTTATACCATTGTATGGTTGATGCCTGAAGGTTTCATCACCAGAAAAACTTTCTTCAGCACACCAGCCACTGATATTATTTCACTACCCATAAATAATTCTGATCTTCAAAATTCTGAGGAATGGTTGACATATCTGGAGGATTATAGCTCACAAAACTTTTGTCTTTTCTCTCTTTAGTGCTGTATTGGCAATTGATTCATATTAATTATATGTATCAATCTTTCCTTCTCATCCAAGCTGGTAATTCTCCTCTGACCCACAGTTGTGGTTGAATTTTCCGAAATCTACCCATTTTCCTAGACCTCTCCAGTCATTTTCCTTCACCCTTCTCCCTTCCCCTTCAACTCTTCAGCCTGAAGAAGAGCCACTGGCTCCAGAAGCTTACCTCTCTTTTTATGTGTGTGAGTTCTGCTGCCAACTGGTGAGTAGATTTTTTATCTATCCAATTACTAATGATGATGTGATCCCAAATTATGACATCAGTCAAATCTTCTCATCATCACAGAGTGTCTTTCTCTATTGTATGTTTGTGAAACATCACATTAACATCTTGGCTGTTTGGTGGATTCATTTTGAGATGTGTTATACCATACTAAATAACTGTTCAAGTCAACTGACTCTGTCATTCAGAAGATACTATGTCTAGTGTAAGACTGACAGCAACTGTCATGGTGGACATTATTTTGTATAAACATTCAGCCAGTGGATAACATAATGTTAAATGTTTACAAAAGCTCTCTAGCCATAGGAGCAAGCAAAAACTGTTCTCATTTCTTGACAATTGGTACAGACCTACAGTTTGAAATTTTGATAGCTACATAACATTATGTACACATTGGTGATAACACAAAAAAGCCTGGTAACTCTCGATATGTTGTGCAGATGTAAAATGGGCATTTCTCAAGAGGGAATCTCAGTCCAAAAATGAATAGTTTGGCCACTGTCGAAGTTTGAGAGTGGTGGCATCTATGTGTCCTCAGATTATGTCAGCTATCTTAATTAGTTATGAAACCTACATGCCACCAGTGTAAGGTTGATTCACAGACTGAACACATAGCACTCCTGTGCATGTGCTGCATCTTCTTACATCCATTACTCTACTTACAAGTGGGTTGTTGTGTACCAGTGCATTAATGTTGCTGATAGTTTTACAGCATGCACCAGTACACAAATTAAACTGACTGATATGTTGCTTACATAAGACAAAGTTAATGCCAACAGCAGAGTTGCTGCGCAATAGTAGGCAGAGAGGTTTACCAACAGAGATACTGCCCATCATTTGACATTTTCAGCAACTGACAAAAGATCAGAAAAGCTGCAAGTTCATAGTATATATTTTTCTCTTTTAGTTTTTCTCAAAATTTTAGCATTTACGTACAGCAATGAACATTTTCCATGGCTGTTACATTTTGTTGTACGTAATGCAGTACTGTGGAATATTAAGAAATTTACAATATACATGGTATCCTTATGAATACTGTATCAATTACTGTGACCTTGTGTCTAACATTAACTATCAAAAATAAATGCCCGCTATCCTCAGTCCTGAATGGTTGCCTCTGAAAAGAATGTTTAGAAGCACTTCAAAGTGGAACTGTCCCACCTGTGCTCTCAATGAGGTAGAAGTGGTTGGGCACATTTCACTTCTATGTGTGGAGAGTTGTCTGTGAACAAGAGTGACATCCAGTCCAGTCAACAGTTGTGGAGGGCTACACACAACAAGCACAGTTTGTGCAACAGCATTTATAGCACAGCATATTCCAGTAACAATTCCTGATGGCATATAAGTAGCACCATCTGGATGTCACAAAAACAAATCAATGGTTGGTAAAGGGGGACCAATATCATGGCCACCAGATCTTATACATCTTGATCATTTTCTACAAACTACAGTGTACGCTACTCTAGTAGTATCAGGCGATGATCTCATTGCATAGATAAATGTGAAATGAAGTCTGTTTAATTCAATACAAGCCAACCACCTAATATACTACAGATATCTCTCATCATCTTGTTATCACAAACTTAGAATCATGACTACACATAAGTATACACATATAATGCATCGAACCAGGAACATTGTGGTCTAATTGTTTTTTATTGAAAGTTAATTTATTCATGAGATATCAGGATTTGAAGATAATATAATACCATTAATATACAAAAATACATTATTCAAAACTGAAACATAAGAAAAACAGCCTAGTTAACTTTGTGGACAAATTGTTAACTATTCTGAGAAACCCCCTCCACGAATCCTGGACCTTGCCGTTGGTGGGAAGGCTTGCGTGCCTCAATGATACAGATAGCCGTACCGTAGGTGCAACCACAATGGAGGGGTATCTGTTGAGAGGCCAGACAAATGTGTGGTTCCTGGAGAGGGCCAGCAGCCTTTTCAGTAGTTGCAGAGGCAACAGTCTGGATGATTGGCTGATATGGCTTTGTGACACTAACCAAAATGGCCTTGCTGTCCTGGTACTGCAAACGACTGAAAGCAAGGGGAAACTACAACCGTAATTTTTCACACGGGCATGCAGCTTTACTGTATGGTTAAATGATGATGGCGTCCTCTTGGGTAAAATATTCCGGAGGTAAAATAGTCCCCCATTTGGATCTCCAGCCAGGGACTACTGAGGAGGACGTTGTTATCAGGAGAAAGAAAACTGGCGTTCTACGGGTTGGAGCATGGAATGTCAAATCTCTTAATCGGGCAGGTAGATTAGAAAATTTAAAAAGGGAAATTGATAGGTTAAAGTTAGATATACTGGGAATTAGTGAAGTTCGGTGGCAGGAGGAACAAGACTTCTGGTCAGGTGAATACAGGGTTACAAATACAAAATCAAATAGGGGTAATGCAGGAGTAGGCTTAATAATGAATAAAACAATAAGAATGTGGGTAAGTACTACAAACAGCATAGTGAATGCATTATTGTGGCCATGATAGATACGAAGCCCACACCTACCACAGTACTACAAGTTAATATGCCAACTAGCTCCATAGATGACGAAGAGATTGATGAAATGTATGATGAGATAAAAGAAATTATTCAGATAGTGAAGGGAGACAAAAATTTAATAGTCATGGGTGACTGGAATTAGATAGTAGGAAAGGGAATAGAAGGAAACATAGTAGGTGAATATGGAGTGGGGGTAAGGAATGAAAGAGGAAGCCGCCTGGTAGAATTTTGCACAGAGCATAACTTAATCATAGCTAACACTTAGTTCAAGAATCATAAGAGAAGGTTGCATACATGGAAGAAGCCTGGAAATACTGACAGGTTTCAGGTAGATTATATAATGGTAAGACAGAGATTTAGGAACCAGATTTTAAATTGTAAGACATTTCCAGGGGCAGATGTGGACTCTGACCACAATCTATTGGTTATGAACTGTAGATTAAAACTAAACAAACTGCAAAAAGGAGGGAATTTAAGGAGATGGGACCTGGATAAACTGACAGAACCAGAGGTTGTAGAGAGATTCAGAGAGAGCATTAGGGAACGACTGACAAGAATGGGGGAAAGAAATACAGTAGAAGAAGAATGGGTAGCTTTGAGAGATAAAATAGAGAAGGCAGCAGAGGATCAAGTAGGTAAAAACACAAGGGCTAGTAGAAATCCTTGGGTAACAGAAGAGATATTGAATTTAATTGATGAAAGGAGAAAATATAAAAATGCAGTAAATGAAGCAGGCAAAAAGGAATACAAACGTCTCAAAAATGAGATCGACAGGAAGTGCAAAATGGCTAAGCAGGGATGGCTAGAGGACAAATGTAAGAATGTAGAGGCGTATATCTCTAGGGGTAAGATAGATACTGCCTACAGGAAAATTAAAGAGACCTTTCGAGAAAAGAGAACCACTTGCATGAATATCAAAAGCTCAGATGGAAACTGAAATATGGTATCCCGGCTGAGACACTAGTTGAAATATGGTATCCCGGCTGAGACACAAAGTTGAAATATGCTCACTATTTTTATTTACTTAAATTTGGCATATTTCGTGACAGTACCTTTCCCGTTAAATGTTTACAAGGCGATATTTGTCTTGGCTTCAGTTGTCTAGTGGAAGTATGATTCCACAATGCAATTTTGTCGGCTGCAGAAATGACCTGGTTCAATGCGTTTGCCTCATTTTTGGTGCTTCAAATACCATTTCTTCAAATGTGGTTTCTTCTTAAGGTTTATATGAAACAAGTAGTAACATAATACTTTTTTTTTCCTTTCACTAACAAATTATTTATGACGGCGACCTGCACATTGTTCTACCGTCAACACACACCAAGAGTTAACTGCCGACTGACTACAGTCAAAGACAACTCTAGCGTCAAAGACATTTTACACAACACACAAGCTTCCACTTGTAATCAGTCTCTTTGCTATTCTTCAACACATTTACTAATAGTAATCAATATGCTTTCACTCTCAAAAATATAAGTAAATTAGCATATAATAAGGCAAATTAAAATAAAAAAATTCTGACAAAAATATAAGAAAACATTTACAATTTGGTATCGACAAATCCGGTACAAAATAACACATCTCCCAGATCCATTACAACTGCTCCCCAGGGCTTTTGTTGTTATGAACATATACAACAAAATTCCGACCACACTCAGTAATGGATCTGTATTACACAATTAGTACATTAATGATGCATTCTGATAACCTCTTCCAAATTTGGACTCTTTGAATCTGTGGACTTGTTACTGGCTGTTGTTACAATGATCCTTCCCCATCAATCTCATACACAAAAAATTCAAGTAAAGAAATTATTTAACATGACAAATATATATGGCATAAAACATACATGAGATATATTCTAAAATACAGCATACAGATTGAAAATAATAGTAAGGTAAAACTCATTTGCTAGAATAATATTAAAAAAATTTTTTTTCCATATTAATGTTAATTTCATTATGCTTACATATTGTACAATAAAAAATGTTACTGGACACATATATAGTGTAGTGTTTTTTCCTATATATTTGCCTTTTATATATTTTTACTTCTGATTTTCTTTCTGAATTTCTTTTACTCATGTTTTTTTTGTTTTGTATATTTTTTTTTGCTTATGATTTTCTTTTTAAATTTTTTTTATTTTTTTACTCATGTTTTTTTGTTTTGTATTTTTTCTTATGATTTTCTTTTTAAAATTTTTTTTATTCATGGTTTTTTTGTATTTTTTTTTTCTTATGATTTTCTTCTTTTAGTACAGCTAAAGATACATCAGTATTATCTAAATTTTTTGCAATTATTTATGTACACTTGCCTCTCTACTACAATATTACTACAAGTCACATTCTTGTGAAGAGTACTTTCGCTCCCCACAACATCAGTATAAAGAACAATAAATTGCTCATATATCATGAGGCTTTATCTAAAATTGGTTTTGAAACTTATACCTTTGCATGCATGTCATCACATGCATGCCTTCACCCACAGGGAAGACTTAGCTTCCAAAAATTAGAAAAATTCGGAAATGCTTACTATGGAGACTTTTTTTTTTGTTGTAAAAAAGTAAAAATAAATCTTTCTCTCATTCTTTGTTACAACAGTGTTTCTTCATCAGTTTCAATTAACATGTGACTTCAAATTATTAATTTATACATGCAAATATCCGTACTTGGTTGTACAGGTAGTTTTTTGTTCCAGCAAGCATATTCCAGTGGAGGACTTTTGTTTTAGATGATAATAGGTTATTTAAATTTTTGAAATTATGATTTCTGTTTATACATTTTCAAAGAGACAACATTCCTGAGACCAAATAATTTCTTTGACTTAGGGTACACCAAACGATAAGCATTAGGGTGTGGATTTTCTGACTTCAAAAGGCTCAATATAGATATCAAAGAATTTTTTAATTTCTGAAGTTAACATTTTTGATTTTTCATGAGATTTGACCAGAACAAGATCCCCAATTTTGAAAGTGGTTAATTTTACACTATTGTTATGTCTTTTATTCCTCTTTTCCCCTTGTTTCCTCATAGTTTCCCTGACAATATCTTCTCTCTCTTGCATAGTTAAAGGTGTACATTTAGGAAATTCAATAAGTTCCGATATAAGATTTGGAGGTCTAATATTAAACATAATCTCATACGGTGAAAATCCTGTGGAACTATGTTGTAGGCTATTCACAATATCTTCAAAATTTCGAATGTGCTCAAACCAGGTTGGATGTTTATGGCTACAATAGGTTCTACAAAGTCTCCCAATTTCCCTCATACATCTTTCTGCAGGATTGGTGGATGGAGAATAAACAGATATAAGAATATGCTTCAATTTTGATCTTTCAATAAACTTTTTCCAAATTTTAGAGGTGAACTGTGAACCATTATCTGATAATATAGCGAAATAATCTTTTTCAATTTTTATTATAATTTCATGGCTAGTAGCTTTTTTCACTGGATATAGTTTAATTAATTTTGAAAATATATCTACCATAACAAATATGTAACAGTGACCACCTTTACTCTTTGGTAACATTCCATATAAGTCCACTGCGATAAGATCTAAAGGTTTTCCGGAATAATGTTTTGCATCTCTCCACCACGTCTTTGATTGCTCACTTTAACTCTCTGACATTTGTCACAGGTTGCCAATTCTTTTCTTACCTTCTTTCCAATATTGTAAAAATAAACGTTTTCTTGTATCTTTTGAATGCGCTTCTGTATCCCAAAATGACCAAAACTTTCATATATGTAAATGATCAGCTTATCAGCATGTGCCTCTGGCCAACACAGTTTCCAATTATCAGAATCTACATCTGTTCTCCGAAATAAAATCCCCTTATGTAATTTGTAAAATTTATCAAGTTTCTCATACCCCTTCTTGCCTAGACATTCTTTGATTAATTTCCAACTTTGATCTAAATTTTGATTTTTTCTAATTTTGTTACACATAGCTCTAATTGTTTTCTCATTTTCCACCCCTTTCAGGTATCTAATTTTGAATTGCTTTTCCTCCTCTTTCAAAAATCTCCTTTTCTCCCCCAATTAGTAACCTCGAAAGTGAATCAGCTACTACATTCTCAGAACCTTTTATGTGTTTGATTTCAAAGTCAAACTGTTGCAGAAATATTGCCCATCTGGTCAATCTACTGTGGTATAATTTGCACTCTTGTAAGTAACTCAAAGCTTTGTGATCCGAAAATATTATGGTTTTATGTCCAATAAGGTAAATTCTAAATTTTGTGGAAGCCCAATGAATTGCCAAAAATTCGTTCTCTGTGAGTGTATAATTTTTCTCATGCTTGAGCAACATTCTGCTTGCAAATGCTATGGTACAATGTATCTTAACTCCATTCTCTACTCTTTCTTGAAATAACTCTGCTCCAAGCCCATAATTACTGCTATCAGTGTTCAAACAAAATGGTAAATTAAAAATCAGGTCTGTGCAATAAGTGTTGCTTCCTCAACTCTTGCTTAATATTATCAAACTCTTCCTGACAACTTTTATCCCAAACCCAAACAGTGTTTTTCTTAAGTAACTGACTTAAACATGGTGCATTCAGACTCTGATCACTTATATGTTTTCGGTAATAACCGCATAACCCAAAGAACGACTTTAATTGTTTTTTAGTCTTAGGAATAGGAATTTCTGAAATTGCTTTAATTTTTTCTGGATCTGCCAAAATTCCCTTGTCTGTGACAACATGACCCAAAAATTTTAATTCAGAAACTGCAAACTTACATTTCTCTAATTTCAATGTCATCCCCCCTTTTTTAAGTTTTTCGTAAACTGACTTCAAAATCGAAAAATGTTCCTCCCAATTTTGCCCTGTAACCAAAATGTCATCTACATAAATTATCAGTTTAGATGCAAGTTCTTGCCCCAGTACATGATCCAAAGCTCTTATAAATTCGGAAACAGAAGAATTTAACCCAAATGGCACAACACAATATTGGTAACTCTTACCATTGTACAAGAAAGCAGTATATTTTCTAGAATTAACCGAAAGTGGTTCCTGATGAAAACCCGAAGTTAGATCCAAACTTGACATATATTTTATATCTGTAAATTTATAGAGTAACTCATCAATATTTTCGGGATGGTCTGTCTGTCTGAACAAAATTTTGTTTAAGTGTCTAGAGTCCAAAACCAATCTTACTCCACCATCTTTTTTCGAAACAACTACTAAAGGATTATTATATGCACTCATACTCCTTTCTATTATATTACATCCTTCCATCTTTTTCAGCTCTTTCTCAACAGCAGGTCTTTTTGATATTGCAATATTGTATGGTTTCATGAAAAATGGTTCATGAGGTTTTACCTGAAGCTCACACTGATAACCTTTTACCCTACCAGGAATGTGACTGAAAACATCACTGTATTCCCACAGCAGATTTTCTAACTGTTGTTTTTGCTCCCCAGATAAATTTTGTGTTTCTGAAATTTTCAAGTTTACTAAATTCCCAAATTCAACTTCATCAGTATCAAATCTATGAATTTCAATATTCTCCAATCTATTTTCTTTTAGTAAATTGATACTGTCAAAATTTCCATTACTCTGATCACCAAGTGTGTTCACAAAATTTGTCTGAATGTATTCCCTTTCACTAGTTTCTATCAAAAGTTTTCTTCCAACCCAATCAAATGCTGTATTTACTTTTACTATACAAGTCATACCCAAAAGAAAATCCTCATTAAATTCCTGAATTACAAAACATCCATGTGTGAACAACTTGTCTTCAATTAAAAATGTCACTAAACCCTGGCTTTTTACCAATTTACTGCTCTTCCCAGTAGCACCTTTTATCTTTACCCCAACAACTGGCATTTCAACATAATCTTTCCCCGCTTTCGATTTCTTGTTTAACCTTTCAGATATTCCCGAGATCTCACTTCCTGTATCAATTAAACATTTACCAAGCCATGACCCAATTTAAACTTTTATATAAGGACTGCAAAATTGATCACTTTTCTCAGAACCTGTATCCTCATGTAATAAATCACTTTCAATTTCCCCAAACCTCTACTTATCAGAATCATACGGTATATCATTACATGTATTATTTGTCACAGTTATAAAATTTGCACTAGATACAAAATTGTCATCAGTACTCTCTATTATCTCAAATAGCCAAGAATTTTCATCCAAATCACATTATATACTATTGAAGTACTTATCCTTCAGCTTTTCAAAAATAAAATCTCTCATCTTTTTCCACCACTCAAGACATATAGTTTCACATACATTAATAAGCATCTTTCTAAAGTTCTTGTCAAAAGAAATAGTTTCACTGTTCAGCCATAGATTATTAAGAAATGTGTGTGTGTCATTAGTATCTGTAAAAGTTTCACTTAGGCTAGAAGTTATACATGTGTCATGATTATTTGTAAAGTCAGATTCTTTACCAACATCAAAATTCACACTTTTACATACACCCTGCTTGCGAGCCTTATTCATTCTGGTAACATCCCTGGGAATTTCTATAATATTCTCACTATTTAATCCATTTTCAACCATGTGTATACCCAACTCCCTATTTAAACTAATGAAACACCTTTCCTCAACATTATCACCAATACCATTACCATCATTATCAACTTTATCATCAACATCATTATCATTATACATATTCAGGTCATACACATTCAAATTATCCCCCAAAATATAATTTCCCCTTTCTAAAGTTACCAGATCCCTTTCACCAATATTTTCATTCTCACAACATGCATTCTCTCTTTCATTCACACACGTCTCTGAACTACTACAAATTACATCATCTGACAAAGTGTTGTTCTTTTCTGCCCAAGTGTAAAACTCTGTTAAATTAAATGAATCACAATTACTTTTATCTACTGTATGTTCTTGTGTACTGAAAATTTTATCTTTATCAATATCATCATTATTTTCCTCTTGAATTTTTTTCAATAAGTAACAACTAATAACCTCATGTGATAGGTTAGGTATGGAACTGTCATGTTTGGGTTTATGATAGTCACATCCATTGGTCCTTTCATCATGCTCACCTTCTGCCTCAACCTTGCAGACCTTCAAGGGGGCGTCTACTCGTTTTTTATTTCCTGAATTACAACTGGTTCCTGTTTGAACTGCTGATTGTGGTTCTGCCAATCTCTCCGATCAACATTTCTGTTCCCATTCCTATGCCAAACATTACCTGATTGTTGGTAGTTTCTATTGTATTGACCTCTAGCAAAATTTCTGTGATTTTGATCTCTAAAGTGTTCTCTATTTTGTTGATTATTTCCACGAAAATGTTGTTTTGGATGAAAATTATGGTCCTTCTATTGAAAATTGTTATATCCCCCTGAATTTTGACTGACACCATGATAATTGTTTCGTTCCCTTTTTTGAAAGTTGTCATTTCCCCAATTTTGACCATTACCTTTCTGAGTAAACCCACTGTGTGTTCTTGTTGTTACCCTATCCAACTTTTCAATATAATTGAGAAACTGCTCTACATTACTATCAGGACAATGAACTAAACTCAAGTGCATTGCTGATGGCAATCTTCTCTTTAAGGTATCAAGTTTGATCAAGTCATCCAAAGGTTTTGTTAAATGAATAAGTTTTTGAAGTTCACTTTTGCAAAATTGTTCCATGCTCCCATCTGATTCTCTATAGTTTCTCCCATTCAAAAATTCACTTTTGATTCTAGTTTGTTTAAGATCATCCCAAAAATTTTCCAGAAATTTTGATTCAAATTCTGAAAAGGTCATCCCCACAGTTACAATCTGGTTTGCCCAAGTCAAAGCTTCCCCTTCCAAGAATTTTTTCACAAATTTAATTTTCATATCATTTGGTGAGTGAGGTAAAAAACAATCCTTACAATACTGTATAAAATCAATGGGATGTAAGGGTCCATCTACCGAAAAGTGCTTCACTGGAATATTATATACAAGATTGCATGTGTTGACACTGTGATTTTTGCTTTGAAATTCAATGTCAAAACTTTCAAGTTTTTCGCTAAGTTCTTTGACAGATTTTTTGTTTTCTAAATCATTGCATTCTCCTTTTTTTTCTAGAGTAACCAAACGATTGTCAGTTTCTTTTTCTACATTTTTTACTAAAACTTGTGTGTTCTCATCCAAATTTTTAATTTCCCCTTTTATCTCATTAAAATCAATTAAATTTCTTTCCCTATCTACCAGTAACTCTCATTTTTTACAGTATTAATTTCATCGCTCAATTTAGCATCAATTTCATTTACTTTTGCTTCCACAGATTCAATTTTTTCCTCAACACTGCCAACTCTGTTCGAAAGATCACCCACTTGGGTATTGACTGCTTGGACTTGCAACAAAATGTTATCAATTTTTTCATCCCAGTAAGTCTTATTGCCATCAACTGATTGTTTAATTTCTTTCGTGAAATTTACAAGAAAACTTTTTAAATCAAATTGATCGGTTCTTTCTGTTTCATTTGACCTGTCCTGATTTTTGAAGTATATTAAATTACTACTTTCTACTTTAGGCACAACACTCCCAAAAATCTCATAAGTCATTGTGAAGAAAAAAAAATGTATACACAACAATACAAAACAAGATAAAAAGATTGTTTTAACAAAATACGAGGGTTTCGTGACTTATCTGGAACACTCTTCTACTGTTGCAAATCCACATTTTCCATCCATGTGATTGTTGACCAAAATTCTTGAAATTACTTCTGTCGTGAACTACATCTTTTGCCGAAACATTTCTTCTCCAAAACTTTTACTTCTCGATGAACACAAATACTGTAACACACATTCTGAAAACTGGTATTAACACACAAAAATTTTCTTCCTCGTAGCACTGTCGAAGATCACATGAACACAATATCCCAGCTGAGCCCCCAGTTGAAATATGGTATCCCGGCTGAGACACTAGTTGAAATATGGTATCCCGGCTGAGACACAAAGTTGAAATATGCTCACTATTTTTATTTACTTAAATTTGGCATATTTCGTGACAGTACCTTTTCTGTTAAATGTTTACAAGGCGATATTTGTCTTGGCTTCAGTTGTCTAGTGGAAGTATGATTCCACAATGCAATTTTGTCGGCTGCAGAAATGACCTGGTTCAATGCGTTTGCCTCATTTTTGGTGCTTCAAATTCCATTTCTTCAAACATGGTTTCTTCTTAAAGTTTATATAAAACAAGTAGCAACATAATACTTTTTTTTTCCTTTCACTAACAAATTATTTATGACGGCGACCTGCACATTGTTCTACCGTCAACACACACCAAGAGTTAACTGCCGACTGACTACAGCCAAAGACGACTCTAGCGTCAAAGACATTTTACACAACACACAAGCTTCCACTTGTAATCAGTCTCTTTAGTATTCTTCGACACATTTACTAATAGTAATCAATATGCTTTCACTCTCAAAAATATAAGTAAATTAGCATATAATAAGGCAAATTACAATAAAAAAATTCTGACAAAAATATAAGAAAACATTTACAATTTGGTATCGACAAATCCGGTACAAAATAACACATCTCCCAGATCAATTACAAAACCCAGTTCTAAGCAAAGAAGGGAAAGCAGAAAGGTGGAAGTAGTATATAGAGGGTCTATTACAAGGGCAATATTCTTGAGGACAATATTATGGAAATGGAAGAGGATGTAGATGAAGATGGAATGGGAGATATGATACTGCGTGAAGAGTTTGACAGAGCACTGAAAGACCTAAGTCAAAACAAGGCCCCAGGAGTAGACCACATTCCATTAGAACTACTGATAGCCTTGGGAGAGCCAGCCCTGACAAAAAACTACCATCTTGTGAGCAAGATAAATGAGACAGATGAAATACCCTCAGACTTCAAGAAGAATATAATAATTCCAATCCCAAAGAAAGCAGGGATTGACAGGTCTGAAAATTACCGAACTATCAGTTTAATAAGCCACGGCTGCAAAATACTAACATGAATTCTTTACAGACGAATGGAAAAACTGGTACAAGCTGACCTCGGGGGAAGATCAGTTTGAATTCCGTAGAAATGTTGGAACACGTGAGGCAATACTGACCCTGCAACTTACCTTAGAAAATAGATTAAGGAAAGGCAAATCTATGTTTCTAGCATTTGTAGACTTGGAGAAAGCTTTTGACAACGTTGACTGGAATACTCTCTTTCAAATTCTGAAGATGGCAGGGGTAAAATACAGGGAGCGGAAGGCCATTTACAATTTGTACAGGAACCAGATGGCAGTTATAACAGTCGAGAGGCATGAAAGGGAAGCAGTGGTTGGGAAGGGAGTGGGACAGGGTTGTAGCTTCGCCCCAAGGTTATTCAATCTGTATATTGAGCAAGCAGTAAAGGCAACAAAAGAAAAATTCGGAGCAGGAATTAAAATCCATGGAGAAGAAATAAAAACTTTGAGGTTTGCCGATGATATTGTAATTCTGACAGAGACAACAAAGGACCTGGAAGAGCAGCTGAACGGAATGGACAGTGTCTTGAAAGGAAGATATAAGATGAACATCAAAAAAAGAAAAACAAGGATAATGGAATGTAGTCAAATTAAACTGGGTGATGCTGAGGGTATTAGATTAGGAAATGAGACGCTTACAGTAGTAAATGAGTTTTGCTACTTGAGGAGCAAAATAACTAATGATGGTCGAAGTAGAGAGGATTTAAATGTAGACTGGCAATGGCAAGAAAAGCATTTCTGAAGAAGAGAAATGTGTTAACATCGAGTATAGGTTTAAGTGTCAGGAAGTCTTTTCTGAAAGTATTGTATGGAGTGTAGCCATGTATGGAAGTGAGTGGACGATAAATAGTTTAGACAAAAAAGAGAATAGAAGCTTTCGAAATGTGGTGCTACAGAAGGATGCTGAAGATTAGGTGGGTAGATCACATAACTAATGAGGAGGTACTGAATAGAATTGGGGAGAAGAGAAATTTGTGGCACAACTTGACCTAGAAGAAGGGATCGGTTGCTAGGACATATTCTGAGGCATCAAGGGATCACCAATTTAGTATTGGAGGGCGGTGTGGAGGGTAAAAATCGTAGAGGGAGACCAAGCGAGGAATACACTAACCAGATTCAGAAGGATGTAGGTTGCAGCAGGTACTGGGAGATGAAGAAGCTTGCAGAGGATAGAGTAGCATGGAGAGCTTCACCATACCAGTCTCTGGACTGAAGACCACCACAACAACGACAACAACAGTCTGAGAAAGTGATTTGTTTAGCTTATGTGTCCATACTGCATAAGTTATTAATTAATTAAGACAACATTTTAAGACGAGAATAATTTTTATACCATGTAATATTTCAAAATTCTGTTCGATAATACTGAAGTCTGAAATTTGCCAAACACGGCAAAGTTCTTAGAGTTCCCATATTTTGATTTTTATAGCACATGCTCAAATTTTAAACTTTTGTTAAATAAATTATAAATGGTTACCCTCTTAGAAGCCAGGTAGCTTTTAACTAAACATGAAGGTTCATTACAATACCAAAAAGTAGTGCCTTGTACACACACACACACACACACACACACACACACACACAAACAAACAAACAAACAATTTAACAGAAACATAAAACCAACAGGGGTCGCACAATGTTTTACATGCTTCAAATTAAATTCTGAAGTCACACCTTTGCTCGTTTCACCACGGGTGTCAGTCTCTACAATGCCGTTGAACATTCCGCGAACAAGTTGATCAAAATTTTGAACCACTTTCATTATGTGCTCAATCAATCAGTTTTACTGGGGTAAGAGGTGTTCTAATTTTAACACATGTAGATAACCTACACTTAAAACAGAACCTGATTTTTCTGTTGTCTTGTTTAAACTGTGAAAACGTCACTAAACAGTTAAGTGCAGTGAGTGGGTAAACAGAGTGGACAGCAGAGATACTAAGTCATTATGAAAGGGCTACACGCCATGTTTGTGGAAGACTGAATATTTTCCTTACTCAGAGGTATAGTAACTGCCGGTTCACGCCCGTTCACATTTATCTAGTTTTGCCCACGTTAAATTTGCTATGTTTGATTGCTGATTAACAGAGTTCATAGAAATTCATGAGCTATAATTTTCTCTCTCAAATATTCAACTTTCTTTGGAAAGTGTGATGAAGCATCAGATCTCAGCTTTTATACAAACATAGTTACAAGTAATGGACTTTGCAGAACTGTACAAACTAATACAACCTTTCATAATGTCTCAAATAAAGTGTAATAAATACAAATATTTGCATCATCAATCTATATGGTAATATAACTACTATTTCTCAAGGAAATACACGTGTATTGTTGGTGAGTTGAAGTTGCTGTTGAGTTGAAGAAAATCAATTCTTTTTATTTTTTTATTTTTATTTATTTATTTATTTGGGTAATTGAGGGACAAACCTCTGCCAGAGTGTCATCAGAAACTGGAATACTGGAAGCATCCAAGAGAGTGGCGTCATTTCTTAGCACTTGTACTTCCACTTCACAAGGTACCCCACTAGCCAAGATTGTAACCATCTGATTGTTACAGTCTTCATCTGAACCTAGAACCATAAATAATTATTCTATCTTCCAAATGATACAAACAGTTATATCTCTTTTTTTATAATTATTTTTAACTGTACATCTCACAAAAGTAAACATAAATTTCTCATGCATTAACCGAGGTCTATACAAAAATTATTGCTAAATTGATTTCTTTACAAGACTACATCTTCATTCAAACAATGCAATTAATAACTTCAAATTTTCTGTAAAAAAGGGTAGTACTGCATTAGAATGATATGTAAAAGCTATAAAATACAGAAATATTTTAAAAAACATTTTGCAATGCATTTAAATAACAGCAAAAATTTGGAACATGTAAGGACTATGTCTCCTTTCTTTTCTAATCTGATATCCCGAAACAGAATCACATAATCCATTCTCAAATGCATGTTCACTGATTTAAGACTTAATAATTTCAAAATTCACTACACAAGTATTTGATAATATTGAATGTGATTCACATATACCCTGGTAAACAAGACAAACAAGCTCAGTTCTCCAAATTTTTTTGCCATAAAGTTATGATACATAACATCAAAATTCCAGGGCAGGCAATGTTTAGCAGGCAACAGTGATTCGAGTTTCATGCCCAGCCAGAGAGTTGATATGGAGGAAAGGTCAGAGGCACTAAGGTTTCATACTACATCTACATCTACAGCCATACTCCGCAAACCACCTGACGGTGTGTGGCGGAGGGTACCTTGAGTACCTCTATCGGTTCTCCCTTCTATTCTAATCTCGTATTGTTCAGGGAAAGAAGGATTGTCGGTATGCCTCTGTGTGGGCTCTAATCTCTCTGATTTTGTCCTCATGGCCTCTTCACGAGATATACGTAGGAGGGAGCAATATACTGCTCGACTCCTCGGTGAAAGTATGTTGTCAAAACTTCAACAAAAGCCCGTACCGAGCTACTGAGCGTCTCTCCTGCAGAGATCCGAAATGTGAAATAATTTGGGTGAAGGTCACAGTTAAAGCAGGCTCAGACATGGTAATTGGATGTCTCTATAGGTCCCCTGGCTCAGCAGCTGTTGTGGCTGAGCACCTGAAGGATAATTTGGAAAACATTTCGAGTAGATTTCCCCACCATGTTATAGTTCTGGGTCGAGATTTTAATTTGCCGGATATAGACCCGGAAACTCAAACGTTCATAACGGGTGGCAGGGACAAAGAATCCAGTGAAATTTTTTTTTTTAAGTGCTTTATCTGAAAACTACCTTGAGCAGTTAAACAGAGAACCGACTCGAGGCAATAACATATTGGACCTTCTGGTGACAAACAGATCCGAACTATTTGAAACAGTTAACGCAGAACAGGGAATCAGCAATCATAAAGCAGTTACTGCATCAATGATTTCAGCTGTAAATAGAAATATTAAAAAGGTAGGAAGATTTTTCTGTTTAGCAAAGGTGACAAAAAGCAGATTTCAGAGTACGTGACGGCTCAACACAAAAGTTTTGTCTCAAGTACAGATAGTGTTGAGGATCAGTGGACAAAGTTCAAAACCATCGTACAATATGCGTTAGATGAGTATTTGCCAAGCAAGATCATAAGAGATGGAAAAAAGCCACCGTGGTACAGCAACCGAGTTAGAAAACTGCTGCGAAAGCAAAGGGAACTTTACAGCAAACATAAACATAGCCAAAGCCTTGCAGACAAACAAAAATTATGCAAAGCGAAATGTAGTGTGAGGAGGGCTATGCAAGAGGCGTTCAATGAATTCGAAAGTAAAGTTCTATGTACTGACGTGGCAGAAAATCCTAAGAAATTTTGGTCTTATGTCAAAGCAGTAGGTGGATCAAAACAAAATGTCCAGACACACTATGACCAAAATGGTACTGAAACAGAGGATGAAAGACTAAAGGCCGAAATACTAAATGTCTTTTTCCCAAGCTGTTTCACAGAGGAAGACTGCACTGTAGTTCCTGCTCTAGATTGTCGCACAGATGACAAAATGGTAGATATTGAAATAGACGACAGAAGGATAGAGAAACAATTAAAATCTCTCAAAAGAGGAAAGGGCGCTGGACCTGATGGGATACCAGTTCGATTCGACCACAGCATACTGGGTATCATATTAAGTTTCACCTGATGACCGATAACAAGCCCCCTTTTTGCTACCTTTTTCCCACTTGAACCTTCTTTTTAAGATGGCACAGCAGGTGAGAAGTTGGAGACACTGTCCCTTAGTAACTGCAATTACTAGATCCATACAGGCCCATCATGCAGCAAACACACACACACACACACACACACACACACACACACACACACACACACACACACACACACTTTCGTGCTTGCAGTGTGGTTCAGATGAAGAGTTTGACAGGCACATAGTGATGACTTTCTCCTTGTTATCCTCGGAGGTACATATAGGCTAATGGCCTCCATAATTTTTTTATACCTCTCACTTCTTCTTGTTCTATTTTATTCGAGATGCCACAAGTTATACAGTGTTTTATTTGTCTCCTACATTTCTATCAGTTTTGTTGTAGATGTGATGCACCACGTAAATTTTGAAGCCATGTTGATAAACATTAAATGCCAGACAGCAGCAACAATGTTAGCGTTCCATGTGGTTACATTTCTCCATGCAGTAAACAGAAGATATATGTTTTCTTTGATCAAATCTAAGACGAGGCACTACATTCAATCAAAGACAATTTGATCAAGGTCTAACTTTGACAACAAAGTTCCATATTACACAATCAAATCATATTTGACAAAGAAATGCAAATGATGATATCTTATCATTAGCCACAGACAAATCTGAATGCTATGTACTAATTCCACCCACACACTTCACTTATGTAATGAAGCTTCTCCACATTGCATATTAGGGAATAGGCAGAATGAAGGTAACAGTGCAATGTCATGTGTGAAGTGTAATGTCGTGTTGACACCACCATACAACATATGGCTCAGAAATGCCAGCCTGCACCCACCATCAATCAGCACTGGCACAGCATTTCAACCCTTGGTCATTTTACGACTATCCCCAGCAAAGAATATATATAGTGATTTCATTGGGACATTCCAAAAAGCAGTGTAGCTGCTGGTTGTCAACACCCTCTCTAACTTTCCATGTGTGGCACATATACAGGGTGTTACAAAAAGGTATGGCCAAACTTTCAGGAAACATTCCTCACACACAAATAAAGAAAAGATGTTATGTGGACATGTGTCCAGAAACGCATAATTTCCATGTTAGAGCTCATTTTAGTTTTGTCAGTATGTACTGTACTTCCTCGATTCACCGCCAGTTGGCCCAATTGAAGGAAGGTAATGTTGACTTCGGTGCTTGTGTTGACATGCGACTCATTGCTCTACAGTACTAGCATCAAGCACATCAGTACGTAGCATCAACAGATTAGTGTTCATCACGAACGTGGTTTTGCAGTCAGTGCAATGTTTACAAATGTGGAGTTGACAGATGCCCATTTGATGTATGGATTAGCACGGGGCAATAGCCGTGGCGCGGGACGTTTGTATCGAGACAGATTTCCAGAACGAAGGTGTCCCAACAATAAGACGTTCGAAGCAATTGATCGGTGTCTTAGGGAGCACAGAACATTCCAGCCTATGACTCGCAACCGGGGAAGACCTAGAACGATGAGGATATCTGCAATGGATGAGGCAATTCTTCGTGCAGTTGACGATAACCCTAATATCAGCATCAGAGAAGTTGCTGCTGTACAAGGTAACGTTGACCACATCACTGTATGGAGAGTGCTACGGGAGAACCAGTTGTTTCTGTACCATGTACAGCGTGTGCAGGCACTGTCAGCAGCTGATTGACCTCCACGGGTACACTTCTGCGAATGGTTCATCCAACAATGTGTCAATCCTCATTTCAGTGCAAATGTTCTCTTTACGGATGAGGCTTCATTCCAACGTCATCAAATTGTAAATTTTCACAATCAACATGTGTGGGCTGACGAGAATCCGCACGCAATTGTGCAATCACGTCATCAACACAGATTTTCTGTGAACGTTTGGGAAGGCATTGTTGGTGATGTCTTGATTGGGCCCCATGTTCTTCCACCTACGCTCAATGGAGCATGTTATCATGATTTCATACGGAATACTCTACCTGTGCTGCTAGAACATGTGCCTTTACAAGTATGACACAACATGTGGTTCATGCACGATGGAGATCCTGCATATTTCAGTCGAAGTGTTCGTACGCTTCTCAACAACAGATTCGGTGACCGATGGATTGGTAGAGGCGGACCAATTCCATGGCCTCCACGCTCTCCTGACCTCAACCCTCTTGACTTTCATTTACAGGGGCATTTGAAAGCTCTTGTCTACGCAACCCCGGTACCAAATGTAGAGACTCTTCGTGCTCGTATTGTAGACGGCTGTGATACAATGTGCCATTCTCCAGGGATGCATCAGCGCATCAGGGATTCCATGTGACAGAGGGTGGATGCATGTATCCTTGCTAACGGAGGACATTTTGAACATTTCCTGTAGCAAAGTGTTTGAAGTCACACTGGTACGTTCTGTTGCTGTGAGTTTCCATTCCATGATTAATGTGATTTGAAGAGAAGTAATAAAATGAGCTCTAACATGGAAAGTAAGCGTTTCCGGACACATGTCCATATAACATATTTTCTTTCTTTGTATGTGAGGAATGTTTCCTGAAAGTTTGGCCGTACCTTTTTGTAACACCCTGTATAGGGGATAGGCAAAATAATGTGAATACCAGTACTTACTTGGGAATGGTTTATTAATAAGGGGCTGGACCCCCATTTGCCCATAATACAGCTGTGATTCTTCTTGGAACATTGGCATATAATGATTATATAGTCTCCAGTGGAATGATATGCCACACTTTGATCAGAACCTCTTCTAATGCTGTAGTGACTAGGGATGCGGAAATCTGCTCCAGAGTCTGTGCTCCAATACCGCCTGTAAGAGTTCGATAATGTTCAAGTCCACGGACTGTGCTTGCCAGGGAAGATGCTGCAGCTCAGTTGTGTGTGCTCATACTACGATTGTACTGTTCTGATTGCCTGAATGAGTGCATCATTGTTGGGGAACAACATTTGAATCGTGGGGTGCACCTGATCACCTACAATGTTCACATAATGATTGGCTTTAACATTGCCTTTGAGGGTAATGATGGGACCAGCAGAATACCATAATATGGCTGCAGACATCATCACACTTCCACCTCCATGCCTAACTGTTGGAATCAAACAATAAAGATTGCAGGCTTCTTTTGACATTCTCCAGACTTAAACCCAGCCCAATGTTGGAAATAACAAAAACGTTGACTCATCAGACCATATGATGTGTTTCCACTGATCAGCTGTCCAGGATTTATGCTCCTGATACCATGTTTTACTCTTCTTTGCGTTTGTTGTCATCACTAATGGTTTCGGTATAGCAGCTCATCCATGAATATTCGCTTTATGGAGCTCTCGGCGGACAGTGTTGGTAGATACGGAGTAAAGATGGTTATTGAGCTCTGCAATCACTTTAGCCACTGTATTTTATGTTGTTTTGACACAATTTATGATAGCGTACGATGGTCTCTGTCATTTAGTTTTTATTTGCACCCACTATTATGTTTACACAATAATGTCTTTCCACATTTTGTGTAGGCTCACATGACTGTTGAATTAGTTGCTTTTGAAACATTCAATAAGTTGCCTGTTTTGGTTACTGATGCTCCAGCTAATCGGGTCCCCACAATCTGCCTTCTTTCGAACTCTGTTAGGTCTTTCCTTGCACATCGACCTCAGCTCTGAATGCAAATGCAAAGCATGCACTACTCATAAACGACCTGCACTGATGCCTAGTCCGTACTTAACATGCACAGTCCAGCACAACACATGCCTTACATGCATTGTTGAGCATCAAACACAACCATTCCATTACTACTACTGTTCACATTATTTTGTCTCTCACCTGTAGCTACCACTACCACCAACACCAACAACAACACCATCACCACCAACCACCAGCAACTAACATCCATGCCTTCTTTCTCATATTTGCAATAGAGCCCTCCATCCTGGTTTCTGACAACAGCCTTCAATTTACAGCCTCTATATTTCAGGATATTTGTGAACACAACTGTATTGAGGACCTGACCATCACATCTTTCCATTTCAGTACCCAGTCCAGAAATTGACCTTCAGAATGCAGATGTGCAATATAATGATGACAGCTGACTCCAGGGTCATACTCAGCAGCTTCCTCGCAACCTACCTGTCTGCCCCATAAATGGACGTAATCTGTCTGAAATTTTACACAGGTGCTAATGGTGCACCCTTTTTTGACGCATGTTCCCAACTCAGCTGGCCCACTGCCCTTGCACCTAGTCTTATTACCACACACACTCCCATGTACCGGCTAATAGGGAGTGGCAAATGTTTGAGGTTGAAACTGACCAGGATCACAAGGTCATCCAGTGCAATCAGCTCCAGCTACAGTGAAATGTAATGCCCCATCCCCCTTAACAATCAACTGGACATGATTCGCACAACTGTGTCTGTAACTAGCATGCCCAACAGCCTGCCTGTCACTACTACAACCTCTGCTATTGTTTTAGGCACCAACAAGGGGTCAACAATGATGAACAACGGGAGCTGGTGGGGGTGGAACCGCTCCCATGCCCTATCCCACTTCCAGCTCTCATCAAGATCACAGAAGCCCTCACGAAGCAGTCAATGGAGGCTGAGCATTCTTGGACTGGTGTGCCCATGGAGAACAAGCTGTTGTCCTCCTCTGAACCACAGCTAGCATCCACTCCCCTGCATGCAGGACAAGTGGTGCTCCAAAACAGTAGTCAGCCAGCAATTCCACAGACAGTGTCGATACCTGACCTGTTAATCATGATGAAATACCACGAGAGCATTCAGCGGAAATTCCAGCAACTCAGACCCTCTTCCCTAAACAAAAATTGGAGAGAAGCCACAAGAATAAAAACAAGCAGCTTTTGTCCCATATTACTCCTGCTGATATAATTATCTTATACTTTCATGTTGATCACTCTCCCTGCATCATATCCAGTATTTTTGCATGTTAACTCGCGCACCTTTCTAGCTCCACATAATCTTGTATCTCATCCTACGAACGCTCCCCCACCCCCACACACACACTTTCTCCATTCTATCCCACTAATTCCACCTCATCCAGTCACATATGCTGTTCCCCTTCTTCACACTTATCCACCCTCAGACCTGCTACCCACAGTAATATATACTATTTTTCTTATCCTTGTGACTTCTTGCCAATTTTAGTGAGTTTTCGCATTTCACTATCATCGACTCCCTCAGATTTGATCTTGTTTCCCACTTTTGCATCCTTTTTGTGAATTTTCATAGGTATTTGGGTGTATTATTGTGAAATTTTTCGGGCGTAATTCTACAGTATTTACGCAATTTTTCGCATTTTTCCACCACCATAGATCCTTGCTCCTTCCATCTGCATCAGGACAGAAAACTTTCCTTATTCCTAGCAGATCCCAGTCCCACATGCTGCTCCTGCATTGTTGCTTGGCTCATGGAATCACCCCTAATGACCTTACCATCAAATTACCCATCTCTGGCTGCCACCTCTCCTTCCACAATGGCCTCCACCTGTTCATATTCCGCCAATCCTTAGCCCTCGCCAACATAGTCCTGCAAAACCATATCAACCTAGCCCAAACCTCCTTGCTGTACCTTCTCTCCATCTGCAAAATTCTCCTGCTATGCAATCTCAAATTCCTGGAACCCATAACACACATTGAAACTCTTGCCCTGCAGGAACTTGAGCAACATGCACAACACCTCCAAAAAAAGCTCTCCATCCTGCTCACTTCCTACTCCTTAGAGTACCACCGTCCACCACCTTTACAACAACCTCCAAGCCTCCCCCATGTCCCCACATAGCTGACAAACCCTGTTTCACAGACCTACTACACTTACCCCACCCTCCAAAACTCCCTCCCAGCACCACAGAGAATCCAGAACCTAAACAGACTCCCAACACAGTCATGAACCTTTCCTCCAGAAGACTTAGCCCCACAGAAATATTGGTCCTTTCCAAAGGCCTCACCTTTTGCCCCACTCCCAAATTCAACCATGCACGACTTGTTAAAGACCTTCTCTCCTTCTCCCGGCCCGTACAGTGGAAACACTTTTTTGCCACCAACACTACCAACCAGACTCAATCGAAAACCAATATTGAACCTTGCCTAACTCAGTTCACTCCTCCATCCAACTGTCATTCCCCTCACTGCCCCCAATCAGCCCCTGTTAACTTTCCAGAATTTCTTAACCTCCAACCTTGCCTCACCATCATTCCCCAAATCCCTCAACATGCAAACTAGCCTTACATCCACAGAAATAACTGCAGTCCACCATCTAAAAACTGATCCTGACCTCATAATCCTACCTGCAGACATAGACACCACCACCGTTGTTTTGAACCACAAGGATTACCTGGGGGGAATGACTCTGCCAGCTGTCAGATACTTCCACCTAAAAACCTTGTTATGATGACCCATTCCAGCAATCCAGCAGGAGCTCCAGATATCCAGTCACTACTCAAATCCTTAGGCACATCCCAGAACCTCTCCCTGGAGTACATCTCTATACTCACTCCGACAACTCTCGACACTCCTACCTTCTACATGCTTCCTGAAGTCCATAAACCCAACCACCCAGGACAACCCATTGTGGCCAGTTACTGTGCCGCCCCCCCCCCCCCCCCTGAGAGAATCTCTGCACTCGTATACCAACACCTTCAACCTATTGCCCAGAACCTACTCTCTTATATAAAAGGTGCCAACCATTTTCTCCACAGACTCTCCCCAATTCCTGCCCTTTACCACACGTGCTCTGCTCGTCACTACTGATGCCACCTCCCTGTACACTAACATTCCTAATACCCATGGCCTTACCGCTGTTAAACACTACCTTTCTCAACATCCAACAGATTCCAAACCAACAACCTCCTGTCTAGTCGCCATGACTACCTATATCCTCACCCACAATTACTTCTCCTTTGAAGGTATTACCTACAAACAAATCTGGGTTAGGCTATAGGCACCTGTATGGCACCATCCTATGCCAAACTACTCATGGGCCATCTATAGGAATCCTTCCTAAAAACCCAGAATCCTAAACCGCTCACCTGGTTCAGATTCATTGATGACATCTTTGCTATCTGAATCAAAGGTGAGGACACCCTATCCACATTCCTCCAGAACCTCAACAACTTCTCCCCCATTTGATTCACCTGGTCCTACTCAACCCAACAAGCCACTTTCCTAGATGTTGACGAGCACCTCAAAGATGGCTACATCAGTACCTCCGTCCATATCAAACCTATTAACCACCAGCAATACCTCCACTTCAACAGCTGCCACCTGTTCCATACAGCCTAGCCAATCATGGTTGTCGCACCTGCAGTGTCAAGAAGTCCCTCTCGGAATATACTGAGGGTCTCACTGAAGCCTGCACTGACTCTAATTATCCTCCCAACCTTGTACAAAAACAAATTTCCAGTGCCTTATCTTTCCAGTCTCCCACCACCTCCCAAGTCCCACCGCCCGACCACAGAGGAGCATTCCCCTCGTAATTAAGTACCACCCAGGACTGGAGCAGCTGAACTTCACTCTCCACCAGGGTTCTGATTACCTCTCCTTGTGCTCTGAAATGATAAATGTCCAGCCCACTATACTTCCCACCCCTCCCACAGTGTTATTCCACTGTCCATCGAACCTACACAATATACTCGTCCATCCTTACACAACCCCTGCTCCCATTCTCTTACCCCATGGCTCATACCCCTGTAATAGACTTATATGCAAGACCTGTCCCATACATCCTCCCACCATCACCTACTCCAGTCTGGTCACTAACATCACCTATCCCATCAAAGACAGGGCTGCCTGTGAAACCAGTCATTTGGTCTACAAGCTAAGCTGCAACCACTGTGCTGCATTCCATGTATGCATGACAACCAACAAGCTATCTGTCTGCATGAATGGCCACCAACAAACTTTGGCCAAGAAACAAGTGGACCACCCTGTTGCTCAACACGCTCCCAAACATGATATCCTTGATTTCAATGACTACTTTACAGCCTGTGCCATATGGATCCTTCCCACCAACACAAGCTTTTCTGAATTGTGCAAGTGGGAGCTTTTCTTGTAATTCATCCTATGTTCCCGTAACCCTCCTGGCCTCAACCTTTGTTAGTCACTGTCCTCATCCACCCAGCTCCTTCCCTGTTCCCATCCAGCACTATACAGTTCATTCCACCACCACACCCAGTCTTTTTATTATCTTTTTATTATTTTTCTCTCTCCTTTTCTTCTACCTCCCCCACCCCCCACCCCCAATTCCCCCCCTCCCCATCCCCACCTCTCCCCTCTGTCTAACCTGCAGCATTTTACTGTCTGCCACCCCCACCATACTATCCCACCCCCTGCCTACCACAGCCTCCTCCTTACCCCCATCCAGTCATATGTCTGCTATGTGGAGAGTAGCTACTTTCCTTTCCATAATACTGTTACATTCCACCTTGGGTTTTCCATTGTCTAACATAAACTAACATTTCATGGAACAAGACTAAACAGTTTCCAAATAATCTTAATACGATCCTTGTTAATAATGCATACACAAACAATGCCGATTCATTGCTAGCAATGTACTTTGGAACACACAGTTGTGCACACTAATGTGATTAATGAGAGTGTGACTGAAATAGTCACTCATTGAATGCAAAAGTACCTTAGAAGAATTCTTCGAAGCCAGGTCATTCAGGTATTTCGTGGTGGACAAACTGGAGAGCTTCTGCATGTTTTGGAATACACTAACCACTACTCGTTAGTCAAAAGACAGGCAATATTAGAAATATTACCAATCGAAAGTTTTGGGTCACAGTTGAGGAGAAGGAAGACATAAAAAGATGTATTCAGCAGTACTGTAAAAGGAAAGATAGACATTTAATTATGGACTATTGCCAGCATGAGATATGAAAACAATACACAATTTGGCTGCCAATGAGGCTTTTGTTATATGTCAATTTATATGGTTACAAGAACTGTATATTTGCCTCACATGTCCCTTTATGAATTAGGTTTTGTTTAGCAGTAAATTTTTGCGTTAAGGTAGCTGCTATGAGATTTTATTTCAGCTATTCGGAAATTCGGTTTCATGTAATCGAGAATGCCTTGCGTAAAAATAATGCTGTGCAAAACTTTGAATGATTAATTATCTACATAAATATGAACTGCTGTGGAAGGAATTGTACTTAACAGAATAAGAAAGTAAATATCTTTAGTATTTAAAACGTGGAATAAGATTTTTGAGTAAACTGTATTTACAGTCATATGTTTTCACTGAATCACTGCAGCAAAAAGTAACGTGTTTTGTTAGTGAGCTGCATAGTTAGTAATGAAAATATCAGCATTGTAAAAGTAGCTTACACTCCACTGGATGTTCAAACTATTGATTATCTCGCAATATTCGGTGCTAAGTGAAGTTGATTGCCAGTAATGATTTTATTATTATTATTATTAAACTAGTTTCAAGTAACAAATTGTTTTCACAAAATTTCTCCTAGCAATCAAAATAGATTTACAAGCAACATATTAACATTTTTTAGTAACTTCTGTGCAGCGACAATACAAATAGGGTATTTATACATAAGGTTGCAGCAAGGATTCAGATCTCTACTTTGTTATCAAGATGTCACTGATTCTTGCATCTTTAATTTCATATTTATCAATATTTACTCAACAAATATTTGTCTGCTGACTTCTCTTTTTATGAGCTAACATTTTTCATAATTTCAAGACTGCTAGGGATCTGCAACATGAGTGCCACTTTCTCGATCATTTCAAATGCCTTTCCATTCAATTAAAGGAAAGTTGTAACAGATAAATCTTCAATTATAGAAAGTTTTTAGGGCTAGAGGGGGTGTCACAACCACGCAAACCTATGTCAACCAGAATCGCAGCAGTACTGCATTCCAAAGATGGAGCAACATGCTATTACGCAAGTGGTTTAATGTCTCAGCTCATCAGAATACATAATCCTTTGGTCTGTCTCCAAATAAATCCAGAACAGCTACGCTAGGCCAGTTAATTATATCTTAGTAACATGTAATTTTATTTGATGTAATTATTACAGTTTCGGTTCAAAGTTCTTTGCTATCTGCTCGTTCCTTCTTTTGGCTTGTAATAAACATTTATTGATGTTGCTCCTTCAGAATCTGCATGTGATATACTTATCTGCTTACACCTTTTCTTTAACACCCAGCATAAAAAAGTCCTTAATACGTCATATCTTTACTTAAATGTCATAGCTGTATGTGTTATTTGTACAGTCTTTTCTTTATTCTATAAGCGGTGGATGAAATTTGACATCTCTGAAATGGAACAGATAATGGACAAAGATGCAAGAAAGGCACAGCAGCAAGGATTGCACAATGCAGAAGGGCTTGCCACAGAAGGAAAAGTGTTGCAAACAAATAAAATTGTATACCAAAGATCAGCAGAAGATTCACAAAAATCTATGCTTGGAGCATAACACTATAACTGTAAAACAATGAGTAGTAATGGGAAAACAGAAACTAAACAATTACAATTCTTTGAAACGTATTGTGCAGGAGACTGCTGATGACCATACTGACTGACTGATTAATAAATAAAGAAATCATTAAAAAAGAGAGATGATTAATAAATAACATAATAAACCAATGAGATAGAATGGTTAGGTACATATTACAATTTGAGTCTCTATTGAAAACTGTAGCTAAAAAATGGTATATTAAAAGAATCACTAGGGTTGGCAGAAATGTGTGTGAGAAGGATGGATTGCTGATGATTTAGGACGCAGCAGTTATGCTGCAATGAAACCAATAAATGGCAAGTTCGAGGACCGAAATACTGAAATCAAATGATACTTAGAGTTGATGAGTAAAACAACAACCACAAGAATTTTTTTCTTTGCATAATGAATATCCACCCTCACACCTTCACTTCTCTAGTAACTCTCTTCTACTTCCCAACCTCCTCCTCTGTCACTTTACGATTACAGTCCCTTACCTCCAAGTTGTTGAATTCCCTTCCTGCCACTATTAACTTCTCGGCTTTTCTTATATTGGCAGCTATTGGCATTTAATCACCAATTTCCTTCTTCCATTCTGCTGTTTATCTCTTTGCCTGTGCGCATGAGCGGTATTCTTGCTCAGTTCCCAAATAATACCGATTCCAGCCATTTCTTCCCCTTTTGCTGGAGAAGGAAACTCAGTTCCGCAAGAAATCATTATTTTTCACCTTTTGCTCATATGTCTATCTGTTATTGTCAGGTGGATATGTATTTTTGTCTTATCTGATTCAAACTGAGTTGGAAGTTAAACACATATTAAACCTAACTTGTATCAGCCTAAACACCAGGACATCATCATATGATGTCAGAGTGAAAAGAAAGTCACCAGAGCAACATTACAACTACTGAAATGAATAAAGTTACAGAATACTCACACTGTTTGCACAGGTGGATGAGCATACTTTCTACTGTATGACAATACATACAACTACAAATATTTAGTCTTCAATTTGACAAATTATTAATAAGAAATGAAAACATTCAAATAATATTTAATAATTTTATGCATACTTGTCAGAGATGTAGGTATCACCAATGGCTTGTCTAAATTTATATAGTACGAAAATTCATCTGAAAGTTTTGGGTCACTTGCAAATGCACATATACATGCATAAAAGTGCACACATCTCTTGAATGTTGGGTCATCTTTATTGCTTGCATGTTTTACTTGACCCTAAAAAAAAAAGAAAAACTATTAAAAGCAAAAACTTTCAGCAGAATTATGCCACTGTTAACAAAGAACACTATATTATGAAAGGGCAGATACAACTGATATGTGACAGTTAAAAAGTGCAATTTTCTTATCACTTGTGTACCACAGCATGTATCTACAAAACAAAATAAAGACTACAAGAAGAGAGATGATTCTTGCCTGTTTCTAGATATGAGTTCTTAACTACATAAAAATAAAAGGCACAGGACACACAATACAACTCTACTAACAATTTAAGAGTATAAAGATAATTGTTCCCACACAACCCATTAAAACTGTCAGTTACATATATATTACCTTAAATGCTGTACAGCTGCAGAAATATTTATTTTCCATTCTATCTTTCAGCCTTGACATGAAAAATGAAAAATGCAGATATCCCAATGGATGTTTTGGACTTGCTTTACACTTCACAGCCATTATATTTTTTGACACTCTTTGAACAAGAGGGCCTGCTGACTCATTTGCAAGAAACCAAACTGCCTGAAGGGGAAAAGAAGGAAAACAAATTTATTCAGTTTTCACTTGATCTGAACATATTAAATGAGCTAAAATGTATTGATGATAATCTGGATTTTTTTTTGTTATTTTTAATATTTGACAACAGTTTTAGCATTGTTTGCTATGCATTAATAAGATAAATAATTACAAACACTTGTTGGTTACACCAACTGGTTACAATTTTTCATATTTTATTGTGAACCGTCACAGTCGTCAGTAATGGTAAACATTTAAGTTTGTATTCTATGATGTCTGGGTACTGCATTGCTCCTACTTCCGAAGCAAGGAGAACTCCCGTCACTTTCAAAACACTGCTATCACAGACTAGCTGTGTTGAAGTTTGTGACAGCTGTGAGCAAAAAGTTTGTAACAGCTTGTGACCTGTTATGTTCAGTGATCTAGCAAGTTGCTCAGTTTCAGTAAAAGTGTTTATCCTCTTAAAAGTTTAGTGTACAATATACGAGGTGTGTGCAAATGAAAGGTGACTTTACATTTTTCTGAAAAAATACAAGTATTTATTTATTCATCAATATTCATGTTGTCCCCTTCAAAGTAATCCACCTCAGATACAATACACTTGTGCCAATGGTTCTTCCAATCCTCGAAGCACTTCTCATAAGCACTTTTTGGTACAGCCTTGAGTACTTCCAGCAATGCAGTTTTTATTTCCTCAATCATTGAAAATCTTCAGCCTTTCATAGGTCTCTTCAGTTTTTGGAACAGGAAAAAGTCACAGGGGGTCAAATCCAGTGAATATGGTGGCAGAGGCAAGATTGCCATGTTGTTTTGGCCAAAAAATCTCTCACAAGCATCGATGAATGAGCATGTGCATTGTTGTGATGCAAAAGCATGAATTGTTTTTCCACAATTCCAGACATTTTCCACATACTGCTACTCGCTGAGGGCGCATAATATCAAGGTAATACTCCTTATTGACCATGCGACCTTGAGGCAAACATTCATGACACACTACGCCACAGTAACTAAAAAAACAGTGAGCAAAACTTTGACATTTGATCGAACTTGGCGTGCTTTATACAGTGTTGGCTCTCTGGGATGCTTCCATTGGGATGACTGGGCTTTTGTTTCGATGGCATAAGCGTAAAACCATGTTTTGTCACCAGTTATGACCCTTTTGAGCAAATCAGGATAATCAATGACATCATTTAAGAGCTCCTGAGCGATGCTCATGCGACGGTTCTTCTGATCAAAATTGAGAAGTTTTGGCACAAACTTTACTGACAAACGTCTCATGCCTAAAACATCCGAAAAAATTGCACGGCACGATACGACCGGTATCCCAACATCCTCAGTAACTTCTCTCGCGGTAATTTGATGATTTTATAAAACAATTTTCTTCAATGTTATCATCTGTTGTTGATGTGCTGGGGCATCCAGAGCGAGGTTCGTCACTGGCATCTTCTTGGCCATCTTGGAAGAGCTTGTACCACTTGTAAACATTTTTTTTTTTTTTTTACTTACAGCAAACTCACTGTATGCCACTGCCAACATTTCAAGTGTTTTAGAGCACTTGATCCCATTTTTCAAAAACAAAATTTGATGCCAATTCTTTGCTCCATTTTTTATAATAATTGAAAATCGCTGAGCACACTAAAACATGTCTAACCTTTCTATCTGTCAAAAACAAACAAAGTATGCTGTACACTTGAAACTGTGAAGATATGTTTGGGACCTGTGTATCAACATATATAAAAAAATTGATAATCGAATGCACGTTGCCTGCACAATTTGAAAAGTCACCTTAGTTTTTGAACAGCCCTATTATAGAATTCTATACAATGTAGTCTAGTGTTGCTACCATCCTTTTGTGTGTGAATCCAGAAATAAGAAAGGGAACTGGTCTAGTTACTGGGTGTTGTTGATTCAGAGTTAAAAAGTAATCAAAAATATCTTAGAAATGGATAAATGGTTAAATATGTCAATGACTGAGAGAACAGATCATACTGAAGCTATAGATCATATAACAGGTATGTTCAGTTATATGAAACTGCAAACAACTGTGCCTTCACACACAAAGAAAAATGAAAATACAAATAAATATTTATTTTGATTTACTTGTATTTCTGCAAATGCTGAAGACAGACCTGCTTTGTGAATGAAAACCAAAACCTGTAAATTAAAAAGATATCATTCCAGAATGAAATTTTCACTCTGCAGTGAAATGTGCACTGATATGAAACTTCCTGGCAGATTAAAACTGTGTGCCAAACTGAGACTCGAACTCAAGTTCAAGTCTCGGTCCAGCACATAGTTTTAATCTGCCAGGAGGTTTCAAAAGATACCTATTTACAAAACACATAATGCTCTGCAAAATTTGAGGATGATCTAGACAAAGTAACATAAAATGTCAACTACTTGGTAGAAATGAATCAAAATGTGGGAGCATGTTGCCACGGTCTACCGGTGATGCAGAAAACACTGGAAGTCAGATGGCATGAGATCAGTGTGGTTATAGCATCAAATGGGGCTGGCCTCACAACATGCAACAGTAGCAGGAAAGAAAAAAGACAGTGGTGTGTCAAATAGTGAGCAATTATTGTGCACAGCGGTAGTGGTCTTCATTACAACATGGCTCAGAGACAAAACTTGGATGGCTTCCTATGGAGAACAATCATCAGGAAACTGGAAGAAGGATTAAGTTTTACAAGTGTGGACCAGAAGTTTGGTATTGCTCACAGCATTGTTTCAAGTGCATGGGGAGCATTCTGAAACACAAGTACTGCTGCCTAAAGGAGAGGAGGTGGTCGACCAGTCAACTAAAGCAGCAGATAACTGCTACATTGTGCAACAGGTGAAAAGGGGCCCAAGTCAAACAGAGTGTCAATTACAACCACATTTAACAGGACTGAAAGGTATGACATCTCACACTCTACAGTGGCATGGTGACTTCATGGGGGGTAGTCTCTTTGCCCGATGACCAGTATGTTGTGTTGTGTTGATACATGTCCATTGACAACCCCGTTTGCGATGGTACCAAGAGCATAGGGACTGGACCAATGAAGACTGGGGGTGCTCTTTTCCGGTGACAGCAGATTCAGTCTGTGTAGTGTTTCTGGACTTACCCTCATGTGGTGAGAGGAGGAAACACACGTCACCTAGGGGTGCATCTGGGGTTATGATGTGGGGAGGCATAATACTGCATGGGCATACCGACCTCCAAATCTTCGGACACAGTACAGTCCTCAGTCATCGTTATTGTGACATTGCACTCCTTCTCCAAATACCTCTTTTCGGGGGTGCATTCACACCCGACTTTATTTTTATGAAGGGCAAAGAGCAACTTTTACGAAGGACAATGTGTGAGCACATCTAACAGTGCATGTGGAGTAGCTCTTCGAATGAGAGGATATTTTGGGAACTGACTGGCCAGCCAATTCCCGACCTAAATCCCAGCGAGCACATATGGGATTCAAAGGGGGAACATACTGCAGCACATATAAATGCACCAACAACAACCCAGCAGTTTTCAACTGTGCTGACAAAGGACTGGAATACCCTACTTCAAGATCTCCTTACCAATCTTGTGGCCAGCTTGGCAGCACCCTGCAGAGCACATATTATTCACCATGATCACATACCCTACTAAGAACTGTGTGCAGCATTTTGTAATGTCCAGGGGACCATCATAAATTGCGCTAACTTCAGTGTAATTATTGTCTTTGAAAGGAAGTGTCATTTCTATTCTTCTCGTTGTTTATCTTTCCGTTTTCTTCTGCACTATACTGTAACAGTTATTTCTACATACAGACCGAGTTTTATTGACCTATGTTACTTTGGAGTAAAACATCATACAAAAGTTACTTTTGTCCTGATGTTTTGCACACCAGGGCATTTCCTATTCAAATATGTATTTTTGAATAGCTGCTGGAATTATAGAAAATTCAAAAACTGTCTATTAAATCCTGTGCATTGGTCAATAAAAAGTCCCTATGGGCATCTTACTTAATAGCAAATTTAAAAAAGCTCCACTGTCAAATGATACGAATTTTGGAAATTGGCAATGACCAATCTGAGGAATTTATTGCAATGATTAATGGAAGTTCAAAATTTGCATTTCAGGTGGATTATGCTACAAGCTTCCCACAGCTCCTGCAATATGGAAAGTATTGTTATGCTGAATATGCACAAAGATTTACTATTTTGTCAGCTTTTAGCAGTGCATGTTACTGGCGAGGAGATTTTTAAAAAAGTAAATGCATTTTTTGATGAAATGAGCAGGAATGGAATAAATATATTGACTTTTGTATTGATGGTGCAATGGCAATGATGGAAGAAGTACTGAAAAGAATTAAATGAAACTTTTTGTGCTTCAAAATGTGCCACAAACAACAAATCAACACTAAAGAAACTGGTTAAGATTTTTATTATGAGAACCATGTCTGCCATCTATCTTCCCTGTAAGCACCAGGCATCTCCAGAAAGTAAGTACAATTTTATAAAAAGAACTCATAGAAACATTTTTGCAAACCAAAATTTATTTTTACAAGAAATAGCATATCTTGAACTATTTTTCTACATAGTTGTCACAATTATTTACATATTTGTCATAGCAGAAACCAACTTTTCTATGCTCTCTTCACAGAAAGGTGCCACCAGTGAAGACATGTACAACTGATCACCATTTTTTCCGCTTTCATTGCTGTCAAAGTACCCTCCTCCAAAGTTACACTTTATATTCAAGGACAAGTCGTAGTCACAAGCTGCACGATCGGAGCTGTATTGCAGGTAATCAAACAGCTGCTAAGCCAATTGCTGAACAAGGTTTTGAGTGACACCTGCAGAATGGGGATGTGCATTGTCATGAAGCAATACAATGCCTTGACTGAACATTTTCTTTTTGAATTTCATGCTCAAGTTTCCTCAATGTTTAACAGTATCGTACCACATTGATGGTTTCACCTCTGGGAAGGAATTCAGCAATCAGAATGCCCTCTCTAAGGACACACTGCACACAGTTTATTGTGTTGGCAATGTTACTTTGAACCTTTGTTTATTGACTGCCTCCACACCATCGTCTCTTGTTTTGATTCTGGAGTGACATGATGAACCCAAGTTTCATCACCGGTCACAATTCTGTTTAAAAATACATCTTGCTCATCGCAGTTTCAGCTAAGAAATCTCGAAGCACTGCCAAGTCACTTCATTTTGTGGACACCCATAAGCATTTTCAGAACCCAATGGGAATACAATTTGCAAAAATTTAAACAATTTGTGAGAATTTCATGCAAAACAGTTTTTGAAATTTGTGGGAACTCATCACAAAGCATTCTTATTGTGAACCATCTGTTTTCATGAATTTTCTCTTTCACCTTCTCAACTAAACCATCATTGACAACAAAGGTCACTCTCTCCATGCTTATTCATGAACAATTTTTCGTCCATCATTCAACTGTCTCACCCTCTTTTTCACCATTCTGCCAATTATTACATATCTGCAAACTGATGGTGAATTTCACCTAGCTTAACATTCTTTGCATTAAAAAATTTAAAAAAAAGCATATTACAGAATGTACTTCACATTTGGTGGGTTCAGAGATTGTCTTGAACATTTCGAACCATCACTAACAAATGCAAAAACCACAGAATATGGCTGTAATGTCGTCAGTGGAAAGACAATGAACCAGAAAGATGAGTGCGAAAGTATGGAACTGCGACACTAGTGCTGCAGTGGTGGTGGAATGAAATGGTACTTACTTTCCTGGCTTGTCTTGTATTAGTTGCGACAGATGGTATTTGTTGTTGCATATTATAAGGGCAAAGTACTCAAATTTTCTTCTCTTGATGACAGTGAGAATTTCTAAAGCTTTGCTCATAGGCCACAGCACTGCCACACTTTTAACTTTGATATGCCCATATTTCAAATACCTCCAGTTTCATACACAATACCGTGGTAAGTGTCCATGACGCAACTCCATACAGTAAGATACTGAACACATTGCACTGAAGTAGCCCATTGTGAAATGAAATACTTACATCACAGCTAGTCAGAACTTTCTTCATTTTCCAGGAAGAACTTCTCTGGCTTGTTCAATTCTGCAGTGAATTTTTTGAGAGAAGTCTCGCTTATCGCTGATTTGACACCCCACATATTTATGTGGTGAAAAACATTCTATATTATCACTGCCAAATTTAAGAGTGAGCTGCATTTCACCTCTGTTTCTGCTGACAACTATCAATTTTGTCTTCTTGGCATTTATACATAATCCCATGGCGTTGCTCTCTTCAGTAATAGTACTTAGTAGTTCTTGAAGATCTTCCAGCCTGGCTGTAAGTATGACAGTGTCATCAGCGTACCTGATGTTACTGATGATAACATCATTAACAACCCATCCTTGATATTTTCTGTCAACAGCATCTCAAAAAACTTTTCGGAAATGATTTTAAACACTAATGAGGAGAGTGCAGCCCTGGTAGACTCATTTCACAATCAATACTAATTCTGTGAACTGACCATTGACATACACACTAACATTTTTGTTCCAGTACACATTACCAATCACCAAGATGTCACTACCATCCAGTCCCAGTCCACCTAAAATATGCATCAGTTCACCAAGCTGAGCACAGTCAAAAGCTTTCTCACAATCAATGAAACAAGGATAAACATTGACATTAATATCACAAAATCAATGAATTAATACTCCCAAGTCCTGAGACCACTCCTGAATCCTAACTGAGAATCTCCAATGCTCTCCTCACATTTTTGGTACATGCTCAAATATGGTATTTTAAGGAATAGCTTGAGGACATGACTCATAAAACTGATCATTCTGCAGTCATTGCAGCACTTTACATTGGGTTTTTTGAGAAGTGGCACAAATGTTGATTTCAGGAGTCATGTGGTATGATTCCGCACAATACATACTGTTGAGCAAACCAACTTTTGAGGAAAGAAACTGTCCATCCTTGAGCAAATTTAATACTTTCATGTGTATTTAGTCCCATTCTTTGATATTGTTATGGCATGCTCTACATCTGCTCTTGTGATATTCACACCAACACTCTCCCAGATACCATAATCAGCACTTTTATTGTGCCTGAAGTGATTTTCAATGTAGTCCCTCCACTCACCCAGCTTCTTTTCAGTACTATAGAGGTTGTTGCCCTCTCTTTTTATGAGGAGCTTACTACCACTGAAGTGGTAAATCCCTGTTGCTTGCCTTACTTTCTTGTAACGTTCAATGAATCATGCTTTTCATGTTCACTGTTCTATTTCAGTTTCACCTTCGTTTCTGGAAGATGATGATTTTGCATTACGTATTTCCTTACTTTCTGCAATTCTCTGTACATTAGGAAGTCTTTACTTTTGAAGGATCTTCTGCAACCAAACAGTTGTAGAATTTCATCTGTCATCCAAGGCTTGGGTGCTTGCTTTCCGTGTCCTTCAGTTTTTTGTGGCTTACTTCATAAGCTATAAATTTGATTTGGTTACAAGTGTCTTCATCATCATTTATATCTATGTTTGATAGGCTGTAATCTACTTTCATACAAATTGCTGTTCGGACTTCATTCCTCAGTACTGACAGGGCGTGTACGCGGCGGACACGAAAAAAATACTAAGATTATTCCTAGATTTCCTGGTTAAAAATACAGTTTTTCTGGGTGAAAGTACATTTTTTCCATGTAATTGATAATATAAGTACCCTCGGAGCTATAACATGTATCAGTCCTTTGAATGGTAAAGGTTTTACACACCAGTGTAGAACTTCCCAGCACTTCTAGCAGAAAACAACACATTTTGAAAAGACCCTTAATGCTTGGCAACATGTACACTGCAGATTTTAATATTATGAAAGTATAAATACAAGTTCACCAATTACAGCACGGTAGTTTCTGTACACGGAACACAAATATATAAGTGCGATGCCCGTGCTTTGATACGGAAGCAGAGGCTGTTGTTGCGTTCTGAGTAGCCTGGCAGCGAACTTCGAGTTCAGAAAACTATGGCGCAATACGTATTCTTGCTTCACAAGATACGATTATTAGATAACATTTTTCATCAAGGAAATCTAAGCTTTCACATGTAATACTGGTCCACAAAAGATTTTTTCTCTTTTTTTCAAGTGTATGGTTAGGCAGGATCCTATGAGCACGGCTTAAACTGCAGCAGCTGAATATTTCTGACAAGCATGATCACAAATTTCACTGCTGTGCACCGAATACGTGTTCTGTCAAGCAATTCAACTTTTCTGCAGAAATGTCGATTACCTGTGAAATTGCTCAAGAACTTCTCGCCATCGTTATTGCACAATTTGTAAGCTATGAAAAAACTACCATAAATATGAAAAACTAACTTTGAAGATTGGTCTTTTTTAGTGTGTGTTCCCTTTAAGATAAATCAAACATAAATGTGCCAGAAAATTTTAAATGATGGCATTAATGGCTGGTCTTCCGGGCCTGAAATTTTTCTAAGCTGCCAATCCTGCTCCTCAAATTGTTAAGTTTTGATAGAGTCAGACTCTACACGATTTACAAAATTCACCACACATTCTCACAAGTTTCATAATTCATCTTACTGTCGAGGAAATTTACTTTGTAAGTATGGCTCCTCCAAACATAATTTGCAATATTTTCCCATGACTTATTAGAAACATACACAGTTATGACATCACACTCACTGAACAATGTTTGTTTCTACGATATATTGCATAGTCTTCATCCTAAACCCTTTGACACATTTGCTGTCAGCACACGTTTGTATGTGCACTATTGTTTTCTTGTTATAAATAGCGCATTTTCTTTACAACTAAAGTTTTATTTTGGTTTCTTCTCTCATTTATGTTTTGTTGCTGCATTATTATTCTGCATTAGTGGGATGAAGTCAAATTATTTGTTAGAGTATCAGTTCTTATCAGCCAAAATTACGGAAAACTCCTAGAAGCTTAAAACATTCCCAGGTGTTTCCCAGATGAAAAAATTGATTGCTTCACTGTACTGGGTGACTATTTTTGTACATGTTTTTCCATAATTTTCTTCATTCCTTTTCCTCTTCATTTGTTTTGTGAGTCTGTGTAGGTCATTAGAGAAATTGAGGAACTTTTTGGTTAGGTCAGATTAATTTACAATTCCATGGCTTCAGGCAAATTTCTACGTTCACAGCTTTGGCGCACTTGTCCTAGGCTGTTCCATATGCATGATGGCTTTGGAGTTTTCCCTTTTTGGCCTGATGTTTTGGTTCAATATTTGTCTTTTTCTGCTCACTGCCAGATATGTTTGTGTGCTATTTGCCCTTTTTAATGATCTGGTTATTGTTGTGTTGGTATTCTCCATTTTTTTTTTTTTTTTTTTTTTTGGTCTGTTCAAGTGCAATCTTTCAAATACACTAGCAAGTACACATATTTGAGCTGCCACTATTTTTGTGTGTCCACACAGAAACATGAATTTTTTCAATGTTTTCCACTGCCAATGTAAAGGGTGCAACATTTCTTCATATAGGTGCAAGAAAGCCATTTTATTGTCCCAGAGGTTGCCCAATACATGCCTCATCAACATGAGACACACGTTTAAGTTGAGGCTTTTAACAGAGATTTGTACTTGTCTTACCATCCAGACTGTTAAGCCAAGAACCCTGCACCATGTGGCACACAGTGCACCATCATCATCTGAAACAGTGGTCATTGTAGCATGCACAGAGCTTACAGCCATACATGACTGGAGCAGTAATCAACTCTCAGCTCACCAAATCTATAACCTTTCATGACTAGCTGAATTTCCTGAGGTACACATCATCTGGCACAACAGCAGGCCGTGTTCTTCTCAGTTGCCATGTATGTTGTAAGCATTATTACAAACCATCATCCATTATACTGTGTGCATATCTGCTAGTTTATTCAATAGCACAAATCTGCAATACTTCACAAGCCTTTTGTACAGCACAGTGACGTGCATGGAGTGTTGGCACTCAAGGTTCCACATACACTTAAGGTACACAAAGAATTACAAATGGAATAACAACTGGTGAAGTGTATTTCAACAACTTTGGTATTGTGTCAGTGAGAATAAAGGTAGCAGTCTTTTGGCGCTCACTATTCATCCTCATAACATTTGTGATTTTCCATTCTTATTGTCATTCTTTGTTGTTAAAGGGACTTATGTTCTTCCTGCTAATTAAAACAATGCCATATAAAGTGGTTTGCAACTCTAGCCCAACAATTACTTCCTTGGCCAGTTGTCACTGTCTCAACTTTACGTGACCCTTTCTACCGCCTCTTTATTGCTGTAACTAACTCAGCCAACTCTGCTACTCCCAATTATTCATGTGCGGACTATTTACGCATCTTTAAAAAAGAGGGCAGTGGAGGGAGGTGGGGGGGGAGAAAATATGTGCAATATTTTTCTCTAGCAAACAATAACAAACAACCCATCATGTGACAATAACTGCCATTTTGATTGTTTAAATGACTGCCACGTGACAACAGAGTACCATTTCCATTTTTATCAGCCAACCTGTTCCATGTAAATCTAATACAAATTCAGTTGTCTACACTGAAGTGACAAAGAAACTGGTATAGGTATGTGTATTCAAATACAGAGATATGTAAACAGGCACAATAGAGCACTGCCGTCGGCAATGCCTATATAAGACAACAAGTGTCTGGTGCAGTTGTTCGATTGGTTACTGCTGCTACAATGGCAGGTTATCAAGATTTAAGTAATTTTGAACGTGGTGTTATAGTCGGCACACGAACTATGGGACACAGCATCTCCGAGGTAGCGATGAAGTGGGGATTTTCCCATATGACCATCTCACGAGTGTACCATGAATATCAGGAATCCAATAAAACATTAAACCTCTGACATCGCTGTGGCCGGAAAAAGATGCTGCAAGAAAGCAGCCAATGACGTGTGAAGAGAATCATTCAACATGACAGAGGTACAACCCTTCCACAAATTTCTGCAGATTTCAGTGCTGAGCCATCAACAAGAGTCAGGGTGAGAAACATTCACCAAAACGTCACTGATATGGGCTTTCGGAGCTGAAGGTCCACTCGTGTAACCTTGATGACTGCATAACACAAAGCTTTACGCCTCATCTGCACTTGTCCATGCCAACATTGGACTGTTGATGCCTGGAAACATGTTGCCTGGTAGGACAAATCTCGCTCCAGATTGCATCGAGCCGATGGATGTGTACAGGGGACTGTTCAAGCTGGTGGAGGCTCTATAATGGTGTGGGCATGTTCAGTTGGAGTGATATGGGACACCTGATGTATCTAGATACAACTCTGACAGGTGACATGTATGTAAGCATCCTGTCTGATCACCTGCATCAGGTGACATGTATGTAAGCATCCTGTCTGATCACCTGCATCCATTCACATCGATTATGCATTCCAACAGACTTGGGAAATTCCAGCAGGGCAATACAACACCCCACACGTCCAGAATTGTTACAGAGTGGCTCCAGGAACACTCTTCTGAGTTTAAACACTTCCGCTGGCCACCAAACTCCCCAGACATAAACATTATTGAACATATCTGGGACACCTTGCAACGCGCTGTTCAGAAGAGATCTCCACCCCCTCTTACTTTTACGGATTTATGGACAGCCCTGCAGCATTCATGGTGTCAATTCCCTCCAGCACTACTTCAGACATTAGTAGAGTCCATGCCACATCTTGTTGTGGCACTTCCGCATGTTTGCAGGGGCCCTACATGATATTAGGCAGGTGTACCAGTTTCTTTGGCTCTTCAGTGTACATCTACATCTATACTCTGCAAACCACTGTGAGGTGCATGGCAGAGGGTAAATCTCATTGTACCAGTTGTTAAGGTCTCTTTCCATTCAATTCAAGTATGGAGCCACAGGAAGAATGATTGTTTGAGTGCCTCTGTAGGTGTGGTAACTAATCTAATTTTACCCTCACGATCCTTATGTGAGCAGCACATAGGGGGTTGTAGAACGTTCCTAGAGTCATCATTTAAAGCCAGTTCTTGAAACTATGTTAATAGACTTTCTTGTGATGGTTTACATCTTTCTTGTGATAGTTTACATCTATCTTCAAGAGTATTCCAGTTCAGTTCATTCAGTATCTCTGCGATACCCTCCCATGGATGAAACAAACCTGTGACCATTCATGCTGCCCTTCTCTGTATATGTTCAATACCCCCTGTTAGTCCTATTTGGTACAAGTCCCACACCCTTGAGCAATAGTCTACAACCAGTTACACGAGTGATTTGTAAGCTATCTCATTTGTAAACTGACTGGATTTCTTCAGTATTTTATCAATAAACCAAAGCCTACCACCTGCTTTACCCATGACTGAGCCTATGTGATCATTCCATTTCATAGCGCTACAAAGTGTTACACCCAGGTACTTGCATGAGTTGACAGATTCCAACAGTGACTCACTTACATTATAGTCATAGGATACTGTATTTTTTCGTTTTGAGAAGTACAAAGTTTTAAAACTTCTGAATATTTAGAGCAAGTTGCCAATCTCTGTACCATGTTGAAATGTTATCAAGATCTGATAGAATATTTATGCAGCTTCTTTCAAATAGTACTTCATTATAGATAACTGCATCATCTGCAAAAAGCCTGATTTTTCTATAATACTGTCTGCAGGGTCATTAACAAACACAAACAGCAAGGGTCCCAACTCACTTCCCTGGGGCACACCCACAAGTTACTTCTAATCTGATGAATACTCTCCACGGTGTGTCCTCCCCACAGAAAAGTCCTTCAACCAGTCACAAATTCCACTCAACACCCCACATGATCATACTTTTGACAATAAGCTTAGGGACGGTACTGAGGCAAACACTTTTCGGAAACCAAGAAATACTGCATCTACCTGACTGCCTTGATCCAAAGTTTTCAGTATGTCATGTGAGAAAAGTGCAAGTTGGGTTTCACATGATTGATGTTTTCGAAATCCATGTTGGTTGGCATTTTCTGCTGTTAATTGGCATGTAAGTGTCAGCAAAGCAAGTTAAAAGAAATCTGTAAAAAGAGACAATGGAGAAATTAAAGAAATATTTGTTGATATTAAAATAAAAACCAGAATTAACTGAAAGATTTAGAAGGTGAAAACTGCTGCAAAACTAAGTGCTGATTATGCTATTGGAAACTGTTTGGGACTTTAAAAAGAATAAGAAGAAAATACAGGATTTTGTCAGGAAATGCAATTCTAGTTCTGAACCATCTGCACAGAAAAGCATGAAGAGATCATCTACATTTGATGAATTATATGCTGCTCTTCTGCAATGGTTTGGCCAAAATTGAGCATAAGGTGTCATTGTTTCAGGCATGATGTGTACTGAAAAAGCTAAATGTTTTCATGAAGCTCTAGGGTTAGAGGGACAATTTAATATCTCATCTGGATGGCTAACCAGATGCAAACAGTATCATGGGATGCAAACAGTATCATGGGATTTGCAAACTTACTGTGCAAGGAGAACGTCTCAGTTCAAGTGCAGAAGAAGAGAATTTCTCACCACTAATGCTTGTGGGAACCACAACGTGAAACTACTAGTGATCGGAAATCAAAAATCTCTGATCATTCAAGGATATTGCAGCTAAAAAGGATATTGCCGCTAAGGGCCTCTCTGTGCATTATTACAAATGAAAAGGAGCATGAATGGATAGTGAATTGTTCAAAAACTGGTTCCATACACGTTTTGTACCACAAGTTTGGCTATTTCTAGAGGAGAAAGGATTGCCACAGGAGGCTGTTCTATTGGTTGATAACACTCCTTCACATCCCAATGTGGATTCTTGTATGTGATTATGGTCTCATCGCAACTAAGTTTTTACCTCCTAATATGACTGCCATTATACAGCAAATGGACAACAGTGCAGCTGCATCGGTAAAACAGCACTACTGGGCTGGTCTACTGAGAAAGCTAGCTGATGAGGATGATTTGGTGGCATTCTGAAACAAGTTTAAATTCTAGGTGCCATACAAGGGATTTCTGATGCCTGACAGCAAGTCAAGCCACATACATTAGTTCGATCATGAAGGAAAATTCTGATACATATAGAAGAAAGTGATTTTCAAGGTTTCAGTGATAGAAGAAATAACAACAGCACAAATAATGAATCTAGCAACAGGTTTAAATAGTTTTGAAGATGTCAATGAAGAAAATCAGAATGAACGGTTGAAGACCAATGCATATGAAACCAGCTTCCAGTAAATGAGAGACACCGAAATTGTGACCGCTGCTTCACAACAAAACAAAGAAGAGGGCAGTGAATATGATATGTGAATGAAAACAGTGACTTTGTCATCGCTGTGCTTCAATGCAATGTGTTGGTACTCTTCTAGATTATATGGGCCAGAGGGGGTTTCATGACGAGGACATTATTGTTGCAAGAAAAATTCAAAATTCTATGAGAAAAAATGCCAAATCTACTCAGAAGCAGACCAACACCAGACTATTTTAATAAATAAAGAGGCCTACAGTACCTACGCAAAGAAATGGGATAAACTTTTGAACAAAAATACATGTTTGAAAATATCTTGATTATTCATGTTTTTCAATTATTTGTTTATCTTTTCCCCCACATTAACCCGAGTAATCGATAGTATACTGTATTAGCCCTCTCAGATTTGGCAGACTTCTAAATGGACTAGCCAACACAATGTTTTTTAATTGTTTGGACACATTTCAGCTCAAAAGACCAAATTAAGTACTAGATGTGGTAATTGTTGCTATTTCAGATTCAATGTATTTCCCATGAGAAGATATTGCTAAATACATCACCTCAGGCAAAGCCCCATGTATCTGAACAAGCCAAACATGAAAAGGTATGCAATAATTACTCTATATTTTGGTCACTGTCACCTTGACAGCCTTCCATCTCTCGCTATCCTTGCCACTTGAACTGTTAAGCCAAGTTACCCACTCTGCATCATTCGGTGGTCAGGTTGCTACAAGGTTTCAGAACGTACAGTTATAGAAAGGAGATTGCACTGTGGTATTTCTCCCCTTAATTAACTGTGTGTCCATCTTATGACTTGAGACCATAATGAGGCATGTCAGAAGAGAGACAAGTTTCATCTGATAAATAACTGCTGGTAAAATACTGAGAATCAATTTTCCAAGATCACAGATGTTTGCCACTACCTCGAATTTTCACATGGCAAACATATAACTCATGCATAGAAAGACCACGCATAAAGGAAGTCTTTTCTATGTCCACACTTATTACTTTATCTCTGCAAGTGCATATCTTGAAACCAAGTGCCACACTTCTTCTAACACACCACTCTACACAGTGCCATCTTTCGAAAAATTAAGGAATGCAATGATTGCCTTTAGTCACAGTGTGGTTATTAGCTGTGTTCTCACTGAAGGTAATTATTATTCACACCCTTTTTATTTGTCCCTTAGCTACCTACATATCAACACAGGCAGGTGGTAAAATAGGAACAATTTCAATATCACAACCACTAACATTTGCAGAAAAAAAAAATACAAGCTACAATGTCACTGCTGAAACACACGCACATGCCGCCCCCCGCCCCCCCCCCCCCCCCCCCCCACACACACACACACACACACACACACACACACACACACACACACACAAAGAGAGGGTAACTTCCTGCAGGATGCAACAAGCAACAATCTGGAGATGGTTGTGGAGGGGAAGGGGAAGGGGAAGGAATAGTAGTGGACAGGTGGGCAGAAAGACAAATGCTGTCTGGTGGGGTACTTACAGACTAGAGTGCCAACTGCACAGCACCAGGGGATTGTGGGGCAGGGAGGTGGGGGAAAAGGTAACAAAAAAGGAGAGGAGTTAAGACAGACAGGTAGATGCATTGGCAGAGGGCTACAAATCAACAAGGTGGGAGATGAGAATGGGGAAGAGATGATACAACAGAGCGGGTGGAAACTGTTGGGTGGAGGACACGGGGACAGTATGTTACCATAGATTGAGGCTGGGATAATTACGGGAGTGGTGAATGTGTTGTAAGAATAACTCCCATCTACACAGTTCAGAGAAGCTGGTGGTGGATGGAAGGGTCTAGATGGCTCGGGTAGTGAAGCAGCCATTGAAATTGAATGTATTGTCTTCAGCTGCATGTTGTGTCACAGAGTAGTCTACTTTGCTTTTAGCCACAATTTGGCACTGCCTGTTCATCCTGGTGTATAGCTGATTGGAAGTCATACCAATACAAAAAGCTGTGCAATGATTGCAGCAGAGCTGGTAAATGACATGGCTGCTTTCACAGGTGGCCCAGCCCCTAATGGGGTAGGATACAGCTGTGACAGGAATGGAATAGGAAGTGCTGGGTGGGTGGATTGGGCAGGGTTCGCACCTGATCTGCTCTTCAGTACTGCTCTCTGTACACTTGTTATTAGTATATTTGATTCTAATAGTCCTGTGTTGAATATTGATATTCATGTCATGCTCTACACATTATTTAAGTAATGAAAAATGTAATGTTGATGTGATGATGGTCCATGACTGAAACCGGTTGATATTTGGGTTTAAAATAAAAGCGGCTGATGGTCAAACATGCATTTTATACATTACTTGACAGCTGTTGATAGTCACCTTCTAAAAATGTTTAAAACTGCGGGGAGTGCCTGCCTGTGAAGGCCTTGGTGAGACTCCTCAGCATACTGAGCAAGGGATGGGAGGTTTTTTTTTTTAATTGTGAAAGGAATGACAACTGTCAAAATGCAGGTACTGTTTGTGATTGCTGGGTTTAATGTGGACAGAGGTGCGGATGAAGCCATCAGAGAGGAGGAGGTCAACATCTAGGAAGGGGGCATGCTGGGTTGAGGAGTACCACATGAAGCGGATGGGACAGAAGATGTTGAGACTATGAAGAAACGAAGATAGGGTGTCTTGGCCCTGAGTCCAGATCATGAAGATGTCATCAATGGACCTGAACCAGACAAGGGGTTTGGTGTTTTGGGAGTCTAGGAGGGTCTCCTCTAGTTGGCCCATAACAGGGTTGGCATAGGACAGTGCCAATGGGTGCCCATGGCTGTGTTGCGGATTTGTTTATATACCTTCCCTTGAAATGAGAAGTAGTAGTGGGTTAAGATAAAGTTAGTAAGGTGAATGAGGAAATAAGAAGTGAGTTTGGAGTCTGAAGGATGTTGGGAAAGGTAGTGTTCAATAGCGGTAAGATGGCGTCAACAGTGTTGAGCAGGATCCAGGAGGTAAAGGGGTGGGTATTGTGGAGAGTTGGTGAAGGAAGTGGTTGGTGTCTTTGACATGGGAGGATAAATGACGGGCAACTGATTGGAGATGTTGGTAAATGAGGGCTGAAATTCTTTCAGTGGGGGCACAATAACCAGCCACTTGGGGCATCCATGATTCAATGGGTTTGTGGATTTCAGGGAGCACATAGAAGGTGGGTGTGCAGGGTGTCATAGGGGTGAGGAGGGAAATGGATTCAGGAGAGATGTTCTGGCTAAGGCACAAGGCTTTAAGCAAGTACTGGACTTCTGGGATGGGATCACTCTGCCAGAGTTTATAGGTGGAGTAGTCAGATAATTTGCAGAGACCTTCTGCCAGGTAACCACTGTGATTCATAACAACAGTGGTGGAAACTTTGTCTGCAGATAGTTTGATTACGGTAGGATTTGTTTTGAGGTTGTGTATGGATGTTCTTTCTTTTACTGAAAGGTTAGTGTTCTGAGGAATGGACCTGGGGAAAGATATTGAGGCTCAGCTGGAGGTAAGGAATTCGTGGAAGGGGAGCATCGGGTGGTTAGGTGGGAGGGCAGCAGGATCACGGTTCGATTGTGGTATGAACTGGAAGAGGCAGGTTTCAATATTGGAATTAGGGTGGTTCTGGTGGAGAGATTGGCAGCAAAGAAGTGCTTCCATTGCATGGATAGGTAGAAGAAGAGTGGGTTTGACATGTCCAGCACGGTTAAATGTCGGTATAGGGCTAAAGGTAAGGCCTTTGGATAGGATTGAAACTTCTGTGGAGCTAAGGGTTTTGGTGGAAAGATTAACAACAGTGTTACAGGAATGTTTTGGCTCTGGATTTGATGAAGGGTTCATAGGGAGTTTTGGGGAACGTGGCAAGTTGAAAAGGTCAGCTGGGCAGGGTTTAGCTGCTATGAGGGGTGGATGAGGAGGAACATGTGGGTACAATAGGTGTTATGTAGTGATGCCCTCAGGCAGCAGTAGGTTGTCAGAAGGTTGGATAACTTATGGAGGTGGTGTCTGGAATGCTCCTCCGGGTGTTGGAGAGCAAGGGATTCAGTATCACAGGTGTGATGTATGGAGCAGGGATTGCAGAGCAGTAGTATCTTGCGGAGGGAGCACTTGTGGTCCTGGGGTGCCTGTGCCATGGAGATGTGTTTTTGCAGTACTAGGTTTGTGAGAGCTCGGGATTGGCAGACTCTGAAAAGGTCTAGGTCACTGTTAAAGGAGGAGTGGGATCCACAGCAAGGAATCTTTACAGTTGGGCCATTTGGGTAGATTCCATGGTTTAGGCAGCATTTGAGAAACAGGAAGTGGGACTAGGTTTTAGCCAGCGAAAGGGGTACTTTTCTGAACTGGTGCAGAAAGATGGAACAAGGGCCCATTGTGGCAGCAATGGGTAAAAGAAATGGGGATGCAAAAAGTGGGCAAAATAGGTGGTGATGGTCGTGGTAGGAGCTGGATAAGCGAAAAGATGTGTAAAAATATATATACATAAAGATACGCAAAAACACTCATAGATATGCAAAACACACATAGAAACATAAAAATATGCACAAAAACTTAAAAGTATGTGAAACTGCAGGAAACCACATAAAAATAAGCAAAAATCTGTGAAACTGCATGAAACTACCTAAAATACATACAAATAGGTTAAAAACAAAGAGAAATGTGGGTCAAAAGGAACAATGAGGTATGGGAGCTTGTGTGCTCTGACAAGTGAAGAGAGAGGGAGGGGGGAAGGGTTAGGTCAAGAATCTAAAGTTCATAAGGCAAAGGTGGGTATGGAAAACAAAAAGTTAAAGTACGACAGGATGAGGAATGATGTGGGATCAACAGGAATAAATGTAATTGTAACTATCAGAGGAAATAATCTGGGCATTACATGCTGCATCAATAATCTGTGCAGCCACAAAGTCTGTGTTGAGCACTCATGATCATTCATACAGTGTGGTTCAGAAGTAGATGCGGTTTGGAAGGCAGTGAATAAACACAGGAAAAAAGAAAAAGACGGACACTAAGAAGAGTAATGCTGTAGAGAAGAGTAACAAAGGAGAAGTTCACAGGGCTGTAGGATGGAAGAAAGCCATACGGCAAAACTCAAACAACGGAAACTCCAGATAGTAACATCAACAATGTAGGAAAAGACAGACTGCTACCTACTGTAAAGAAGACGTGAAGTTGCGGACAGGCATAATAAAAAAGACCCTCACCTATAGCTTTCGGCCACAGCCTTCATAAGTAAGCACATGTACACACGAATGCCAACTCCAGCATCTCGGGCCGAAATGCAACATCACATGGGATGCAAGCAACCATCTGGGGTGGTGGGGGAAAGGGAGGGGAAGGGGAAGGAATATTTGTGTATGGATGGGGAGAGAGACGAATGCTGTCTTGTGGAGTGTGCAGGGAATAGATTGAAAACAGGCGCAGCATGAGGAGGTTGTTGGGCATGGAGGTGGGGAAAAGGGAAACAAAAAAGGAGAGGAGTGGGGAAAGATAGGAGGAAGTGCTGGCAGAGAGCTGCAAATATACAGGGTGGGAGATGAGAATGGGGAGGAGATGATAGGACAGAAGGGGTGGAAACTGTTGGGTAGAGGGTGGGGACAATACGTTACCATAGATTGAGGCTGGGAAAATTACGAGAGTGGAGCATTCGTTGTAAGGATAACTCCCATCTGCGCAATTCAGAAAAGCTGGTGGTGGAAGGAAGGATCTAGATGACTCAGGTAGTGAAGCAGCCATTGAAATCAAGTGTGTTATGTTCAGCTGCACACTGTGCACAGGTTGGTCTACTTGGCTCTTGAACACAGTCTGGCAGTGGCCATTCATCCTGGTAGACAGCTGCTTGGTAGTCACACCAATATAAAAAGTGTAAAAAGCTGTACAATTATTGCTGCAGAGTTGGTAAATGACATGGCTGCTGTCACAGATGGCCAGGTCCATGATGGCGTAGGATAAACCTGTGACAGGACTGGAACAGGAAGTGCTGGGAGGGTGGATTGGGCTGGTTTCGCACCTGGGTCTTCCACTGAGATATGCTCCTTGTGGTAAGGGTTGGGATTGGGAATGGCATAGAGATGGAGTAGGATGTTGTGGAGATTGGATGGGTGACAGAACACCACTCAGGGAGGAGTGGGAAGTCTCTCAGGTAGGATGTTCCTCATTTTAGGGCAGGGTAATAGGTATCAAAGCCCCGGCAAAGCATATGGTTCAGTTGTTCCCCTCCAGGGTGGTATTGGATCATGAAGGGAGCAAACCTTTGTCACTGGTTCTTGGGGGTAGTTGGAGGATTGGGGATGTGAGGAAGAATGGCACGGAAGATCTGTCTGCGGATTAGGTATGGGGGAAAGTGCCTGTCTGGAGGCCTTGGTGAGACCCTAAGAATACTGTGCAAGGGGGTTTCTGTCACTGCGGATATGCCATCCCCAGCTGAATAGGAATGGTGTGAAAAGGAAAATTCAGATATTGTTGGTGGTTGGTGGATTTACTGTGGACAGAAGGGTGGTGCGCACGCACGCACGCACGCACGCACGCACACACACACACACACACACACACACACACACACACTGTTGAGGAGAACCACGTGAAGCAGATGGGAGAGAAGGTGTTGAGATTGTGAAGGAACGAAGATAGGATGTCTTGACCCTGAGTTCAGATCATGAAGATATCATCAATGAACTGCGTCCACCTCTCTCCCCATTCATATACTGCTATTCCTTCCCCTTCGTCCCCACCCCACCCCCCCCCTCCCCCAGAATATTGCTTGCATCCCACATGATGCTGCATTCTGGCCTGAGATGCTGGACTTGGTGGTCGTGTGTGTGTGTGTGTGTGTGTGTGTGTGTGTGTGTGTGTGGTTTTTTTTTTTTACTGATGAATGCTGGAAGCTGTGGCCGAAACCTATATGTGAGTGTCTTTTAATTGTGCCTGTCTGCAACTTCACGCGTCTTCTTCACACTAAGTAGCAATCTGTCTTTTCCTGAACTGTCAACTTTAATTATATGTACTTTCAAATATTCATCAGTTTTGTATGAAAATATCAACCGATCTAGATGTTTCACATAAAATATGAAATTCATGTTCCAGATTCTTCTTTAGCAACAGCGAATTGACAGACTGAAGGTCAGTCATCCTTTTCTACTCCACTCCACTCTGAGACATTCCTCGTGTGTGGAGTGGGGTGCATTTGAATGATCTCTGCACACAATTAAAAAAACACTTGATGGCTTGGTCTTTCATTCTGTTGCATAATAAACTAGCAAAAACTCATGAATACACGTGTCTAAGTTTCTGTATCAATTCTGCATAGCAAAAACCTTCTGAGGCTCCCACAATACCACAACCATAAGTAAAGTGGTAAAGATTGTAATTGTATATATCAATGCTTCACACAGGCAATGAAATACTTGACAAGGAATGTATACAAGTGTAGCTACATGAGCAAAACATATTTTTGAGAGAGCGCACCTTTCTAATCTGTCAACTTTTTTTCATATATAACAATGAATAAGTTGAGACTTTCCAAACTTTTGAAAGGTCAAGAAAAAAGGAAGAATATAGTTTCACATTTTACTGACAATGAAGTCATTAATGATAAAGCACAGGCTCAGATCAAAGAATGATGAGGAAGGAAATTGGCCATGTCTTTCTCTCAAAGGAATCACCTTGGCATTCATCTTAAAACATTTTTGGAAAAACCTGGAAAAACTTACAGGTAATCTGGATGACAGGATGGAAATTTGAGTCATTTTCCTCCCAAGTGTGAATCCAGTTCTCTAGGTAATAAGGTACAGATAGCCAAACTAAGAGTCAGAAATGTTTGTCAGCCAACATTATGCACTGTAAATGAGTTTATTATTACTACCCTGAGACTATCAGAGACACATGGAATCAAACCAACAACCAATGACTCTAATAAGAACTATTTAAAACATAAAGTGGGGGATCTCCACTAGCTTTGATGTCACTACTAGAGTAAATAACTTCTTTTCCTATTTTTGCTATTTATTTTTGGGTAACAATTACCTAGTAAATATCAAAATAACTCACAGGTGGTTTTTTTCTCAGACGTTAATTTACTTTTGTTGATTCTAGTGGTGTAGTTATTTCTGGCGAAGAAATTTTAATTACAGAAAAACTTTATAGTTAAAATTTTGTACAACATCTATATCTACATACATACTCCACAAACTACATTATGGTGCATGGTGGAGGTGCCTTGTACCACTACTAATCATTCTCTTTTTTGTTCCAGTAGCAAATGGAGTGAGGAAAAAATGACTGACTATAAGCCTCTGTAAGAGCCCTAATTGCTCTTATCTTCTTTTTGTGGTCCTTATGCTATATATACATTGGTGGCAGTAGAATTATTCTGTAATCAGTTCCATACGCTGCTCTAAATTTTTTCAACAATGTCTTGCAAAAGAAGATAGTCTTCAATCCCAATTTGAGTTAACGCACTGTTTCTGTAATATTCACATGATGAGTGAACCTGACGGTAACAAATCTAGTATATCTCTCAACTGTTTCACGGTCTTCCCTTAATCCAACATGATAGGGATCACAAACTCTCAAGCAGTACTCAAGCATGGGTTGCAGAAGTGTTCTACATGATTTTTCCTTTACAGATGAGCTAAATTTTACTAGATTTCTCCCAATAACCCAAAGTCGATCACTTGTCATCGTTTCAGCTGACCTTACGTATTCATCCCATTTCATATCACTTTGCAACATACCTACACACTGTGTCAAACAGCACACCCCCTCAACACTATATTTGAACACTATTACAAGATTTTTTTCTCAAATTCATTTGTGTTCGCTTACATTTTTTCTACATTTAGAGCATGCTGTCATTCACCATGTCAAAGAGAAATTTTGTCAAAGTCATCTTGTATCCTGCTACAGTCACTCAATAACAACACTTCCCGGTACACTACAATGTCTTCAGGAAACAGTCATACGTTGCTATCTGCCCTATCCATCAAATTGTTTATTTATATAGAGAGCATGAGCAGTCCTGTCATACTTCCCTGGGGCACTCCTGATGATACCCTTGTATTTTATGAAAACTGGTCTATTCTTTTAAAATCCTTTGACCCACTCATATATCTAACAATCTGTTCCATATGCTTGGACCTTCGTTAACAGTCTGCAGCAGGGAATCATATCAAACACTTTCACCTGCTGCTCTTCATCCATGGTTCCCAGGATATCATGTGAGAAAAGGGCACACCAATTTTCACCCAAGCGATGATTTCTAAATTTGTGCTGATTTATACACACGACCTATTCTGTAGCAAGGGATTTATTTAATTTGAACTTAAAATATTCTCAACAATTCTGCAGCCAACTGATGATAAAGATACCATATGCTATAAAAATTTTGTCACCACTAATAAACTTTTGCTGCAACATTGACCTATACTGACAAAGTACCGAGTTAACTTATTACAAAAATGTGTTTGATTTTGCCTTGTATCATCAATAACATGGAAGTTATCTTAAAGGTTGTATTAAAAATCAAAGTTTAAATCATTAACAAATACCGCTTAAATGCAACTCCAAGAAGTAGGACTTCTTCAATTAACATTTAAAAAGAAACATGAATTACTGAGAGATACATGGAATGTGTATTAATTATTTTAGTAGGGTCATTCCATGTCAATTCAACCAATTTGAGAAAATGTTCCAGCTGATAGTCTCAGATTTGGCTGAAATTTAGCACACCAATGTTACCAAGTGTGGAACACTCATGTACAAAATTTTAAGTTCCTCTGCCAATTAGTTCCAGAATTATGGCTTGTGAAAGAAGGTGGCATGACCCGGAAATTGCAACCCGCTTCTGGCAATCTATCTTCAGACCCAACTTCAGGTCTTAATAACTTTGGAACTATGCCGCACAGTCCAGTGAAATTTTTACAACCCAGTAACATCCACTTAGAGAACACGCTCTATGAAACAAAATACCAACAACATATTTCTGAGGGAAAATAAAAAATTCCAAAATGTGATTAAAAAAATGTAATACGTTAAAAGGTACATATTGTAGGTGCCCTCTATGCCAAATATAATTCACTCAAAAGCGGTGATTTTTTTTTGTGGTAAGCTTAATGTGGCCTGAACACACAGAACTCATCTTGCCCATATCAGTCACACAAACAGAGTTACATGCACACGAAAATAAAAAATTTGAAAAATTACCTGAAAAACATGGATTTTCTAAGTGTGGTAGCACGAAAGGGACAAGTTATATCAAAGCCAATTTCAAACACTGGATAAGTAAACCATAATATAATATGTGGCAAAATTTCAACTTATTATTGCAAGGCATTTTGGTACAATAAAAGTTGACAGAGATGTATTTGGTTACATTTCTTTTAACACGATTTAGCAAGTAATAGTGATGATGCAGGCAGCTTGTTTCAGCTAAAGCTGCAGCAACTGTTGGGAACTATTAGGCAACAGAAAGTTAAACAATGGTAGTTGTCAGGGACAGAATGAGTCATTGTTAGGCAGGAACAACAAAGGAAACAAGCAACAATTACAGGTTACTCATGTTTTTAAGATTCTAGTTCAGACTGGTCAGTACTGTTGTGGAAAGTCAGTATGGAGGCAGAAGAGTGTACTAGTGGTGCTTTTGTTCAAACAAGTTGCAATACTGGTAGAGCACAAGCATCTGAATGTCATAAAACAACATATGGAACAAAATGTGGCATTCACTTTGTACTGTATGATCTGGATGAATCGGACCAAGATTTGTTGCTATGGAGATCCGGGATACATCCTGTGGGCACAAGAAGTACAGTTCCAGGAAACTTTAGTTTTTGTTATCATCATATAAAAGTGTTTCTGAATAAGTATTCTTTCCTACAAAGAAGTTGTTTTGATTCATTTCGGATTCATAAGAAGACAGTGATGTGTAGCCTCAGAGAAATTGATATAAAATCAGTATTGAAAGTGAATCAGTGCATGGGACTTAACATCAAACCAGGACAAAAGTTATGTTCCAAGCGTGTTACGCTGCTAAAAAAATGAAGAATATTCTGACAATTTACATGACAGTGGCGAAGACTATCAGCCACCTACAACCACATGAGCAATTAAATACTTCATTGACTGCTCTTGGTTTGTCTCCCATGAAGACACACAAAGTTGGGAAAAGAGACAGGCCCAGCTATGGTAGAAGAAAACTACAAGAAGCTCAAATGGAATTAAAACACAAAATAGCTGACACACTAATGGTGGAAGAGGAAGAACTATCTGCTCCAAAGGAACAGAAATCATGCCAGAAATGCTCTGATTTGGACAAAATTATGCATGATTTGAAAGAAAAATGTGCCACATCCACACGCCAGAAAAAAGTAGCTATTCTTACCCTTGCACCTTCCAGCTGGTCTATTGACTACACAGCAAAGGAATTCAATGTTTCTATATATATGGTAAAGCAAGCTAGGAAAATAAAAGCAACCCAAGGAGTGCTTCCACAACTTCAGCAGGCTCAAGGTAAGCAATTGAGTTCAGAAATAAAAGTGCTAGTGTCGGAGTTATATGAAAATAATGACTACAGCCAAATAATGCCTGGAAAAAAAGACTATGTAATGGTGAAAATGGGAAATGTATGTGTACAGATGCAAAAAAGACTGTTGCTATGCAACGTATCAGAAATATATGTAGAATTCAAGGAAAAGTATCTCAATACTAAAGTAGGTTTACTACCTTTTTTCAATCTTCGGCCAAAATGGGTTGTGCCTGTAAGTGCAAGGGGCACACACAATGTTTGTGTATGTGAAACCCATCAAAATGCTAAGCTGATATTTGCTGCTATAAAGGATTCTGGTCTGGATTACAAAGGTGCAATGAAGCTGCTAGTGTGTGACATCAGTTCCTACCAGTGCATGATACACAGATGTGAAAAGTGTCCTGGTAAGGCAAATCTTGCAGAACACATGAATAACAAATTGTATAGTGAACTCCTTATGGATGACGATGAACTTGTTTCTTATAAACCATGGACACACATGGATTGCACAAGTCTTGAAACAAAGCAAAGTACAGTGGAAGATTTTGTTGAAATGTGTTGTTAAAAAAACGGACAAAACTGACCACACACAGCTTCACAGCAACAGCACAATTGGCTTATCTCCAGTTTTGTAAGGATAATCTGAAACAAGATGAAATGATAGTAATACTAGACTTTTCTGAAAATTATGCATTTATCGTTCAAGATGCCATCCAAGGATATCATTGGGATAACAGTCAAGCAACTCTCCAGCCATTTGCGCTTTACTATAAGGTGAATCAGGTGATGTGTCTGTCATGAACCTGTGCATTTTTAATGACTGTTTAATTCATGATGCCATTGCAGTTCATGCCCTCATTCACACTGTTATGGCATATGTGAAAAACAGGCTGCCTCACATACATTTTGCGAAATATTTCAGTGATGGGGCAGCTAGTCAGTACAAAAACTGTAAAAATCTCAAAAATTTATGTATGGATTACCATGATTTTCAGATTCAAGCAGAATGGAATTTTTTCGCAACAAGTCATGGTAAAAATGTATGTGATGGTACTGGTGCTACCATTAAGCGCATGGCATCACAAGCTAGTCTGCAGCACCCTATAGAAGGTAACATTCTAACACCTCTTCAATTATTTACCTGGGTACAGAAAAATACCTCTGGCATACAATCATTCTATGTTTCGAAAGATGAGGTGAAATCAGTTGAAGAGTTGCTAAAAAGCAGAATAGAACATGTTAAAACTGTTGCAGGCACAAGGAGCCATCATGATGACTTCTCTCACTCTCTAACAATGTGCAGATGAGCAGACTGTCTGGTTATAACTATAGGTTCATGCACAACATGTGTCTTCACAGTGTGTCTGACTCAGTATTCAGCAGCAACATACAACCAGGTTGCTATGTTATTGCTGTTTACGATGACAAATGGTACTTAGGATGTGTTGCAGAGTGCTGTGAAGCAGAAGGTGATGTATTTGTGAACTTCATGGCACCAGCAGGACCAGCAAGATCATTTCATTGGCCACATTTGACAGACAGGTGTTGGATTCCTTTTGAACATATTTTTATGACAGTTCCAGTTCCTACCACAGTGTCAGGAAGACAGTACAATTTGCCACTCAATGAACAGAGTACAGCAGCTAAAGTGTGGGAGAAATTCTGTTCGAAGCACAATTGACTGGTTTTTAGCAGTTGAGGTGCAGTAAACATTAATAGGTTGTGTTAATCTGTCCATATGCTGTTGCTTAGTGATTAAACAGTCATGGGAGAGGATAAGAAAAGGCAGAACAGTTTACGATATGTTTTTTACAAAATTGTGTTGTGGAACAATGGCCACATCACCAAATACATCTGTCAACTTCCATTGTACATAAATGTCTTGGAATAACAGGCTGAAATTTTGAGATATATATCATTATCGTCTACTTATGTAGTGTGTGAAATTTGGCTTGGATACCACTTGTCCCTTTTGTGCTACCATACTTCAAAAAACCATGTTTTTCAGGCAATTTTTCAAATTTTTGTATTTTCGTGTGCATGTAACTCAGTTTTTGTGCCTGACATGGGCATGATGAGTTCTGTGTGTGTTTAGGCCACATTAAGCTTACCACAAAAAAATTATACCCTTTTTGAGTGAATTATATTTGGCATAGAGGGCACCTACAATATTTACCTTTTAATGTATTACATTTTTTTAATCACATTTTGGAATTTTTTATTTTCCCTCAGAAATACGTTGTTGGTGTTTTGATTCATGGAGTGTGTTCTCTAAATGGATGTTACTGGATTGTGAAAATTTCACTGGACTGTGTGGAATAGTTCCAAAGTTATTAAGACCTGAAGTTGGATCTGAAGATAGATTGCCAGAGGCGGGTTGCAATTTACGGGTCATGCCACCTTCTTTTACAAGTCATAATTCTGAAACTAATTGGCAGGCAGGGGAAACTAATATTTTGTACACGAGTGTTCCACACATGGTAGAATTAGTGTACTGAATTTCAGTCAAATCTTAGACTATGAGCTGGAGTCCCTGGTTGAACTGACATGGAATGACCCAGTAATGAAAATTTCACTAGGGTAAACTGTATGAAGTAAGGCAATTTGTATGATTTTTAAATTATTGGTAAAAATATGCTTCTATTTAGACTACATTCAGAACCACAAAACAAAAGAGAGTGGAAGAAGCTCTCAAAAATTATTCTTAGTAGCAGCAGGTAATGCCCTGTATGTAATTAATGCATAGTTTTTTGGAATATTAACAGAACTTGCCATCTAGTGAACTGTAAATTGTTAAGGCTTGGTAAAAGCCTCTGTGATGTCTCCAGTCAGAAATCTTCGAAAGAATCATGTGGCAGTAAATTAATATTTTTACATCTGTTTCAGTGTGTTCAGTTTTGGACAGCCGTTCATTGACCTGCTCATTGATTATGAATGTTAAAAAGATGAAATTCCAGAAGTAACTGAACATCAAACACTGAGACATTATTTTTTGTAGTCTTACATGTTGTGGTAGCAAGTACAACAAAGAAGTTGAATGAAGTTTCAAGTCAGCTTGGACAATGAAAGATTAATCAATATTTTTCATTACTGTAACAACAATGATATTCATTGGAGAAGAGTAGGATTGCTTTCAACGACAGATTGAAAACAGATTAATAGTTTAGGCAGATAACAAAAACAATAAAATGTTTATGCTAATGTTAGGAGTACCAACCTAGTATCTGCTTGGAGTACTTTACGAAAGCAACAGAAACATAAATCAGACTAATTCATCAAGTACTTCGACGCTGTTCCTTCTGTATTAGGATACCTTGTGGGACCTGAACAGTTTTTATTCACAGAAAACATTTCTGGATGACTAGCCAGGTTGGTGATTCCATTTCCAGTTGGTCAGCACTATAATGTGCTGCATTTAATACTGAAAACTGTTTAAACTGCAGCACCTCACCAATTTCCCTCAAAGTTATTTACTGTACACAGATGAGATCAAGAAAAGAACCAGAATGTATTATGTTGATAGACAAGGGTAAAAATTCATTTTAAGGGCAAAATTAAAAACATTTACCTACAGACACATAACTGAATATTGATCCACTCTGCTGATCATGAAGCTTTTCTGCTAATGGGTACATCACGAATGTCATCACAAAAAAATTCAAGAATAAATCTGCAGTAAGCCATTATATATTCAGTAGACCGTGCCCTGGAAGAAAGAGGTAAAACTAAAAAGCATGCTTATACTTTGTGTCTCTCCACTTGACAAGCGACACCACCTAGCAAAATTTGACACTTTTCCAATTACCAAAATAAAATCCGTAAACAGATGTGACTTGTTACCACCAATGTCAAATTAACCAAAATTACATTAAAGTCTCTTGTTTTCATGGCAGCCATTAAACACATATTAATAAATGAAATTACATTAAAGTCTCTTGTTTTCATGGCAGCCATTAAACACATATTAATAAATGAAGTATGTGTGTTTCAAATATTAATGTGAGGGCTTTGGTTCAAAAGGGCAATATAAGGCTAAATAACACAGTGGAACCAAGAAATGCATCCATTCTAAATCACCGATAAACACATGAAAGCAGGGCTTCAGCATGCTTTTCCAGCATTAGGTGGCCTTCTGACTGGAAGGTGCAGCCCCCACTGGGATCAACTTCCTCAAGTTCTAAGAGCTTTGTCGCAGCAGAGAGCAGCTCCCCTGGCCCCCTATAGCCAGGTGCAGTGGTCGGTCACCGGTTCACAGGCTGTGTGTTCAGGGCACCACTTTGGCAAAGTAGGAAGATTTTTCACGGAAACTGCACAGGCGTCTGACAGATGCTCTGTACAAAATAGCTGCAGCAGTGTGGAATAAAGGAACAGCTGAAACTGTAGATGACCTGTGCATTTCTTTACACCATGTCCTAGTCAAACAAACTGCCCACTGTAGTGCTTGCTGGACACAAGCTGGACACTAACCATAAAAGGAGAGACTATGAGCGGACAATCCAGTAGACAACATTACCAGTCTGCATGTGTGTGAAACTTTCAGAATGTTTAGCCCGTTGTTTGGAAAGGTGCCTGCACCGCTTTCTGATACCAGAGCATAGACGTTGTTGAACTGTCTCCTATCACACAGAGTGGGAGACAATATAATTAATGGTGCCTAAAAAAGTAGACAGAGTGGAAGTTAATGCACCTTTTCCCAAGAAAGAGAAGTATGGATTTGCTTGCATTGGTCTGAGCCACAACCTTTTTCGAGAGTGAGAGTCTGTACTGAATTGTTAAAATTTTGTTTCACTTGCAAAATCTACAGATGGCAGTGGATCAATAAACTTTTCAGAGGAGAGACGCCATGCTTTACACAAAACGTCCCACTGGACATATGTATTACAAACTGGCACACTGGCACAGACAGTTTTTAGTGACTTCTCCACTTCTCCGTGTAGAACTCTGAGGAGCGGGTTTTCTTGGGGACTCTTCTTTGAGACTTCGTCGGTGAACTTTACTGTGATCCTTCTGCTGTCTCTCCTGTGGGCATTTCTAAAGATGCACTTCATCTTCAGTTACGATTTCAACTTCGGCTTCTGCAGTTAGGAATTACATTGTTTTTGATGGCTCACTCATGACACAGATATTCGGGGTGCCTCCATGTGTTTTCTTCACCCCACAATGCTTGATGCAATCATCATGCCCAATTTAGAATCATGTGTTTAATTTATTTTGGTGCAATGCAAATTTAGTACCAGATGCTTTTTCTCCCTTTCCTGTAGACTTTGCCACTAAGTGTTGTTTTTATGTTAATTGAATGCACTGACAGATTCTTCTGATGCCCAATTTTCTCTTACATCTGTTTGATTTGGGAAGTCATTATTTCATTTATAAATCATGTTTTAGTTTTCCTTTTGAATTCTGGAACAATAAATGTTGTTCAAAGTGACCTATTTTTGAATTCAGTGCTTAGATTATGCCCATAGCTCCATTTACTATTACTGATTTTGGCAAGGACCTTACCCACAACTAATTCAACAGGGCCATTATTTTCCCAATCATTTCCATTGCGCACAGTTTGTCACATCAAGTCTGAGTTGGGGGGGGGGGGGGGGGGGGGGCATCTAATTTCAGGTTGTTCGCTTGATACAGATCACAGGCGCAGTCTCTATTTAGCCATGCCCTACTGATGCCTTGAATTCCCACACTTGGCTCTGATCCGAGTCTTGCAAAACTACTTACTGATGAACAACTAAATGTTTATAGTTATTGTAAAAGTATATGTCCACAATTTTACACATAGTTTCTAAGTATTTTACTATCATGTGTTTCCTGTTCGTAAATGAAACCAGGAATTTAGAGGAAGGAATGTTTGTATTATTATATCATGTCATTTGACAAACTGTTTACACAATATGGAAAGCATGCTACAATCATTCATAATCTTCTGAAATCATTCTGTCAGACAAACCAGGAGGACGAGTCTAAGATGATGCACATTTCTACCAAATTTCACTGACGGACAAGTAAATATCATTCACTAGGCCTACAAGCCTCTATTGTGACTCTTCATTCCATAAAATCTTCTTCTATTGCTCCACTGACCAATGATAGCACTGTTTGCAGCGTACTAAACAGTGAACCCTTATTCATTGTCATGACCAATGGCTTCTGGGTAGCAGCACACTCACGAAATTCCTATTTTTGTGACTCATCTGCACCACTAGTCCTCTGAAATAGTCAACAGAGATAAACAAAGATTGGTTTCTGTGGTACGCTTTACTATGTGGCAGCCTTTGTCAGTTATTTTCTTAGGCCTACTAGGGTGATCTGGGATGATCTGTTCATGTTGGAGAAATGTTGGGACACCCAAAGCAATTCCTGCTCTATTACTTATCTTAGAAAAGAGGCTGGAAAAAGGAAAACCTAAGTTCATTGCATTGCATTGCTTACAGAAAGTATTTTACAACATTGACCCAAATACAAATTGGAGGGTTTGGAAGTCTTTTCTGGAAGTGTATGTCAGCAGTGTAGCCTTACACGTAAGTTGAACAGGGATGATAAACAGTAAAAATAAGAAGAGAATATGCACTTTCTCTGCCTAACATGAACCTATCAATATATCAAAATCTTGTACGTGTATGAATGTCAAGAAACTGCATAACTGGTGGTACGTACTTTTATTCCCCTTTACATTGTTCTCATTATGTTGCATTATTTTTGTAGAAGCTTGAAAATGGCATACTGCCAAAATTATAATTGTAAAATAAACCACTAACAGCTGAAAGCAAGACGACTTCATTTGCTAAAGATCATTTGCCTCTATTGTTTCATTACAGCAATACATATAAATCTCACTGACTTATAAACCTGTACTGACCTCTTTTATCTCGTTGCTGATATTCAGTGCTGTCAGAACAGAATCCTTCAAAGCTAGAGGCACAGCTTCAGTGAAACAACGCATTGCAGCACGGATGTGCTGACATGTTGTTAATGTCATCGTGTCAGACTTTTCCTGAATGAAAAAAAGGCAATCACAATCCATAATTTACATAAAAGGAATAACAGTGAACTGCCTGGTATAATTAGATGCTCTATACAAATTTGACTAAGAACTATCCACAGAAGATTTAAAACAACAACTTACTGAATCAATGTGTGCAATAACAGTTCCATTAACTAAGATCTTTGATAAAATTTATTACTGCATTTTGTACTTTGTACTCTGTGCTTTTGATCTATTGTATTTAATAACAGCTCATTTCCCTATGCACTTTGCAAAGAAGTTACTTTCTTTTTTCAGTGTGTTGTAATTGTTATCCTATACAATATAAAATACCCCCTTTCATTCACTGACCATAGTCTACTGCCTTACTGCTACATTTATTTTTTTATTTTTATATATGTGTGTATGTGTGTGTGTGTGTGTGGGGGGGGGGGGGGGGCCTCGCGAGACCAAAGTTAAGCAGGGTACGTGCAAGATTTTCCTTGTACACAAATGGCATATTCAGGACCCAGAAGCTTACAATGCTACCAGAGCAAATTCAACCCACACTATTTGTTGCTTACTTTCACAGTGTATAACAAGAAGGAAGCATTTTGTTTTGTTGACAATATGAAGTTCATATCTTTCAAAAATTCAGAGACAGTTTAATTTGATGAAAACCAAGTAAACTGTGTGGGGAATAAATGTTACCAAATGTACAAGTGAAAATCTGATATAAAAGACTACATGAAGGACAAGATGCTGCACGTGTGTTGTCAATGACCAGGCACTGCATATCATCCAAGAGCATAATGTGGTATGATATCCTTCAAGCTTTCTTCATGGATTTGAGTATGCTCCCTAGTTGTCATTCTATCTTTGCACTATATCTCAACAACTTCTCCAACTGTCTTCATAAGGTGTTGACTGCAAGAGTTTGTTGCTTGCTGTTTGGACTCCAACCAAACTCCAAACAGTACACACTGCATGCCATCCTCACAATTGTTTCCTGACACTGCTAAACAATAAAACAGTCATCAGAAATTCAAAACCAAAAGACAGGCTACAACAACACGTAAAATATGTTCATAGAATTCTCCCAAACGTCCCAGCAATGGTGCTAGGATATGGAAGGTATGTGATTCTTGCTGTTTAAAACCAACTGCCAATGGCTACTTTGTCTCTTTGTTGATAATATTTTCTGTCTGAGAGAAATTGAGTTGACAAGAGGACATGCCAAAAGAGCTCTGTGAAGCATGTACCAAACTTAGCACCAACCAATCCCAATGATTGTTTCAGTGGAAATGGGTGAAGAGAGGAACCACATCAAAATTACAACTCTACTCAAACCCCACTGAAATTTATTGGCAAAAAGCTCAACACAGACTTTACTCAGCTTTTTTGACAGATCCTCTCGTGAAATTACTTTCTCTTTTCAGGGAAATATTACAAACAAAACAGATAGGGTGTCCAGGGGCAGCCCCTAACCACACACATAGGGAACTGACATGAATGAAGATGAAAGAATTGTGTGCCTTTCATTTGCTGGTGCCATTTCTGAGAAGATTAACTTCTTGTAACAGTCCATAAATTCTTTAAATGACACCTTTTGCTCTTAGCTATGTTTCTTCATTCATCTCATTTTACTGTACTATTACAATTTTAGCTCTGGTGCCATTTTCAAGCACCTACAAAAATATAATACAATGCACTAAACAATATGATGTCATATTATGGCGCAGAAAAAGATTAAAAATAATATTCTTTTAGAGCTGTTTCACTTCTGAGCTAACAGAGTCAATGATTGTTATTAATGACAGGAGTAAATGGGTGTTTTTCATAAGCAGGTTGAAGTCATTCCATGCACGACAGAGTTAACAATGTCACATGTAGTGTACGTTATCGATCATGATACTTCATTTTATATAGCGTAAACTTGAGTGGATCATGTGCAACACAATGGTGTTCATTTGGTTAAAAGTGCATACTTATAGTACATATACCTACCTATCAAAGGAGGTGGGGGTGAAAAGGAAGTGTAGTCCACAATGCACAAATACCCACACTTGATTCATCCAGTATTTGAGAATGAGAACGCTTAGTGACTTGCAACAAACTTTACACATAATCAAAACTTCATAAAACTTTTTCTCAATGACAACCCCCATAAAATGATGAAAGGGAAAAAAGTGTATCACTTAGTAAATGTTCACTGTTCATGGAATAAAACTGCCGCATCAGGCATAATGTTTTAATTTATCACTTCTTTACTATTAGCTATGTTCACAACAAATTTTACTCGCAGTATTCATACAGACCGCTGAATGTACAAGCAAAATGATGTCACTGTTCAACATTTAGCTCAGGAAATGACGACATCATAGTCATTGAGCTGTATGAAAATGAAACTACTGGGCAAAATTCACTAGAGTTATAGGTGAGATATACGTACAAATACATGTGAAATACGTTAAATACAAGTGGAATATATTTGATGGGTGTATACGGGCAAAGCCACAGGTAACAAGCTCATCCTAAATCCCTGGAATGATTTCAACAAAATTTGGTACACACATTATTTATGACCTGGAAAGAAATGTTGTGGGTAAGAACCACAAGCCTCCTAATGAGGTGGCGATGGTAACATGAAGAGAGAAGGGGAGAGGGGAAGATGGACAGACACAGAGTAGAAAAGAGGAGACAGGCTAATAAAAGATTGGAATCTCTCTCTCTCTCTCTCTCTCTCTCTCTCTCTCTCTCTCTCTCTCTCACACACACACACACACACACACACACACACACACACACACACACACACATCCTTTCGCATCACCTTGGTTCCGAGAGTTCTGGAACCTGTACAGAAAATTGGAATAGAGATCAATATAAACATCATTTCCGCCCATTTTACTGCTCATGAAAACCACACATTGTGTATTGTACCACAATACAACAAGAAATAAAATGCAAAGATGCTGGTATTGTGGTACAAGCAAATAATTTTTGGGACAGTGTAATGAAGGAGGCAACTGAAACTGGAGTGATAGATAATTTAATCAATAGAGATAGAGACTTCAGTTTAACTAAAGTGTGGGATCTGGCACTTCATTTGCTTAAATCATGCCACAAAATATCTCAATGGTTTTTGTCTGCTCACAGGTAAGTGCCTATTAAGATAGTTTTTGGTAAATGGTTTTTTTTTTTTTTTTTTTTTTGCATAGCCTTTCCATTGGTTTCCAATTTCTGTTGGCTGTCTTATTGATTAATGGAGTTAAGAAACAACTGTTGTGGTGGCATGCAGTGTGTGCCAGTTACATTTTTGAGTAGGATCCAAAAAGCAAGTAATGGAACTGTGCTTGGCAACTGACAACAAGGGAAGTTGTCAAAATACTGTGCAATAATAAAATGACAGTTCTTTGTTATGACACAGAAATGTTAATTGTTGAATCTGTTGCCAGTTAAAATTACTTGTTACAACACACTCACTCGTTACTGCAAGCTATAAGTTTGATTTTAATCATTTATCAGCCCATACAAGTTACTCTGCGACAGACAAGTTCTAAGTAGAAACTTCTTAGTAGACAGCATACACATCAAAGGTTTACTTTTGTGTTTCACCATTTGTGAACAACAACAAATTTATTTAATATATTTTTCTTTGGCAATCCCACCAATATAAAATCAACCAGGGTAAGTAAGGTGTGCTTTCTTCGATCTGATCTGATTCTCAGAAGAAACCAGCCTTGTCTTTAATCAGGAGACCAACTTTGCAGTTATGTAAAATAGTTTGTATACATTGCATGAAACAGATCAAGGCAGCTGGAAATTGTTTTTCAGCTAGACTTCATCAAAAGGAGTGCTAAGTACTGTTACTGTTGTTATCCGAATTTATAACTGCCATCAGTTGTCCTGTTCCAATTTCTAAAACTAATATAAACATAAATCATAAAATCAAGAACAAATAACAGCTTACATGACACTTGAGGACACTGGCATCAAATGATCTCTGACAAGTGTCAACAAAACACAAAGCAGATGTCTGTGTAATCAAGTTCACTTCATTTTCTAAACTGGAATCTGTTTCTGTTGCATGCTGCACAACAGGGAGCTGAACAAATCCACGATAGTCAGGTCCTTTGTCCCGAACACGCACTGAATAAACCTGGAAAAACAGAACAAACTGCCTTTAGATTATTCTTGATGATAGGTGACACATTTTCACAGGAGAAAGGGCTCAATAAGATGGTTTGAAATGCTTAATACCCAATGAATACTTTTCCTCATTTTTCTCCTATTACTCATCCTCAAGTTACTATGTTATGTCTCTCCTTCTCCTTTTCCTCAACACTACACTCTCCCCATTACATTTCTATGCTCAACTTCACCCCTGAACATCAACTTCCTGAATGGCAAGATATAATTTCCAATTCATAATCTTAGCTTCAAAAAGAACAGTGACACCCCCCTACATTAGAATGCCATCCTGTTTCCATCTGGTTCAAAGATCCAAAATGTTGGTTAAATGTGTACCCAATGAGTAGTCATCATATTCTCCCCTTCATTCAAAGGGTAAACATATTTATTAAAATTAAGTTGGAACAAAAAGATTAAGTGTCTTACTAAAAAACACCAAGAAAGAGGTAAACTCAAGGGAACAGATAATTGATCTCTGCAAATCTGATCTATGTTAATCTGGAGACACTTAGTATAACCCAAATTTCATTACAGTACATGAGTTCGGGATAAGAGGTTGTCACTGATTCAAAAAAAGACATTACAGTAAATGAAAGAAAGAGATGCATGATCAATTATGTAGTGGACCACAGGAAAGCACATACTAAAGTACATTACCAGTACCAATCAAACACTCACCTTACTTTATAATCAAAGTATTCTCCTGAAACTTAGCAGATAAATGTGACTGAGTTTTGTGACATGTAGAAATAAAATTATTTGCCTTTAATGTGATATGTAAAACACATTAGTTACACCATAACATATCTCCAAGGGTATATACTATAAGCACCCACCCAACAAAATTTCTCATCACATCTGACAACTGTTCAGTATGGCAGTGATGTGTTGCAATAAAAGAGACGAAAGTTCCTGTGGGGAGTAACAATTTAAAAGTCAGTAAGATCGAATGAGCTTTTCGTCCTCTACAACTTCTACCATTCAATGACCACTTTCTAATGATGAGATTAGGTCAAATTCTGGAGCATCAGATGTAAAGTTAGATTTTGTTGCAGATTATCTACGTAGCCTAAGTATCACACTGTTTACCCCAGAGCTTTGCACCTCCTGTCTTTTATTTAGAGGTATAGCACACTGTTAAGGATACTTTGATCGGCCACTTCACTGAGCAAATCTGCACAGTTGTGCAGATTGCATTGGGGCATAGCAGCAAACAAGGTTCTTTCATTTTGTAACGTCTGGTTGGCAGAAAAGACTACCACGAAGTGTAATACTTCATTAAGTAGATATTAGAGGAACTGCATAGCCTGAATCTGGTAGTTCCTCAAGCTTCCTGACAGTCCTATATTTTTAATCCCCACAGTATACACTATGTTTTAAGTATGAAGATCACGTGATATGATTACTTTATCAGTTCATGTACGATGGCAGCATACTTCTTACTGGAAAGTTAACAATAAAAACATGTTCAAGCTCTACAAAATGATTCCTCCCAAAACCTTTATAACACCAACTTATGAGGAAACTTGGACCCATGCCAACAGCTAAGGATGGAATCTCTGAGTAAACTTAACAATGTGTTGTGTGTCTCCCTGTAAAGGTTTATTATCTAATAAACACACAAAATAAACCTATGGTTTAATCTGTTTAGATGTGGAGGTGACATAGGATTGTGTATTCCTTCCAGGAGGAATGGAAGAAGGTGCACCATGCAGCAGTACTCTCCTCAATAGTGCAGAGTTTATTAGAAGGAATAGTAGCCCACCAGATGTTCCATCTCCAAAAAAGTAGTAGTCTCATTTGCACCTGCAAATCCATACCTAGGATCATCAAGATGAATGTAAGGCCATCAATTGTCTCTTTAGCCAGAATGTTGGCCAGTTTATTCCTTGGGAGAACCATATAACTTTGGAGCCAAAGAAAGAGAACTGAGCAGGCAGCAGCAGACATGGGTTTGAATCCCGGGCATGGTACAGACTTTCATTTGGTACATGAATCCCAACCTTGACACACATTTTCATTCATTGCTTTAGTCTAAGTATGGCTAAGGTAAGAACAGTAGGTAAGAATAGCAGATTTCAGAGAATAACAAGAGTAGCATCAATAAATGGATTGGAGATTACTCACTTAATTACTAAAAATTAAAATGTGGTCAAGGGAGGACTGTTTAAAAAAATGTAGTGCTCTGTTAACAAGTCTCAGCTCCCCACAAAAACACTATATGATCCTGGCAACCAATGCTCCCGACTGACATAAGATGTAAAACCATGCATTGTCATAATCATGGCTTTAGAATAAAGATGGTAGCATCCCAATACTACCAAAGAACTGAGAGGAAATGATGTCAGAAGGTCAGGAGGATAACTGAAACTTTAGGTCCTTGAAATAGATCAGTCCTAATTCATGCTCTGGTTACTAACCGGAGCAGGAGCAGGAGGAGGGGAGGGGGGGGGGGGGTTGCAGGAAAAAACAGTGAGCACATTGTAACAACTTTCAAGGTTAGGCGGAGGTACTAGAAGAGTGCATCAAGGCATACTCCAACTGATAATTCCACCTGATGGTGGGTGTCAGTGGGTTGATGCCCCTTGTACACAAAAATAATATGATATGTTGGTCATTAGGAAGTTGTAGGATGATGATCACATAAGTGAGCAAGAGCTGATATCATCAGAACTGAAGAAGGAAGATCCATGCTTCAGCAACAAGTCTGTCTACAAGGCTAGTCCAGAAGGTTCCAGTCACCAGTCTTACTCCACACTGATAGATCGGAAACAACAATTTCAATGCTGAAGGTGCCACTGAACCATAAGGAATGGGCAAGGAAGCAGAGAGTGTTAAACACTTGCATGCAGCTACAAAAGAGTTAGCAAGTTGATATCCAACAGTTGCGGTAGTCTGGGTGCAACTGCTTCAGACACCTACTGCAACCAACCATGTAAAAAATTTCGTAAAATCTCTGCAGCAAGATGTCAGTGTTGTCACAGCTCTACACACAGCTATTGTTCAGGGTGGATATGCAGACAAGGAAAACAAAATTCCCAAATTTCCCAGTTAAAAACACACTTTTTCCTGGATGAATACAAACTTTTTCCATGTTAAGTGACAGTGTACTTAACCTCAGAACTGTAAAATGTATCAATCATTTGAATGGAGAAGGTTTAATATACTTGCATAGAACTTCCTATAACTTAAAAAAAATGTTTTGGAAAGATCTTTGATGTACAGCAAGATGTACATTGCATATTTCCATATTATGGTATGCTGCATAATTTCTTATTACGAAAGTATATATTCTAATTCCACCAAACACAGCATGATAATTTTCGATGCATTGAAATCAAGACTGTGATTCGCTTGTGTAAGCCAATCATGGCTCACATCACGTGGTCTCACCAGGTAATGACAGTAGATATTCAGAGCATAGGGCACGTGATGTACTCAGCCAATAGCAACATCACTATTAAGTAGCATGAATACACAAATATGAGAAGTTGATGGTTTAAATTAATATACGAGTACATAGTGAAGCTACAAGTAAGACATAAATGTCTGGTCTTCTGAGCTCGAAATTCTTCTAAGAGGCTGGCCCTCAAAGAGTTAAGCTTTAAATGAGAGTCGAACACTCAGCGATTTAAGAAATCCAAAGCACATTCTCACACTAACGTAATTCATCTTATGTAAAATATCATGGTCGGTTCTTTATTACGGCATAATGCCACATGTGGCAGAAGATGGAAAATTGCACTTGAAATTCAGCAAACAGTTTAAGCTAGCTAATAGCGTGGAATGAAACACTTGGTTTCAAATAAACTTACCGCCTCTACAGAAAAGATTAATAAAAGCCAAACTTCTTTTGCAAATCGACAAAAATAACTTTGTTATTCTGCAAGGCAATTAATGCTTGACTGCCAAAAATGTGGAAATAAAATCAAATCAGGAAACTGAAGCTAATACCATATTTTAGCCTACTGTAATTATGTGAATGTATTTTAATTCACTTGATATCTCCTGGCCACAGAAATCCATTTTGTTTTCATTTGATGTGAGAGCTGTAAACAAAGCGGAAACTGCAAAATCACTAAACGTACACACAGGTTACGTGGAGACTACCTTCCTCCCCACTACAACTCAGACTGCTCTGTGTGACAACTCAGACTGCCCTGTGCGCGTGCGTGAATCTGGCAGCTTGGGTGTGCCAGAAAAATTTTTCTTGGTAGCACCCGGCTGCTTGTTGCTACTGCTGATACAGCTAACTGCCATACTTCAAGTAGCCAGAAGTGGGAAAAGGTACTGCTCACAAGTGACTAAACTGCGCATGCGCATGAGCCCACTGGCAACTGCTCAGACGAACCTAATGCAAACAGTTGCAATGTCATGCTCATCACAAGCAGTTTGTTGTTATGAAATATTGCATAGTCTTCATCTTTGACACATTTAGCTTTTAGAAGATGCTTGTGTGTGCTACTATCCCCTCTAATAAACTCTGCACTATCAAGGAGAATACAGTTTCATTGTCAGCTGTCATGGAGCTTCTTACTATGACTTGACTATAGTCTTTCACTGACAAATATGGGGCAGCCATGTTAGCTTTATATCAAAGAGGAGTCCCAAAAACTGGGACTGTGCAACAGCATCCAAGCGCTGGATACCCAAGTACAATTCTAGGTCCGGATGGATCAAGGTACGGAGGGCTTTTGGATGCACCTTGCAACTGCTGTTCACCCAATGCTACCAACTGTGGGGTATACTAAATGCAAAAATCATTGATATACAGCACCGGGGCGAGGAGTAGTCTGACGGAGAACCATTAACAGCAATGAAAAAGAGAGCAACATTCATATAAAGCCCAGTGGCATACTGTTCTCATCAACCCCTGAGGAGCAGAGGGATGTACTGCTCTAACTCAAAACAACCGATGGGATAAGAACTGACAAATGAAAATAAATAGGGAGCCTCAAATCTCCAGCCATGGAGTGTAAATAAAATGTGATGGTGTTAAGTGGTGTTGAATGCCTTACGTAGAATCCTTTTCTTTAAAAAAGTGTTGGTGTTTATAGAAAGCCTGTTGGATTGCTGTTTTTAACTAAATCATATGGTCAGTTTGGGATTGTCCCTCCCAGAAACCACAACCATAAGAGGAAAAAAAAGTCCCTTCATTCAAGAACACAAAATAATTATCAGGAAATCATCCTTGCAATGAGTTTGCAAGGCACATTGGTGAGGCTAAATGGTCAGTAGCTGTCAATTAATGTTGTGTTTCCAAATGGCTTAAAGCTTGTGAAGTGTTACTCTCTTGCCATTGCAAAGGAAAAACACCTTCTAGTCAAATACGGTGGAACACCCAGAGTAGATGGAGTTACTGAGTAACATTCAGGTTTAGGATTGTCTGATTATGAATTAAATCAGGGCCTGGGGCCACACTGTGTGACAAGTCAAGAGCTTGAAGCAGTTCCCAGTCAATTAAAGATTCATTATATATTCAGTGTAACAGAGGGCGAAGAATAGGATGACGTCTTCAACTTGCCTTTTATGCATTTAAAAGGTAGTCGGACAACAAAAGGATGCCAATGGTGTGGCAAAATGGGTCACAAGATGTTTAACAAGAACCAACACATTGGTAGATATACTGCCATGAAGGAGGAGACCCAGGACAGTTGTTGGTCTTTGGTGGTGCAGTAGACTACGAAGCTTGGCCCTCACCTCGGATGAAGGGGCATATGTTCCCAAGAAGAAGACTTGGTGCTCCCAGCCTCCCTTTTTACTGTGTTTAATCAGACAGTGAGCCTTAGCACAGGGCCACTTTGAGACAATGATCAGTGGAGGATGCCATTTGAGGCTTTACGGGGACTTTTGCTAATCCTGAATAGCTGTTGCAATTTTTTTCAGTCTACTATGGCACTGGCTGTTGGCACAGTGGACCCATAGAAAGGGAATAGCGTTCCATTGCCAGGAGCGATCATGTAGGATAAATCTACATCAACCTCGTCGATGCAATCTGACAGAGTAGGGACAAAAAAGACAACAGAGGTATACAACTGCCACTTGGCTCTTGCGAGAACCCACCGTGGTAACTGGTTTGTCAGGCTGTGATAAGGAAGTGACACGATCACTGGAAAGTGATAACTGTCAAGAAGATCACCACATAGTGACCACTGTAGCGACACTACAAGATGGAGAAGTGATTGTAAGGTTGATAGCTGAAAAGATGCCTTGGATGGCACTGCAGAGGGCAGGAGAGACAGATCAAAATCAGAAAGGAACTGGATAATCAGAAGGCCCCTATCAGGCAACGTGATACTTCCCACATTGGTTTGTTTTTGTTTTAGGGTGCAAAAACAACTAGGGTCATACACGGTACTGTCAAAACCGTAAAACACAAAGACAAAGAGAGGAATTAAAAATGACTACACGTAAATCCCAATCGATGGAAGAGAAGACAGCTAAAAACAGGGATGTGGAGAAAGGTCTATAAAATATCTCATAGAGAAACGGAATCCTGAACTAAAAATTAAATGGCCTTCACCACACTGCTATGACAGACAAAAAGTAAAACGTGGTAGACAGCCCACACATCATTCATTAAAATGGCCGATAATTCAGATGCCAAACACAAATGGGAACATAAGCGGTTAAAAAAAAGGGCATTCTGTCAGGAAATGGTGGACAGTTAAAAGTTGGACACAATGTGCACAAACTGGTGGGGGAGCACCACTCAACAGATGATGATGGCTAAAAAGACAGTGCCCAATATGCAACCTAGTTAAAATGATCTCCTCACTGCCAGAGGGCCAAGAGGAAGTCGTCCAAGCCACTGAAAGAGGCTTTAATAACATGGAGCTTGTTCCCATGAAGAGAGGACCAGCGGTGATGCCAAAAAGACACCACCTGCTGACAGACAGTAACACAAAGATCGTCAGAGGGAATGTAAGAAGTAGCAGGCTGACATACAGGGACTGTAGCCTTGGCAGCAGCATCAGCAGCCTCGCTTCCTGTCAGACCGACATGACCACGGACCCACATAAACATCACAGTGGCTACATCAAGAGTGAGCAAGCGACAGCTTTCCTGGACCCATTGCACTAAGGGTGTGTAGCACACAGAGGTTTTGAAGGGCACTGAGAGAGTCTGAGCAGATGACACATTTGAAAAGCCTTTGTTGCCGGATGTACTGCATGGCCTGATACAGGGCAAACAGCTCTGTTGTAAATACTGAGCAGTGTTCCGGAAGCTGATACTGAAAAATGGGCACCAATGTCAAAGGTACACCTGACACCATGATCCGTCCGAGAGCCATTAGTGTACACAAAGGTACCATGCAAAGTGCTATGCGAAGGTTGTGAAACTGAAGGCGATAGGGTGAGGTTGGAGTAGTGGCCTTAGGAAGCAAATGAGGGGCCAAGGTGAACATGGGCCCACCACACAAAGCGAAGGTAGTGAAGGATTCACATCCACCAGGAAGTTGCAGGGAGGGTAAGTTAAGCTGCCAGACCAAGAGCCAAAGCGAACTCCATGAGGTAACAGAGAACAGGGACACATCCCATACTGGCAATCCAAGGAGTCATCAAAGAAGGAGGCATAGGATGGGTGGCCAAGCTTGGCAGACAAATGGCATTCATACCTGGTGAGGAGAAAATCACAGCAGTATGACAGTGGTAGTTTGGCATACAGACTCTCAATTGGCCTAGTGTAAAAGACACTGGTGACCAAACGGATGCCATGATGGTGGATAGTATTGAGACAGCATAAGAGGGACAGATGTGCAGATGCATAAACAAAGCACCCATAGTCTAGTTTTGAATGGACAAGGGACCGGTACAAACGGAGGAGGGTGGTTTGATCTGCATCTCAGGAAGTACCATTGAGGACACGTGGAACACTGAGGGACTGCATATAGTGATCTGCCAGGTAAGACACATTGGAGGACCAAGGAAGTTTCCTATCAAGCATGAGCCCCAGGAAGTTCATAGTTTCAATGAACAGAAGAGCAATAGGCCCAAGATATAAAGATGGCAGAAGAAACCAACTGCGCAGCTAGAAATTCATACAAATGTTTTTGTCAGTGGAAAATCAAAAGCCATTGCCGATGTTCCATGAATAAAGATGATCAAGACACCGCTGAAGATGCCGCTCAATGAGAGAAGTCCGTAGAGAACTGCAATAGATGGCAAAATCATCAACGAAAAGGGATGCCCGCGGGATACAGGCCATTACAGGGTTAATGGCGATAGCAAAGAGGACGATGCTCGGGAGAGAACGGTTCTAATGGCTCTGCGTCCTGTGGGACTTAACATCTGAGGTCATCAGTCCCCTACACTTAGAACTACATAAACTTAATTAACCTAAGGATATCACACACATCTATGCCTAAGGCAGGATTCGAACCTGCGACCATAGCAGCAGCGCGGTTCCGGACTGAAGCGCCTAGAACCGCTAAGGAGAGAACCCTGAGGCACACCGTTTTTCTCGATAATGGTGTCCAACAAGGCAAAATCCACACACACCTTGAAAACTCAGTCTTTTAAACTCCTGAAGGAAACAGGGCAGGCGACCACAGAATCCCCACATGTAGAGCATACGGAGGATACCAGTCCTCCAGCAAGTGCTGTAGGCTTTCTACAAATCAAAAAACACTGCCACAGTCTGGGATTTCTGCAGAAAACCAGTCATGATATGGGTGGGCAAAGTGACGAGACAGTCAGCTGCAGAACGCCGCGCTCGAAATACAACTTTGCAGTGGTTGGCAAAGTGCAAGACTTGAGCCACCACATCAGCTGGGCATGAATAATACAGTCCATCATCTTACAAACACAGCTGATGAGAGAAATGGGGTGGTAGCTAGAAGGAAGCTATTTGTCTTTACTGGGCTTAGGTACGGGTATGACAGAGGCTTCACACCAGTGTTTGGGAAACATGCACTCTGCCCAGATGCAGTTGTACGCATTAAGCAAGAGAAAGGTGATGCAACATCAGAATGTGAACAGTACCTGGCCCTGGGGCAGAGAATTGGGATGAACTGAGAGCACGATCTAGCTCCCTCATAGTAAAGGCGGCATTGTAGCACTCGTGATTCTTTTGAGTGGAGAAAGGTATCGCCCGAGCCGCTTCCACTCGTTTCCAATGGAGGAAGGCACGGTGACAGTGGGAGGAGCTTGAAATCTCCATGATTGCCAATGTTTCCTATGGTGCGCTCCTTCCAACTGGGGGCCCCCTTCAGAAGGGGACACACCTACCTTAGGTGACCGTTCACACCTCAGGTCACACCTCCCAAACACCTGACAGAGGGACCAATCGGCAATATGGGAAGGTAGCAGCTTACCCCTCCCTGGCCCTGGCCTGTACCTGGGGGTAAGTGCAAACCCTACATGTCGACCTGGGGCTGGGAATTGCGTGTTTCCCAGTCACCTTTTATGCGTCAGATGCATGGGCCGGGCTTCAGGAGCGCACAGGAAGGAAGAAGAAAAAGAGTAACCTCAAATGCCGAAGCTGAGGAATGATAGGAGAAGGGGAATGAAAAAAGAAAGAAGGAACAAAAGACAGTGGAGAGATTGATCTGATTTCAGCTACTGAATATGCAGAACACATTTCCAACAATATAACATGCCTGGTTCCCCATGGGAGGGGAAAAAGAATAGCAAGAAGATAGACATGCAGCATGTAAGGGAAAAGATGCTGCAAAGGGTGGGGCCCCATGGTAGCCAAGCACAAACCCACCAAAGAGCGGCAAGGTGCCTGGAGGTTTCCATGTTGGGTAGCGCACATTGAAAGTGGAAGAGAGTCATTGAATTAAGGTGGTCTCCTGTAGGTGTGTAAGTGTTTTGCATTGGGTTAAATGAATGTCAAAAATGTGGATCATTGGGGTAATTCACACTGACACTTACTGCTTCCAATGTGGTACAGAGGAGAAGCCACTCACTGAGGACATCTGTATGAATCAATCACATGCTCTCTCGAGACAAGTACGGTTCTGACAGAATAATGGTAATGGTCATCAGTGAGATGTGTTTCTTGGAGAGCAACATAGATCGTTGGACAGGAGGAAATTATCTGTTGTAATTCTAGTAGCTGTCAGTAATATCCATTCCAGTTCGACTTGAGCATCACACAAGAGTGCACTGGTAAGGTGTGACAGGGTCAGGATCACAGATCACAGTCCAGGACCACCGTCTGTCACCAGTGGGGATAGAACAATAGAACAACAACAATAACAATCTCAATAGGAAAGGGAAGGGTACACTAGCTGAGACGATAGCAAAAAGGGGGAGGGGGGGTACTGAAGCTCATGGGAGTACTTCTTTTTTAGGCTAAGATTAGTGTCCAGTCATCCAACATTGACTGAAATTAAGCTTAATGAGAAGCTCAGACAGGAGGATACTAGAGATGTTAAAATAACACAAGGTTCTCATAACTGTACAGTGAAAACATCATATAGTCACAGGTATTTAAATGGTAAATGTAGGTGGATATAAGCTTTCACGGCATGTAAGCAGAGACAATATGAAGAGAGGAGGAGTTGCCATATATGTTAAAGCTGTCATAATGTGAAAAATTTGGAAACTAAAAAATTTTGTGTAGAGCAACATATAGAATCACATGCATGTGAGCTTAAACTAAATAATGGCACTTTTATAACTGTAGCCATTTTCCCCCCATTGGTAAATTTTCAACTATTTTTTGAAAAACTTGGATTCTTCGTTGTGCTATCCATCAGACAGAGGGAAGCAAACTATTGTTTGTGAGGATTTGAATGTAGATTCTCTGAAAGAGTCTGATAGAGAGCTTGACCTTGAAGTATTACTTGGTTCTTACAATTTGACATCAATTATTGATTTTCCAACTCAGATGGTACAGGAAAGCAGCACAATGATAGATAATGTTTTTATAGACCACGATAACAACGTGTGTGTGTGTGTGTGTGTGTGTGTGTGTGTGTGTGTGTGTGTGTGTGTGAAAATCTGCTACAAACTTGGCAAAATTTCACAAAGACATTTTAAATGCTTAGCCAAGCATACAGGGAGGACTGTATGAGTCACACACAGAGCTACAAGTGGATTAAACATTTTCAACAGCGCAGAATGTCGGTCTGTGACAATTCCGAGTCTAGACATCCTTCCACAACAACAGCTGATGGCCATGTGAATAGCATTCAAGCTGTGATTTGCAAAATTGTCGTTTAAATGCTGGGGAAGTTGCTGAGGAGGTGGACATCAGTGTAGGATCATGCAATCAAATTTTGAGTGAAAAACTTGAGATGTGTTGTCTCAGTGCAAAATTCGTACCGTGTTTGTTGACTGAAGAACAGAAACAGACCCATGTTGAATTGTGCGAGGAACTCCTTGCCACTGTTAATCACAATGAAAACTTTCTTAAGAATATCATAACAGGCAATGAGACGTGGATGTACGGCTATGATTCTGAAACTAAGATGCAGTCGTCGCAGGGGGTGGGCACAAGGTCAGCTTGTCCAAAAAAAAACATGCAGGAGTCGGTCGAAGATCAAGGTGATAATGGTTGTGTTTCTTGACTAAAAAGGCATTATCCATCATGAATTTGTGCCATGTTGTCAGAAGGTACACAAGGAAGTCTACCAGGGAATCCTAGTGCACATTAGGGATGCTGTGTGCAGGAAGAGGCCTGAATTGTGGGAAAACCAGAGTTGGATGTTGCATCATGACAACGCACCAGCTCATGCGTCATTCCTTGTCTGCAGTTATCTAGCAAAGCACCACATTTCCATTATGCTGCATCCACTGTATTCTTCAGACCTTCACATTGAAAGGACATCATTTCCAAACCATAGAGGAGATACAGGACAACACGATGAGAAACCTGCACACCATCCACAGAATGTGCTCCAGGTGGTGTTCCAGAATTGGAAGAAATGATAGGAACGGTGTATTGTCAGTAGAGCGGTTATTTTTATGGAGACAGTGGTTAAAATGTTGTACAATAAAAAATAAAGCTGATACAGCAAAAGTTCGGTTTCTTTTTGAACTCACCTCGTATTTCATTCTGTCTGGAAATATCCCCTGTAGTGCTGTTGTGATATGTGAGTGAATACATACCATATATGTGAGGAAGAGGATTTTAATGCTTTTCTTGAGATATTGTCAATTCCATGAGAGTTTTTGGTTTTGAGGAAGAAGTGCATTCTAATTTCTTTGGCAGAGCATGGAATAATTGTAGTTTGTCTGTGTGACTACCAATCTTCTGAGCTTCTTCAAGGAATTGTTTATTAAATATGTTGGCTACCTGACAGCTATCATTTATTATCGGCTGTTTTCTTTTAAAGTCCTCTCATTCTTTAACTAATTTCTCAGTTTCTCTTTTAACTGATTCCCATATAGATATCATTTCACAATATAAATCAGTGATTTCAGACATCATACAGAGATATCCTGATTTTTAATCACTTTCTTTGACAGCCATATTTCTTGTTAAACAGTCCTACTTCTCTGTTTGTCCTAATCATCCAAACAATTTCCTTTGTCTTACACATGATATTTCGATTCCTTCTGTAATATAGGGCTTTATGACGTCCTGTTAGTACCACAGTGCCTTCTTTTCTTGGCAAAACAGCTGCAGAGTGATACAAATCCATATCAAATATACAAACCAAGGAACCACAGCATTAATGCACTGGACTCACATTCAGGAGTAGTGTGGGGTTCGAATCTCTGACCAGCCATATTGACTTGAGTATTCCATGGTTTCCCCAAGTTACTACAGTGAAAACTGGGATAGTTCCATTGAAAAGGCAAGAGCCAACCTGCCCCATTATTGAACTAGCTGATTCAAGTTTGCATGTGTTTTACATACGTATACATTACATCTGTAATTGATCTGATATGTTCTGCAAAAATACCTAAGTACACTAAATCTATAAATACATAAATTTTGAACTGACATTTGTCTTGCATATGCATCCCACCAGTCAGCTTCATGTAAGGCTGCTTTGCAGCTTTCTGTTGTCAGTTCATCAATTATTCTTACTGTTTTCCATATTGCCTCATAAGTATGTGTATGAGTCTCTTCCAAATGGGATCCTTAGATTGTAAACATAGTGAAACCTCACAAATAGAATACCGGCAGTGGGGCTACAACAAATCTCTCAACTGTAAATACAGCTCACCACTGTGACTATGACACCATTTCCATATATGATATTTATAAAACATGAACTGTAGGCACTAACTGAATGCAACAAAGAACTGTTTCCTGAAAGAATACATAACAGGACCCTGTACAGATTAAAATTATGTATAAAGAAAATACCTGTGTTGTTGTTCCTGTAACAAGTTTGCAGGCTTCCGTTGAAAGCTTCCTTTTCTCACCAGCTTCCTTGAATACAACATTACAGGCCTTATTCTTGCAACAGACACCTCTTGTTCCATTATATGTCCCACATTTTGGGCATTTACGAACTCCTCGAAGTGTTGCTCTGCCCAAATCTGAAAGTAATGCTTTAAGCCTGGCACTGTCATTGGGCATATTCAGCTCTGCAATACAAATCAATAGTTGCATCTTCAACAAACAAATAAAAAAACAAAACATACAATTCAAAGATTTACATGCTTCAGAATCTAGACCCAATCACTGTCAAAACACAACATAACATAACCATATACACAAACTGCAGGTGCCACGATACTGTAAACAGCAATCAACTCTTTTTTTTTTTTTTTTTTTTCTTTTCTTTACAACCAGGACGACATTCATCATGTTCAAAATTGAAAGGTTACAAAATAAAATCAATGCGGACTATCCTTCAAAGAAAGCCAGAGGAAGGAGGTATAGAAGGTGCAGTATTTCTGGTAAGAATAATGTGAACATCTTTTAAGGCTATGGTTTATGTAGTAATTATTTTAACAGTTTTTTAAACTGGTTGCTGTATTTGCAATTCAAAGCCATTTTGAAGCAAGAAGAACTATCAAGTACCTCCAGAGCAAATGTTTGTAAGAGGGTTGAAAATATTTCCAGCAAGGCAATAAAATTGATGGCCCAAGTTTTATATTTAGTAGATACATCATCTATGAAACGCACCCTTCCTTCAGGATAATTTTCCGAAGAGACTGAGATGTATGAAAAGGAAAGTTGCTACTCACTACATAGCAAAGACTCGAGTCGCAGATAGGCACAACAAAACGGCTCTCTCTCTCTCTCTCTCTCTCTCTCTCTCTCTCTCTCTCTCACACACACACACACACACACACAGTGACAAACGAAGATTGAGGCCAAGAAAGTTATGGGAATGTAGGATGTACTACAGGGAAAGTTCCCACCTGTGCAATTCAGAAAAGTTTGTGTTAGTGGGAAGGATCTGTATGGCATAGGCAGTGAAGCAGTCATTGAAATGAAGGATATGATGAAAGTGCTAGAGCACTTGCCCACGAAAGGCAAAGGTCCCGAATTCGAGTCTCGGTCCGACACACAGTTTTAATCTGCCAGGAAGTTTCATATCAGCGCACACTCAGCTGCAGAGTGAAAATCTCATTCTGGAAACATCCCCCAGGCTGTTGCTAAGCCATGTCTCCGCAATATCCTTTCTTTTGGGAGTGCTAGTTCTGCAAGGTTCGCAGGACAGCTTTTGTAAAGTTTGGAAGGTAGGAGACGAGGTACTGGCAGAAGTAAAGCTGTGAGGACGGGGCGTGAGTTGTACATGGGTAGCTAAGTTGGTAGAGCACTTGCCCGCGAAAGGCAAAGGTCCTGAGTTTGAGTTTTGGTCCAGCATACAGTTTTAATCTGCCAGGAAGTTTTATATCAGCACACACTCCACTGCAGAGTGAAAATCTCATTCTGAAGGATATGATGTTTAGCAGCGTGTTCAGCAACAGGGTGGTCCACTTGTTTCTTCACCACAGTCTGTCGTTGGCCCTTCATGGGGACAGACAGCTTTTTGGTTGGCATTCCTACATGGAATGCAGCACAGTGGTTGTAGCTTAGCTTGTAGATCGCATGACTGGTTTCACAGGTAGCCCTGCCTTTGATGGGATAGGTGAAGTTAGTGACCGAACTGGAGTAGGTGGTGGTGGGAGGATGTATGGAACAGGTCTTGCATCTAGGTCTATTACAGGAGTATGAGAAATGAGGTAAGGGATTGGGAGCAGAGGTTGTGTTAGGATGGACGAGTATGTTGTGTAGGTTCGGTGGACGGTGGAATACCACTGTGGCAGGGGTGCGATGGATAGTGGGCAGGACATTTCTCATTTCAGGGTACCACGACAAGTAATCAAAACCCTGGTGGAGAATATAATTCCGTTGTTCCAGTCCTAGGTGGTACTGAGTTACAAGGGGAATGCTCCTCTGTGGCCGGATGGTGGGACTTTGGAAGGTGGTGGAAGACTGGAAAGGTAAGGCAAGGGAGATTTGTTTTTGTACAAGTTTGGGAGGATAATAGTGGTCAGTGAAGCCTTCAGTGAGACCCTTGGTATATTTTGAGAGAGACAGCTTATCACTGCACATGCGATGACCACAGGTAGCTAGGCTGTACGGAAGGGACTCCTTGGAATAGAACGGGTGGCAGCTGTCCAAGTGGAGGTGTTGCTGGTGGTTTGTAAGTATGATACGGACAGAGATACTGATGTAGCTACCTTTGAGGTTGAGGTCAACATCTAGGAAGGTGGCTTGTTGGGTTGAGTAGGACCAGGTGAAGCAACTGGGGGAGAAGTTGTTGAGGTTCTGGAGGAGAGTGGACATGGTGCCCTCACCTTTGATCCAGATAGCAAAGATGGCATCGATGAATTTGAACCAGGTTGAGGAGGAAGACCCTTAGTACATTTTGAGAGGGACTGCTCATCACTGCAGATACGATGATCATGGGTGGCTTGGCTGCAAGGAAGGAACTTCTTGGTATGGAACGGGTGGCAGCTGTCAAAGTCGAGGTATTGCTGGTGGTTAGTAGGTTTGACATGGACAGAAGTACTGATGTAGACATCTTTGAGGTGGATGTCAACATCTAGGAAGTTGGCTTGTTGGGTTGAGTAGGACCAGGTGAAGCAACTGGGGGAGAAGTTGTTGAGGCTCTGGAAGAGTGTGGACAGGGTGTCCTCACCTTTGATCCACATAGTAAAGATGACATCAATGAATCTGAAACAGGTGAAGGGTTTGGAATTCTGGTTTTTAGGGAGGGCTCCTCTAGATGGCCCATAAACAAAGTTGTCGTAGGATGGTGCCATGCTGGTTTCTATACCCCAATCCCAGATTTGTTTGTAGGTAATGCCTTCAAAGGAGAAGTAATTGTGGGTGAGGGGACCAAACTATTAGGTCATCATTTCCTTGTTCCTATTAAAACAATTCCACAAGGGAGAGAATAAAACAAACGAGACTTACAACACTAAACTGGAAGAAAGGGGAAAACTGCAAGAATGAGCAAAGGGCAACCAACACTACAATGGATAAAATAGGACAAGAAAACAACTGAGAGATGCAAGAAACAGATAGAAGAAATTAAAACAAGAGCATATGACCACAGCTGGCTGATCACGAGAATAAAAAGGATAAGCCAGCCACTCTGCAACACATTAAAACCTCCAGCCTAAAAGCACTAGGGTGGAGGACACAGAGGGACAAAGGACATGCACTAAAACTTAGATAGAATGACAAAACACACCCTGGCGTATTAAACGTAAAACTAAACCAGCCGATGCATTGTCAGCTAATTAATGGTAACAAGTCCAGAAACCGAAGATTTCATTGCAGGCCAGCCAAAGTGGGACAGCGCAACACATGGGCCACTGTCAATCGTGTGCCGCACCGACACTGAGGTGAGTCATCACGGCGCAGGAGATAGCCATGGGTCACCCAAGTGTGGCCAATGTTGAGCCAGCAGAGAACCACTGAGTTCCTGTGAGAGGCCCACATGGAAGACTCTCATGCATTCGTAGTCTCCTTAATGACATGCAGTTTGTTGTGCATACCGAGGTTATGCCATTCTGTCTCCCAGAGCCGAAAAACCTTGTGGCCCAATAACGAACACAGGTCAGTTGCAAGTATGTTGATCTCCATAAGTGGTTTCCGTGTAGCTTGTTTAGCCAGCCTCTCAGCAAATTCATTGCCTGGGATGCTGACGTGTCCTGGGGTCCAGACAAACACCAATGAATGACTGGACTGTTCCAGGGTATAATGGACTCCTGGACGGTCGCTACCAATGGATGGCGAGAGAAGCACTGGTCGATAGCTTGTAGACTGCTCGAAGAGTCAGTACAGAGAAGAAACAACTCACCAGGGCATTAGCGAATGTGCTCAAGAGCACGAGATATGGCCGCCAGCTCTGCAGTGAAAACACTGCAGCCATCTGGCAAGGAGTGCTGTTCAATATGTCCTCGGTGAACATAGGCGAAGCCAACATGACCATCAGCCATTGAGCCATCTGCGTAAACCCCTTCAGAGCCCCAGGACACATCAAGAATTGATAGGAAGTGACAGTGCATAGCCGCAGGGTTAACTGAGTCCTTAGGGCCATGCGAAAAGTGTAAATGAAGCTTTGGCCTATGTTTACACCATGCAGGAGTACGTGAATGGACCTCGAGTAGAGGTGTTACAGGGAAGGACTCCAGTTTAGACAGAAGAGATCGGACATGAACCGCAATTGTAAGAACTGACCTGGGCTGCCGATGAGGACGATGAACCGCCATGGTTGGGAGAAGGAGACGGTAATTTGGATGCACATGAGAGCTACGAATGTGTGCAACATAACTGACAAGAAGTTGTGCATGTCTGATCACCAATGGAGGGACTCTTGCCTCCACCAGAACACTGGTCACCGGACTCGTTCTAAAAGCTCCCGTCACTAGTCCAACTGCATAGTGGTGCACTGGGTTGATTAAACACAATGCTGAGGGCGCCACCGAACCATAAACCAGACTCCCAGAGTCATTGTGGGATTGAACAAGGGCTCTGTAGAATTGCAGCAGCGTAGAGCGATCAGCAGTGAGGGCATTGAGGTGCTGCCAGGACTTCCACTTAAGCTGATGAAGGTGAGGAAGCCAAGTCAATCAAGCTTTGAAAACCAGTCCTAAGAATCGATATGTCTCCACTACAGTGAGTGGATTGTCATTGAGGTAAAGTTATGGATTTGGATGAATGGTATGATGCCGACAGAAGTGCATGACACACGACTTTGCAGCTGAAAACTGGAAGCTGTGGGCTAGAGTCCATACCTGCACTTGAGGATGGCTCCCTGTAGGCACCATTCAGCAACACCAGTACTATGAAATGCAGGAGTTGTCTGCACTGCAGGACTCCATTCTCCTGGGGGGGGACTAAGGGAGGCACCAACTTGGACACAGAAACTACAAAGCGACAGGAAGTTTTGGACAAAAATCAGAAGCGGGCCCCAGATACCCCACTCATACAAAGTGGCAAGGATATGATGTCGCCAGGTTGTGTCATAAGCTTTCCGTAAATCAAAAAAGACAGCAACCAGGTGTTCGCACCTGGTAAAGGCTGTTCGGATAGTGGACTCGAGGAACACAAGATTTTCAGTGGTAGAGCAACCCTGGTGGTAACCACCCTGGCATGGAGACAGTAGACCCCGTGACTCCAGGAGCCAACACAACCGTGACTTACCATACATTCTAACAGCTTACAAAGAACATTGGTGAGCCTGATGAGCCGATAGCTATCCACATCAAGCGGGTTTTTACCGAAGAGCACATTGTACGATAGTGCTCTCCCGCCGTTGTGATGGAAAGACACTATCGCACCATATCTGGCTGAAGATGGTGAGGAGATGTTGCCTGTAGTCCAATGAGAGATGTTTAATCATCTGACTGTGGATACGATCTAACCCAGGAGCTGTGTCAGGGCAATGTGCAAGGGCACTGATGAGCTCCCACTCTGTAAATGGAGCATTATAAGGTTCACTGTGACATTCAGTGAATGAGAGATCTTTCCCTGCCACAGGCGCGGCTCGTGGTTTCTATACTGGGGAAGGCTGCGGCATTTATCGATCGGAGCCAACATAGGCCTCGGGTTACACTACAGATTAGTCTGACATACAACTAAAAATTCAGGGGGAGGGGGGGGGGGTGGCAGATCACTCTCTACCCATAATTTTACGTACTGCATCTTCTATAATCAGGTATTAAATATGATTAAAAGCTAATTTCGAATTAAAATCTTTGGTTAGTGTTTTTATACGTCATCATTACATATTCTGACATTTTGCAGCAAATCATATGAAAAGACGCATTTTGGAGAGGTCTTTAATACGATGAATGTTAACTTTGCGGTTGCTTAATATTTTTGGTGTTTTCAGTACTAAACTTAAGGCGTTTATTGTGGTTAACCTCCAAAGCTCGAAGTTTACGCGTTCGCATGACGATACTAGAGCGGAATGAAGCATTTTAGTATGGTTTATGAAATTCCGATGCTGCTGGAGTAGTCTCTGATACCCTGTTCCTTTTATGACACTGTAAGATCTCTTAATTCTATATACGTACGAACATACGTAAACATTGACTTGAAGCTAAGTAGGCAAATTTGCTCAATAGTTTTGAACTAAATATTTTGTTTCAAATATAATGACAGCTGTAGCAGAATTTTATAGATCTGCCTTCTGTGAAAGTGTTTTTCGATCACAAGGCACTTGTCTAGTACTACTTCTGGGCCTGAAGTTATTTCTTAATTTGTGTTTACGTCTTAAATTTATAGAATGCCATTCCATGCTAAATTTTAGACTGGCAGCATACCATGTTTTATCGTTTTAACTCCCCACATGGCTTTCATATTTATTGCTAGAATAGAATATAAACTGTCATTGTACAGTTTCTTTGCCTCACAGACCACCATGTTAATTTTTTCACATTTTGAAATAGTCATGAAATTTATTGTCCTTTATTCCGGTGTAAGCTACACAAGAAACTGTCTTTTTTGTTGCAAGTAATTTGTATTCCATCCTAGTAGCTTTTTGCGGTGTTGTGTAGATGTAAACCAGTTGGAAATGCTACATAACAATATTGCAGAGTACGAATTTTAAAAAAAAAAAAAAAAAATCTGTCAAAGCCACCCCTTAGCAAAATTTTATGGTACTTCGAGCTGTGGAGTCTAATTTTGAAATGATATTTTGCCAAGAACTGCTTCCTTATTTGCATCCTTTATCTGTGTGGGATATGATAAAACAATTGCTCTAAGTACAATTCAATATGTCCTCTCAACAACATGCCGCACGGCTACACATGGTCACGTGATGCCCCACCAGAAATACGACGAAAAGCGTATGAGCAGAGCAAGCACCAAGCACGGGCTGCCTACGTCATCGTAGCTGGGCATGCGCACTACAGCCTGTTGTCTGGCGCTTTCTGGTAACTGCTCAAACGAACCTACAGTGATGTTTTCGTGACGTCACAAGTGTTGTGCTGTGATTGGGTGGCATGAGCAATCCGTGCAACTGCCATTATAATTCACATGTTTGAGAAGCAAACAGTTCGTATTTATTGTGTATTATGAAAATATGCATTTATATGAAATAGCGCACTAAAGATCTCTCCAAAATATGTCATTTTTAGTATGGTTTGTTGTGCTAAAGTACACAAAATGTGACACTGTAGCGCAACACACTGTACCGGTACCAAAAGTGATAAGTTTCGGGAAATGGGGTCTAGTGTAGTAGGGGATACAACGAACACCTTCTAACATACAGGCCTCCCAGCCAAGACGAGTAGGCCATGTGACGTCACTTTCACTAGGCCAGTGGTGGAAAGACAGATTTTGCTACAACTAGCGCTGCTGGTGGCCAAAACTGGATCTAATAGCCATACCAACTATGCAACAAAAGGCACCGGTAGAATACATTGTTCGTTTAATTGAAAATGAGTATATGAAGCACTGCAAGAAAAAGTAGCACCGTTTACAAAGCAATATGCGATAAGAAATCTGCACCGTGAGATGCTGTGCTTAATTTGTATGGATTTACCTTTATAAGCAATTCGAAATTCTGTGTTTATGTTGGCTAACCTACCCGGGAAACAAAACTTGTGTTCTGTTTACTTTCAAAGTATAGTGGTTGATTCGTCGAAATTACATCTCCGTTTAACTCTGAGATTTGATTTAATCGTTCGAAATGGTGTATAAGTGTTGTGTTCCACGTTGCAGAGGAAATTACGAAAATAAGCCACGAGTAGCGGTGTTTTCTTTTCCTAAAAGCACTGAACTACAGCAGAAATGGATATCTGCAATACATCGTGAAAATTTCCAGGTTACACAGAATTCGAAGGTAAGCTCAGGTTCTTTACAATTCAGTTAGATTGTCTCAGGGTGTGTGTTCTTTAATTTAGAGAGCGGGAGCAACTAATCATATATTTAAGTAGCACGCTCTTTAGATGTTCATTAACAGCTGAATTCGATTGACTTGATGCCCTTCTCTAGAAGATCAACTGCATTACATACATTACTGAGTCACTGGAAAACTGTGATTTACTTATGCAAGAATAGCTTTAGCCTTTTAACCTGAAATACCGAGTGAACAATAATCGATTTGATCTGAAGATAACTGACACTAATCCCATGTGTTAGCATTAGTACCCCCTCGGGATTATTACATGTAGCTGATAAAAGATTTTCTCATTATTTCAAGGTCTGCGAGCTCCACTTCACTGAAGACCTCATTCTGAAACACAGTGAATATTTCGACAGTTCCACAGGGAAGAAATATTCTGTGCCACTTCCAAAACCTCGCCTTAAAACAGGAGCCATACCATCCATTCTGCCTAACTGTCCGAAGTATCTTTCATCAGCTTCTTGTTCGAGGGAAAGTGGAGATGAGAGACGAAAGCGTCTGGAAAATAGAGACTTAGAAATAGCTATTGCAGCGAGTGTAGCAACTCATGCTCAGTATGAACAGGAAAGACATTTTGTGGACTTTAATGGTTTTGTTAAGTGTTTAGAGGGTATCAAGCTGCCTAATGACTGGCATCTGATAAAGTCAGAAAGTTCAATAACTTTTGTTCTAATAGACGTCAAAGGTATTCCTACACTTTTGTGTTCTGTTGTGGTGACTACTGACCTGAGCATGTATTTATATGAGGGTAAAAGTGTAATCTCAAAACTTGGTACAAGAAAGTTCCCTTTAACTATAAACCATTTAAATGACTTAATTAAATGAGACAGGTATTTGTAATTGAATCCAAGATAAGAATTCAGACTCTGCTTTCCTTGAAAATTTCATCCTCTGCTCTTGGTGAAATTGGCATGGATTTAGCTTCTTTTGAAAGTGATTGTGTAGATGATATTACCTTACCACCACCATCAAACTTTCAGAGCATAAGGGATTTCAGTGAAGAACAAGTTCAGTCTGTTCAGGAATACTTGCCTGTTTTCACATACTTGTCAGGATACTGTGCCAGAGCTGTTCTTAAGAAGCTGAGGTGTGAAACATGTAAAACGTACTTAGTGCTTGATAAAACATTATCAGTAATAGAAAGTGATGAAAGCTATGGACTTCTAAGAAACGTATATAGAGGTGGATTGTATTGCCCTAATAATGAGGTCATTAATGCTGTTATTTTCACTTATTTGATTGTTAAAAACTTGGTGTCTGGAGAACATGAGCTCTCCTTCATGAGATGTACATCCCAGAGAAATCTAGTTATAAGATTAGCTGTTGATGTAATTAAAAGGGAAGACTTTTTCCTAAGGGAATTTTCTTGTAGTCAGGTAGATCAAACTGATGACAAAATTCTTCAGTCTGTAGTAAAAGTAGCATGTAATATATTTCTCAATAATTATGTTAAAAAAATTAATGACAGCCATATTGGCAGTAAAATGAAAAAGAGAAAACTGTCAACTGTAAAGTAGTTTAGAATAAATTTTGTGACAGGTTAACAAACATTTACATTTGTCATTCTCTCCTAATTCCTACTTTCCTCTACTTGATGTGTGTAGCTGCATTGCTTAAAATGAATGTGCATAAAATTAGGCCTATATTCTATTTACAATGATGTCACATCATTATCAAGAATATTCTGTTAAATATTTGGGAGTTTTGATGAGAGAGACAGACAAAGGTGTCAAACTTACAAAATCCCTGATTTTGCTTTGTGGGTTAAAGGTTAGAGTAGATTCAGTTTTTGTACTGTAGAATCAAAGATGATATGAGTCTCATGGGTGTGGGACATGTCAGAAGATATAACATAAAAACATAGGACACTTAAATATAATACTCACTTCCCTGATCATTTTGCCAGTAGATTGTCAAGATATCCAGATATTTAACAATAAACTGAAACTGCTAATATCTACAGAATGCTACGGCCGCAGGTTCGAATACTGCCTCAGGCATGGATGTGTGATGTCCTTAGGTTAGTGAGGTTTAAATAGTTCTAAGTTCTAGGGGACTGATGACCTCAGAAGTTAAGTCCCATAGTGCTCAGAGCAATTTGAATCATTTTCTACAGAATGTAAACAGTCAGAACGAAACATAATTATACACTTTTACTAAATATCTCATACACAAATTACCTAATCTTGACTGTTGTGGCCAAGTGCTGTCAGAGCTTAAATCTAACAGACATTTTTACTTCAGCTGTTCTAACAGTCCCTGTTAAAAAATTCATCTATAGAGTACAAAAGCAGTTACCTACCAAGAAGCTTTTCAACCTGTGCTTTATCTTAAATCAAGTTTTTAATGGTTGCTGGTAATTTATTGAAAATGTGTATTCCTGAATATTGGACCAAGGTAAGTGATTTTAGGTCTTTATGTAGATTGTTCTTATTCCTAGTATTGGTACTATGTATTGAGCTATTGGTTGGAAGTAGAGACATATTGTTTGCAACAGATTGCATTAAGGAATAAATATACTGGGAAGCAATGGTTAAAATGACCAGTTCTTTGAGTAGGTTTATACATTATGTTCTTGAATGTACACCACAAATGAGTTATTTCACGCTTTTGCATTGGCTAAATGAGCGTTTGTAATTAAACTTCTCACTGTGACAATATCTCCAATATCTATGCGATCATTGATGAGCCATTCATGCCGCAGTGAATTACATTTTTGCCCCAGTAATAAACTTATGATCACTACAATAATTTCGTCATGCTGTCTGTTAACTGTTACGAAGTATCTCCGTTAGTGTCATTTACTGACTAATGGATCTAGGTTTCTGTAGCGACGTTTTTCTTAACAAGTAAGTCAGATTTTGCATACGATTTTAAACACAACAGAAGGAGATCACACTGTGTTGTGATCAGTGTGCCACATTGCGCGCGATATCATACAAGGGCGGCACAATTTCTCTGTAAAGGGCAAATTTAACGATCAGTGAATTTGCTATGGTTTCACTAAAGAAATACACGTTCATCGGCTCTAGCGCACAGGCTGTCTTGCAGCGGCAGATGTTAGCCTAGCGCTGATGACGTCATAGTTCCGCCGTGAGGCCTGTGTATCAGAAGGTGTTGATACAACCCGTCGGCTTTGGACAATGACGTCACAAGTCGCCAAACGAGAAGCGATTCTTCTTAGTGTTGTAGCTCCATTCAGTAGCTGATAAGTGTTTTTTGGCTTTTTTTAAAAAATCTCACGAGATAGAATAAATAGATCCACTTTATTAAGCAATCAGTAAAAAAACGAAACTGAAACATAACAGCAAAAGCGAAAATGGTAAACTGCTCTCTGGCGACTTGTGACGTCATTGTCCAAAGCCGACGGGTTGTATCCCCTGCTACACTAGACCCGGAAAATGTCATCACGTTTATGACTGGCTAAACATGACACTACACTTTTTTACTCACTTCAATTAATAGGCTAAGTAGGACTTGATATAAAGAAATTACCTCTTATCAATTATGAATGCACTTTTGCTTACCTCAATTCATTTGTTTATAGACGAAGTCAGCTCGTCTCCCCTTCTGCGCAGCAAAATGGTCTATGACCATTTCATTGAAATTTGGCCGATTCAATAATTCCTTTTCTAGGGAACACATTGCAAGCGCACAAAGTCTGTCCTCATTCATAGTGTTGCGCATGAATGTTTTCACTCGCTTTAACGTCGAGAAGCAGCGTTCTGCCGCGCCGGTCGTCATAGGGAAGGTTTACTATTATTTGCAGAAGTTTTACACTTTCAGGAAAAGCTTTAGCCAGATTGTTATCGTAAAGAAAGTTCAACAAGGTCAAAGCACCTGACGCCTTCATAAAATCTTTTCGGCTGTACAACACGTTCAGCTCATGACGTAGATCAGAAGACTGTAAATTGAACAAATTAACAGCTATTTTAAACGCTTTTTCCGGAAAAATAGTTTGATGTTTTGCAAACAACGATGGATCAAACAGCTGTGCAATCGATAAGTGATCATTGAAACTGAATCGTTCTCTGATCTGAGTTGTGATGAGGTCGCAAACGTTTCGTGCACACACTATTCTTGATTCTGTGAAACGTCCCCGATTTGCAGTTGGTTATACCTGTTCCCAGTGATCGTCGGTTTCAAGTGAGGCCCTAATTTGCTGGACAGAATCCGCAAAGTGCGAAACATATTCAACAGTTTTCACTGGATCAATATTCCTCTTCTGCAGTTGATTAAAGAGAATGTCACAGTGAGGCATGACTGTATTTAAAAAATTTAACCAGAAGAGGAAATCTTCGTCTTGCAGGAAACCCTCCAGTCCCGTGGCCTTGTTTATTGTCTTGTAATCACTGGCATCATCATCAATAATTCTTTCTAGGCACTCAACAATTTCCTTTTGGTATTTGTACACAGTGGTTACGCCCCGTGATTTAAAATTCCATCTGATGGACTGAGGACAGGTAGGAATACGCTTCTTCACTACTTCGTCAAGAATGGCTGTACGGCTAGAAGACCGGGAAAAAAAGGTGGAAATTCCTTCCAAGTTGCTAAAGAAGATCCGCACTTGTTTATTGCCCGTCACACAACGTTCAACAATTAAATTTAACTGATGGGCGTAACAGTGAATAAAGTGAGCATACCTGCACACTTCTCTAATTCTAGTTTGAACACTTTTATGGCCACTCGTAACAGGAGCGCCGTCGTAACACTGAGCTATCAGTTTTTCAGGTGTTTCATGTACATTCATTTTCTCTAGCTCGCAGAGAACAGCTGCAGTTACATTGTGTGCACTGTGACTTTTTGGGCGTACAAAGGAAATAAATCTTTCATTTATTTGTCCCAGTAGCTCATAGCGAATTATTAGGACCAATTGTGACAAATTTGCACAGTCAGTAGTTTCATCAACTTCTATTGCGAGAAAGTTTGCCTTCGACAGTTCACTCCTGATGAGAGTGAGGCATACCTCATAAATTGATTCCAGGAGTTCATTTTGAATTGTCTTCGATAGGCCTAAGAAAACACGGTTTTCTGATTTCTCAATGTGCTGCTTCAAGACGCAGTCCAGTTCTGCCATAAGACTGACTAATCCTCGAAAAATTCCTGGGTTTTTGGAATCTTCCGTTTCGTCGTGGCCCCATAAGGCAAGCTCGAATTTGCCGCAAAATTTAATACAGTCTATCAGTTTACCCAGAATATACCGATTTTTTGATACATTTTCATTATATATCTTTATATTATGGCGGTAAGCACTGTCTAATTGGCACATAATGTCCACTTTCCCTAGCATTGAAAACTCATTGAACCCATTTAAATGTTTTTCGTTGGAATTATGTTTTTTCACCTTTGCGTGAAAATTCTTTAAGCCAGCGATACCAGTTTCAGTCCAGGCACTATCAGTACTATTTGGTGAAACAGAAAAATGCATTTTTCACTTCACAACCACACAACCACTCCGCTGCATCGTACATTGCTCTATTAAAACTGCGTTTGTATCCTTGCCTAGATTTGCACTGTTTCTGTTCTTGATTGATCGTCAGATCGGGTCTGGGTGCACCAAGTTCTTTCACTTTCATCCTGTGGCCGTGTTCCAAGCTTTTACCTATTAAATTGCACACTGAATTCACATTGCGCTGGTTTCACAATCGCCGTATGTCGCAGATATTCACAAGGAAGTAAAACTCCCTAAAATCTTGCAAAATACACTCCGAAATAGAAACTTGCTAATATCACACGGTATCAACAAAAGCAGTCAGCATCAGCAAGCAAGGAGAATAAAGTAACGGGACAAATTTCGCGCGCTTTGTCCTCTCGCTAGATGGCAGTACTGGTACGTTACCGTAGTCTAGTGCACTCTGGCGGGATATTTGCAAACTTACCTTCGACCATAGATATTGGTAGACTGGTCATGACGTATAAATCGTGGCATCAACATCTCTACTGCTATACCACGTGACTATTGGCAAAACAATGGTGGTATCCTGTTGTGCTTATGGTTGTACCGAGCGTTTTGTGAAGGGAAGTAACATTAAATTTCACGTGTAAGTATTATTAGTATAATTTAGCGGCATTTCTTGAATACTGATAAACTATTGTGTGTATCATATCCCTACCCAGAACGCCACAGTTACGTAAATTGGCGGTTTGAAGTGCTGTGTGTGTTTCCAGGCGCACATTGCAATCGTATATATTTCTTCAAATGGTAAGCTACAAAGCTGCTTTTTCTCTTTCGTATAGGTTTCCAAAGGATGAAGGGCGCAGGCAGATGTGGATACAGGCAGTGATATTTCGAAGATTTCAAGCCTACTGCACACACACGCATCTGTTCGAAGCACTTTGAAGAATGAATATATATATACAAGGATGATATGACTTACCAAACGAAAGCGCTGGCATGTCCATAGACAAACAAACACAAACATACACACAAAATTCAAGCTTTCGCAACCAACGGTTGCTTCGTCACGAAAGAGGGAAAGAGAGGAAAAGACGAAAAGATGTGGGTTTTAAAGGAGAGGGTAAGGAATCATTCCAATCCCGGGAGCGGAAAGACTTACCTTAGGGGGGAAAAAAGGACAGGTATACACTCGCGCGCGCGCGCGCACACACACACACACACACACACACCCATCCGCACATACACACCTCTATATTGTGTGTGTGTGAGAGAGAGAGAGAGATATTTATTATCAATAACCCTTCCCACTCCAAAAGCAATGGCAATGTGCATTGCTGCTACATAAGAAGAAAGGATGATTTTTACTATCCTGGATTAAATCTGACTTTGGTACAAAAAGGGGTGAATTATGCTGGTATTATTTTAAAGAACAATTTGCAAAAACAAGTTAGGGGTTTGATTTCTCATCAGGGTTTAGTTTTATTTTGTACTTCCCAGTTACAAAACATACAAATATCAGAAACAAGTACTGAATACCATTTGCAGAAGGTAGTTGTATGGCCTATGTTAGTTTCCAGATAATAAGCTGTAATGTATGGGTTAAATAATATGCTGCTACAAAAATCTTTGGTCATTTACCGAAAAGCATTAAAAGCCTGACAGATAGCCAACCAGCATTTAAAATCAAACTAAAAGAATCTATGAATGACAGCTCCTACTCAGTAGACGATTTTTTAGGTATAAATAAGTGATTGGAAGAATTGTCATGTAATGATAGGTCTACCCTTCATTAAACTGACACATCATTGTGAAGTATCGTATTCATGATCTGTGGAACAAGTATTCATGTAAGTAGGTACTGATTTTGTAGATATCTTATTTGATACATCTACGAAACAAACTGTTTAAACCAAAAAAGAGCTTTCAAATGAAACTGCTTTACGTTTTGTGGGTGAACGACACAACTGGGTTCGTTACATGTGTGTTTACGTTACAGGTTTCGTTGTTTATGCCGATTTATGAAGTCTATAACACTTTCTACAACCAAGGCACTAAAACACACACATGCAATATTTACATTTTATGCAGTGCATAACGCTTATTGTTAGTAGAGAATGCATCTCATAATTGGTAACACTGAAATATTCGCGGCGAATATATTGCCGAACATCGAAAGTGTTTCAGCAGTTCACAAAGTTCATTGTGAAGTAATGGCTGTAAAACTAAATTTGTACAGTGGTTACGCAATAATTTATCACTGCCAGCTGTGTTTACATAAGCTACATTTAATGTGGTGAAGTCAGCAGGAAATCCACTGAGAAATACTGGAAGTGAAATCAGGAATCAGAATGCTGCCTTGAACTCCCGCCGACGTTCTGCCAACAGTCACGTGATTCTATGTTGCAGCCACGCCAGATGTATAGCCGCTGCAATGCTTGCCCAGTCTATTAGTATCTATGGTCGAAGAAACTTACTCTAAATGTGGATACAATAGCCAATGGCAGAAACAAAACTACTATGTAAAACATTATCAAAATAATAATAATAATACTAAACGTCGATTAATGACGCATCGAGGCGTAGTAGAGATGTGCAGAGACAGAGATTGGATAGCGAAGTTTCGGCCGCTCTACATTCCTTTATTACATAGATAGTGGAACGTGAAAAACGTGTGGTGGTTGGTATGACACCCTTAGGCTGCAAGCTCTGAGCCTTCGGATCGCCCATAACGAGCAGTGCTATGTAGAAGCCACGCCCCCAAACCCCTACTACATGCAGCTTACGCACTTTCCAAGGCGCAGCCTAAACACTACTAACCGTTCGGAAAACATTCATCGATACAAACAGTTCCAAAAACGTTGATCGTCGTTATTTTAATCGGAATGGGAAATATGCGAAATTCGTCCTGATAATTTAAATTATGTAATACGTTCTTGCGAAATTTACTTTAACATATATTTTGGGGCGGCTCCGCCTCAGAGCCTTTAATTACGAGCCGCGCCTGCCCTGCCATCCATCATTTGAGGGTGTGAAAGGCTGGGGGTAATTCTCCGACGCAGAGGCTCGAGCATAGTGCTCAGCAAAGCACTCAGCAATTGCGTTTGGGTCGGTAGATAACATGCCATTGATGTTAATGCCAGGGACACCTGTCGGGGTCTGGTACCCAAAAACACATCTGATCTTTGTCCAGATTTGGGAAGGTAACGTATGGCACCCAATGGTCAAGACGTACCTCTCCCAACATCCCTGTTTCTGTCTTTTTATAACCTGGCGAACTCAGGCACGGAGCCATTTAAAAGCTATTAGATGCTCCAAGGAAGGGTGCTGCCTCTGTCACTGTAAAGCTCGACGGCACTCTTTAATCGCCTCAGCAATTTCCAGCGACCACCAAAGTACTGAATTTCACCGGGGCACCCTAAGGAACAAGGGATCACATTTTCCACCACAGAAACGATCGTTCCAGTGACCCGTTCAACTACCATATTGAAGGTACCATGTGGGGGAGATTCAACGGTGACAACAAAGGTGGAAGCTTCCCAGTCTGCCTTGTTTAAAGCCCATATGGGTAGATGTCCGGGGGAATATTGCCGGGGGAGTGACAAGAAAATGGGAAAGCAGTCACTACCACGCAAGTCATCGTGGGCTTTCCAGTGTACAGATGGGAGAAGTCCAGGGCTACAGGGGGATAAATCAATGGCCGAGTAAGTACCATGAGCCACAATGAAATGTGTGGGGGGCCCCACTATTTAAGAGACAGAGGTCGAGTTGAGATAGTAAATTTTCGACATCTCTACATCGTCCAGTAAGCAAGGTGCCACCCCACAAGGTGTTATGGACATTAAAACCTCCCAAAAGTAAGAAAGGTTTAGGGGGAGTTGATCAATCAGTGCAGCCAATACATTCAGGGGTACCACACCATCCAGAGGGAGATATACGTTGCAGACAGTTATTTCATGTGTCATCCTTATCCTGACAGCCACAGCTTCACGAGGAGTTTGAAGGGGCAAAAGTTCACTACATACCGAGTTCAGGACATAGACACAAACTGCTTCTGACACTCCATTATATTCGCTACAGTTCTTGTAATATCTGCTATAACCAAGGACGGCAGGGGTCCTCATTGCCAGGAACCAAATTTCCTGGAGGGCAATGCAGAAAGCAGGTGTAAAGCTTAACAGTTGCCGTAGCTCAGCCAGGTGATGGAAAAAACCACAGCAATTCCACTGGGGGTGACGTTATCGTGAGACTGGAAAGGCATGAAATGCTTAGGGAGGCAGTTTATGCCTCAGGGTCACCTGCTGCCACCGATTGAGTATCCGTGCAGTCAATATCCACAGCCCAGTGAGATCTAGGTCCTCAGGGGAAGCCAGAATCTCCACTTCACCCTCAGATGCAGAGCTTGTAGGTATCAGTGGTGTGGGTGCCACTGCAATGTCTTGGTTCTTGGGGGTCTTTTTCTTTTTAGGTTTCTCTCGCCATTCCTTAGCTTTTTCCGGCTGGGAGGGCTTCACTGATTCAGTCTCAGGGACTGAGGAGGACTGTGAAGCCCCACAACCAACTACCTGTGGGAGCTTCAGCCACTGGCAGGTGTCTGCTTTGCCACTGGTAGGAACCTGGGAATGGAGTGACCCAAGAGATCCCCTCCTAGCGAGAGGAGCCGAAGAAGACTTTGCTTCTCTGGCTGAGAAGTGGGGGCTGATGTCCCCAATGGTTTGGGGGGGGGGGGGCGGGGGTTGCTCCCACAGTAGGTGGTGCAGGAGCAACAGGAATAGAAGTGCCCCTCCCCCCCCCCCACCATCAAGGGGGGCAGGCGGAGTCTTACGGCACTGAGAGCCAACTGTAAATGGCGGAACTGAAGGGGCTAAAACCATTGTCGTAGCAGCAGCACAAGTGGATGTCATATGCATAGGATGTAGCTGTTCAAATTTCCTCTTAGCCTCATTGTAGGTCAGTCAGTCAAGGGTCTTGTATTCCACGATTTTCCTTCCTTTCTGTAGAATCCTGCAGTCCAGCGAGCAAGAGGAATGGTGCTCTCTGCAGTTGACACAGATGGGAGGCGGGGCACATGGAGTATTGGGGTGTGAAGGACATCAATCTCGGCAGGTGACACTGGAAGTACAGAGGGAAGACATATGCCCAAACTTCCAGCACTTAATGCACCGCATCACAGCAGTATACCATGACCTTGACCTTCTCGGCTAATGTGACACCCTCGAAGGCCCCAGTGGCAACCTGATTATCCCTCAGACCCCAATGGACTCACTGGACGAAATGAATACCTTACTGCTCTAGGTTGGCCCACAGCTCATCATCAGACTGCAAAAGAAGGTCCCTGTGGAATATAATACCCTGGACCATATTGAAGCTCTTATTGGGTGCGATGCAAACAGACACATCCCCCAGCTTGTCACAGGCGATTAATGCCTGTGACTGGGCAGAGGATGCTGTTTTTACGAAGACTGACCTATACTGCATTTTGGACAATCCCTCCATCTCCCCAAACTTGTCCTCTAAATGCTCTACAAAAAACTGAGGCTTCAGTGACACAAAGGATTCCCCATCAGCTCTCGTACATATGAGGTAATGGGCGAATAAGGTTCGCTGCCATCCTTAGCCTCCCATGATGTGGCCAGGGATGGGAACGATTTGGGATCATCCTTCCTTGAATTAAGCTGAGTCCTGGAGTGCTTAGAGACTGCTGGTGTTTGACCACTAGCAAGTGATGACGTAGTACACTTCATGGGATGTCATACGCCCTGATGCCACCCACTCCGACCAGGAGCCCTCACCACGGGTGCCATCCAGCCACAGCTATGGCCACCTGGCAGGATGGCCATTGCCAAGAGTCCTAGGAGGTGGGAATCTACTCCTTGGCATACGTGGGGAGTTACCAGCACAGTCACCAGCAGAGTGATCCCTGTGTAGTCAGGGGGCTACAACCAATGGGTACATGGTAGCCTCACCACAACGGACTGGCTACCATGCTGGACATGAGGTGCAAAGAAGTCCATGATCATCATTGGCGCAGAAAAGTTCACTGCACAGTGGACGGAAGAAAAGTCACCCGGGAAGTGTCCTCACCCAACAACTGGAGAATGAGCAGAACTATAAATCCACGCCAATTAAGTGAGCTAAAGATCTCAGTGCACGATGGACAATATGCACCATGTAAGGCGCCCTTCCCAAATTGGCTCACTCTTTGGATAAATTTGGAAGAATGGAAGTCAAATCATATAGGGGCCATCACATAAGGGGTGAAACGTAAGACACTCCTTTTAGTCACCTCTTACGACAGCCTGGAATACCTCGGGCCTGTTCTAACCCCCGGACCTGCAGGGGGAGATATATAGTTGTTCATGGTGACTGGGAAGGAGGTTGTTGGTCTGGAATCCATCGAGCATTGGGAAAGGTAGTGTTCAATAGTGGTAAGGGCATGGGCATTACAAATTTTAGTGTACAGGGAGGTGGCATCAACAGTGACAAGCAGGGCATGTGTGGTAAAGTGTGGTAGGGGTGAGCAGAGAGGTGGACCCCCCCCCCCCTCCCCCCAGGGAGAGGTTCTGGGATGGGCCTAAGGATTTGAGTAGTGACTAGAGATCCTGCTGGGTTTCTGGAATGGGCTCACTGTGGCTAGATTTGTACGTGGAGGTATCTGACAGCTGGCACAGTCCTCCCGCCATGTAATCCTTTTCGTTCAAAACAACTGTTATAGACCCTTCGTCTGCAGGTAGCATTATAAGGTCGGGATCAGTTTCTAGATCGTGGATTGTGGTTTTTTCTGCAGATGTATGGATAGTTTGAATGTTGAGGGGTTTGGGGAATGATGGTGAGGCAAGGTTGGAGGTTAAGAAATTCTGGAAACTTAACAGGGGGTGATTAGGGCAGTGGGGGTGGATCACGGTTGGATGGAGGAGTGAACTGAGTTAGGCAAGGTTCAATACTTGCCTTTGGTTGAGTCTGATTGGTAGGGTTGGTGGCAAAAAAGTGTTTCCACTGTAAGGACCGACAGAAGGCGAGAAGGTCTTTAACAAGTCCTGCATGATTGAATTTGGGAGTGGGGCAAAAGGTGGGGCCTTTGGAAAGGACCAATATTTCTGTGGGGCTAAGTCTTCTGGAGGAAAGGTTCATGACTGTGTTGGGAGTCTGTTTAGGTTCTGGATTCTGTATGGCACCGGGAGGGAGCTTTGGAAGGTGGGGTAAGTGCAGTAGGTCTGTAAGACAGGGTCTATCAGCTATGAGGCAATGTGAGGGAGGTTTGGAGGTTGTTGTAGAGGTGACGGACAGTGGTACTCCAAGGAGTAAGAAGTGGGCAGGATGGAGAGCTTTTTGAGGTGGCGTTGTGCATGATGCTCAAGTTCCTGCAGGGCAAGAGTTTCAATGTGTGTTATGGGTTCCAGGAATATGGTATTGCATAGCAGGAGAATCTTACAGATGGAGAGAAGGTACTGCAAGGAGGTTTGGGCTAGGTTGACATGGTTTTGCAGGACTATGTTGGTGAGGGCTAATGATTGGCGGAATCTGAACAGGTTGAGGTCATAGTGGAAGGAGGGGTGGCAGCCAGAGATGGGTAATTTGATGGTAAGGCCATTCGAGGGGATTCCATGAGCCAAGCAACAATGCAGGAGCAGCATGTGGGACTGGGATCTGCTAGGAATAAGGAAACTTTTCTGAACTGATACAGATCAAAGGAGCAAAGATCCATCCATGGTGGTGCAAAAAATGCAAAATTAGAATTATGTCTGAAAAGTTACACAAAAATACGTCCAAATACTTAAGGAAATTCAAAACAAGGATGAAATGGATGCAAAAGGGGAAAACAAGATGAAATCTGAGAAAGTCGACAATAGAGAAAGCCCAAAACTCACTAAAATTGGCGAGAAGTCACAACGATCAAAGTAAAGAATAAATAATGAAAAAGATATTACTGTGGGCAGTAGGTCTGAGGGTGGATAAGTGTGAAGAAGGGGGATGGCAGATGTGACTGGATAAGGTGGAATTAGTGGGTGTGAATTGGGGCATCCGCAGAAAGAATGACAGTCCACCAACTAAAAACTGATCCCAACCTTATAAACCTACCTGCGGACATAGGCTCCATCACTGTTGTTTTGAAATGCAAGGATTACCTGGTAGAAGGACTCTGCCAGCTGTCAGATACCTCCACCTACAAACCTTGCAACAGTGTCCCTATTCCAGAAATCCAGCAGGATCTCCAGTCACTACTCAAATCCTTAGGCCCATCCCAGAACCTCTCCCCAGAGTCCATCTCTTTACTCACCCCTACCACTCCCTGCACTCTTACGTTCTACATTTTTCCTAAAGACCATAAACCTAACCACCCAGGACACCTCATTATGGCTGGTTACTGTGCCCACACTGAGAGAATCTCTGCTCTTGTAGATCAACACCTTCAACTTATTACCCGGAACCTACCCTCCTATATAAAAAATACCAAACATTTCCTTCACCGACTCTCCACAGTTCTTGTCCCTTTACCACATGGTGCCCTGCTCATCACTATTGATGCCACCTCCCTGTACACTAAAATTCCTAATGCCAATGGCCTTACCGCAATTGAACACTACCTTTCCCAATGCCCGATGGATTCCAAACCAACAACCTCCTGCCTAGTCGCAATGACAAACTATATTCTCACCCACAATTACTCCTCCTTTGAAGGCATTACCTACAAACAAAATGGCTATAGGCACCTAAATGGCACCATCCTATGCCAAACTACTCATGGGCCATCTATAGGAATCCTTCCTAAAAACCCAGAATCCTAAACCCCTCACCTGTTTCAGATTCACTGATACCATGTTTTCTATCTGGATCAAAGGTGAGGGCACCCTGTCCACTCTCCTCCAGAACCTCAACAACTTCTCCCCCAGTTGCTTCACCTGGTCCTACTCAACCCAACAAGCCACCTTCCTAGATGTTGACCCCCACCTCAAAGGTAGCTACATCAGTATCTCTGTCCATGTCAAAACTACTAACCACCAACAATACCTCCACTTCGACAGCTGCCACCCGTTTCATACCAAGAAGTTCCTTCTGTGCAGCCAAGCCACCCGTGGTCATCGTATCTACGGTGACGAGCAGTCCCTCTCAAAATACACCAAGGGTGTTGCTACAGCCTTCACAGACCATAATTATCCTCCCAACCTTGTACAAAAACAAATCTCCTGTGCCTTATCTTTCCAGTCTCCCACCACCTCCCAAAGTCCCACAGTCCGGCCACAGAGCAGCATTCCCCTCGTAACTCATTACCACCCAGGACTGGAGCAGCTGAATTATATTCTCCTCCAGGGTTTCAGTTACCTCTTGTTGTGCCCTGAAAAGAGAAATGTCCTTCCCACTATCCTTCCCACTCCTCCCACAATGGTATTCCACCATCCACCGAACCTACACAATATACTTGTCCATCCTTACACAACCCCTGCTCCCAATTCCTTACCTCATGGCTCATACCCCTGTAATAGACCTAGATGCAAGACCTGTCCCATACATCCTCCCACCATCATCTACTCCAGTCCAGTCACAAACATCACCTATCCCATCAATGGCAATGCTACCTGTGAAACCAGTCATGTGGTCTACAAGCTAAGCTGTAACCACTGGTCTGAATTCTATGTAGGCCTGACAACCAACAAGCTGTCTGTCCGCATGAATGGCCACTGACACACTGTGGCGAAGAAACAAGTGGACCACCCTGTTGCTGAACACGCTGCCAAACATCATATCCTTTATTTCAATGACTACTTCACAGCCTGTGCCATATGGATCCTTCCCACTACCACAAGCGTTTCTGAATTGCGCAAGTGGGAACTTTCCCTGCAATACATTGTACGTTCCCATAACCCTCCCACCTCAACTGTTATTAGTCACAGTCCTCACTCATCCAGGCTCTTCCCTGTTCCCATTCCAGCACTACACAGCCATCATTCCACCATCACACCCAATCTTTTTATTTTTCACCTTTTATGCTACTCCCTCCCCCCTCCCCACCCTTCCCCAACTCTCCCCTGCCCTCTGTCTAACCTGCAGCACTTCACTGTCCACAACCCCCACCATACTACCCTTTCCCCTCCCCATCCCCAGCCTCCTTACCCCCGCCCAGTCGCCACTCCTATCACGCACTGGTGCTGCTGCTTGCAGTGTAGTTTCAGTTGCCAGAGACTGCAGTCGCGTATGTGTGTGTGTGTGTGTGTGTGTGTGTGTGTGTGTGTGTGTGTGTTTTTTGTATATTGTTGACGAAGCCCTTAATGGCTGAACACTTTAATTGTGAGAGTCTTTTTGTTGTGCCTATCTGTGTCTCAGCATCTCCGTTATATGGTGAGTAACAACTTTCCTTTTCATACTATTGTTACATTACCTCCTGGATATTCCACTGTTTGGTATATGTCTGTTAGGCTTCTCTATAAGAAGGACTTTGTAACATATGTTGGTAATTAATAGTCGGTCTAACATTTTTTAAGAGGTACTCTTCTCATAAGCTGTTTATACACCTGTACAATATTGGCAAACTTAACCTCTGATGTTTTGAGTTTGCAGCCAGATGTAATTTCCTTTTTGCACTCAATTTTCAACAGTGTACCTTGTAGTCACTTTACAAGTAAGTCAAATATTATCCCTGTGATGTTTACATTAGCATTTTATACTCTGTCAACAAGAGAGCACAAGGAAAACTTTAAAAAATGATGATAACTAAATACATATATAATAAACAATGTGATATTCTAGTATGAATACAGTGGAGACTTAGTACAAATAGTCTATGCATGTAACACGTTAAATAGGTGCTAATGATTCTCAAGTAACATACGTAAACTGTGATACACACTTTAAAAAGTGGTTTAAGTACAACAACAGGGAACAACACCATGTGTAACAGAATTCATTATGATGATAAATTGGGTCATCTACCAATCAATATATCCAAACTTACTTAATAACTGGATGCCAAAAAGATAATACTGACACAAAGACTCTTAATTTACCATAGTGCACAGAAGAGTTAGCAGCAACAGAGAATTCACATGGATTTGCTGAACAGTAAACAGTATGCAGAGAACATTCAATGCTTCACACAGTCCATGTTCAGGTATGTTTCATTTTGTGTTTCTTCTTCAATGTTCAAGGATCTCAAAACTTGCTCTGGGCTGTTGACAGGTCTTCCAATTCATAACTTTGCATCTACTGAGTGAAGTCTAACAGATGCTGTGCATTAGTGTACACATTCTTCAGTATACTAACATAGGCTGCATCAGTGTCTTGTTTCTAAAGAGTTTCTTGTACAGACAAATTTGGAACTGAGCCAAAAGTTTTCTTCAATTCTATGAGTACCAGGCAAATGCTAATTTGTACTCACTGCTCTGTTCTGTAATTTAATCTATCAGTTGCAAATGGTCCATTATCCATGTCTACTTCTAAATCCAGTTTGTTTCCTTCATTCGGCTGAAATACAATGATTTTTTTTATTGGGTTGTTCATAATTTTAGTGAGTGTCCTGTGTTTTACAGGGAGATGGCTGAAAGGTCTGCAGCTTCTCTTGCATTGCCTGTCTCCTTTCTTGTAAAGAAGAGTAGTTAGAGCATTGTATCAGATTTGGAAAAAAATTCTTCCTCTGCAAACATTATTTTAAAAAACTAGTTTACTTTTTCATTGATTTGCCTCCAGCTTCGAACATTAATATTCAATCACTGCATCTCCAAGTGCCTTACTTTTTTTCAACCCCTAAAGCCTTTATACAATTGATCTGACATTCCTTCAGGAATATCACTATTTTCACAGGTAACTAATTATCTGTGTTTCTGATTCCTCTCATGAACAATGCAGACATTAAACGTATCTTCCAATGTTTGTACAATTTCCTCCCAGTTGTTAGCTGCTGTGCCATCTGTTATCTTAACTGATGCAATGTACTGTCCACTGAACATATATTTCCATTTCACTTTCTTCATTCTTTAGCTGTTTCAGTTGTTTTTCTTGCCAAATTTTCTTCTCACATGCCCTTAAAGATATTTCTGAATAGCCTAATTTAATGCAGAATGGTTTATCACATTCCTTTCATAGTTCACATGGAACAGTTGCCTTATTCTAAACAGTAAATGGAACATTAACTGGATTATAAAGATGGAAATGGTAATCAAATTACATAACAACAAAGAATAAAGAATGTATGGAAGATGTGCTTAGAAAAATTATTTTGTTCAAATGCTCTGAATATGGAAGACGTAAACAAATTACTTAACGTAAAAATTACACATTGAGATGCCGACAGGCGTAACAAAAAGATTGTTCCACATTCAGCTTTCGACCAGAGCCTTCTTGACAAAAGAAAACATATACACGTTAACAAAAGCAAGCACACCTCATACATATATGACTGCTATCTTTGGCAGCTCTGAGTGAAATGCCTAATATAGTTGCAATTCCAACGCAGAGTTTCCATTGTTTGAAAGAATTACTTAAAGTGGACAAATGATTTCCAATCAATATGCAAGAAGTTGAAATGGCACTTTAGGAAATGAAATGTGTAACGTGACTGGTGGGTATGGGAGTACTATTGAGCTCTCAATGGTTTAAGCCAAGGAAAGACAGAAATACTGCATTTGTGCAACAACGTTTATGAGAACTGTGAGTAACTAGATGACTTGACAGAAATAGTTATGGTGTCAATAGTGAAATAAACTAACGGCATGAAATATATCCCATACATGACAATAAATTTGATACCTCATTCAGCGTAAGTTCTCCCAAGATTAATGAACAGTCGGTATTACATGTTTCAGTTTCCTGCAGCTCAAATGGTACTGATTTTGACTTATTACCATGTCAGATAACCTGTTCAAGAAGAAAGGAAAAGGGGGATATTAAAATAACAGGAAACCAAATTACAAATCAAACAAACTTCTATACACAATTATAAATACTTGAATACATTACATAGTAACTCATCAACTGGATAAGCCCAGAGAGGTGCTCTCAATTTAAACACATCTGCACAGTGATTGTTGCAACTGAAGGCTACAGCTAACTGTGCAATAGAGTAAAGTGTTCAGTGGACTAAACTTTACGATATCTGGCAGCAGACTGGAGTTAACTTGAAAGAAAGGAGACTAACAACCATTCTATATATGACAGCTAAAACTAATGATATAGGATATGAGGAATTAAAAGAGGAGAGGGATCAGATACGTCGGTTATCTATCACCTACTTTGTTTAATATCTATTTAAATGATTTAGTTAAAAGCTGCTTCCAGCGAAAGAGTTGTCTGACAACAGGGGGGAAGGATAACCAAATGTATAAGATTTGATGACGACATGGAGTTACTAATAGAAAATGAAAAAGCAATTAATAACATATTAGAAGAACTGAACACTAGTTGTGATGAACATAGAATGAATATAAATGTGAAAAAGATTACGACAATGGTTTTTACAAAGCAAGATAGAAATTTGTGATGAATCAGTGGAAGAACTTGATAACATCAAGTATCTAGTATGCAAAATAAAGTAACATGACTTATAATCAAGAAATAAAAACTAAGATGACTATTGCAAAAGCAATTATTTACAGGAGGACTGTTTTCTATTGACAATTCAACAAACGATCAAAGGAAAGATTAGTGAAGTGTTTTGTATCAAAAAACGTATATTGTACCTAAAAATGGAGAGTATGCTAGCAAGACCATAAATATGTAGAGGCTTCTGAAATGTCAGTCTGTAGAAAAATGGAAGGTGTGAAATGGACGGATAAAGTAATTAATGAGGTTGCGTTACATACGGAGAATGAGAAAAGACAAATACTGGAAACAGTTAAGAGACAGAAAAGAAATTGGCTTGAACATTGCAAGGGCCTGAATCATAAAGGATTCAGTAAAAGGAATGGTGACTCGAAAGAGGACCAGACGAAGAATTGATGACATCAATGATGATGACAATTGTAAACATAAAGTGGCTCAATTTTATGGTTATTAGCCCCTTGATCCTCTCATGGTGTCAGAAGATGTAGGTATGAACTTCCCTTCCTTTCCTTTCCCGTCACACCCCACTCCCCCCCCCCCCCCCTCCCCTCCCTCCCTGGCCCCACCCCAACCCTCACTGTTTAACAGTAATCGAACTATCATATGTTTTGTACTAGGTAGATAAATGAGTAACTAGCCTACTAAATTCAACTGTCAAAAATACAACTAATTACACTGTGTAAAAGTTAGAATGGCAACCTAAAATATGTGGTTATAATGTAATTGGATGGATAAAAAAATCTGCTCACCAAGTGCCGAGAGGAAAACACACATATAAAAATTATTATGTATGCAAGCTTTTGGAGCCAGTGGCTCCTTCTTCTGGCAAAAGGGTTCAAGGGGAGGGAAGAAGGGTGAAGGAAAAGGACTGGTGAGGTTTAGGAAAAGGGGTAGAGTTCAGGAAACCCCTCTGAGTCAAGGGACACTTACAGGATGGGATGAGAAGGAAAGACTTTACATTTTCAAAAATTGATTATATTTTCATTGACATAAAATATGTAGTTAGTATCATCCACCCCCTAAGTCGATATAACTATGTTCTCCTCCTTAAAACTTGTTGTAATATATAACTAACTTCTTTGTATGAAGTGTGTCGCACCTGCTAGACTGATAGGTGCTGTAATATATATATACGTCCATTTGAAGTCAGAGATCTTGAGTAACTGCACAATATTCAAGGATGTGCCAAACCGCTAATATTTCTCCGCAGGTGCACTGCAGGGGTTGTTCTTGTCATAACAGTAATCAACAAATTATTTTGGTATTCCAAATTCTGAAGTAGCATAAGGAAATACCTTCCCTTACTAATCTGCATAGCGACGTGTGCCAGACCTTAGTGATTCATAGACTATAGGATGGTGTACTATATTGCCATGTCTTCTACAAGTGGTGTCTTATATGTACGCATAACTCAGCACTTGGAATATCTAGTTGAATGTTTCCCGCCATTGCTTCTTTGGCCAGTTTTCCTGTCAGCTCATTACACGAAATGCCAACATGACTTTGTCATCGAGAGAAAAACAATGAATATTCCTGTTTGTCATGTATAGCAGATACCAATGGATGTTTTGGACAGCCTTTGTCTGTTGTTTTAAAACACTCAAGGAGTCACGGCATAAACAAAAATTCTATCAAGGGGAAGTCGATATGTTTTGCAGAGCTCTATGTATAGCTACTAACTTACTAGTATATACTGCATTCTTTTGCTAAGGAATGTTATTCTTGATTTAAGTTGTGTACATACGCATCGCCAACTTGTTTGGAGCCATGTGCTTAGAGGAGATTAAAATGAGGATACTTTTGGATGAATGAATAAAATGCACATTGATAAAAATTGGGAGTAGTATTCTCTTTGGCAGCACACCTTAAGCTCATCCTCACTGTTGGTTAGGGAACATACCTTGGCTTTCAAGACAGAGTATTGCAGCAGGTAATCGGAGGAAGTTGAAGTTCATGTCTGTCCAGTCATACTGCTGCCAGTTAACCTGTTACAAGAGGGTTGACGAGTAACAGGGTTATGGGATTGTGAAATAAAATGAGATGACAGGGGTGGTAGGGCATTTGACTAATCACGATTGCATCATTCAATAAATGTTGTTGGCATTGTATTTTCTGCTGTGGTACTCCAGCTTCCACAATGAGCTATGGACTAGACTTGTTCAAAGAGCTCCAGCTGCCAAATGGATTACATTGTGGTGGACAGGATTTAATATTTCTAGGATGGATGGTGCTACTGACGTATAAACAATGCTTCCATAGTCCAAAGAGGGTAAAATGAGTTCTTCATAAAATGTTAATAAAACTGTTTGCTTTGACCCTAGGTGCTATTAGCGACAAATTGGAGAGTATTTAGTTTCTCCATGCAAGAAGTCTTGAGTTGTCATATATGTGGTAACCATATAAATTTACTATCAAAAATTATGGCACTTAAAACTCACCCTTGTGGGTCACCATTTTCCTGCACATATAGGTTACTACGTGCCAAACCCACTGTCTCCAAACAGTCTACGATTTTTTAAAAAATCTCTATGAAGACTAGTAAATTTGCTAAAAAAATCCACTTATGCAGAGTTCCCACATTATATCATATGCCTTGTGTAAGTTAATAAATACTGTGACCATATGTCGTTGGTTAACAAAGGCCTCTCGAATCACAAACTCCAATCATATGAGATGATCTGTGGTGGATCAAGATCTCCGAAAGCCGCATTAGAATTGGGAAAAAAGATTTCTAGATTCCAAACACCAACAAGAACATGCATTAACCATCACTTCTAATAATCTTCCGAAGTTACTTGTTAGGTTGACTGATTTGAACCTGTTCCTATGTCCTCGTTTCGATACAGATATTGTGGTCATCTCTCTCTCCATTGCAAGGGAAATTCACCCTCTTGCCATAATTTGTCAAAAACTTTTAGACTAGAGTTTTTACTATTTTGACCAAGATTTTGAAGTATTTGATTATGGATATAGTCTCATCCTGCGGACATATCTCTACATTGTTTAAAGTGTTGTGAATTCCCAGGTCGTAAAGGGTGCGTTGTAGGTTGCCAATGAGGTAGAAAGTTAAAGTATTACATTCTGTTAAAAGTCAACACTGAGTGGAATTAGGATGGTAATTCTTAGATGCTGACATTTCTGCATAATATACAGTATAGCTAAAAGGTCAGCAATGTCAGAGAAACTAGCGTTCATTTCCCTTTATCAACAATTCCCTGGATTCTATTAGTGTCCTGAAATCCATTAATCCACAGTAATTTGGACCACATCTGTGATGTTGGGGTACCTGCTGTCACAGAAAAAACATTTCACTCCCAACTTTCTTTCTTCTTTTGTTTTACTAAGCAACAGGCTTTTGCCCTTGTTGTTTTGAATAAAACTACATTTTCAGTAGAGGGATGTCACCCATGTAGAGTTCTTCAATGGAATCTGCGATCTCTTTGCACTACCATGGAAAAGTTTCCATCTAGAAATATCTGAAGAGAATGGTATTATTGTTCTCAGCTTGGATGATCGTGTCTGTTGCATCATGTTCTACTTCATTGATCCTCTTCTTTGTATTAATTGTTCTGCACTTTAACTGTGAAAGAATTTCAATTGGTTCTTTGCAGTGATGAACATGGTAAACATTGGTTGTGATGTAAATCTAGGACCGATACAACAATTGGGTAATAGTCATGTTTGCAAACATTGTCATGAACATTCCACTGGATCACAAGTGCGAGGTTAGGACTGCATATTGTCAACTCTATTGCAGAACAGGAGCCATAAGCAGTGCTGAAATGTGTTGGGAGCTCCCGAATTTATCACGCAGAGATCGAGGTCTGAGAATAGTCTTTCTAGTTGTTGCCTTTTACTATTTGTTATCTCACTGCCCCATAAATGATTATGGGCATTAAAATCTCCAAATAAAATGAAAGGTGAGGAGGTAACCATTTAATTACATCTTCCATCTCTCTGTAGGAAATTTCTCGGTCAAAGGAAATGTAGATATTACTGATTGTCATAATTATGATCAATTGTATTCTAATGGCTATTAATTCGAGTGTAGTATTTACAGGTACTTGTTCACTGGATGTGTGTGATTTGACCACTGTACAAACAACTCTGGATGCTCGTTCCATGTTTATTCTATTTTCACTACATGCATTATACCCTCCAGAAATCCAAAGATGGTCTACTAATCATCTTGATTCTTGTGTAATACAATATGTATTATGCGATAGTTTGTGATTAATTTTCAAATTTCTATAAAGTGGTGATACTGTAGTAGTCATTGCCATTCCATTGTTAAATCGCAGTAAAGATGGCGTGATCAGAAACGATGAGAGTGATGGTATGCTTTGGCCTACACAATGTTCCAATGGCTCCTGTGGGGTTGGCGTAGTTTCCATAAATTCTTTTGGTGTCAAGGAGTGTTCGGGTTAAAAAAAGAACACATGAATTAGTTCTCTGTCTTTTATCTGGGTAAGAAGAACCACTGACTAGTATTTGACTGTATGTCAGTTATATTTTGGGACGAAGAAGCTGTGGAGTGGGTCTTCCTCTCTCGTTCAGTTGAAAGGACATGAAATGTCTTCTGCAGCATCTCTGTAAGACTGTAAGTCAAAAGTAGTGAAAGTCTCCATTGCACATATTTTTTTGTATTGTTTGAAAGTTCTTGGTTTATATACGTAGTAGATTAGATGTTTTTGAGGTGGTGGGGGAAGGGGAGGTGGTGTAATGGACGTGATTTTTGCATAATCATATTTTTTTCCGTGGCTCTGGATTTGACAGGTACTTCATCATGTTCTATTCTTGGATTTTCTTTACTAATTACTGGGCAAACTGGTGAATGTGGGGCATGGTGTTACTTACAACTTACTTAAAAAGGTGATTGTGCACAAGAACAACCTTTATGAAGTGATCTTCCACACTGTAAGTCTGCTGTGCAGCAGGATGACATGTGTTCAAAATATAAGCAACAAACACATTTCGTTGGCAGTGGGACATAAGGTTTCACATTACCTCTCTACAGTATAACTTTATCTTTCTCTGGGAGGACATATCCTTCAAAAGTTAAGATGAAAGTGTGCATATAATAGAGGGAAACATTCCATGTGGGAAAAATATATCTAAAAACAAAGAAGATGTGACTTACCAAACGAAAGCGCTGGCAGGTTGATAGACAGCCGGCCGAATTGGCCGAGCAGTTCTAGGTGCTTCAGTCTGGAACCGCGCGGCCGCTACGGTCGCAGGTTCGAATCCTGCCTCGGGCATGGATGTGTGTGATGTCTTTAGGTTAGTTAGGTTTAAGTAGTTCTAAGTTCTAGGGGACTGATGGCCTAAGATGTTAAGTCCCATAGTGCTCAGAGCCATTTGAACCATTTTTGATAGACACACAAACAAACACAAACATACACACAAAATTCAAGCTTTCGCAACCGACGGTTGCTTCATCAGGAAAGAGGGAAAGACAAAAGGATGTGGGTTTTAAGAGAGAGGGTAAGGAGTCATTCCAATCCCGGGAGCGGAAAGACTTACCTTAGGGGGGAAAAAAGGACGGGTATACACTCGCACACACACACACACATATCCATCCACACATATACAGACACAAGCAGACAAACTCTTTGTCTTTAAATATGTCTGCTTGTGTCTGTATATGTGTGGATGGATATGTGTGTGTGCGCGAGTGTATACCCGTCCTTTTTTCCCCCTAAGGTAAGCCTTTCCGTTCCCGGGATTGGAATGACTCCTTACCCTCTCCCTTAAAACCCACATCCTTTCGTCTTTCCCTCTCCTTCCCTCTTTCCTGATGAGGCAACAGTTTGTTGCGAAAGCTTGAATTTTGTGTGTGTGTTTGTGTTTGTTTGTGTGTCTGTCGACCTGCCAGCACTTTCATTTGGTAAGTCACATCATCTTTGTTTTTAGAGATATATATATATATATATATATATATATATATATAAAATAGAGGGAAACATGCCACGTGGGAAAATATATATCTAAAAACAAAGATGATGTGACTTAACAAACGAAAGTGCTGGCAGGTCAATAGACACACAAACAAACACAAACAACACACAAAATTCAAGCTTTCGCAACAAACGGTTGCTTCATCAGGAAAGAGGGAAGGAGAGGGAAAGACGAAAGGATGTGGGTTTTAAGGGAGAGGGTAAGGAGTCATTCCAATCCCGGGAGCGGAAAGACTTACCTTAGGGGGAAAAGAGGAAAGGTGTACACTCGCACACACACACATATCCATCCGTACATACACAGACACAAGCAGACATTTGTAAAGGCAAAGAGTTTGGGCAGAGTTGGACATCTCTGCCCAAACTCTTTGCCTTTACAAATGTCTGCTTGTGTCTGTGTATGTACGGATGGATGTGTGTGTGTGTGTGCGCGAGTGTTTTTTCCCCCTAAGGTAAGTCTTTCCGCTCCCGGGATTGGAATGACTCCTTACCCTATCCCTTAAAATCCACATCCTTTCGTCTTTCCCTCTCCTTCCCTCTTTCCTGATGAAGCAACCGTTTTTTGTGAAAGCTTGAATTTTGTGTGTATGTTTGTGTTTGTTTGTGTGTCTATCGACCTGCCAGCACTTTCGTTTGGTAAGTCACATCATCTTTGTTTTTAGATATATTTTTCCCACCATGCTAGACTAGCTCCTTGTCTGTATGGCGTGTAATGTCTCTGTGAAAGTTAATTCCTTGTACCATATTCAAAGTTTTGGGTGGACTAATAGTCACTGGTCTATCAATCCAGCCTTTCACATGCCTGAAGTGCACGAGACTGTGCAGCAAAGGGGCCTTTAATCAACAGCAACGCATTTTACACTTTTTCCAATGCATCTACTTTTCCACATTTATCTTTATTTGCTCCATGAAAAATAATGGCTTCATTACTGTAAAAGTCTGTCCATCTGGTCCAGTACACACCAGGTACTGAAAAAAATGTTACGTTCCCAGTCACTTGGTTTGTCCCTCTTAAAGACTTGGCAGCCAGAGAAAGTGGTTGTGTGTGTATGAGCTGCGTGTGTGTGTGTGTGTGTGTGTGTGTGTGTGTGTGTGTGTGTGAGTGAGTGTGTGTGTGGTCTTTTTATTGTGCCTGTTTGCGACTCAACATCTTCGCTAGATGGTGAGTAACAATTTATCTTTTTCATAATATTGTCATTACTCGATCCTGAATTTTCAATTGTTTAATTTCCATTTTGTGTTGTAAAGTACTTTGATTGATGAACAATGTGTACCAGTTGAGCGAAGCAAACTAAATGTCTTAACTGTTTTCTGGAAGGTCATCTGTGTTAAATACTAAGCGGCAAATGGATTTATTTATGTGTGAAGAATTGATTTAGATTATTGTTGCAAATGGAAGAAATCCAATTTCCTCCCAATGAATTAATGATGTCCAGGATCCATGGTACAGACAAATAACTAGATAGCAATCTATAATTCTCCAGTACACATGAAAACAAAGTGTTCATATATGTATCATAGTCCAGATTCACAACTGACAAACTGTTCTGTTTAATCACTGTCTACAGGCTAAGGATGAAAGTTTTGGCAACTTCAGCAGCGTTATGTCAAGTGTAAATTACATAAATAATTAATGACAGATCAACAGGATGAAGTTTTCCATACTACTTCTTGGTACATGCTGTGATAGGTGGACTAGCGTTTTATACTCCCGGACCTTTCTCTCTTTCCTAAACCTGGAGCACACTGGTGATAAAAGAGGTCAGTATAGACACACAGATGGGCTAATGTGAGCAGTTTAAGCAAACAAATTATCAAATAGTCTTCTCTAACAATGAAACCCAAGTAGTAGAAAGTTCTTGGAATTACAGATAGATTACAAGTTTAATTGGAAAAACCCCTGCCTAGAATTAATGAAGCACCTATATTCAACAATATTGGCAGTATGCACAATCACTACTATAGCTGATTTAAAATTAATAAGTTAAGTTCATTCTGCTCATTTCCCTTCACTAATGAGTTATGGACTCAAGGACAGTATTATCACATTACAGAGGTGTGTTACAAGAATTGTATTTAATGTTAGTCCTTTGTTGCTACCAATAGCTCTTTTTTCTCATAAAATTATGAAAAGCATGCCTAAAATGGGACCAAAAACAACCTCTATGAACATTGTGGCAGATACAAACTATGCAACAGATCAAGATTCGAACCTGTGACTTCGCCTTCCGTGGAAAAGTGCCGTAACAACTAAGCTATCCCATCATGACTCACTACCTAATCTCACAACTTCACTTCCACCAGTACCTATTCTCCCAAATTCCAACCCCCACAGATATTCTCCTGCACATTTGTGGAACTAACACTTCTGGAAGAAAAGGTATTGCAGAGAAATGGCTAAGCCAAAGTCTCAGGGATTGCTCCACGTACAATTTTTTTTACTGCCAATCAGAATCATACAGTACTACATAACACGAAAAGAAGTACTCCCATTTTTCAAAATATTTTTCTGTAAAAAGTGTTGCACAGCTTTGATTTATGTAAAAACAGTGTCACGAAACCACCAAAAGCTGCTGTAATGTTTATCTGCCAACAGACAACCATTTTCAGTCAAGTGACCATCTTCAAGTCGCAGATTAACATTACATCAGGTTACAGAAAGATTCCTTGATGTCAAATTTATAATAATTACACCTACATCAGATGCTAGATGCTGCACCTAATAATAATTATGAACAGAACCGATCACCCGCCAATGACAACACAATACAGCATTTTTGGTTGTTATGTAATGCTCTTCTTTTAAATTCAACATTTCATTTTAATAGGACTTACAAACACCTGAAAACTCTGTCACACATTAAACCATTTCCATTACCATGTTCTCATATACTGGTCTCATTGTACTTTTGTGCACTTTGCTTGGAAACAAAATTTGTAATTAAGTGAACTAACTATGTGTTCTAATGAGCTTGAACCTTCCCTTCGTACTGAGTGATGCTTTCATGATGAACCAATTGGTACTAGGATACTCACAGTCTTCAAAACGTAAAATGGGAGTTCACACTGATGAAGGAGTTACAGTCTTGCAACAAAAAACCTATATCCAGAAGCTGGTCACCTGGTAGCATAATGTTCGCAACGATTTCATTTAACTCACAAGTAGATCTATAAGCTCTCAAGTCAACATTAACAGTCATTATGTAGATATATATATGTATACATTATGTAAGGGGGGCAGGTGGCCTCAGCACTGGAATTTGTTGGTGATAAGTAATTGTTCTTTTGGGTCTATTCTTCTCGAGTTGCGATGTTTCGTGTGTTTATGGTGTACTGATTGTGCTTTAATTCATGTAAGGACGTTTGATTTTAGGGTTTTTGAGGTGTTGTGGTCTTGATTTTATTTTTCGTAGTTGAAGGTATTGGTGTTTTGGGATTGTCAGCTATGGTCTTGACCTATATAGGTCAAGGGAAATGTCAGAGTCTATTTTCGTAGTTTTAGTTGTACGCGTTGGTGTTTTGGTATCGTTTGTTTCAATGACAAATTAAATGTGTTAAAATAGTAGAATATAACTTATGCCGATTCCATCCCTTGCAATAGAAATTAAAACAGCAATCAAGGCCTACCTGGTGCTTGGGAGCCTCTTAAGCTGGAACCACAGTGCTGACTTTTCGAGTATATTCATTTCCTTCGCTGCTTAATTTTTTCCTTTCACTTTGAGCTCTACCTTCACCCCTCTTCCTCTGTTTTGGTGCAGTTTTCCTTCACATTTTTCAATATTGTGTATTATGTTTCTGTAATAATTTCTTTGGCAGTGTCCTATTATTGCAAACAAACTACAGAGCTACTTCAGTTGTCAACAATTCACACAGGTTCACGCCAAGGCAACAACAGAGAACAAAGGGCACATGACTCGTTATTTGAACATCGATGTTGGTGTTAGGCACAAGAGCCATCGTGTGACAGCTATAAATACTGTTTCACGCTGTTCTGGTGCTTGTATCAGAATATATGTTATTGGCGTTGGCAGTTACAGTGGAATTTCACCTATAACTCAAATTTTCATTTTTTGGTAATTGATCCATTATTTACTTACATGCCACAATTATTCTAATTTTATCCTCATGATTTCTGTATGAGCGATATGTAGGATGTTGTATTATATCCCTAGAACAATCATTTAAAGCTGATTCTTGAAACTTTGTTAATAGACTTGCTCGGGATAGTTTACATCTGTCTTCAAGAGTCTGTCATTTCAGTTCTTTCAGTATCTCTGTGCCACTCTCCCATGGATTAAACAAACCTGTGACTAGTCATGTTGTCCTTCTCTGTATACGTTTAATATCCCCAGTTAGTCCCATCTGGTATGGGTCCCACACTCTTGAGCAATATTCTACAATGAGTTCCATGAGAGATTTGTAAGCAATCTACTTGTTGACTTTTCCAGTATTCTACCAATAAACTGAAACTACTAGGCCTATATGCTTTACCCACGACTGAACCTATGTCATCATTCCATTTCATATCCCTTCAAAGTGTTATAGCCCAGTATTTATATGAGTTGGCCTATTCCAACAGTGACTCATTCAAATTATAGTTATAGGATACTAAGTTTTTTCATTCCGTGAAGTGCACAGTTTTACAGTTTTGAACATTTAGAGCAAGTTGTCAATCTCTGCACTATCTTGAAATCTTACCAAGATGTGACTGAATATTTATCCAGCTTCTTTCAGATGGTACTTCAGGGATTACAGAAATGTCTGAGTCCACCCATCTGCTTTGACCCACATCATCAATATGGCAGAAATGGCCATTTTAAGCATCTCCAATATGGCACCTATGACATCACTACATACACAAGACAATAAACATGGAAATACACATAAAAAGACATTAACATCTCCCTCCAAAAATACAGTCAAACTACCGGAACAACCATGGGGAATTGGGGGCTTTAGTGTCGGGACAAGCTAAATAAAACAGTAAAAAACGACATGATCCAAAATCACACAAAATGATGGGGAGGGGGGGGCTAAATTACAACACTCCGCTACACCAACAAAAGCTACAGGAATTGGACACTTCCCTTGACCTATATAGCTCAACCGCAACTGTCGATGACACAAAAACAACACCTACAACTACGAAAATTGGAATCAGACATTTCTCTTGACCTCAAATTTTGTATGGACAAAAATCATCATTCTGATTATGAGGTTACAGTTAACTAATTGAATGAAATCATTTACTTACCAGCAAATACTTAGGCATGTTTCCAGAATGAGATTTTCACTCTGCAGCGGAGTGTGCGCTGATATGAAACTTCCTGGCAGATTAAAACTGTGTGCCCGACCGAGACTCAAACTCGGGACCTTTGCCTTTCGCGGGCAAGTGCTCTACCACAGTTTTAATCTGCCAGGAAGTTTCATATCAGCGCACACTCCGCTGCAGAGTGAAAATCTCATTCTGGAAACATCCCCCAGGCTGTGGCTAAGCCATGTCTCCGCAATATCCTTTCTTTCAGGAGTGCTAGTTCTGCAAGGTTCGCAGGAGAGCTTCTGTAAAGTTTGGAAGGTAGGAGACGAGGTACTGGCAGAAGTAAAGCTGTGAGTACCGGGCGTGAGTCGTGCTTCGGTAGCTCAGTTGGTAGAGCACTTGCCCGCGAAAGGCAAAGGTCCCGAGTTCGAGTCTCGGTCGGGCACACAGTTTTAATCTGCCAGGAAGTTTCACTTAGGCATGTTGATTTAAACATATTACATATACTGCTTCACTCTTTCAGGTCTCCTGTAAATGTCAGTTTAAATGCAGGCACCTTTCATATGACCAGAAACTTAAGTTGTTTAAGGAATTCTGCTCACTAAATGATACAGTAAAGCAAAATAACTATGCAATGTCTCACATACATGTTGGCAAAGGAAGAGGCGAAGGTCAAAAAGTATATAACGATAGTAATGAAACTGCTCAGCTGTCTACTGAAGAAGGTGCAGGACAACTGGTCATACCCAAGAAGTAAAATGTAACTGTGTTACACATTGCCTGATGGTGAGGGAGATGTAATAAGAGTATATAAAGGAACATTTATTGAGGTTCTCACTTTGACCAAAAGAAGAGTTCAGACATTAACACAGTGGAAGCAGAGTGGAGAGTTTGTGTATGAATAAAAGTGAGGAAATAAGACAAAACAGTCTGGAAAGATACAGAAGAAGATGAAAAGCTGGTTGTTGCTCATATTAACCCCATACCAAGACAAGAAAGCCACTATTTAAGGGAAAAATCGGGTGATAAACAATACTTAAGTGAGGATCTGACTGTTTATCAATTATTTAAGGAATTTCAAAGGCAACATCACATACCGCTTCTATGCAAAAGTTTTTAAAGACAAATTCCTCAAGCTAAAATTTCATCATTTGTCCAGTAACCCATGTTCTACATGTGACCTTAGAGCCAAAATGAGATGTGATCACAATAATAAAGACAATAAACTGCAGCTAGAACGCCATCACTGAAAAGCATAGAAAGCTATGGATTCCATGAAAGCTCACACAATCAAGAGTCAAGGGTTTAACTCTGAAGTATGTACAGCTGCAATGGATTTGCAAAAGTGATCTCTCTTCCTTCATTAAGGCACAGTGAAACATACTAGTTGCAACAGTTCTCAAATTACAACTTTTGCATTAATGCTGGTGATAATCAAACTGGTCACATGTTTGTTTGGCATGAGGCCATATGTGGCAGGAGTGGGAATGAAATTGCTTCCTGTGTGCACAAAGCTTTTACTTCAACACTTACTTGTAAAAATAAACTAATAATGTGGAGCGACAACTGCTGTGGGCAGAACAAAAAGAAGACGATGTTTCTGTGGGTTTACCTTACAGCAAAGGGTTACTTTACAGAAATAGAACACAAGCTTTTGGTGAAAAGACACACTTTTATGTCTTGTGATCATGATTTTGCTCTCATTGAGAAACAAAAGAGGCTAACTGTGTATGAAGTTCCAAAAGATTTAGTTCGCCTCATCACTGAAGCTACACACACAACACCATTCATAGTGACTATTATGCAAGAAACAGATTTTTACGACTTTAAGTGAGCTGCTGAAAAATATATGAATCTCATCAATGTGCATATTTCAAAAGCACACTGGATCAGACTGACTGCTGAACAGCCTGGGGTACTGCAAGTTCAGTCAACTCTCAGTGAAATTGAAGAGTTCAAGGAATATTACATCTTGAAGAGAAACGTGAAGCCTTCTGATCTTCAACACGTGCAGCTGGAAACACTACACCATGAATGAAGGCTGTCTGAAGAAAAGAGAAGGGATTTAGCTATTAAAGTGATACCATTGGATAGTTATTTATGTTAAACCCTTTGCAAACAGAATGTTTCATTTTCTTTACATTTTGTATCTTTTGTTCTCAAATCCATTAACATAGAATAAAAACACACATGTGACAAAAAATCTGTATAGTTTTAGTGTTTGTGTAGTGATCCCCAACTTTTATAGGCCAACTGTTTTTGTTCCAGTGCTACACACATTTTGTTGATTATCTCTAAATCAATTTTTTGGCACTTTGCCCATTATTTATTTACAAGCCACAATTACTACATGCACAGAGGCATAAAAAAATCATTCTTTCCATGCTCCACACTTAACTGGAACAGGAAGAAACCCTAATAACTAGTAAAATAGATGTACCCCCTGCCAAAATGCATCTCAGGGTGGTTTGCAGAGTACACATGCAGCTGTAGAAATGTAGCTACCAAAGAGTCATCTGTTATATTTTCCATACCAAGTGTCTGTTAGGTGAGTCTGTCCTTTCCCGGGAAATCACCAAATTTGTGAAAATTGAAGAAAGTCTGTCCTTTTCTTAGTCTTACAATCACTCATTAATGGAAACACAAATAGTCAACACACTTTTCTCTTCTGTGACCCAGTCAGAAGACATTTCAAAGACAATCTTTCCCACAGAATAACCGTAAAACACAGTTAGCAGAATTCACACAACTGCTTATTGGTACAGGAGACAAATTTGATGAATCTTTGCATGCCTATTTAAAACTGAACCCTCAGTTTTAGACATAGGAGTTCAACCCAAACACTGTTTATAAAACTGCTTAAAATGAATATGGAGATTTCTCCTTTTGAAGGAATGTGGTACTTTAAAGTACTGAATAATAACAAAAACATCAAAATTTATGAGGTTGGCATTTCTTTTGGAGACAATTATTTTTTTAATTTTAATAATAAAAAAGTTGGGATAACCACCACAAAAGAACTTTGGCAAGTATTTCTAGACTGACCATATCCGATGAGAAAATTGTTATCTTTCACATAAAATAAAAAGCACCAAAAAAACTCGAACTGAGATTTTGCCAAAAACCACACATCATAAACGTCACTGAGGGGTCATCTTTGGTGTCCTGTGTATGGTCAGGAACTTTCTGAGGGGAAAAAACATGTAAGTCTGCAGGTTTCATGGCAGTTGATAGTAAAATCTTCTGACTCATTAGGCCATATCAGCTTTTGCTTCAAATTTCTTTGGGGATATTTTTCAGGATTCCACTGGTGTCTCTGGAGGGCTGAACAACACTAGCGACAGAAATGTGAAGATCAGTGTAAGGAGACAAAAACCAAGAACGAGCAGAAAGCACACTAGATACTGACAACAGAGCAAGACTGTTTGTTCAGTAAAGCTGAAAACATTGTAGTGCTTTGCCGAACACTGTGAGGCATTTAGCATCCATACAGCTCGTTATCTGTTTTTGGTGTGGTGCAGCACTTCATCCTTGACAGATAAATCATTTTGGAAGTGATACACAGACACGTGACAGATAATGTTAAAAAAAAAAAGAAAGAAAGAAGAAGAAAATTGACATAATATTCTAAGGTGACAACATAATTTAGATCCCCAAGGATGTCACTCTCTATTTCTTTCACTTTTTTGTGATGGACATATGGTCTTTATTCACATAGTTCTGCAGAACATAAAGGGGGGCGGGGGGGGGGGGGGGGAGACATGGGAGGGTGGGACTCTTCTAAGCAAAGGAATGATGTTCCTTGTGGTTCTGTTTTTGGTGAGACTGTCTTCACAATAAATTACAGTATGGTACAGCATCCAAAGTAAAGCGCTTTGTACACTGCTGTTTATGTTCCTCTTGCAGTCTTACAATGTCTACATCACAAGTGCCAATTTAGGAGGCTCACAGAATGGACAGTAGTCAATGTTTGAAGATCTTATCCAAAGAAGATGGTATGTAAGAATTTCAACATTTCTAATTACATTGAAATCTGCGTGAACTGTAAATCAATAAAAGCATTCTCAGTTTCAACCCTTTAGTGAGGTTTCTGGACTCTCTCTTCAAAGATAAGTTAATATAGTTGCTGCATCTGAGAGAGAGCTACAGACAAGAAGGTTCAGTGATAACAACACATTGCAACACCGCAATCTTTGTGCAATTTCAACTTGACTATGGAAATGTAATGACCCCAACGTCATCTAGATAATAAATGCCGGCTGGAGTGGCCACGCGGTTCTAGGCGCTACAGTCTGGAACCACGAGACCACTACCGTCGCAGGTTCGAATCCTGCCTCGGGCATGGATGTGTGTGATGTCCTTAGGTTAGTTAGGTTTAAGTAGTTCTAAGTGACTGATGACCTCAGAAGTCCCATAGTACTGTTACTTGCAGTTGCGAATTATTCCACATGGTGGATTAAGCGTACAATGTTTTATCTCCACTTACATCACTGTCACTATCATACTGATGGATGTTCCCCAGAGAAACAAAATTTTATAAATTTGCCATCCACAGCACAATTTGGGATTTGTGCAACACAGAATCTGATGGAAAAAAAAATAAAACATGTAATATCAACATGTGCTGAACAATTACTTTTGATCATATGGATTCCAGAACTCTGTGATATCTTGGAGTAACTAGACTCTGAATGATGCAAATGGGATATGAGACATGCACACGATGCCTGAGTACATCAGTATTAAAAATATTTTGGTTGGAAAACATACGGGGCAAAGAGAGACAGACAGAGAGAGAAGCTCTTACTGACAACTGCTTTCATACGCATCACAAATAGCTATGTTTAGCCAAGATTCAAATCACTCTTGCTTGAGAGGATGCACTGCAGCAAAACAGGCTAATCTTTCGACCTCGCGTACCGATTGAATATAACCAAAACTTTTCGAGTGAAAACAGCCCAAGATGTAACAGGTTAAGCCCAAGATCTAACAGGTTATGCAATACTAAGGTGAATTAATTCCAAAAGAATTTTCTAAAGTTCAAATTCGTGAAGTACTAATACAATATGGGCAGGACTAACGATTTATGAACCATGCGCAAATAACCAGTTGCCATTCATAAGTGAATTCAACATGCTGGGAGAGCACAGGCAAACGCGTAAAATTCCGCACGGACGAAATGAAAACCCATTAATTACTGTCTAATCTGTCTGTACTTACCATTAGGTGTAATCGGAGACGAAATATCTATCGTTCGGACCTGTAATTTTAGATGCAAGGTTCCTGATCTCAAACACGAATAACATTTAAATTTTTCGGTGTTTTGTCAAAATTCATATAATTAGGGTGACTACTGTTATTTGCATTCCGAAGCAATACGTTGTCACAATGAATCAATGCATACAACAACTAAGAACTGCACCAGGTGAAAACACGTTAAAGTAAACAAACACTGCACAAAACTATCACTTCTCGCATATACCACGAAAGATCCGCCATCATCCAAAATTCGCCTGGCATTTGTTTTGACACAAGCTTCTGTGTTCGATAGTTGTTCGGAAAAACGTTATATAGTATCGTTATAATTGATTGTAATTTCTACTTCAGTAGGGTACTTCACTTTGAAGGGATAATATATTAAAGCTTGGTATCATTTCAGAATTTTTCCACTTCACTTCACAGGTTCTAATTTTCGTTCCAGATTGTTCTGTTTTGTCATTTTAATTAAGTACGGTACAGTAAGTAATTAATTTTAAATATCATTTCGACTGTAACGAGCTCACTTCATTTCAACTGCTTTCTTCGTTTACCTCTAATTTTTGCCTAATATTCTTACATTCGTTTCTTTTACACTTCTTTGCTGTATCGTATAAACGTATATTTCTTTTTTTATTTCCTCTGAAAACCCGGTGTGCTTAACGTTGCTGCTAGTCATACTGCACACCCTCGATCTGGATGCCTTCAAATGTGGCCGCAACTTTTTGCCTCACTTCTTTACTAATGATAACAAAGTTACTTGTTTTCTTACTATCTTTCAGGAGATCAATCTCAGGAGCGCAATCATGTCATTTGTTCTTTTATAAGATTTCCATAATATTTTCACAGTTGCATAGAGATAAGCTTCCGATACCTTAAATTTCATTTTCTTTCGTAGGCTCCCAAATTTTCCTCAGGACCATTGTTTCGCTTCGAGATCCTCAGCGAGATTCTCCACAGTAATAGAAACTACTCTGTATCTGCCCGAAGTGAGGGCTCTTGGGAAAAACGAGAGTCACTGGGCTCTGGTAATGCAAACTGTTCGCATGTGTTTATGTTGTGTGAAGCAGTATTCAGTAAAGTAGTTATTGTTCACTATGCGGTTTGTTCGCTCGTCATTTGTTCCCCAATTCACTAAGACGTCCGTAATTACGGTGGTGATCCCGAGTCAGCAGATACTTCACAATAACGAATGCGTAACATTGGGCCTAAAAATGTTCAAATGGACTTAACATCTGAGGTTATCAGTCCCCTAGACTTAGAACTACTTAAACCTAACTGACCTAAGGACATCACACACATCCATGCAGGCAGGAATCGAATCTGCGACCGTAGCAGCAGCGCGGTTCTTGACTGAAGCGCCTAGAACCGCTCCGCTGCAAAGGCCGATATTGGGCCTCAATGTATGACTTTCAACACCAGCAAATAGTGGAAGTAGTCACTCAGGATGCAGACTCAAATTGCGGATTGCACACCATTCTCATTCCATCACTACAGGACGAAGAAAACTGGAGGAGACCAACAAACTACACAGACTGTGCAGGTTTCAGCAGACCAAGTAATAGGCAACTCTCATGCAGTGTGGGAGCAAACATGTCAAATTGTGCCACATACAATCAAATCTTCTATAAGACGTCGCATGTGGAACACTGTCAACATCAGGCTGTTTCATTACAAGACCTAACTGCATCAGAACATAACCTGCTTGCATCGCAACATACCACTCAATTAATCAAACCATGCTCCAATTTTACTGCCGCACTGTTTATAGCCACACAGACGAGAGAGATGTGTACCTGGTTACTACTGATTTGCAAGTATCACAAAAATTTTCATCCTCCAAACCAGGCAAAATGATAACCTTCCAACAAGTGTTCAGTGGCAAGCGACTGAAATAAGGAAGCATTCCTAAATTACCAGCGTTCTAGCCAACCAACCTCAGACTTGATTACAAATTGTCGAATTAATTCTACATAGTTGCAGAATAACAGGTGGTACTGAAAAGTTCGTAGCAGTGCTGAACGATTTGGCAGAGCATTCTCATCTCATTCCCATCTACATCAAACAATTTTGATATAATGAAAAAGGCTTTATTGTTACATTTGTCAAAGGGCCCTGAACGCCTACTACAAGGTCTTGTACAAAGAAGAAACCAGGGACAGAACGACATCTCTGCTATGGCAGCACTTTTAGAAAGCTATACCATCCAACAGTTTTTTCTGATGACACTTCATGGAGAGTGTGGCTACTGAAACTTCCACCTTCACTACATGCCACACTTACTTCAAAGAAGCTGGAACCCACAGAAGTGAAGCTGAACTTGGATTACAGAATCCACACAGAATCTAAGCTACATTATGAGACAGCTTTATGCACCAAATATTTTCGCTGTGTTACACAGTCAGCCATGTTTGTATAAAAAGGAGGTTGTGGCTCGGTGAAATATGAGTCGGCCTTGCAGTGGGACCACAACAAAGCAATGCACACCATGAAAATTACCTTCATGACAAATATGTTGGTATCTTCAGAAGTTTGGTGTAACAGTGCGAATATATTTCACCTTGTAATTCCAAATGCCAGCAACAACAACCCACTGCAGGAGTGCTGGACAGCTTAAGGCATGATGTCAGAACTGTGCAAGATGCAGATGACCAAATAAACCTTACACTCTATCAGCCTATGGACCCTACGATTTTCGTGTTGGATCAGGAAGTATCAGGCTTTAGGTTCCTGGTTTACTCCACTTCAGCAGTTAGCACAGTGCCATGGGAGCAGGCTCGTTTGGAGTGCAATCCAAAGAAAACCATTCTACATGCTATTAATGACACACCTGTTCGTCATTGTGGTGTAACACATTTGATGGTGGATTTCACCTCAGCAGCTGTCGCACGATGAAAAGATAAGAGAAGCACTAACCTCACTGATGCAGCATGCTAATGCAAGAAACAGATACCACACTAGTACTATTAAGGGAAACCAGGAATTCAAGGTAGGCAAGCAAGTGCTATTAAGGTACATACCACGATTCTTCTGCTCTAAAGCTGCGAAAGTACTGCATCCTGCTGCAAGCCTATTGCAGAACCCAAAAACAAATAGAATCATTTGGTTTTACGCTCATCGAGACTCAAGAGTATTTCATTCTAAGCAGTAAACGTATATCTATAAGTAATGAGTAAGTAAACTGTACATTTATCAAACACATATACATCTCGGCACTACTGCAAGGAAATTATGAAGCATAAGAAATTTTATTTCAGCTGATCCAGCCAGCAGCAGGAGAAGAAAGAAGAAATTTCGACTTACGCTGAACATAAGTAAACAACATCAGCCTAAATTTTAATGTAAATGTTATGATGGCATTTAGCAAGTGTGATGAAAATATTTTCGAGACAATATAATTGACTAACTGTACCGATGGTCAAGGACTATTCATGACTGATTGACATGTACACAAAACCACTTGACAACAAAACACTGTCACCTAGGAACGGATCAGATGCTCATCATACAACATAACATATGTTTATGTGAAACAAAGGCCAAATACACACTCCACACACACTTGTAACACGAGAATTCGGTAGGTTTGATTTTAGTGTGTTGCTTTAGATGTATGTCCATTAGTATATATGGGCTTCGGCTTGTTTGCTGATGTACCCAGATGTTGTGTCTAATCTTTCCAATTTCTGGTGACATCATTGCCAAATGCAAAATTTGGTTCGAAAATCTGTAATGTCTGTAAGATTATGTAGATACTTGTATTCCATATAAAGGCAAAATGCAATGTAATTATGTGTGATTATCTAAACTGATGTAAAGCAAAATTTGATATATTGGTATGTAAATGTGATCAGAATTTGTACTATGTATCACAATGCTATAAAGACATTCTACTTACATCACAAATGCCTGTAACCATGATGAAGTATGTATGTGAGCACAATTGTTAAAACTATTCCTCATATATCGCTATGAGAATGATTGCGATGAAACATTTATGTAAAAACTTCTTGACAAACATTCTTTGTACGTCGCCAGTGGAACAGCGCGACCGCTACGGTTGCAGGTTCGAATCCTCGCTCTGGCATGGGTGTGTGTGATGTCCTTAGGTTAGTTAGGTTTAAGTAGTTCTAAATTCTAGGGGACTGATGACCTCAGAAGTCCCATAGTGCTCAGAGCCATTTGAGCCATTTTATGTCGCCAGATAAACTGTGAGCGTGATGGAACTGAGCATGTGAAGTGCAATAACATATGTAGTGCATTGGATAATGACATTTACCATGATGCAACTGTGCAAAATAACATTAGATTAGATTGGATTAGATTTACTTTCATTCCAATTGATCCGTAGTGAGTAGGTCCTCCAGGATGTAGAACATGTCAGAAAACAATAATACATCACAAATATTTACAACTGAAACAAATAAGCTAATGTACCTTCCACAGGTCCCAAGTGGAATGATCGCTATTTTTTTTAATGAACACTATATGAAAGTATCATTTTACAAACACTAATACACTGAATTTAAAATATTTTATTTATTTACAGGGTAATAAACATACACGCACACACACACCACCTCACTTATTTACAATCACCACATTACTGCACTGAAATTGTGTAGAAGTTATATACATATAACCGACAGGAAGAAGGTCGGATTGTAGCCTATCGTGATTGGGGTTTATCGTATTGTGACATTGCTGCTCACGTTGGTCGAGATCCAATAACTGTTAGCAGAATATGGAATCAGTGGGTTCAGGAGGGTAATACGGAACGCCGTGCTGGATCCGAACAGCCTCGTATCACTAGCAGTCGAGATGACAGGCATCTTATCCGCATGGCTGTAACAGATCGTGCAACCACGTCTCGATCCCTGAGTCAGCAGATGGGGGCGTTTACAAGACAACAACCATCTGCACGAACAGTTCGACAATGTTTGCAGCAGCATGGACTATCAGCTTGGAGACCATGGCTGTGGTTACCTCTGACGCTGCGTCACAGACAGGAGCGCCTGCGATGGTGTACTCAACGACGAACCTGGGTGCACGAATGGCAAAACGTCATTTATTCAGACGAATCCTGGTTCTGTTTGCAGCATCATGATGGTCGCATCCGTGTTTGGCGACATCTTGGTGAACGCACATTGGAAGCATGTATTCGTCATTGCCATACTGGTGTATCACTCGGCGCAATGGTATGGGGTGCCAATGGTTACACGTCTCGGTCACCTCTTGTTCGCATTGACGGCACCTTGAACAGTGGACGCTACATTTCAGATGTGTTATGACCCGTTGCTCTACCCTTCATTCGATCCCTGCGAAACCCTACATTTCATAAGGATAATGCACGACCGCATGTTGCAGGTCCTGCACGGGCCTCTCTGGATACAGAAAATGTTCGACTGCTGCCCTGGCCAGCACATTCCCCAGATGTCCCACCAATCGAAAACGTCTGGTCAATGGTGGCCGAACAACTGGCTCATCACAATACGCCAGTCACGACTCTTGATGAACTGCGGTATTGTGTTGAAGGTGCATGGGCAGCTGTACCTCTATACGCCACCCAAGCTCTGTTTGACTCAATGCCCAGGCGTATCAAGGCCGTTATTATGGCCAGACATGGTTGTTCTGGGTACTGATTTCTCAGGATCTATGAACCCAAATTGCATGTAAAAGTTATCACATGTCAGTTCTAGTATAATATATTTGTCCAATGAATACCTGTTTATCATCTGCATTTCTTCTTGGTGTAGCACTTTTAATGGCCAGTAGTGTGTATATATATATATATATATATATATATATATATATATATATATATATATATATATAGGGTATTACAAAAAGGTACGGCCAAACTTTCAGGAAACATTCCTCACACACAAAGAAAGAAAATATGTTATATGGACTTGTGTCCGGAAACGTTACTTTCCATGTTAGAGCTCATTTTATTACTTCCCTTCCAATCACAATAATCATGGAATGGAAACACACAGCAACAGAACGTACCAGCGTGACTTCAATCACTTTGTTACAGGGAAATGTTCAAAATGTCCTCCGTTAGCGAGGACACATGCAACTACCCTCCGTCGCATGGAATCACTGATGCGCTGATGCAGCCCTGGAGAATGGCGTATTGTACCACAGCCGTCCACAATATGAGCATGAAGAGTCTCTACATTTGGTACCGGGGTTGAGTAGACAAGAGCTTTCAAATGCCCCCATAAATGAAAATCAAGAGGGTTGAGGTCAGGAGAGCGTGGAGGCCATGGAATTGGTCCACCTCTACCAATCCATTGGTCACCAAATCTGTTGTTGAGAAGCATACAAACACTTCGACTGAGATGTGCAGGAGCTCCATCGTGCATGAACCACATGTTGTGTCATACTTGTAAAGGCACATGTTATAGCAGCACAGGTAGAGTATCCCATATGAAATCATGATAACGTGCTCCATTGAGCGTAGGTAGAAGAAACTAAAATGAGCTCTAACATGGAAATTAAGCATTTCTGGACACATGTCCACATAACATCTTTTCTTTATTTGTGTGTGAGGAATGTTTCCTGAAAGTTGGGCCGTACCTTTTTGGTAACACCTTGTATATACAAGGTGGTCCATTGATTGTCACCGGGCCAAATATCTCACGAAATGAGCGTCAAACGAAAAAACTACAAAGAATGAAACTTGTCTAGCTTGAAGGGGGAAACCAGATGGCGATATGGTTGGCCTGCTAGATGGCGCTGCCATAGGTCAAACGGATATCAACTGCGTTTTTTAAATAGGAACCCCCATTTCTTATTACATACTCGTGTAGTACGTAAAGAAATATGAATGTTTTAGTTGAACCTCGTTTTTCGCTTTTTGATAGATGGTGCTGTAAAAGTCACAAACATATGGCTCACAATTTTAGACGAGCAGTTGGTAACAGGGAGGTTTTTTAAATTGAAATACAGAATGTAGGTATGTTTGAACATTTTATTTCGGTGTTCCAATGTGATACATGTACCTTTGTGAACTTATCATTTTTGAGAATGCATGCTGTTATAGTTTGATTACCTGTAAATACCACATTAATGCAATAAATGCTCAAAATGATGTCCGTCAACCTCAATGCATCTGGCAATACGTGTAACTACATTCCTCACAACAGAGAGTAGTTTGCCTTCCGTAATGATCGCACGTGCATTGACAATGCGCTGGCGCATGTTTTAGGAGTTGTCGGTGGATCACGATAGGTAATATCCTTCAACTTTCCCCACATAAAGAAATCCGGGGATGTCAGATCTGGTAAACGTGCTTGCCATGGTGTGGCACTTCGACGACCAATCCACCTGTCATGAAATGTGCTATTCAGTACCGCTTCAACCGTGTGTTATGTGCCGGACATCCATCATGTTGGAAGTACATCGCCATTCTGTCATGAGTGAAACATCTTGTAGTAACATCGGTAGATCATTATGTAGGAAATCAGCATACATTGCACCATTTAGAATGCCATCGATAAAATGGGGGCCAATTGTCCTTCCTCCCATAATGCCGCACCATACATTAACCCGCCAAGGTCACTGATGTTCCACTTGTCGCAGCCATCGTGGATTTTCCGTTGCCCAATAGTGCATATTATGCCGGTTTACGTTACCGCTGTTGATGAATGACGGTTTGCCGCTAAATAGAACGCATGCAAAAAATCTTTCATCATCCAGTAATTTCTCTTGTGCCCAGTGGCAGAACTGGGCACGACATTCAAAGTCGTCACCATGCAATTCCTGGTGAATAGAAATATGGTATGGTTGAAATCGATGTTGATGTAGCATTCTCAACACCGACGTTTTTTAGATTCCCGATTCTCACACAATTTGTCTGCTACTGATGTGCAGATTAGCTATGACAGCAGCTAAAACACCTACTTGGGCATCATCATTTGTTGCAGGTCGTGGCTCACATTTCACATGTGGCTGAACACTTCCTGTTTCCTTAAATAACGTAACTATCAGGCGAACGGTCCGGACACTTGGATGATGTCGTCCAGGATACCAAGCAGCATACACAGCACACACCCGTTGGGCATTTTGATCACAATAGCGATACATCAACACGATATTGATCTTTTCCGCAATTGGTAAACGGTCCATTTTAACATGGGTAATGTATCACGAAGCAAATACCGTCTGCACTGGCAGAATGTTACGTGATACCATGTACTTATACGTTGTGACTATTACAGCGCCTTCTATCACAAAGCAAAAAAAGTGGTCCAACAAAAACATTCCTATTTCTTTACATACTACACGAATATGTAATAAATAATGAGGGTTCCTATTTAAAAAAAAAACGCAGTTGATATCCGTTTGACCTATAGCAGCGCCATCTAGCGGGCCAACCATAGCGCCATCTTGTTTCCCCCTTCTAGCTAGACAAGTTTCGCTCATTGTAGTTTTTTCGTTTGATGCTTATTTCGTGAGGTATTTGGCCCGGTCACTATCAATGGACCACCCTGTATATATATATATATATATATATAATCAGTTGGTTCTACTGAGAAATTCATCAACGGAGTAGGAGTTGGCCACCAATAAATCCTTTAGGCTCCTCTAAACTGAATTTCATTGGTAAGCTTTTTATGGCTACTGGCAAGTTATCGAAAATGTGTGTGCCTGAATAATGCACACCTTTTTGTACAAGAGTGAGTGACTTTAAATTCTGGTGAAGATTATTCTTATTTCTAGTATTGATTCCATGAATTGAGTTGTTGGTTTGAAAAACTGATATATTTTTAATGACAAATTTCGTTAAGGAATAAATATATTGGGAACAGTAGTTAGTATCCCTAGTGCCCTAAACAGGCTTGTGCAGGATGTTCTTGAGTTCACACCACATAGAACTCTTACTACAAGTTTTTGTGCCCTGAAAACTTTAGCTTTGCTTGATGAATTACCCTGAAAAATAATCCCATATGACATTATGGAATGAAAGTAAGCATAGTATGCCAGCTTTTTCATTTTTATATGCCCTATGTCTGACACAATTCGCATTGGAAACAGAGATTTGTTAAGATGCTTCAGCAGTTCTGTGGTGTGCTCCTCCCAGATGAATTTATTATCAAGCTGTAATCCCCAGAATTTAACACTGTCCACTTCTTTCATCTGCTTATCATCATATGTTAAGCATATACTGGTGGGACACTCCTTATAAGTTTCTAACTGCATGTAGTGTGTTTTTTCAAAGTTTAGTGACAAAGAATTGGCTAGGAACCAGTGATTAATGTCCACAAATATTTTATTAGTCGATCTTTATAAGACTACACTTGATTTGCTATTTATTGCAATGTTTTTATCATCGGCAAACAAAACGGACTTGGCATCTGGTAATGTTACTGATGAAAGGACATTGATATACACAAGAAAAAGTAAGGGCCCTAAAATGGAACCTTGTGGGACCACATACATAATTAGTTCCCATTTGGATGATGCCTGATAGGTTCATGCATGTCTCTTTCCTAATAACACCCTTTGTTTCCCGCCAGAGATATAAGGTTTGAACCATTTTGCAGCATTTCCTGTTACACCATAATATTCTAATTTACTTGAAAGTATACTGTGCTTTACACAGTCAAATGATTTTGACAGATCACAAAATTTACCAGTTGCCTGCAGTTTTTTGTCTAATGAATTAAGCACTTTTTCACTGTAAATGTAGATCGCCTTCTCAATATCAGAACCCTTTAGAAATCCGAACTGCGACTTTGACAATATGTTATTTGAGATAAGATGGTTATAAAGCCGATTGTACATTACTTTTTCTAAAATGTTTGAGAGTGCTGGCAAAAGTGAAATTGGATGGAAATTTGATGCTATTTCATTATCTCCATTCTTATACAGAGGCTCAACTTCAGCATATTTCAACCATTCAGGAAATATTCCACGGATAAACGACTGATTACACAGATGTTACTTAACTCAGAATCACATTCTTTAATCAACTTTGTTGATATTTCATCACACCCACAGATGTTTTTGATTTTAAAGATTTTATGATGGACAGTTTTTCTGCTGGTGTAGTGAGGGTCAAATTCATATCATGAATGTCTGGTCTAAGCTATTCCATAGCAGCATCTACAGAACCTGACAACCCCATCTTTTCAGTAACAGTTATAAAATGTTTGTTAGAAAGTTCTGCAACACTATGCACATCTGTCACCAATGTATCATTTACTCTTAATGCTATTTGTCCCTCTACATGTCTGGTTCTACCAGTCTCCTCCTTCACTATATCCCATATTGTCTTTATTTGGTTATCTGATATGACTATCTTTTCCTTGTAATATATTTGCTTCGATGTCCGTATTACAGTCTTTAATATTTTGCAGTATTTCTTGTAATGTGCTATAGCATCAACATCAGAACTGTTTCGGATTGACAGCTACAGTTTTCTTTTTGTTTTACAAGTTACCCCTATTCTTTGAGTAATCCATGGCTTCTTTGTAGACTTTTCTCTAACCTTGGTTAGTTTTGGACGAAAACAGTGTTCAAATAAGGTAAGCACTTTATTAGCAAATGTGTATTTTTCATTCATGCTATGAGCACTGTAAACATCATTCCAGTGAATGTCTCTGAGGAGTGTCCTAAAATAATCAATTTTTGGCTTATTGATTACCCTCTTGAGCTCAGATTTAACAGATTTTATATCCTGTTCAGTATTAACATTTTACAGGAACTGGTAAACCACTGAACCTAGAGTCGCGAAGCACAAAAGCATTGAAGACAACATGGATGGAGGAATTTGGGATGAGACTTCAGGGAATGTAATGTTCAAGAAATACGACGGCCACTCCCTTATGGACAAATTGAAGACCGTTGCCAGCATTTTGCCATCTGAAGTCTTGCATCCATGCCTTCACGGAACTTATGTTGTGGATTGGAAGTCCTCTTGTCTTCAATCACACGACGCATGACTTAGGAAGATCAGTGTTATCTCTGAAAATAAACAGTGCAACGAGTGAACATGCCCACATATCAGTTGTCGAATCTGTGAACAGTAACGTCGATATGCAGTAATATTTACATTAGGCAAACTCTGCTGGTCGCACGAGGCTCAGCCCTGGCTTCCCATCGCCGACACCTCGTGACTGCTCCTGTCACTGGCTGCAGCATGCTGTGAGTCAATCAAGCGCGGGTTGGGTGTATAGCTCTAATCACAACTCCACACTCGACGTAGGCTGTCCCCGGTTTAAAAAATCCTCTATACCCAATTTGAGACATGGATTTTGCCTTGTCCATACACCTCCAATTTCTCACATGAAATGTAGATTCCACCCTCTTATAAGAGTTATTTTCGAATACAAAAGAAAGCGGAACCTACACAAGTTTTCACATCGCTAATGTATCGTTACTTGTCGTGAAAATGCTGTACCACAGTATGGCATAGACTACATTTCCTCTAAGTTCTGTCATCAGGTAACGAAAAATCTTTTCTTGTCACCTTAATATCTGTTACAATCTACAGCATGGGTCTGTCTCTTTCACAGGATACCTCCTCACTTTCGAACTCTCTCAAAGTAGCCAAATAGCTCAACACCTATGAAGTCTCTTAATATAGTAACACAGGGGAGTTGTAAATATCAAGTTAATACTATGTACCACTCTGTAAATTCGATAATATAGCTGATTTTATTACGATGGCTATCTCTCCATATGTAGGTGGGAGACCACAATTTCGTTAAAAGATCTCATCGCAACGAAAACACGCCTGATTACTGCTCCAATACATGAATCATATCCGTGGTACTTTAGCCCTCACTTCCACCCACCCAGTGGCATGTCATTGATATCAAACTGATTGACTAATTAATTAAATTAATCATAAGAGTGTCTTTGAATGACGAGTAATTTTCTTTAAGCATTTGGATTACACTCGCCAGGTAATCTTCACAGATTCTTCTATGACGTCTCTGGGGGCTTTCCACAGGCTAAATAGTCACTTCCTCCGATACCAAAATTGGTGGTAACCATCGTCCATTTGCTGAAGTATGCAACGCTAATCACGTTCCATCTGTTAGTTCCCTTGTCAAGCTGGTGGAAGTAAGTACTTAGAATTCTGGTATACTGTCAACGAACCAGCCCTGCTGAGACCTGTCAGTCTTTGAGTGCAGTAGGATCTTTCACTCCATTTCCCATCCTCGTGTCGCCTCCACTAACGACCCGCCACCGCCATGGGTCCGCATGTGAAGAGCAGCCAACACTGCCAACGTCAAACATGTATGAGCCTGAAGACATGGGTTTCCATCAGAATATAGCTGTGTAGAAGCATTCTATGGGATCACAACAAATTAGTGGGTGGATGCTTCGACAACTTAAATGAGAATCCCTGGAGGGAATGCGGTGTTCTTTACGATGAACACTACTGGGGACCAATATTTGAAGCAGACTGCAGAACGATTCTACAGCCACCAACATACATTTTGTGAAAGGACCACGAGAATACGATCAGAAAAATTAGCGCTCATATGGAAGCATATAATTTTCTCCCTCGCTGTATTTGCGAGTGGAATAGGAAAGGAAATTACTAATAGTGGCTCAGGGTGCCCTCAACCACGCACCATATGTGGTGTCAGCTAACAAATACCTTACAGAACAGTTGATACAACATTCTTAGGTATGACCACTAAGATAATAGGAATGCATGCAAGTTGACTGCTGTCTTGGATACTTTCCTAGAAAAGAGATCCATCTGCCTCTAATTTGACGTGAATATGCGTTAAAGGGTGGCAGAAAGTTGATGGAGTAATTGGTTGAGAGAGGTTGTAATGAGGAAGGATTTCATGGTAGACTGATGCGTTCTAGGGAGAGAGGGACATGTTGTGGTAAATCATTTATAGCCCATTTAACCATTTTTTCTGTTATATTAGTTATGTGGTATAACCTGCATTCGACTCATACACAACTGCATGTTCTGAATGTGACGTAGAGAGCTATCCATCTGCAATTGTTAACAGCAAACCTCCCCATATCTCAGTGAGCAAAGGACTTCCAGTGTGTGTGTGTGTGTGTGTGTGTGTGTGATGAATCAAGTCCACCAAACATCTGGAAAACCTATCTCAACACTCTCCTCTAAACAAACGAAGATGTATGCAAAGTATACCACTTCCCTGTCAAATCCTGGACATAAATCGAGTCTCCAATTTAATAACTGCAGTGATTCTAAGCCAGTGACGTGGGTTAGTAGATGCTGCAATCCCTGTGTATACACTTGCTTGACAGTTGTGTGTGAAAGAAACTAAGCTCTATTCATGGAGTTAGTGCTGCATGGCATGTAGTTTCACATGTAAAACCCACAGCTATACATTTATCTATTTCCTCATAAGATGTCGTTGTTTCGTGCATTTTCGTTGCTGACGACAGTTTTGTAAGACTGAAGTGAGCATAGCATAATTTCTGAACACCACATTCCCCCCAGGATTCCCATTTGAGTTCTCGAAGCATCCGCCCACTAATTTGGCGCGAGCCAGTAGCAATGCTTCTTTAGGTCTGTATTCTGAGGGAAACCCATGTCTTCAGGCTCATATAAGTTTGGCGTTGACGGTGGTGGCTGTGTTCACATGTGTGCCGGTGTCTGCGGCGGATAGGAGACCGAGGCGTCTCGGGGGTGGAGAAGAGAGTGAAACATCCTACTGCCCTCACAGACCAACAGGTATCAGCGGAATTAGTGTGGGAGCAGTATACCGGAATTCTAAGTGACATACTTCAACAAGCTTGACAAGGCAAACAAAAGACGGAATGTGGTTAATTGATGAGGCTTGTCATGCTAATTGATTATGATTGCCACCAGTTTTTATATCAGAGGAAGTGACTACAAAGCCTGTGGAAAACCCCCAGAGACGTCAGAGAAGTGTTTGTAAAGGTTACTTGGCGAGTGTAATCCAAACGCTGGAAGAAAATTACTCATCGTACAAAGGCACTCTTATGATTAATTTAATTAATTAGTCAATCAACCTGATATCAATGACATACTGCTGGGTGTGTGGAAGTGAGGGCTGGAGTACCATGGATGTGATTCACGAGTTGGAACAGTAATCAGGCGTGTTTTCGTTACAACAAACCTTTTAACAAAATTCTGGTCTCCCACCTAAACAGGGACAGATGGCCGTTATAGCAAAATCAGCTATATTACCGAATTTGTAGAGCAACACGTAGTATTAACCAGATATTTACAACTCCTCTGATGGGGCATTTGGCTACCTTAAGAGAGTTCAGAAGTGAGGAGGAATCCTGTGATAGAGGTAGGACATACTCTTAGCACTATGTTTGGGAGCCAAAAATGAGTTTAATATTCCAGTCCTGTGATGCAGGATACAAGATATTTTAAGCTGATGAGAACAAATTATTTTTTTACCTGATGAGAGAGTACTTAGAGGAAATACTGCCTATTACATAGTGTTGTACAGTATAAAAGGGAGGATTCTACATATAGTGCTTAAACTCGAAGTGTATTGATAAAACCACATCCATGTCTCAGATAGGGTAATGTGAATTTTTTACGCCCGTTTGTCTCGCAGTGAGCCGCTTTCAGGGGCAGCCGCAAGGTGTCAATGACAGGAAACGGTGGCGTAGTCTCGCATGACTGGCAGGTATAAAGAATTCTCTGACCTGTCGGATCTTGCCTGCAGCTGCACTGACAAGTCCCTGCAGAGACGTCCTCTGGGTGGCTGAATAGTGAAGTAACCAATCTGGTGGTTCAGCGGCTACAGAATCCAACCATTTTGCTGTGTGAGAAGATTCAATACTGTGTGTGTTTGCGCTGGGCAGTTATGCCTCCCATATAAATTGATCAGTTGACTGCTTAGTGGTCACAATGACAATCTCTCTGGCCTCTGAGCATCTGTTATAGCTGGAGATATCTGCGCAGCTCCTGGTGTGGCCGACGTGTATGTGTGAATCTCTAGTCCTCTCCCAATTAGCACTACTGCAGCGCCATTGGCAGACGAGATAATATAGCAAGAGACAATATAATTCAGGAGATAATGCTACAACTCAACAGAGGATGTGATTTACGAATTGTTTTATTGGTTATTTTAGAAAGCAGGAAGGAATATTCGAGGAAAATGAGGATATGCTAAGGAAAAATGAAGAGAAAAATGACAAGCAGTTCTAGAGAATGAAAGAACGGTCTGTGAAAAACAGAGATGATCTTATAAAATGAATGCATGATTCGAGGGAAAGAAACATTTATTCGAGGAAAGCAGGAGAAAAAGTAATATTGAATTTGAAGAATGGAAGGAACAATTTAAGAACTGCGAGGAAATGCTCAGGGTAATATTTAAGGAATGTGAGGAGGCGCAATTTAGCAAGGTTGAAAAGATGAAATAGCTGTTGTTACAGAAATCTGCAAAGGCAAGACACTCTGTTCCTATAACAAGAATGATAGAAGAGGGGTGAAGTATCTGAAATCCATGGAGCACCAGACAAAACTAGTCAGAAAAGTAGCAAGGCGTCGAATCAACTGCAACAGAGAAGATAAGGAATAATTTCAGTCACGCTGAGAAGGATGAACCAATAAACCCTTAATACATAGTGCATACCTTTCTGTATATGTGAAAAAGCAGCAAGTAACATGTTCAGTAGCGCCAATCTTTGAGCATTCAAACAAGTATTTTAGTGACTATTGGTAGAAGATGAAGTACAAAGAAGAAAAAGCGTGTATGGGAGAATCACACATTCCGTCGCGATGTTGGGACACTGCACAGTATTTTTGGAAATTGTTGCAGCACTACCAATACCTGGATGAGCCATACAAACCATCCAAACTTATCAACATTTGTGTGATGAAAATGTCACCCCGTATCTAGAGAGAACTCGCTTTGGCTGGGAGGATTATGTCAGAAGTTAAAGAATTTCCACTATCACTGTGAGCTCTAAGTGTCAACTATGCTACTGTCACCTCGGAAGGACGATATGAAATGGGAGGACAAATGCCAGATCACAAACCTTGGAAGAGGGGGTATACTTCAAAGAGAAGTAACAATAGTAGGTAAGGGATCTATGAGCCCTGGTAGGATGAGAGGGGGTAAAATAAAATGTAAAGGTTCATCGAGAACTGTAAATGTAGCTTAGGGTATGAGTAAAGAGAGAGAAATTAACATGTTAGTGTTTGAAGGAGAGCAATGCAAAGGACAGATTTGTGGCTGTTAAGTTGTTCTAAAGAGATGATATGGAGATGACATTGAAGACTTTCAGTTAAGGAAGTGATAACAAGGTTTTAGTGTTGATAGTGATGCCAGACGTTTTAATACCTTAGTGATAAGGTCTGAGGTAAAAGTTTTTTAGGGTTACTTAGACTTATGTAAATATTATACTATCATAGCCATGATCTGTTTTTCCTGCGTGTATATGTGTCTCTATCTTCTGTTCTGGGGAATCGCTTCTTCTTGTTTTCTATCAATTAGTGTTATCTAAGCATAATTTATGTCGTGAAAGTAGTGTTGGTGAATCTGGAAACGTTAGTTAAGTGCAGAGGAAAAACTGTGAGACCATGCATCTTATTAGCTGTAAAGGAACTGAAAAGTTGTAGACAGTTTTTGGTCGACGATCAGTTGTCGTATTTATTCGACCAATAATGATTTGAGATGGTTAAAAAAAAGAGATGTTGAGTACCATTAAGAGTCATCAATAAGTAAATAAAGAGATCTTGTGAGAAAATATAAGAGTTGTGAGGTCATAAAGGAGAGTTTTCGTGTGGGACAGGTTCAGTTGTCATCACAAGGAGTCAGGAGATACTGGGAAGAAAAACAGTCACCAGCTAATTGGCTGTAGTTATCCTGCTGAAGATAAGCATATTCACAATCAATGAAAGGTCATTACATGCTATTTAAGTGATCTAGAGTTTTCAAAAGTGACAAGGTTGTGTAATTTCTGACACTGATGTTACGTTAGGTGAGAGATATGAGTTACATAGTTATGGTCGTGATTGATCAGTTGCATGTGCTAAATACATTTTATAAAAAACTTGTTTTTGGAAAATTTCTGTGAGGAAATTAACTATCAGGAAGTGAAGTAAATGTTAATATCTACAATGCAGTGAATTAAGAATTAATGAGAATGTAAAAGTTGATACAAATTAAATATATAAAGATAAAGCATTAAAGGGATGTAACTCTATTAATTACTAATTGAGCAAAATTAATTGGAACTAATAGCAAAGAAGAATGTTTTATTAAAAAAGTGTCACTGTAACAGTTATTGAGAAAAAACTGTAACAGCAGAGTGTAACTGTTTTTATGTGGATTATATTGTTGATGTATATTTTTAAACTGTTTGAGGTCACACCAGGAAGGAGGCATGAGAGTGGTGTAAATTTCAGATACAACGAAAGGGCTGGAGCAATTAGGAGGCGTGATGGTCGAGTCACTGCCAAACACACACTTGGCAGGAGAGAGATGGTGGGCCAATTGAAGTGAATGATAGTGGCCTCCTCCCTCCAACCAAGACACCCCTTTTCAGGATCAATAAGCTCCAAGGTTACATACTTGCCCTTGAATGGGACCACGGTGTAAGTGGTGCTCCCAAATTGAAATAAGAACACCGTGAATTCATTGTCCCAGGAAGGGGAAACTTTATTGACACATTCCTGGGGTCAGATACATCACATGATCACACTGACTGAACCACAGGCACATAGACACAGGCAACAGAGCATGCACAATGTCGGCACTAGTACAGTGTATATCCACCTTTCGCAGCAATGCAGGCTGCTATTCTCCCATGGAGACGATCGTAGAGATGCTGGATGTAGTCCTTTGGAACGGCTTGCCATGCCATTTCCACCTGGCGCCTCAGTTGGACCAGCGTTCGTGCTGGACGTGCAGACCGCGTGAGACGACGCTTCATCCAGTCCCAAACATGCTCAATAGGGGACAGATACGGAGATCTTGCTGGCCAGGGTAGTTGAGTTACACCTTCTAGAGCACGTAGGGTGGCACGGGATACATGCGGACGTGCATTGTCCTGTTGGAACAGCAAGTTCCCTTGCCGGTCTAGGAATGGTAGAACGATGGGTTCGATGACGGTTTGGATGTACCGTGCACTATTCAGTGTCCCCTCGACGATCACCAGTGGTGTACGGCCAGTGTAGGAGATCGCTCCCCACACCATGATGCCGGGTGTTGGCCCTGTGTGCCTCGGTCGTATGCAGTCCTGATTGTGGCGCTCACCTGCACGGCGCCAAGCACGCATACGACCATCATTGGCACCAAGGCAGAAGCGACTCTCATCGCTGAAGACGACACGTCTCCATTCGTCCCTCCATTCACGCCTGTCGCGACACCACTGGAGGCGGGCTGCACGATGTTGGGGCGTGAGCGGAAGACGGCCTGACGGTGTGCGGGACCGTAGCCCAGCTTCATGGAGACGGTTGCGAATGGTCCTCGCCGATACCCCAGGAGCAACAGTGTCCCTAATTTGCTGGGAAGTGGCGGTGCGGTCCCCTACGGCACTGCGTAGGATCCTACGGTCTTGGCGTGCATCCGTGCGTCGCTGCGGTCCGGTCCCAGGTCGACGGGCACGTGCACCTTCCGCCGACCACTGGCGACAACATCGATGTACTGTGGAGACCTCACGCCCCACGTGTTGAGCAATTCGGCAGTACGTCCACCCGGCCTCCCGCATGCCCACTGTACGCCCTCGCTCAAAGTCCGTCAACTGCACATACGGTTCACGTCCACGCTGTCGCGGCATGCTACCAGCGTTAAAGACTACGATGGAGCTCCGTATGCCACGGCAAACTGGCTGACACTGACGGCGGCGGTGCACAAATGCTGCGCAGCTAGCGCCATTCGACGGCCAACACCGCGGTTCCTGGTGTGTCTGCTGTGCCATGCGTGTGATCATTGCTTGTACAGCCCTCTCGCAGTGTCCGGAGCAAGTATGGTGGGTCTGACACACTGGTGTCAATGTGTTCTTTTTTCCATTTCCAGGAGTGTATATCTTCTTAGTCAACCTCTCCTCATCTATCCTCATGATGTGCCCAACAAATTGTAACCTTCTCCTCCGTTTCTCGCTCAGTATGGGTTCAATATTTTTATACAGTTCCTGTCGTGTTCCGTGTATCCAGATATCCCCATGTTTTTTGGTGCCCCATATGTCTCTCAAAATTTTCCGCTCCTCGTTCTCTAACTGTATACAACCTCACTTGCTGAGTGTGATCGTATCTGATGGATACAGAGCAGCATTTCTTACAGTTGCTTTGTAATGTCACAATTTGGCATTTCGTGACGGATTTTTCTTGCCATATGTTGTTTTCACAGCATACAGAAGCTTCTGCAAAAGCTGTGCCCTGTCTACTGTGCTACTGTTGCTCTGTACGTCAACAGTTGTCTTCTCTCCAAAATAACGAAAACTATTGACTTCCTCAAACACTTGGCCATCTGTCTTCCAGTCAGACTCAGTTTTCAATGTCTTGGTCTTCTTATATGCAATCTTCAGTTCGATCTTTTCTGCTGTTTCAGCTACATTTTTAGTGCTGTCTTTGCTTCTTCTTCTGTCTCACTTAAGAGTGCCATGTCAGCTGCGATTTCCAGGCAGTCCATTGTTGCATTATGTTGGACCTTGTAGCCTATTTGCACACCTTTGATCTTCATGTTACTATTTATTTGTCTCTACTGTGTCGCTACTTCATCCAATAAAACTGGTGACAGTCCATCCCCTTGCCGGATTCCTGTTTTTATTTCGAAGCTGTCTGACAGCATACTGCAATACCTGATCGTGACAGCAGTGTCGCTTAACATTTCCTTCATTATTGCATTTGATGTAGCATCCAGTCCTCTAACACATCAAGCAGACTACTTCTGTCAAATGAATCGTAGACCTTTTGGAAGTCCACAAATGTCACTATTATCTTTTTTCCTTTCCTGTGTCTGTGTTCTATTACACTTTTTATTCCAAATATCTGTTCTATACAGTTCCTCCCTTTTTTAACGCCACACTGGTACTCTCCTATTGTAGGCCTGAGTTGTTCTTCAACTCTGTTCAGCAAGGTTCTTGAGAAAACCTTTACCCTATGTTTAAGAGAGAGATGCCCCTGTAGTTATCCAGTATTTTCTTGTCCCTTCTTGTGTAGTGGTATTATAATGGCTTCTTTCCACTCTATGGGTATTTTCTTGTTTCTCCAGCTATCCATTATTATATTGTACATACTTCTTTCTATTTCAGGCCCATCCCACTTGATCTCTACAGGACAGTTACCACCATTGCCTGATGTCTTGTTGTTTTTGAGGTTTTTAATTGTCTCTGTTACTTCTGCCCTGGTGGATGCACTGTCTAGATTATCCTGACTTTCGTTCCTAGAGCGTAAGTGTGTCGACTTTACTGTCGGTGCTTCTGCATTCAGCAAATCCCTAAAATACATAGCCATTTCCTCACACACCTCTTTCTCGCCAATTTTTATTGTGCCTTCTTGTCCTATTACGAAGGGTTCTTTTGGCCCTAAGTCTTTAATTCTGCTCTTCATTTCTTTGAAAAAGATTCGTGATTTGTGTTTCTTGAAGGCTGTGTTTGCTTCTTCAAGTTTCTCATTCCACCTACTTCTCTTGGCATTTCTGATCGTTTTGTTAGCATTTTTACTCACATTCTGGAAGTTCGACCAGTCTTCTTGTTTTTTACAGGATTGCCATTTCATCCATGCTTTCCTCCTGGTTTCCACTGCATTCTCGCATTCATCTGTCTACCACTCATGCTTCCTTTCTTGTTGTTAGTAGCCATTCGCACTGCCTCTTCTTCCATCCTCCAGTTCCTTTGAACTACCATTCTCTTTGCATACACTGCTCTGTATTTTTCCAGCAGATCTAGGTCGATTCTGTAAGTGTTTATGGTCCTACGTCTCCTTGTTCTGTAGTGTATCTATCTGCATTTTATTTCGACAAGGTAGTGATCTGTTTCATCCTCCTATTTTTCTCACATTCGTGTTCATAATCTCTCTGTGATTCTTGTCATGGATTGCTGCATGTTATAATTGTTTTTCCCCAATCATGTTTCGAGGGCTGACCCACGTTGTTTTCTTGCTTGCCTTAGCTTTGTAATGGGTGGTCATTATTCACATCTTGTGTCTCCTGCACAGGTCCACTAATCTCTCACCATTCTTGTTTGTTCTTTTGTGGGCTAGATAATACCCCACAGGACCTCTAAACTTCCTTCCCATGCCTATTTGCGCGTTAAAATCTCCTAGCAAAATAGTGACACCTCTTTTGTCCGCATCTATCACTATCCTATCCAAAGTGGGCCAAAAACGTTGAGTTACTACTTTGTCTTTTTTGTTCTTATCATTTGTTGGCCATGTGCATTTACTATTGTATAGGTTTTGCTTCCTATTTTCATTGTCAGGTATCACTGCCTCTCGTTTAAGCCCTTCCTCGCAATGATACTGTCCAGGTATCTAAGATCTACTACAAAGGCTGTGCCAAACATAAAAGGTTGTTTCGACCCCCCCCCACCCCCACCCCCCCTCACCGCGTTACCCTTCCAGAATTACATATCCCTCTGATTCCATTGTGATTTCGTCCCTGAATCTTGTTTCCTGTAGTGCCAGTATGCCAACCCCAAGTTCCCTCATAATGTCAAGAACTTGCTTTAGCTTGCCCATCTTCATCAGTATCTGTATGTTTATGGTTCCCATTTTAAAAGTATGTTTCGGTATGATTTTGTATCTGTGATTTTGAGGTACTGGTAGGTTCGCAGTTTTGTTTCACAGATGATGCAGGCTCCCCAGAATCCGATAGCCAGCTTGCATTGACCTTAGTCAGCGACCGATTAGCCTTCTGAGGTATATTTCAATTATCACATCCTTCCTGACTGCTTCACAAGTCGAAGTTTCGACTTTGGCTACCGCATTTGCAGTAGCATGGTTACAACTGAGGCCTTTTGTGGCCGCTCCTCTGGAGTACAGATGCCACTCTGTTGTGAGAAGTTTCATCCGCTTTTACGACCATTGGAATTCGCCAAATCTTCTTTTGAAATGACTGGCCATCTTCTTCCCCCACTCAAGCCGTTGACCTTTTCACACTACAATTTTGATTCAGTATGAGAAGGATTAAGAGGATGATGAGAATGATTAACTTCGTAGTGGTTAAGAATTTATCAGTGAACTTTATTTTGGATTGTGATACTATACACAGCAATAGTTCGATGTTGGATTGTCAGGTTAGAGTTGTTTACTTTAAGTTTTGTCCTGCTGAGAGGCTGACCTTGTGCTCCTGTCAAAGTTCCTTGGGAATTGGTAATGTGTTACCACCTTCCTCAAGATTTGAGATCAGTCATTTATGTTTGGTTTATGTAAACCAGTTTTTGGAAGTCCTTAGTCACTTTGTGGAGGTGTTGACAGGCAAACTGGCGGTTACCGGTAAAATTGAGTGTAAGATCCGCCTTACTAATGAGATCCCAGTGAGACAAGCTCCACCCAAGGTGCGGAGTTTACTTGGTTTGATTGATGGTATGTTGTCTGAGGGGTCATGAGGCCTTCCATGTCACCCATGTTTCAACTACATTTCTGGTACCTAGGGGCAAGAGTGGAGAGTTTCGTCCAGTAGTTGATTATAGGAAAGTTAACGAAAAGTTGGTTCTAGAGTGTGTACCATTTCAAGATTTACATGATTGTTTCACCTAGTTTGCTGGGGCCCAATTTTTTACAGTTCTTGACCTCAACCAGGCACGTAACCAGAGTCCATTAAACGAGGTTTACAAGCACATTACCGCCTTTTTACTGATTGTAAACTATTCTAAGTCAACAAGGCCCACCTTGGTTTGTCAATGGGAGATGCCATCTTGTCCCGTCTTCTGTATTGTGTTTTGAGTTATTGTAAGTTCAAGTGTGTCTATAATTATTGGGATGACATGGCCATCTATAGCACAATCTTTCTGGACATCTGCAACTCCTGGAGGCAGTTCTACTCCGCCTTAGAGTGGCGGAACTGATCATGAAGCCATCTAAAATCACCTAAGCACACCTTCAAATTTCCTCTTTTGGGAATCTAATTTCTGCTGACGATATTAGGATTGACCAGGAGCGAACTACTTATCTGTACAAATTCCCCATACCTAAGATTAAAAAAGGGGTTGCAAGATTCACTGGCATAGCCAATTTTTTTCGCAAATCTGTGTCCAATTTTTCTCAGTTACCCAATCCTTTTAATGATCTGCAGAAGAAAGGCATCGTTTTTAGGTGGGACGAAATTCATCAGGCATCCTTTGAGACCATTAAGGCTGCGTTTAGCAGTCCACCCATTTTGGCTATTCCCAATTTTGAGCTTCCGTTTGTGATCCAAACGGATGTGTATAATTCTGGGGTAGTGGCGGTCCTCTTGTAAGAGTGATGAACAATAGCCTGTGTGTTGATGAAATTTACAACGCTGAGATGAAATATTCAGTGTACAAATGGGAAGCCTTGGCGATTCTCTTTGCTCTCAAAAAATTCAAGTTCTATGTGGAGCACAGAGAGTTTCTTTCAGAAACTGATAACCAGGCCCTTAGCTGGGTTCTGGCACCTTCCAGAAAGACTGGACGAATTGCTCAGTGGGCGATCCGCATTTCCGCCTTTCGCTTTAAAGTCAGGCATGTTAGGGACCCTGATAATCTGGTGGTGAATGCTCTTATTTGGACGTTCGACACCGAGGGACTGGATTGCAGTGAACATGCATGTTCGTCAGATGATTGGGTAACAGGAATGCTAACTGAGGTTCCAGAGCGATTAGCGAATTTAAAGAGCAAACAGGAAAGAGTACTCCACAATTGCCGATACTAAGCAGAGATTATTGCGTTGAGGACAGGATCCGGGTATAGCCTGCATTGATGACTGCTTTGGTACAGTCGACGTGGCTAATGCATTCCCAAGATCTGTCTACACAAGGAGCTGGTAGTGCCCACATTTCGATTTTTCCATAGCAACATGGTAGGCAGGCACTGGGGTATTATACACTCCTGGAAATTGAAATAAGAACACCGTGAATTCATTGTCTCAGGAAGGGGAAACTTTATTGACACATTCCTGGGGTCAGGTACATCACATGATCACACTGACAGAACCACAGGCACATAGACACAGGCAACAGAGCATGCACAATGTCGGCACTAGTACAGTGTATATCCACCTTTCGCAGCAATGCAGACTGCTATTCTCCCATGGAGACGAACCTAGAGATGCTGGATGTAGTCCTGTGGAACGGCTTGCCATGCCATTTCCACCTGGCGCCTCAGTTGGACCAGCGTTCGCGCTGGACGTGCAGACCGCGTGAGACGACGCTTCATCCAGTCCCAAACATGCTCAATGGGGGACAGATCCGGAGATCTTGCTGGCCAGGGTAGTTGACTTACACCTTCTAGAGCACGTTGGGTGGCACGGGATACATGCGGACGTGCATTGTCCTGTTGGAACAGCAAGTTCCCTTGCCGGTCTAGGAATGGTAGAACGATGGGTTCGATGACGGTTTGGATGTACCGTGCACTATTCAGTGTCCCCTCGACGATCACTAGTGGTGTACGGCCAGTGTAGGAGATCGCTCCCCACACCATGATGCCGGGTGTTGGCCCTGTGTGCCTCGGTCGTATGCAGTCCTGATTGTGGCGCTCACCTGCACGGCGCCAAACACGCATACGACCATCATTGGCACCAAGGCAGAAGCGACTCTCATTGCTGAAGACGACACGTCTCCATTCGTCCCTCCATTCACGCCTGTCGCGACACCACTGGAGGCGGGCTGCACGATGTTGGGGCGTGAGCGGAAGACGGCCTAACGGTGTGCGGGACCGTAGCCCAGCTTCATGGAGACGGTTGCGAATGGTCCTCGCCGATACCCCAGGAGCAACAGTGTCCCTAATTTGCTGGGAAGTGGCGGTGCGGTCCCCTACGGCACTGCGTAGGATCCTACGGTCTTGGCGTGCATCCATGCGTCGCTGCGGTCCGGTCCCAGGTCGACGGGCACGTGCACCTTCCGCCGACCACTGGCGACAACATCGATGTACTGTGGAGACCTCACGCCCCACGTGTTGAGCAATTCGGCGGTACGTCCCCCCGGCCTCCCGCATGCCCACTATACGCCCTCGCTCAAAGTCCGTCAACTGCACATACGGTTCACGTCCACGCTGTCGCGGCATGCTACCAGTGTTAAAGACTGCGATGGAGCTCCGTATGCCACGGCAAACTGGCTGACACTGACGGCGGCGGTGCACAAATGCTGCGCAGCTAGCGCCCTTCGACGGTCAACACCGCGGTTCCTGGTGTGTCCGCTGTTCCGTGCGTGTGATCGTTGCTTGTACAACCCTCTCGCAGTGTCCGGAGCAAGTATGGTGGGTCTGACACACCGGTGTCAATGTGTTCTTTTTTCCATTTCCAGGAGTGTAGAACTATTGCTCAGATCAAGCAACATGTTACTTAGCCTGCCATTTATAAAGATATATGAACATTAGAGGGGGAGTGCGAAAGCTGTAAGAACACTAAGCCCAACCCTAGTTCCTGTAAGGGGTTTTTGCAGTCAGCCAGGGTGGAGCATACTATGGATAAAATTTTTATCGATTACGTAGGGCTGGCCCTCGTACTGGGAATAGTTATATATTGGTGGCTGTGGATACCTTTTCTCACTTTTTCTCTGGTTCTGACCATGACAGCGCCTTTATCAATGCATAATTTGTCCTGAAATTTTTCCACTTTTGGACCATCCTGAACACTCATTAGTGATAAGGCACCTTCCTTTATTTCCAAAGTATTTAAGCGGTTCTGCTTTGAGAATGCCGTCCAGTACATCACCACTAACTCTTATGACGTACAGGCGTCTTTTGCGGATCAAATGAACCATAACCTAAAGGCAGCTATCATATTTTACAGCAAATCTCAGAGCAAGTGGGAACTCTCGACATCCTGGCTCAGTTTCGTGTTCAATGCAGCTCAGCATTTTGGCTTATCAGTTTAATTCCACCCTCGCTAATCTTTGGTCTATTAACGATCTCCTCCCAAAGGACATTACTCCACAAGCTATACAACAGAACTGGTAGAGGGCTAGGTGGAACATCCTATTTGCACATAGGTGATTGACCCACTATTGCAATCAAGGCTGATGGGAGTTCAAGGCTAAGTTAGGAGACCAGGTGTCCATGTGCAATTCCAGCTTTGCATCGAAAGGGGGGTTTGGATTCGCTAATAGCTGAGCCTCTCGTTTCCCGGGATTGTATCAAAATTTGGGGGTTCTGAGCTCCATGAACCTTCTTTTCTACGATTGGTGCACACACAAATCGTCGTGAGTTCATGATAATTAGCTCAAGGAGAGCTGGTACCCAGACCTCGGAGGAGGGCTTTATTGTTTTGGTGGGGGACGCTGACCTGTGGCATCTGCCTTCTCTCAAATCTCCTACTGTGCACACTAGAGAACTAGCAGTTCCTCGCCACAGAGAGCACCTTCCAACTAGGGGGCGCGACCATGGCACCATGAGCAGAATGGCAGTTTCTGTCAGCGACAATGTTGTTTGTGGCGCCAAGTTGGGCGTGACTCCGCTTGGAGTGATGTGCTGTGTAGGACACAGGTTTGGTCATGTTGGCCGTTAGGATTTAGAAAGACATCTGTTGACACAGCAGCTCTCTGACGTTATTCCTGAGTGCACATTCTCGTGGCGATCTGGCCCCTATGTGTTCATCATCAAAATTTACTTCATTTGTATCCGTTTCTGAGCAGAAACAATGCCTGAGACGTGGTTCTAGTGAGCATATGCTCAGCAGTAAACATGACAGGGTGTAACGCTGGAAATCCATATCCTCCTATCTCCATCTATTGTACTATAATTTTTTTCCTTATTTTGTTACCTGAAAATATGACATTTCTGTGTCTTTATATATTGTAACTGTTTTACTATATATATATATACACACACGCACACACATACACACACACACACACACACACACATACACACACACACACACACACACACACACACACACACAGATATATATATATATATATATATATATATATATATATATATATATATTTGTGCAGGAGAGCTTCTGTAAAGTTTGGAAGGTAGAAGACGAGATACTGGCAGAAGTAAAGCTGTGAGTACCGGGCGTGAGTCGTGCTTCGGTAGCTCAGATGGTAGAGCACTTGCCTGCGAAAGGCAAAGGTCCCGAGTTTGAGTCTCGGTCGGGCACACAGTTTTAATCTGCCAGGAAGTTTCATTTATGTCGGTTATGTTGGTTTGTTTTGTAAATATTATTTGCATTTTTACTCTGGGCCTGGCCTAGGGAAAACTATGCTATCGAACGATTACATCGACAGGTCATGTGGGGAACCAAAGTGTTTAGGATCTTCGGTAGTGTTAACTCTGCCGCATGGAGCGCGGGCAGAGGGAGTTTGGCTGGAGTAGGGCGGTGGAGCAGGTGTGTTGAGTGACGCTCCCGCGAGTTGCCGCGCTTTTGGGATTTGGCAGCATGTAATTGCGCTCGACTTGCTATGATAGTTTCTGACATGGTGTCGCGGACAGGAAGCATTAACTGGCGCACATCAAGAGCCCATTTCGCCTGGTGACCATGTCGCGAAGAAGGTGTGCCAACATCCAGATTCTGCAACAGCGACGGCCGACAGTGAGTGACTGTCGCCACCTCCCCGATCGACGACTTCAAACCTGGAAGCATGTAAAGTTTTAGAACTGTATGGCAGACCTCAGCTTTTCAAACTGTCCAATTTGTCTCACAAAATTACAGCAATGTAGCATGAACCTTTGTTGCTCATTGTCCCAATTGCATTACCAAGCAGGTTCCCTTCTTTTTCCGGAATGAACCCGAGTGTCGTTGAAATTCAAAGTGATATCATTCCATTTCACTGCTTTAGTTTCAAAGTTCAGTTAAAGTATTCACAGCTGGCTACAATATTTAGATTACACAACCACAAATTAAGAGTGCGACTTTTGTTACCATATTTTAACTTACCCATGACTGCAGCTCAACTTGGTACATGCTAAATTTTACTTTTGTTAATTGTTCAGAATCATTTAATTCAAGTTCAAAGTTAAATCTCTTATTTCTAAATTTCGTAGATTCAAGTAGCTTTTGAAATGATTGTTGAGATGGCCCAAGACTAATCTTATTTTCTTGAATTTCGAAGTGCTTCAGAAACAAAGTTCACCATTAATTTCAGTCACCAAAATGGTTCAAATGGTTCAAATGGCTCTGAGCACTATGGGACTTAACATCTATGGTCATCAGTCCCCTAGAACTTAGAACTACTTAAACCTAACTAACCTAAGGACAGCACACAACACCCAGCCATCACGAGGCAGAGAAAATCCCTGACCCCACCGGGAATCGAACCCGGGAACCCGGGCGTGGGAAGCGAGAACGCTACCGCACGACCACGAGATGCGGGCCCACCAAATTAACTTTCAATTTACCGGTTTTATTAATTCTTTTGCTAAATTAAGTTAGAGTGTAGCGAAATTTATTACTTCTGACAAACATTCAGTTTTCACACAACACGTGTCAACCTTCAGTTGCCACGCTATTACTGCTAATTATATGTGCATTAATCTTTCATTTTCAGTTATTATAGTAGTTGGCGACCGTAATTTTCCCCAAATCTCAAATATCTAATTAACGCCAATTAATTGTTAACGTAACTACTGCACATTTACTTTCCTTATTAATTTTACCCTTTTCCCAAAATTAATTTCCACCAATTTCATTTGCATTTTTCCTTTCATTTAGATGTAACCCTTTCCTCCCTCTTTACTGACGAATTAACTTCGGTTACGATTGCTTTTCCCAAATTTCCATTAGATGCATGCGGTTTAATTTTTCACTGTCATTAAGGTCGATAAGTGAGGGGACGGTTACAAGGGTTAAAGTATTTAAAAGTGTACAAATGATTGATGATAACGTGTGCAGAGAACAATTGACTTTGGTGGAGGTTGCACCTGCTAGGGGAACTCTTTCCTGACTGAGCACCTGATTATGGTAGATTGCGAAAGGGCCTAGTGGTGCTGCAATTTAGAGGCTCCCTTAGTTTGTCCCTGTCTTATGGATGTTGTGACACAGGCAGAGGACGTCGTACATTTTGGCCACAGAGTTCTCTTGTGGACCTGCTGCCTGTGTGCATCGGCTGCTGACATCGTCTGCGCCGAGCCTGCGCCTCCTGTATCACATCATGCCACAAGGAATTAAGTTATATAATTTTGTAACGCGTTCCTGCCACAATAATTGTAAAATTTCTTTATACTCCTTTTTTAAAAGAGACATCATTCTATCTCATGTTTTGATTAATGTGATTTTAAGAGTTTCACTCTGGTTTTTTTAATGTTTTGTATGGCCATGGACGGCCATTAATCGGGTTGTTAAATTTTCTTCGTATCATCTAGCACTGGCCAGGTTTATATTTGGAAGAGCCATTATTGGCTATTTCTTAATTTGTTAATTTTTATCTTATAGATTTGTTATCTGGCACTACCTGGGTTTAAATTTTTGAAAATCTGTCATTGGATGTTTCTTAATTTGCTAAATTTTTTCTTATAGTTTTGTTATCTGGCATTGGCCAAGTTTGTAATTAAGTGGCTTTTAGATTTAGAGGGAGTATGTTAATGGGGAGGCATTTATAAATAATAGTCTTGATTACCCATCATGTTCTTGGTTTTGTATTAGTTGGGATCCTGTTTACAGATTTGAACTGTGGTATAAGATTGTAGAAAACCAGCTGGTCGTCATTACCAGAATAATTAGGCTGCTTGTTGGCATTGATAGTTTTTGTTTTCCTCAAGCGAGTAAAATTCAAAATTCCACTAAATTCTGTTATTTCTTCTTCAAGTTTTATTTAAGGCCCCATGAGCTTGTTTTTAAATTGTTACTGAATATTTTGGATCCATTCTATTTCAAATTTATAAAGTGGCAATAGTTGCTGGGTATATGCTGAAAGTTTGCTTAGTTTGAAAAAAGATTCTAGAACGCCAGCTGGCTACCTTTATCAGAGTAATTACGCCACATGTGGACATTGATAGTTCCTCTAGTTCTCAAACATGTAAAATGCCAAATCATACTAATTTATGTTATTTATTGCTAAAGTTTTGTTTAAGAGCCCTGTGAGCTGTTAAAGAATTCCTCGTATTCACTCTACTTCAAATTTATTAAGTGGCAATAGCTTTTGGATATATGCTAAAAGTTTGGTTAATGTGAAACTGGAAATGTGAACCTTATAATCAGTTTGTTTAATGTGAAACTGGAACATTGCACCTTATAATATTTTGTAGTAAATGTTTTACAAATTGTAAACGATGTTTACCAAAAGCCCAGGCAAGTAATTTCACGTAATTTACTTTGAGTGCTAGGGCGCCATTTGAATTAAACAGATTTTTTACACCAGTATTGCTGCTGTTGTTTTTGAAAGAAAGTCTTTGGCATTTCAGCTTTAGAGAAATTGTGCATTCACTTGTACTACACTTGACTATGATAGTGGTCAACACTTTACTGTATTTACTCACGATTCATGGAATACTCATCCAATGAACACAATAGAAATCTGTACACCACAGTAATTACCAAATAACATAAAAAGCATGAGTCATATTGTCCAGTCCAAAGATAAATTTAGTTTTTATATCACAGAGATTCATGAATCAATGACTGCACTCACTCCATATCGTTGTCCATCTTAGTCCACCATGTCAATGCCCTCTCCCCTGTTTTGGGAGAGCTGTAGCTGGGCAGTTCATATGTGTAGCATATTTACACACATGGTCTGTCGGTCTCTCAGGTGTAATGAACCTGAAAATTTGCCCCCCCCCCCCCCGGACTGTGGGGTGCCGAAAACATACTTTTTTGCCAAACTGCATAAACACAGTTGGCTTTTCAGTCTGGTCAGGGAGATGAATGTCTCTGTCCTAGTCTGACAAGTCATGTGGGGATATAATAACCTGGTTCTTTCATTGTGTGGTTCATCTGGACATATTTTGGAGCATGCTGACTTAAGGTCGTCAACCAAAACTGTGTCATGATTATCATTTTTTTCAACTACAAATGTTTTGACACTCTTGTCAATAATCTTAAAGGCTCCCATGTATGGAGGGGAAAGACATGGTCTAGCAGCGTCATCTCTAATCCAGACAAACTCACATTTGAAAGAGTATGCCTGGAAGGAAATTTGTTTGTCACCCTGTCATGATGGATTGTTAGGTTTAAGGAGCTGCAAGTGTGTTTGCAGAGTGTGTAAAAAAGTGGCATAATCGCTAACAGACAGATTGGAAGGGGGAGAGGGCTAGAATAATTCGCCTGCTACTTTCAGTTGTACTCCATAGACTAACTGAACAGAGAAACGCCCTAAGTCTGCTTTAATTACTGCACAGAGGCCCAGAAGTACTAATGGTAATGCTGTCGTCCAGGATTTCAGTGGCAGTCCAAGACAGCCTTTAGGGCGCGCTGCATATGCTCTACCATCCCATTGCTGGCAGGATGGGTGCTACATCGAGCCCATCGACTGCAATCTTTCTGCATTCCCTGCCGAACAACTATGTCTGATACTACCTCTTACCCTGGGTATGCTATAATGCGAAAGGTGTCGAACACTCGGCATTGGTACTTTGCTGTGCAGTGGCAGGCGCTCAAAGCATAGGCCCATAGATGAGGGTTCTGCCTGACACTGCTGAACGAAGGTGTCCTTACCTTGTTCTGCAGCTACGTCAGACCAGTTAATGATACAATATGCCACACAGTTGCAAGACAAGCAGTCAGCCATGACGTTATGCTGCCCCGCAATGAAGTACATGTCTGGGGAAAATTGGGCAATGAACTCTGCTTGCAAATATGGTGTGGTGAATTGAGGTCGGTAACATGTTGGAATATGGAAGTCAGAGGTTTGTGATCTGTGAAAATTGTAAATACTTTCTCTCTAGGAATGATCAGAAATGTCTGACTGCTAGATACATGGTCAGTAGCTCTCTGTCAAACATGCTTCATTGTTTCTACTGTATAGACACGTTTTTGGAAAAAAAGCCAGAGGTTGCCGTTTTGTTGCAACATACTGTTGTGACACAGCACCCAGCAGTGTATGACTTGTGTCAACCCACAAGGCGATTTGGCGCGTTCTGAACAGGATGTGCCAACAACGTAGCCTTTGCCAATGCATCTTTCAGGTCGCTTTATGCAGATGTAGAGTCAGGGGTCTATGGAACCTTCCTGCTACTAGATGTGTTTTTACCAGTGAGCAGTTTGTTAAGTGACTCCTGCAGCTTTGCCAAATGTGACAAGTGTCTCTGTAACAATTTTACATCCCCAGGAAACGTCTGAACTCTTTAAACGTAGAACGATGAGGCATGTTTACAATATTTGTCACTTTTTCGGGAAGAGGTGGGATATCATGGAGTTGGGGTTGGGTTGTTTGGGGAGGAGACCAGACAGTGAGGTCATCGGTCTCGTCGGATTAGGGAAGGCCTGGAGCGATTTAAGGAAATCACGCAAAACATAAATCAGGATGGCTGGACGCGGTATTGAACCATCATCCTCCCAAATGTGAGTCCAGTGTGCTAACCAATGCGCCACCTTGCTCGGTGGGGATACCATGGTGTGATATGGTGTAGCAAAGCAACTTTATGTCTCCTTTTGCAAAAACGTAACACCATAGCAATTTAGTCTTTTGAACAAAGAGTACAGATGGTGAATGTGCTCCTCTTTGGTTTTCGAGCATACTTACACATGTAGCAGAACACAAATGGAAAACTGTGCAGGCCCGATTGCATGAAATGCTGCCTGATTTGCGCAGCGTTTTGCAGACCAAGAGGGCACAGTATTGTACTCAAAAAGACAGCTGTCTTTTTTGTCTTTCCGAGCCATAGGTATTTGCGAGAACGCCTTAGCACAGTTAACAACATTGAAATAGCAAGCAGCTTCTAGGTTACCATTAAAGTCAGCTACGTGAGCCACTGGGTACTGGTCTGTGATAGTGTAGGTATTCCAATCCCTGTGGTCTCCACAGATTCTCCATGATCTGTTTATCTTCTTTACCATTTGCAGTGGGGCTGCCCCCACACTATTTGATATTGTTACTGCTCCATCAACAATCATGTTATCGAATTCTTGTTTTGTTGCTGATGATTTCTCAGGAGGCAAGTGCCAAGATTAGAAAGCCACTGGCTGACCCAGTGTTGTCCTAATAAAATGTTGAGCGGGATGACTTCTTCTGCTCTTGTCCAACATTGGATTCGTCAGCGCAGGCAACTCACACAGTAGCTGTTAGCCAAGGTCCTTGCTGACACGCAGGCTGCCTTGGAGAAGAAAGAGGGGAAGGAAGCTTCGCCACCCTCTGGCATGGTAGCACTGCACCGCAGATGCCATAGTTGTTCAAGTGTTCCATCCAACTCTTTCTGCGGTACGGGAACTTTCCTTCGCTGTTTAACATTTTTGTCTTCTAATTCACGAGCAGTCGACCTATTCACAGAACGCAGTCCTTGTATATCAGAAATGTGTGCTTCAAGTAACTTGCAGATCTCTCTCAATTCCGAATGCTCGTTTGTCTTGTGTGAATGTGTGTCTGCTCTCTTCTCGTATAACGCACACGTGTGCGCTCGGCATGGATATTGTAGCGATCTCAACTGTTGTATAACTGATATGGAAGACTCCAGTAGCTCGGAAATTTTGCACGACCCGAAACGGCAGAATCTCGCAATAGAGCACCGACGCGGTTGTACATTCGAGAGAAAGGTATTTGCACTAAGGATTGATGCGCTAAATCTGGCACAACTCAAAAATCAGCTCCTAAAATTGGCCAATTCACTTCAGCGATGAGAAATGTCCATGTAGAGAGTAAGTTGTCATCTAGTTCTAGAATTAGTGTTTTTTCCAGTATGTTCAGACTGCATAATTGTTGGCAGCTGTGAGAAAAGGAACATTTTAATTTTTTCCAGAATTATTCGGCATTTTTGGATAAACACTTATTTCTGAACCAGTGTTAACTAGGAAAAGTGCACCAACGACTGAAGAGAATCGTTCAGCGTGACAGCGTTGCATAACCGTTCTGCAAGTTGCTGCAGATTTCAATGCTGGGCCATCAACAAGTGTCAGTGTGTGAAACATACAACAAAACATAATTGATAGGGGCTTTTGGAGCCGAAGGCCCACTCCTGTATACTTGATGACTGCTTAACACAAAGTTTTATGCTTCATCTGGGCTGGTCGACACGAACATTGGACTGTTGATGACTGGAAACAAGTTGCCTGATCGGACGAGTCTCGTTTTAAATAGTATCGAGCAGATGGACGTGTACGAGTATGGCGACAACCTCATGAATCCAAGAACCCTGCATGTCAGCAGGGAATTGTTCAAGCTGGTGGAGGCTCTGTAATGGTGTGGGGCATGTGCAGTTGAGTGATATGGGACCCCTGATATTTCTAGATACGACTCTGACAGGTGACACGTGATCCTGTCTGAACACCTGCATCCATTCATGTCCATTGTGCATTCAAATGGACTTCGGCAATTCCAGCAGGACAATGCGACACCCCACACATCCAGAATTGCTACTGAGTGGCTCCAGGAACACTCTTCTGAGTTTAAACACTTCCGGTGACCGCTGAACTCCCCAGACATACATTATTGAGCATATCTGGGATGCCTTGCAAAATGCTGCTCAGAAAAGATCTCCACCCCCTCGTACTGTTACGGATTTGCGGACAGCCCTGCAGGATTCATAATGTCAGTTCCTTCCAGCACTACTTCAGACATTAGTTGAGTCCATGCCACGTCGTGTTGTAGCATTCCTACGTGCTTGCAGGGGGCTCACCCAAATTAGGTAGGTGTACCAGTTTTTTTGGCTCTTCACTATATAATGGTAGTCAACACCTCAAGGTGGATTCACACTTGGCGGAACGTCACTGTTATGTCCATCACATCAAAATATTCTCCTCTGCAATATTGGCATTCACATACACCATCATTGAACGTCATTGACATTTCACTTTACGTCATGGTTTCTCAGGAAGAATGTTTCCGTGGGTTGTAGTGTGGCCTACTTTAAGCACACATTGTGAACAAATACCAAAATATTCCACATGATTGCTATTGCAAAAAGGTCTCAATATGTACTGGAAGAAAATATTAAGTCAAAGTATATTATTTCATACACTTAAGGAATACATTCCATAATACACGATACATATCGTGTTCAATGTGCTTTACTCACCAGAGGTAAAGCTGGTGCGGCATGCAGAAGTTTAACATATGATTTGTAACAAATTAACGATGATCTGCAGGTAGAAGAAATATATGTACACATAGTTCAAGTACATTAAACAGTCCATCTAGACATACCAAAGGAAAACCATCAATTTCTGTCGAGGTAATATTGGACGCCTAAATCTTGAATTTCTCCCCATAGTTTTAATTTGTACCTTGCTTCACAGGTAAAAAAATAGGTTGGTTATAGAACTATGACTCCTCCTCTTCCAACTCCTTGTAAAGACTGCGAAACTCTCCTTCATAGTCGGATTTTTAAAAAAATTTCTTACCCAGGCTCTTTTTGCGCTCTGTTTATCATCATCAGGGGCAACAGCAATCGTTGCAGACTGCTTTAAACTAAATTTTGGCATTTTATGATGACCTACCAAGAACTACGAAGTAGCACCTCCGGTGAGTATATGATCGTTTGAGCAGTTGCCAGACAGCGCCAGACAACAGGCTGTACTTTGCATGTGCAGCTACGATGACGTAGGCAGCCCGTGCTTGGTGCTGCTCATACGCTTTTCGTCGCATCTCTATGTGGAATTTAGTATGTGGTGGGGCATCACGTGACCATGTGCAGCCCTGAGGCATGTTGTTGAGAGGACGTAGGGAATTGCACCTGGAGCAATTGTTTTATCAATTCTACCCACATAAGGAATGCAAATAAGAGAGCAGTTCTTGGCGTACTATTCATTTCAATCCTAGACTACACAGCTCAAAGTACCATAATATATTGCTATGTGGTGCCTGACAAATTTTTTTTTTTCAGTTATTACTCTGCAATATTGTTATGTATGCAATATTTTATGTATTTCCAATCAGGTTTATTTCTACACAGCACTGCAAAAAGCTAGTAAAAAATATAAAAAAAAACAGTTCTGTTATAGCTGTCAATATATTTGAAACAAAATATTTAGTTCAAAACTACTGACCAAATTTTCCTACTTAGTCAGCTTCAAGTCAATATTTAATTATTTTCGTACATATATAGCCTTAAGAGATCTTTCAGTGTCTTAAAAGGAACAGGACATCAGAGACTGCTCCAGCAGAATTTCATAAACCATACTAAAATGCTTCATTCCGCTCTAATTGCCCATTTCTCTGTCCAGATGCACTCTGAAATACCTGATATTCAGCTTTTCTATGTGGTTTTCGTGATACCAGTTTTCTTGTAGGCCCAGTACTGTATTCTCATGGTTGGTTCTTTAATATGGTATAATGTCATTCATCCCAGAAAATGAAAATATGCACTTGAATTTGAACAAAGCTGAAAGTAACCAATAATGAGGAATGAAACACTTCGTTTCAAATAAACTAACTGCCTCAGCGAAAAAATTAATAGAAGCGAATTTCTCTACAAAACTGACAGAAATAGCTTCATTAAGACTTTAATGGTTGATTGCTAATAATGTGGAAATAATATAAAATCAGAAAATTGAAACTACTAACTTATTTTGGTCTTTCATGATTATGAGAATGTATATTAATTCACTTGATGGCTCCCAGCCACAGAAATCTGTTTTGTTTTCATTTGACGCGGGAGCTGTAAATGAAGAGACCAGCAATATTACGAAACATATACATGGCTCACTTGGAGAAGGACCCCCCCCCCCCCGACTATAACTCAGCTTGCTCTGCGCATACTCGAATCTGAAAGCTTGGGTGCGCCGGAAAAATTATTCCGGATAGCCTCTGGCTACTTGCTGCTACTGCTCATACGCCAAACAGCCACGCTTCAAGTAGCCAGAAGCGGGAGAAGACACTGCTCATAAGCGAATTCAGCGCTGCGCCTGCGCACTAGCCCGCTGGCAAATGCTCAAACGAAAGAGTGGTGCTATGAACCAGCTGTAACGTCACGACGTCTTCTGACCGTCGATGTTCACAGACGTGACGGTGACGTTCCGACAGGTGTGAATCCTCTTACACATACAATAATCATCCATCGCACACAACAGAAATCTCAACACCATAGTAATTACAAAAGAACACAAAAATACGTATCATATTGTCCTATGGAAAGAAAAATTTAGTTTTTATAACACAGCTATTCATGACGCAATGATTACACTCGCGCCATATCGATTGTCTAATTTAGTCCGCCGTACATTGATAATCTTTGGTACAAACAGAAGTATATTTTTCTGATTGAGTTCTTTTACGTATAGCGTGTGCGGTGTGGTTATTAGGAATAGGGAATCGGAAATCATCTGTAAGTTTTATTTGTTAAATTATCTATATAGTGTTTTGAAGGGATTTTTGTGTAAGTGTCTAGAGGATTAGATATCTCTGGTGCTAAATTGTCTGTTTTTAGCAGCTTGCTGCCTCGTTTAATGGAACGGCCATTTGGTCAATTTTAGTGAGCTTATTAATTCATCAGTGTTATCGTTTACAGATTAACCATGAGGAAAATAATGAAATCGGGTAAAATCGTAATCGTCCTAAGTGGACGTTACGCAGGAAAGAAAGCAATTGTCTTAAAAAATTTTGATGATGGCTCATCCGATAAACCATTCGGACATGCTCTCGTCGCAGGCATTGATCGTTATCCCAGGAAAGTACACAAGAGGATGGGGAAAGCTAAGATTCACAAAAGATCTAAAATAAAACCATTTGTTAAGGTATGTTCAATTCGTGTATGTGTTTCCAGTATCTGCAGTTAATTATGTCGTATATAGTGTTGAATTGAGAGTGCTCAGAGATGACGATTTGAGAGCACTTATCTTCCCGCATGTATTTATATAAATTCCCCTTTTTCGAAATGTGGAGTGTCTCAGATACTTAGTGTTCTTTAGTGTGTCAGGCATTGCATAGCGAGTAGACTACTAAATACGGGCATTGCTATTGAAATGTTGGGTAGGATGCGGGGACTAGTGTAGCAGGGGATACAACCCGTCGGCTTTGGACAATGACGTCAAAAGTCGCCAATCGAGAAGCGATTCTTCTTAGTGTTGTCGCTCCCTTCAGTGGCTGATAAGTGTTTTTTTTCTTTAAAAAAAAAATCTCACGAGATAGAATAAACAGATCCACTTTATTAAGCAATCAGTAAAAAAACGAAACTGAAACATAACAGCAAAAGCGAAAATGGTAAACTGCTCTCTGGCGACTTGTGACGTCATTGTCCAAAGCCGACGGGTTGTATCCCCTTCTGCACTAGACCCAGGATGCGCTATGAATCAAAGGCTTGCTGGTATTTTGTGTGAATGTCTGTGCAGATACCTACACCCCGCAGTTGACGAGTGCAAGATAAATTTTCTCATAGCATGTGCAGGATTAGATGTAGGTAGAAATTTCAAATTGTAGCTCCTTACACACGTTGTGCAAATGCTGTTCCGTCCAGAAAATTCTTTAAATGATCACTACTGCCCTTTACAAACTTGAAATTTGTCTTGTATAAAATTGTGTTCGTAGTTGTACTGATGCTTTCACCGTATTTTAGAGAGTTGTGTATGTAGCCCATGTTGCTTTAATTCAGCCCGGCAAGGAGGCCACATTTATTTACAACTGCTAATTCAAAATACTGAAAAACTATTAGTTCATTTAGATATATACCCTGGAGTACTGCCTCAAATAATTTTCTGCCCTAATTGTGAATTTTCTACTTATCCGGAGAGAACTTCATGGAAAGGTCAACAGGCTGTCCCTCAAAGTTTCATTACTAACATTTGGAACCTATGGGGGTGTGGGTAACAGACTGGTAAAAGTGCACATTTCTTTCCTGTTGCTTTGTGCGATGTACAATGGGAATTGCACACTGTGAATTGAGTCGTATGTGAGTAGCTGATCATATTGGTCATTTGTATACTTCATAAGGGAAGCTTCTTTTTTGCACATCCAGCAATGTAAGCTGAACTGTTAGGTCCCACCCTAACTATTACCTTGAAATTTTCTACTTATATCAAAAGAGAAGCCAAATGTCCATTACATCAAAGTTTATGAATATCACGAAATTGATATCCACTTTCTGAATCTTTATAGATGTCAGTTGTTTGTGATATTTGAAAATTTGTGGCGGATTGGGACTTGAACCTGCATAAATTTTAATGTTGCATAGCTGAAGTCAGTCCAGGTTCACTAAAATGTGAATGTTTTACAATATTTACAGCTGTAATTGTTAGCAGTGTCCCTTCAGGCAAGTGCTTGTGTGAAGGTCATTGTAATGTGGAGATTCTGCTTAGACAGACATTGTAACCGTAAATAATGTATAAATTTCATTGCTGCTGTTTTCAGCAGTGTATGCTGTGTCATTAGGTCTCAAACTGTTGGCTACATCAGCCATGGACATGTTTGGGGATGAGTCAAATGTTTTTACAACTAAGGTTATAACATTTACATTGGCTTGTCATCTGTCACTCAGTTGATGCAACCAATGATATTTGTAGACAGCAGCAGGAGCGTGACACTGCTGGTACACTTCAGATGAATCATTCTTCCTTTCCATCACTTGAACTTTGTCTTGTTTAACTTTTTTCCCCTCTCGTAGGACTTCCCTGTGCACTCCAAGAGAATGTAATTGGTAATTTGTGTTCAGAAATACCACACTTTGTTTCTACATGCAAAGGTTGTGGGTGGTGGCTGCAGTAGGGATCTATCGTATCGTTGTTACCGTGAGACACCGTTATACCAAGAGGAAAAGCACGTCGATCTTAGAGCATGAGATATGATGACCTTAAGCCATTGACAACACACAACGGTCACGGTAGCACCTGATTCCAGAATAGCTGCATTAGTTAGGATCTACGAACTATCCCCTCTTGACCAGGTCCCCAAGACTTAACTCGTAACAAGATCCCTTCAAAGCAAATTGTCATAACGATCGTCTATAAAGGCTTTGTACAACGAGAAGAAATGTTACAGTTTATGGAATAATAACAGATACGACCAAACTGTCTTGTCTCTTCTGCTTTATTTAACATAACTTCGTTCACAGTTTCATTTCGCATTCACCGAAACCCTTTGATGAACAGTTTTGGTTGCTTGACACCAACAGTCAATGATAATGATACAGCTTTTCTCCTTTTTATAAATTGAAGCCCGCTCTCCGCTATATAATTAAAAAAAAAGGTCTCAATACCGCGTCCCTCGTGAGATGCGAATAGACTTATCCCGGAATTGATCGCCCTGTAGGTGTACTCAGTTTAATGACTACACTTAGCTATCCGCTATTTCTCGTAACTGAATGTCCATTTGTTAGTCTGATTATACACTGTAGATATTTAAAATTCGCCCCTATATTTTTCACAACGCACAATTAGCACTTCTTTACTTGTTGTTTTTCTAAGAGTAAACGGAAAAAAAGACGCCGTATCATCGGCTTAGTCGACATAGAGCAAAACACCTTGATATGCCCAATTTTACCTCTTCTTATAGGATCGGCTACCTTACTCATTAATTTACTACATATTATTTCCAATAACACTAAACAGGTATCGCCGTTATATTTTAATTGTATTCAAAAGGATGTTACTACTATTATGACCGACCAAATCGTAACAAATCGCGCGGCGTGCGTTTTTAACGATAACTTTACGCTATTCAAGTTCCGTTACAGCTATCTTGACTCATAATGTTACAGGGAAATAATGTTAATATATTTCAATAGCAGACAATATAGACTGAAGACCGCTATTATTTCGTGATTTTTCATGAGTAACATTTTGTCATCTGTTTAATACCTTGTAGATTTTTTAATACATAAAAGAACGTTCAGAAATAGGGTGCTAGACATCCATTTTAGAGACTTAATGTAAACTTCCTTCGCATGCCCAGATAATGGAATTCCACTTTAGGAAATAGAAATATTGAGGAAACTGTATTTTCTCTAGCATTGACAGCAACACACACTCAACCAAGCTCACGTACTAAAACTTGAGGTGCTCATAACAGGCAACCACTTTTGGAACTTGACATACTGTTATGCCTGTCACATTTAGCGTGTAGATTTTTTCTCCTGTGAAATCTGCTTGAATAGTTTGTCCACTAATGTCAAAATATTCTTCAAAATTTGCTGTATTAAAACTTGAAGGGTTTTTAGGTTTTCATATGCTGACCTATCCAGTTGCTACTTGGTATGCCTAAGCCCAGCTGTTTGCATATTGCATTATTTGTAAGTTGGTCCATAATTTAGGTTAGAAGTTCTAGTAATGTAAAGCTTAGGTCCGTAATTGGGAGTGAATATTGAAGTTGTATACTTGGAACAGTAATGTTTTGATGTTAATTTGCTGCTGTTAGCCTTCATATCTATTGCATATATGTAAAGCAAAGCATCCTATATAAATATGCTGGTATACCATCTGGTATTTCTTTCACAACCTTTGCAGTTCATTCCTTGTTCACTTCATTCAACTTTTACATAATGTTTACAGTGGTTAATAGTATATTTAGATTAATTTGGTGGATATCTTTTGCCTCTGTTAAGAAATAAAAATTCAGCATTGGAAATAAAACTAGCTTTAACTTTGTACTGTATGAAACAATTATCTTTTAATAGAAATCCTCTTACTGGTAATAATTGAGGAGGAACCTTTTACTCTGCTGTGAAATAGGTGTGCTTGTAGGTCAGAGATTCCAATTAGGGGAATTCAGACTGTTTAAAGGTATTTGTAGAGGGCTTATGAAACCGTCAAAATGTGCCATCCTCTCAGCTATACGGGGTGTCTCAGAAATGTTGTGACAAAGTTAAGGGGTTGTAAAGGATGTCTTCCGGTACAAATCAAGGGTAAAAACCCATGTGCAAAACATCAGCCAACAACGCGACAGTGTGTCGTAGGTGCAGGTGTGGTGTGTGCCACTAGACCTCCCCTTTGGCAGCAAGTGTGACTCTGTATGCTGATGGACCATAGGTGTTAAGTCTCACAGTTTTGTTTGTTATTCAGTGATTGTGACTTATCACGATTGCCAGTGGAGAAAATTGAGCTAGATGAAAGAAATGGGAGATTGAAATTTGAAAAAGTGGGGCCTGAGAATAATTTGTTTGATATGGTATGGAAATACTATCTTAATTTAAAATGTTATGGTGATCACACGTGAAATATCATTGTTTTTGTAAATTATTACTTTGTCAAATTGTTTTGATTTATGTGTAATGGTTGTAGAAAATGACATATAAAATGTTTATAGGTTCTGAACTACAATCATCTTATGCCTACACGATACACACTAGAATTGAATCTTAAGACATCTGTTAAGGACCTTAAGGACCCCATGAAGAGAAAGAAGGCGAGGTTTCAGACAAAAGTCAAATTTGAGGAAAGGTAAGAGAACACTGTAGTTACTTAGCAAATCAATTATTCGATATTTTGTATGTAAATATTAATGCAAGATTATTTTTTCCAGGTACAAAGCAGGCAAAAACAGATGGTTCTTCCAAAAGCTGCGGTTCTAATTGTGTTTTCTGTGTTTTTGGAAATTTGTGTTAAATAAATTTGAAACCACAATTTGGTCTTCTGTAATTTTTCAAGTTTTAACTGCTTAAATCACACATTTTACAGTATTGATTAGGTAGGTTGAGAGGAGTGTACTGAGAGATAAGTGCAGTGTGGCACTGCTATTGAAAACTTGCCACTGTAGTAGTGGCCTAATTTCAAGAAATTGGAAATTAGTTACAGGTGGATGTTGTTGAATTCCTTAAATACAAAGACAAAATATGGGTGTCCCAATTTTTTTATCCACGCAAGTTCTTAAAACAGATCAGTTTTCATTAAAAAACTGATACTAGTTTGACCACTGTAGTTATTAACCCTAGGCACACCAAGCTATTTTAGGTTACGTGGAGCACCAATCAAGAGCAAGTTTTGACCATGTTAACAGTAGACTATAATATAATCATGTAATACACACTTAAGTGATTGTTTCCAATGTGCAATCAATAACATAAGTATTGTTTGGAGCAAATAGGGTTTCCAAAAATGTATGTTAACACACGTTCTAATTTGCTCTGGTGCAATGTTTAACAAGCAAGTGTTCAAAACTTCAACAATGAAAGTTCTTTTCAACTAGAATCATAATTTGTACTTGAATATAGGGCTGTCCAAAAATTTACAAATATAGATTATCATATACTGAAAACTTTCAAGAAACACTTCAGTTGGAGAGAATTGTGACATTTAGAAATGAGACAGATGGCAACAAGTTCAATATCGAGAAGAGTTTGAATAAGCATATGGAGACAGTACATAGAATTAATTAAAAAGTTGCCATAAATTTACTTGAAGAAGCAGTTCTCTGAATTACTGCAGTTACTTCATGCCAAGGCTGCCAAATAAAACTGGCAAAAAAATTGCATTTATGGTCACAGGTAATACCAACCCAGGGCAAAATATGCCCTTGAGCACAGAAGTTGTATTTTTGTTTTCAATTTTAAAAATTTAGCCATGTGCAGGACACTAAGGTGAATAAAAATAGAAAGTGGCCAAAAATGGGATGTTCAGGATTTGTAATACAAGAGAAAAGTACCAGCAGTTTTTGCCCATGCTTACTGTTTAGACTGTGTGTGTTCATCATGTACAAGAGAAATTAGTGAAAAGGTATCAGTAAAAACTAATCAGGGTTGCCAGAAGTTCTGGAAATCAGGGAATTTCAAACGTATCAGGGAAATTTGAAAGAAGCATTGGAAAAATCTTGTTTTTGTCTCGGTAGCATGAAATTGATTGTTTACTGAGATGTCAAGCTGTGCTGGCTGGGTGCAGCTGAATATGTGGACTGCTTTCCTACCCTCTCATTCTTGGTGCTTCTCCCCTTCACACCCCTCCCCTCAGCTTGTATTCAGTGCTACCATCACTGCTCTCTGTTAGCCAAGCAGCTGCTGATGAGAGGCAGTTGGCATCTGATTCTTAGAGATTGACACAGCGGCCTGATAAATCCGGAGCATGAGTTGTGTGAGTGATTGTGTGCGGTCTCGTTTTCTGACAAAGGGTGAGATCAAAAATTTGGTTGCGAGAGTGAGATTCTGTCCTATTTGTGTGTGTCTGGCTCAGCTATCATCTTTAGCAAATTGCTATCCATCCACATTGGTATTCATTCTCAGAGTATATGCACAAGTTATCTGTTGCATGGGTGATCACTGCAGCAGTCCCATTTCAACAACATGGTGTCTGTGACACGCCAATAGCTGGCCACACGAATGGGCTTCATGAGCCAAAACCGCAGGCCATTAATATGGGTATCTGTGACAGAACGGGCCTGTCGATCTGAAGCCCATACTTCCCCACTAATGTTTGGGCCTGGTCTGTTGAATCTACTCACCAATCTGCCCGCAGGCTGAGTGTCTGTGTGTGGTGTAATGTGACGGATTTTCATGGTTTATCCATGGACCCAGGACTATGGTGTTCCTTGGTAGGCCAGGGGCCTCGGGCGATGGATTTCAGGAATTGAGACTGTCTCACTGCAAGTGCATTGTACAGTGCAGCATTTTTATAGACATTTTACGTATTCCAGTACATGTTGGCACTTTGAAAAGTTTATATATTAGAAGGTGTGGACGATAAGAAAATTGTGGCAGTCACTGGAAGTTTGTACGCTGTGTACTCGTGCATTTCTTGAAAGAAAATTCACAATACCTGTAGAATAACAGACCTAACACAATGGGTAATAAGTGACAATAATGAACACAGTAGAACCGACATTTCGTTGGTCACGTATAGTGTTGATTTACAAAACTCTTCCCCACCTTATACATTTCTCTGCAGAGGCCTACTTTTTTCGGGGGTTATTGAAATCAGTGAAGGTATTTTAAATCTGCCTTGCGACTCCAAGAAAATGTTTATTTTTTTCACCAAATGTTTCACTTTATTGAAATAAAATAGTGGTCTTAATATGAAACACACATACCATTTGGCTTGCTTTCTCTGTCTAAAAACAGTTCATTACAAAAGGTGTTGATGTTAGTGCTGATTTTTGGTCACACGTTTAAAAATACATTAGTCCTCACGTTTTTGCCAACTTAAACACTTTTTAATTACCTTCGAGATCTCAAAATTTGTCAGGGAAAAATGTGAAAACTTGTCTTGAAATCAGGGAATTTCACTTAGGGAAACTTGTGGGAACCCTGATTAATACAAATAGGTAAAACATACATTGTAAAAATGGAAGCAGTGAGCACTTTGTGAAAAACGTTAATAAAATGCACATCGTAAAAAATGAAGAGGCTGAAATTGTCAAAATACAAAAGACTTAGGTAAGATGATACTGAATTTGGCAAACATCTAAACAAAATAACTGGTATACACTACTTGATATCTCAGTGGAAGCTCACTACAGCAAAAGAAGTATTTAATGAAAAAGGTGCCTGATGGCAGTGCTATGTAGTATTGAGGAAAACCTTTGAGAGGCAGAAGTGGCAATACATAGTGATTTTAAGTGACAAAAAGATTCTATTTATCTATTACATCACCCATTTTATTATGGCCTCAACATTTCACAAGGCATTTATGCACTTTGCTGCTGAAATAATTTTAGGTCAGGTCTACCGTGACAGTACGAAAACACTTCGTAGGTTTGAATAGATTTTGATACTATGAGATGTAATTTTAGATTTAATTCTAATATTGGATATGTAATAAAATATTGTTACTTCTGTTGGTTACTGAACTTGTTTTAAGACGAGCAAAATTGCAATCCTTGTTGCAGAGTAGTGTTGGTATGTTCCACCATTGTTTTGCCCACATTCATTGTTCAGTCCAAAGGTGTTTGACAAGCTGTGACCTAACACTAATATTGCATGACGTGCAAATCAGATTCATGCACAATTTTTGGAATATATGTTCATTGTGTCCCCATGACCAGAGAAATAATTTATTCCCTGGATGACTTCAACTGGAAGATTGTGTAAAATATCTATTTAGTTGAATATTGTAGCAATCGTATTGGTGAGTCATGTAAGGTTTATCCAATTGTAAATTATGGTCCAGCCAAGAGTTAACATGCTCAATAATATCTTTAGCTTATTGTTGCCATCCATTATTAAAAGGTTACCAGAACAAATGGAAACACTGACACATACAGTAAAATTGTCAATGCAAAAGTAAAAAATTATTGGACAACCACAATATAAGTTGTAGCATTTTAAAATGTAGTGAGGGAAACATGAAATAAGATTCATGTGCTGGTGGCAATAATGCATCCTCAACAATACTATTGTATAATGGGTCAGTGATATTAATTTTGATGTACTTTAGGTGTAGTAATTTAAGATTTTGAAAATTCAAGGCTGTTGAAGTAAGTTGGGTAGGTGATGTGTGGACCATTGATTTTGGGGACCTAATGTCCCATAACATTGTAGATATTTTACTTGCACATTTTTAAAATTTTCTTCAGTCTGCTGGAAGTACTTTCCTTAATGAGATGTACATTATTTGCTAAGTTTAATTTTGTGTTGCAAGTAGTACTTAAGACCTGGAAGCAAGATATTAAAAATGTCTCAAGTTGGTTTCATTGTAAAATGGTGCTAGATGTTCTTCAGTGTGCTGAAGGCCTCATTCTTCCCCACTAGAGTACATGGAAAGCATTTATAGATAAATTTTCCTTGCATGTATTTGTGCAGTTTTTCTTCAGGAGATACCCGTTTATGGCATTTTGGTAGCCTGTAGTTGGGGTATAGCATAAGTTATGTCAGAATGTTCAATGGTTGAGCTAGTTGTAATGAGGGAGAAGCTGTCTCAGATGTTGACTCTCCATTCCCAGTGTCTGGCTCCAGTTTAAAATAAAAAAATACCCATTTTGAAAAACTTCAAACCATATGTTAATGATGTGTTATCTCTGAGTGATAGGATAAGTGTTTGCCGGTGCCAAATTCTGGGGGAAAGGAATTGGTTTTCTGCACACTGGTGGTGATGGTTTGGTGAAAAACAGTCCCTTTTATAGTATTTGAAATACAAGAAATGCATATGAAGCAAATTAATCCCATCAAACTGTTAGTGTTTGGTATTATCACAACAGTAAAGTTAATTCATCACTGACCTTTTCTTCAAGATGTAATCAGAATGGAGAACAAAAGTTTGGATCAGTACATTAAGTCAAATCGACATCTTGTTGCAGTCATTTATAAATTTGAAGAGGATTATCTTCTATTTCAAAAAGTTATCGACACAGTGGTTAGTACACTGGACTCACATTCGGCATGGCCACAGCTCGTATCCATGTCTTGGCCATTCTGATTGAGGTTTTCTGCAATTTCCCTAAATTCCCTCAGCCAGATGCTGGGATCGTTCCTTTGAAAGGGCAAAGCTGCTGTCCTTCCCTAATCTGATGGGACTAATGACCTTGCTATTTGGTCTCCTCCCCCAAATCAACCAACCAGTGTCAGACCAATTCATTGTTAGATTACTGGCAACCAACAGCAATAACCCGTTTGAGCTCTTAACTGATTCCCAATCAGAAGGAACCAACATGACAATGGAATCCAGTTCCTATATTATTGCTTTACAAAATGCCATTTAATTCTTCATATTAGTAAGATGGGTAGTAACAAGGATGTGCACCCTTCCCCCTGGGTGAAGTTTCCCACATGCAGGTGCGCGGATGTTGATATTGCCTGTCATATTTTTGATCAGCCTGAACTACAAATGGTTGACACCATTCTTAGAATTAGGTACTGAATATAGTTACTGGTCGTCGTCGTTATTTAGAAACTCACTTCGTTGCCAAACCTGAAAGCAAGGGCTCTGGAGTGCCATTGTGGCAGATATCGATGGTAGGCAATGAAAACCTCGTAATGCTATCTTGTTTAATTTTTTTGTGGGATAAACAAAAAAGTTCCTTAAAAAATTTAAGTTGCTACATATGTAACTATATAATAGCATAGTTATTCACAGATGAGAGAAATCCATGCACTTTCAAATATGTTTCATAATGGAGTTACTGATTACTGGAAGTAGAGATTTTTCACAGACAGATGGAGTTACAGGTTTTCATTGCTTACTATTGATATACACTCCATTGCCTTACAGAGCCATTTCTCAGTTGTGAGTGGAATATGGCTGTACTATATAGGGTTCTGTGTATCTTGTGTAAATACATTGTTCATCATAAGAGCATTAGATTGGTATCAGGAACCTTCAGAACAAGCCCAATACCCAGCATCTTGAATGAGACCGGGGAACCATCTCTTTAAACATCAGGTTGAATGGCCTCTTAGTGTGACATGCATGTAAGATCCATTTCAGTCTTCACAGGGCACAAGTTTATTAACAAAAATTCAAATAGGGCAGTGCAGGAGGAGCAGGTCTAATAATGAATAATAGTATTGAAGGTATGCTACCATAGATAATGTAGCAAACACATTGTAGGAAAGACAGGCATGGAGCCAATGTCCACCACAGTAGTAAACGTTTATACGCTAACTAACTTTGTAGGTGTAGACTGAATGAATCTATGATAGAGGAAATTATTCAGGTAATTATGATGTTTTGTTGGAATCAGTAGTAGGTAAAGGAAAGATTGTAGGAAAACATGGACTGGGGGAAATGAAAGAGAAAGTGGTCTGATAGAATTTTGCAGGGTGTTATTTAATGTTCCTAACACTCGTTCAAGAATCATGGAAGACACTTGGGATAATGAAATGTTTGAGATTGATCATATTATAGTAAGACAGATTTTCAAACTCAGTTTTAAACTTCAACATTTCCAAGGGCTGGTGTGAACTCTGGCTGTAATTTATTGGTTATGAACTGCAGATTAAAACTAGAGCACAGATGCAAAAATGTATGAAATTAAGATGTTGGGAGCTGGATAACTTAAATGAGCCAGAGGTTGAAAGTTTGTGGGAGTGTTACGCAGCACTAATGAAATGGGAAAGAGTACAATAAAAAAAAAAGAACAAATGGGTAGCTTTGAGGGATTAAATTGGGAAGGTAGCAGAGGATCACATATGGAAAAGTTTAAGATCTAGTAGAAATCTCTGGATAGCACAGGAGATACTGAATTTAACTGACAAAAGGAGAACATACAAAAAGTTAATCTGGCAAAATGGTGTACAATGTCTAAAAAATTGGACTGACAAACTGCAAAATGGCTAAGTAGCAACAGTTAGAAGTCATGTACAAGACTGTAGAAACATTGGAAAGATTGATGCGCCTACAGGAAAATTAAAGAAACCTTGGAGAAACAGATGTAAAAATATGAGGGGCTCAGATGGCAAGCCAATATGAAGTAAAGAAAAGAAGTAATATATAGGGTTGTGTAAAGGGAACAAACTTGTGGGCAACATTAAAAATAAAAAGAGGAAGTAGGTTGAAGATATGGTACCAGGTGGAATTTGACATGGGATTGAAAGACCTTAATGGAAACAAGGCCCCTGGAGTATACAACATTCCCTCAAAATTATTGAGATCCTTGGGAGAATTAGCCATGACAACACTAATCCACCTGGTATTAGAGATACAAGAGACAGGTAAAATACTCTGACTTAAGGAAGAATGTAATAATTCCAATTCCAAGAAAGGGGTGTGCTAACAAGTGTGAATACTACCAAGCCATGGTCACAAAATACTGACACACATTATTTACAGAATAATTGAGATAACTTGTAGAAGATGACCATGGGGAAAATCAGTTTGGGTACCAGAGAAATGTCGGAAAATGCGAGGCAATACTGGCTCTGTGACTTAGTTTAGGAGACAGCTGAAGGGAAGACAAACCTGAGATTACAGCATTCGTAGATTTAGAGAGAGCTTTTGTTGTCTGGAGTACACTCTTTGAAATTCTAAGGGTAGCAGGGATAGAACACAAGGACCAAAATGTTTCTTACAACATGGGCAGAAT